>NC_080092.1:101123250-101758500 GCF_950005125.1 Chionomys nivalis
TGGTGAGCAGGCTCCACAGACACCATTAGCCACCTCTCTCCCCCGTGGTACATTTCTCCTCTGGAGCTTGATGTCCTGTGGCTGTCTAGCCTGGGGGGAAAGGGTAGACCCTGTGAAGTCTGTGGGGCATGATGGTGTCCCCACTAGTGTATGAGGGGATGTCTTCCAGTCCACCACCAGGACTGGCAGTTCTGCTTGCTAGGCAGGGGTGGCAGGTCTGGAAGCTATTTTGGCTGCCCCTTCCTGGGCCTGTGGCCACATGGCATGTTTACACACTGCTCCTCTCAGACTGCACGAGGGAATCTGATCCGCCTGCTGCTTGCTCTGGAGAAGCTGCACATCCAAGCTGGCCACTGTCTGATTACTCTGTTGGGCTCTGTCCCCATCTGTGGCTTGTTATCCTATAATACCCAGGTAAGGGCTCCCAGAGGGATACTGCATTGACTATCCCCTTGCTGCTAGTTTGAGTATTCTGGGTCAGGTGACCAGGCAGAATGGCCTTCTTGCAGGAGTGTGTTGTGTGTCTGGTGTCTGGGAAGCAAAGTCTCTTAGTGTTCTTGTCTTCCCCCTAGTCTGTATCTTTGTTCTGTAGCCTGTCGTCTTGGGCCAGGAAGGGTAGTCCCAGTACAGGGACACAGTGACTCGTGTGAAAGGCCCTACAGTTCTGCTTGGCCTTGTATGGAGGGGATACCCACATGTCGTACACATCCTCTGAGTCAGAAGCCTGGCTTGCAGGGTGGGCTTTGTGGTCCCCTTAGACTCTGTTGTTGTCTTGCTATCCCGGCAAGGCCTCTGGAGACAGGTGAAGCAACAGTGCTGGGCCTTGTCAGGAAAAGGGCAACTCTCCAGGAGTGGGGACATAGCAGGGCAACCCCAGAGCTGAGTACCAAAGTGACACACAGGCGGCAGAGGTCTAGTGGGCTTGGGCTCAAATGTTCCTCTGCTTGTCTGCTGTCCTTGCTGTGGGCTATGGGTCTGACACTCAGTCCTGTGCTAAAGCTTGGGGGTTTTTTGTTTGTTTTTTTGATTTTGTTGTTGTTTTTTTTGTTGTTTTTTAGGGGTTTTTGTTTGTTTGTTTTTTCATCAATGCCAGGTTCATACCTGTGGCCCTGACCCAATGGAGCTGTGTTTGGCACACGTGTGCCCCAAAGGTCCTTTGAGCACTTGGGGTTGATCATGGTTTCGAAACGAGGAATCCGTCCTGTACATGTGTCTTATATCTAGGCTCCTCACATGCTGGCTTCTACCTCTCCCTGCCCTGCCCCGTCCAAGCCAACACTGACCTAATCCTTGCTTCCTGACTTCTGGCCACCAGCTCGGTTCCTCGTGACTCTGCTCATTGTCTGGGCCATGATGGCCATGAGACCTGGCTGTGGTGTGGTCTTCTCCTTTGCCTGGTCCTTGCCCACGGGCCCAACTTCTCCCCATCCCTTTGGAGAACTTGTTTTCACTAAGGTCTGAGATGGGACCTCTAGATAAGAAACTAACTCCTGTTCTTTTGTCATGGGCACTGGAGGAGGAGATGCTCAGGACCTGACTAGTTATTTTGTGTGTCAGCAAAAGGTGTGTGTGTGTGTGTGTGTGTGTGTGTGAATGAGTGTGTGACTTACTGTGCTTGGGTCCAGCCAGTGCTCTCTGGGTGCTCCTTGGGGTTCCATGTGCAGAGTGGTGGTATGTGAAGAAAAGAGAAAGGGGCTAAGTGCTTGGCCCTCAGGGCATTGTTTGAGAGGTGGTGAGGTCGATAGAGATGGTAGTGAATGGAGAGTGGGGGTAGTGACTGCTGTATCTGTCATCTGTCTGGGGTGCTCTTCAGCCCTTTTCTGCTCTCTACCTTGGCCTCAGCTTGTCAGTGGAGCTGAGTGCTGTGTGTGACTGTCTGTTTCGGGTAACCGTCACCTTGGGAGCTAACCCTGTAGACATCTGGTTGTGCTTTATAAGGGGGCAGTGCTCCCACTCTCTGTGTCCAGGCACAAATGGGACCCTTGTGCTTTCCAGTGAGGACACGGTGGAATCCAGTGCAGTCCAGTCCTTGGGACACTGGGTCAAGTCCCAAGCTGTTGGCCATTATTTCAAATTGCCTGTGGGTCGAGAACTCTCTAGCCCTTGTGGGAGACTGCTCCCCTCCCTCAGTCCTACTGTTTCTCTGGGGTCTGGGCTCATGGACTCGTTCATGGCAGTGAGTACAGCCTTGGGAGCCTAGGCTGCCTACAGTCTGCTGCTCTTGGTGTCAGCTCCGGACTGCTTGGAGGTTTTCTCCTGCTGGAGGGGTTAGGAGGAATCTTTGGCCACGTGCTGATGACTGAGGCTGCTCTTGGGACTCCGTGCAGCCCTTGGCGGCTTCCTTCCGGAGGTTATGGGAGGATATAAGAGAGAGTTAGAAAGGCTGGGGCTGGCTTCCAGAGGTTTCAAGCCCTGAGCCTGGATCCCTACAATTTCCAGGATGCTGGGTTAGGGGCCCTGATGTCGTGATGTTTTCTTTATTCTTTCTACAGGGAGCGTCTGCAGCAGCTGGGGGAGAGGACCCCCATCTGTGTGTACATGAGGGATGAGGTAGGTGTTGGCCATCCGATTGCTCTCCTGCACTCCCGCAGCCCAGCCCACTTTCCAACCTGGAAACCTCACTGACTTGAGTCTTCAAAGCAGTGGCGGGAGCAGCAGCTCCTGAAAGCATGGTGTGTTCTGTGGAAAAAGGCGGAACAGCCGGCTCCACTGGAAGCCGACCGCGGCCGCCTGGGCTGCTCCTGAAACCTCCCTCAGTGCCCTGTTTGTTTTTTCAGCTTCTCTCAAAGCCGGAGAGTCACAAAAGTGGTTTCATTTTAGTAAATATTTGCTTTGCTCCATGTTTTGATCTTTCTCAAAACCGAGTGCAGCGTGGCGCAGGCAAAGTTGGCAGTGAGGCTGGGCTGGCCCGCCAGCCCCGCCTGCCACCGTGAGAGGACCCTCCTAGCCCGGGTCCCCTGACCTCACAGGGGCTTTTTGTTTCTTCCCTGGCCCAGTGCCTTGTCCTGGCTTAGGCAAAGGCATGCAGTTTCTGTGGGTCCTCAGGAAGGCCCTGGGGTGGGACAGGACTTTCTCTGTTATCCCCATTTAAGATTCCTCACCCCAAGGCCATGTGGGGCACGGGGAACTGTAAAGGGTGCGGGAGGCTGCTCTGACCACACTCTTCCTGTGAAAGAGATGGACCACGGGACCCCAGGGATCCCAGCCTGATCATCTTGCCTGGCCACATACTCTGGGTCTCATGCTATGCATGGCTGTCTGCCCTTGTGGACAGCTCCTCAGAGGGCCAGCATTGGTTCAGTGGGTGTGGCCAGTCTTGCCTGAGCCCTCTGCCCTGAACCAAGTTGTCAGAAGTGACTTGGGAGAGGGGAGGACCTAGACAGACTGGGCAGAGTTTCTGAAGTAGCTGAGGCTGGCAACGGTGGAGCCATTGCCACAGGCAGATGGTGTGCCGACAGGGCTCTATCATCCTGGTCAGGCCGTGCTTTCTGATTTGGGGCTCCTACAGCTCAAAGAGTTTTGAAGAGTGGGTGACACCACCTTGCCTTCGGTCTACCAGACAGGGTGGACTCTCTTTGTGGCCTGGTAGACACCTGTGTGGTACTGAGAAGGACCTGATGCAAGGGACCTATATGTCTGGAGCCCCCAGGGTCAGGTTGCCTGCTGCCTCTTGCCCATTGTTGTCGAGGGTCACGATGCCCACTGGAGTTTGGTGGCCTGGGGCTACGACAGGTTAAGAATTTACAAAGGGCCGGGTGGTGGTGGCGCACGCCTTTAATCCCAGCACTCGGGAGGCAGAGGCAGGCGGATCTCTGTGAGTTCGAGACCAGCCTGGTCTACAAGAGCTAGTTCCAGGACAGGCTCCAAAACCACAGAGAAACCCTGTCTCGAAAAACCAAAAAAAAAAAAAAAAAAAAAAAAAAGAATTTACAAAGGTACTGGGGGCCCAGTGGAAATGCTGGCCAGTGGCGGCTGTGGAAGCTGGAGCTCAGGGAGTCATTGGGAGGATGGGGCCTGCAGTCTGCCCTCATCCCCAAGATGCTGGCCAAGGAGTCATCTGTGAGTCTTCAGTCTCCTGTCCCTGAGCATGGGATTCTGGGTTGCTGGACATCCTCAGTCAGTCTGCTCTCTTTAGACACAGTGGGCTCAGTGCACAGCCGAGGAGACAGACGTTCAGCAGGTCCTCACCAGCTTCAGACCAGCTGCACACAGACCTTGGGGATTTCCCTGGGGAATTTGACCAACCGGGGCTCAGTGGGGAAGGGTCCAGTGGGGGCCTGTGTGTCCTCTGTTTTCTGCAGGTGACCGGTAGAGCTGCCCTGCAGAGCACGACGCTGCAGTCCCTGGGCCTCACGGGTGGCAGTGCCACCATCAGGTAGGGGCATCGGAGTCTCTAGGCGTGGGGAAGGGAGCTAGGTGTGGCCCATGCCTGTAATCCCAGCCCTTCAGAGGCGGAGGTGGAGGTCCTGGATGGGGAGATATGGGAACTGGGGTTAGGAGTGTGGGTGGTGCTTTGGTGCTCAGTGCCCACAGCTGCCTGCAGGGACCACTCCTCCCAGCCTTTTTCTCTTTTCTCCTCTGGAGAGAGAAGTGAATTTCAGAAGGGACCCTGAAGGAGGGAAGGACCACTCTATGGTGTTAGACTCACTTTTTTGCTTCTCCCAGGTTTGTCATAAAGCAGTGTGACACCACGGGCAAACAGGAGCCCATTGCAGTCAGGAGCAAGCCCCCAGGAAGTCCAACCTCCTCCATGTCAGCTGACCAAGCATCTAGCAGCCCCTTGCTTCCTTTGAACTCTGGGGAGTTCAGCAGGGGAGACCTGAACCATCAGGGTGATGCAGGCACCTCAGGGAGCAGCCTTGAGAGTGGCCCAAAGCCAGCAGATGCTCGGGCAAAGCAAAGCACAAAGGAGTCTGCATCCGCCCCGTTTGTTCCCTTCTCTGGTGGGGGTCAGCGGCTGGGGGGCCCTTCTGGGTCCCTTCGACCTCTGACATCATCTGCCAA
This sequence comes from Chionomys nivalis, assembly GCF_950005125.1. Taxonomy (NCBI): domain Eukaryota; kingdom Metazoa; phylum Chordata; class Mammalia; order Rodentia; family Cricetidae; genus Chionomys; species Chionomys nivalis. Next base: position 101,128,255 of record NC_080092.1, read on the forward strand.
GTCACCCAAGTCTTTCTCTGGCCCCGGGGGCCCTTCCAAGCCCAAGAAGTCAAAGCCTGGTGAGGAGCCCCAGCAGGAGCCTGAACCGGTAAGAAGTAGACTGAGACCCAGGGCTTTCTCCTGACCAAAACTAAACGCTGGCCATTCTGGGTATGGTGGTCATAGGTTTGCAGGCATCTTCCTGGGAACAGGGCTATTCTGTCTGGGCTTCCCATGTAAGCGTGTGGAGTGGTGAACCTGCCCATATCAGCACCAGCATGCTTGTGCCACCCAGAAGGTTCGAAAGGGCGACTAAGAACAGCAGCAACCCACCTTCTGCCTGGTTGGGAGGCTTGGATGAGACGAAAGTGGCACTGAGCGTTGGTTGTCCCAGGCCTGGCTTCTTTCCTGGTATCTTCCTGTTGCTGGGCAGCGGGTTTGAGGCATAGATGGTGACTGTGTTAGGTAGGAGTGGATTGTGTAAGAAAGGCAGAGACAGTGTATGGATTGGGATATCCATGACCTCATGGAAAGTTTACACTTCCGTGGGGAGGGGAGAGCGGGGTTCATTTTCCTGAGCCCTCGGGAAACGGCCCGCCCGGTGGTCCCTGGTCTAGAACGACTCGTGCAGTGCTGCTTCCTATCTGGTGGGCTTTCTTGAGGACAAGCTCACTGCTGTGCTGGGTTCCCATTGCAGCACACAGCCATTTAATTAGTTTTGCAAAACAGTTCTTTATCGTTTTTTCCTGTTTTTGTTTTTTTGAGACAGGGTCTTTCTGTGTAGTCCAGGCTGGACTTGAACAGAGGGAATGGAAGGCACACCACCATGCCTGGCGGAGCTCTTTGTCTTAATTCTGTTTCCATCTTTGAGCTGCAGCTGTTGCTGTCACCTTCACCCCATTTGTCCATGATTCTCTTTATCAGACCATGCTGGTAGTGAATTGTTCCTGCTTCCACTCGAGGACTGGAAGAATACTTCTGAGTCACTCTTAATAGACAGCTGAAGGGCTAGGATGTGGCCTTGTGAGCACCTTTCCCAGCCTGTGGTGGCGCTCATACCAGAGACGACCTTTGCACCATGTGTGGGTGTGAAGGTCCATGCCAGTGTCCAGTCCCTCTGTCTTTCCTGCATTGGCTGATGGCCCTGTCCAGCAGGAGGACATTGTGTTCCTGCTCTCAAGGCTGGTGTAGTTTTCTGTTTGGCTCATATTTAAAACTGTAGCTTAGACAGAAGCTCCCACTGACTTCTTGGAAAGTGGAGTGCCGTGAGTGTTCCCGTCTGCGCACACTTTCTGCTCCAGGTGTGGCATTTGCTTGTCCTTAGGTCCTCTGGGCAACTCCACTGAAGGTTTCCTTAGATGCATTCCTGGACTGTCAGCTCAGCTCCCTCACAAGCTTGTCCTAAGAAGGGCCCAGTCTTCCAGAGTCCAGCCAAGCACGACTTCATTCTCAAGACCTGTGGTTTCTTGTGCAAGGGCTAGAGAGGGTCTTTCTCTGGCTAATACATTGCCTGAAGTTATCTCTGGGCCAGGCTATGAGGTGGCCACAGCCTAGAGCCTTGTGTTTGGCTTCCTAAAGGAAGACAGCTGTTTTAGAGACAGGATTATTTATTTTCCTAAAAATTTTCAAATTACTATTACTATTTTTTGGGGTTTTGTTTTGTTTTGTTTTGTTTTTTAATGACAGGGTTTCTCTATGTAGCCTTGGCTGTCCTGGAACTCAGTCTGTAGACCAGGCTGCCCTTGAATGCACAGAGATCTGTCTTCCGAGTATTGGGATTAAAGGTGTGTGCTATCACCACCCAGCTAGAATTATTGTTTTTTAAAGACAAGGTCTCACTATGCAGCCCTGGCTGGTATGAACTTGCCATGTTGATCAAGTTGGTCACTTCACTCAGAGAGCTATCCCTATCTCTGCCTCCTGAAACCTGGGATTTATGGTATGTGCCACCACACCCAGCTATTTTTTCATGTGTGCACATGTATGAATGCATGTTTTGTAAGTACATAGGCACAAGCGTGCATGGTATGGGTGTGCTATGACTAGGTAGGCACTTGTGTACTCAGGTTTGTGAAAGTCTGAGTGGATGTCTGGAGTCAACGTTGATCGATTTGCCACCTGATTCATTGAGTCAGGGTTTCTCAATCTACCTAGATTACTCTGGAGATCCCTGTCTCTGCCATTGGAGACTGGAATTATAGTTGGGCTGTCATACCCCCCTGGTGACACTCCCCCTTCCCTTGGTCAAAGATAGGGTTTCTCTGTAAAGCCTTGGCTGTCCTAAAACTCATTCTGTAGATCAGGCTGGTCTTGAACTCAGAGATCCACCTGCCTTTGCCTCCTGAGTGCTGGGATTAAAAGCGTGCGTCACACCTGGCATTTTTTTTTTTTTTTTTTGGTTTTTCAAGACAGGGTTTCTCAACTAGTTCTTGTAGACCAGGCTGGTCTCGAACTCACAGAGATTCACCTGCCTCTGCCTCCCAAGTGCTGGGATTAAAGGCGTGCGCCACCACCGCCCGGCACACCTGGCATTTTATGTGGGTCCTGGGGACCTGAGATCCCATCATGCTTGCTGAGAGAGTGCTGTAACCACTAAGGCTTCTCCTTAGTGCCTTTGTTTTTCCTTTTTGAGATGGCTCTTGAGCGTGTAGGCAGGGTGACCTTGAATTTATGACGCTCCTGTTTCATCCATTCAAGTGCCACCAAACTTGACTTGAGTTTCCTGCCTGAGATATCATAGCAAGGCAGCTTCCTGGTCCTCAGGTCCAGACCCTGGACCCAGTCTGGAACACGGGTGTAGACAGTGTCCACACTCTCTCTAGAGTAGCCCTGCTCCTACTGTGCTCCCTTTCATGGTGGTGCTAAGACACGGCAGGGCTGCTGTTATACTGTTGTCAGTGGAGACAGGCTGACAGGGCGCATCCCCACCTTCCAGACCCATGGTTTTCATTCAGGTTTGCTCTGGGTTGGACACAGATAATGACAAAGACCTCACCTAACAGTTGCCAAGGAGATGAGTGTAGAGTGAGTGCGTATGCCTGTTAAAGCTATATTTTACCTGTCCATCCATCCGTCTGTCCGTCCATCTGTCCATCCGTCCGTCCATCTGTCCGTGCATCCGTCTGTCTGTCCATCCATCCATCCATCTGTCCATCTATCCATCCATCATCTATCTATCTATCTATCTATCTATCTATCTATCCATCCATCCATCTATCCATCTATCTATCTATGTACTATTATTATTATTGTTACAGTTTCTCTATGTAGCTTTGGAGCCTGTCCTGTTTTGTTGTTTTCTTTCCTTTTTTTAAATTGATTTTTATTGAGCTCTACATTTTTCTGCTCCCCTCCCTGCCTCTCCCCTCCCCCCTTCAAACCTCCCCCAAGGCCCCCCTGCTCCCAATTTACTCAGGAGAATCTTGTCTTTTTCTACTTTCCATGTAGATTAGATCTATGTAAGTCTCTCTTAGTGTCCTCATTGTTGTCTAGGTTCTCTGGGATTGTGATTTGTAGGCTGGTTTTCTTTGTTTTATGTTTAAAAACCACCTATGAGTGAGTACATGTGATAATTGTCTTTCTGTGTCTGGGTGTTTTGGTTTTTTTTCAATATAGGATTTCTCTGTATAACAGCCCTAACTGTCCTGGAACTTGCTCTTGTAGACCAGACTGACCTCAAACTCACAGAGACTTGCTTGCCTCTGTTTCCCGAGTGCTGAGATTGAAGATGTGCACCACCGCCAGCAGCTATTTTTTTACTCTATCTATTATCTGTCTGTCTGTCTGTATGTCTATCTGATCTATCTAATCTATCTACCTACCTACCTACCTACCCATCCATCCATCTACTTATTTATTGTATTTATTGGGGTTTTTTTGAGACAGAGTTTCTCTGTGTAACTTTGGAGCCTGTCCTGGGAGTCACTCTGTAGATAATGCTGGTGTTGAACTCACAGAGGTCCTCTTGCCTCTGCCTCCTGAGTGCAGGGATTAAAGGCATGCGCCACCGCCGCCTGGCTTATATTTTATTTGTCATTGTGTATATATGTGTTTGTGTGTATGTGCATTTTGAATAAGCACCCATGAACCCAGAAGAGGGCACTGGATCCTCTGGAGCTGGATTGTAGGTGGTTGTAAGCTGTTAGACATGGGTGCTGAGAATCAAACTTAGGTCCTTTGCAAGAGCAGTGAGCACTCTTGACTCCTGAGTGCTTAGAGTTGTGTACCCTACCACTTTATCTTTGGTCATTGTGGTTGAATACACCCTCCGTGAGTTCTTGACACTTGAGCTTTGCTTTCGCGCTGTGGGTGTCCCCAGCCGCTCTGCTGAGTCTGACATGTCGTTTGTGATGTGGTGGTGTAGCTGAGTCTGTGTGACTGTGACTGTCCTCAGCCGCTCTGCTGAGTCTGACATGTCATTTGTGATGTGTTGGTGGTGTCCTTTATTGCACAGCAAGTCCAGATCTAGTTGCTCAGGCCTGTGGAACCTTTGTTCTTGATCTTTGTGCTTTCAGAGTTATCAGGTGATGTTTTTGGCTTTGTTTCCTTTGACTCCATGGATTAATTTTGGTCCTGTGTACAGAGTATGAGATAGAATTCGCTGGGTTTCCATTGAGTGTTTTGTTTTAACCGGTTTCCCAAAGCCGTCTTCAGCTACACAGCTTCCTACTTGCTCAGTCCCAGTGACATCCAGGCTGCTGGTCTCCCTCCAGTGGCTCCCTGCTGGTTCTCACTGACGCTCATCTTGGAATGGTTGCCAGAGCGAGTCTCCTCTTGCCTCTCTTTGCCAAAAGTGACATGTCTCTTCAAGGGCTTTATCCTTTCAAATAGTTTTCAGGATGTTAGCCAAGTTCCTGAGAAATTGCTATTGGACATTGCATGGAGCTCTGTTGGATTTCTGTTTACTTTGGGGAGAACTGGTCTCCTTATTGCTGTGTCACCTCGGCTGTGGAAGTAACATTTTCTTCTGTGCAGTTGTCTTGTTCTGTCTTTTAATGTAGGACTTGGACACTTGAGATTATTTTTTGTGGTGTGCTGAATAGTATCAGAGTTCCTGCTACACTATCACAGATGGCCCCTTTGTTAATGTTCAAGAAGTCTGTCTGCATTTCTTTTGGGGTCTCCCTGGCCCCCTTGGACTGTTTCTTATGTATCAAATCCATCTTGTCTCTAGTCTCTGATATTCTTTGAGTCATGGCAGTCATAATGGAAGCCTTGCCTTGGCCTAGGGGAACATTCTATGGCTCCACTGTTAACAACCTTTCTCAAGGTAAGGGCGTTACTCCTGAGCTTTCTAAGATGTTTCTTTTCAGATATAGGTGCTGAGGTCTACAGGTGGCTTTTTTCTTTTTTGATTTTTTGAGAAGGAGTCTCTCTGTGTAATGTTGCCTGTCCTGGAACTCACTCTGTAGACCAGGCTGGCTTCAAACTCACAGAGATCCGCCTGCCTCTGTCTCCTGAGTTCTGGGATTAAAGGCATGCGCCACTATGCCTGGCTTTCAGGCAGCTTTTTCTGCATTGATGGTAGGTCTTTGAGTACTAACTTTTTTAGCCCTCACATTTGAGATTTGGGTAAATGTGGGTCAAGTCATTCTTGCTTTTAGGGCTAATTGCCAGTGATGTGTTTCATTTTCAGCCACATATAAGTTTAACTGTTTGTTTTCCACCTTTGCATTTGTAATCATAGGGGCAAGAGGGGGTGTTTTTTTTTTGTCTTTGTTTTTGTTTTTTCTCTTTTTCATTCTTTGTCCAGCCTGGGAATCAAAAAAAGTATTTGATATTGTCTGTGCCCTGATATTGTGTGACCTTTCCTGGGGAGTGTGTAGAGCAGTTTATCCATCCCATATGTAGCCCTGAACAAAGGGATGAGTCCTTCCAAGCCCCTCGGTGAAGGGTTACAAACGGGAGAGCGATTGTATCACAGAAACGTTCCACCCCAGCATGGGTCAGCTATGGGAGCTGCTTTAGTGGAGTTCCAGTTTCTGTATACTCTTAACGCCTCTCAAGACTTCACTACAGTAGGACGGTGGACTGCCAGGGTAGGGTCTTGTACTCCTCCTCACTCAAACAGCAGCCCCTACTGCCATTGCCACAGAGGCATTGCTGCTTTTTTACTGCCTGGCTGCTGGGCACAGGCTCTGCTCCAGGATGATCTGTGGCTGTGCTACACAAGAGCAAACAGTTGTGCCCTACTCTCAGAGGTAGCAGTGGTTACAAAAGAGGGACATCCGTCTTGGGAGGTCAGCGGTGCAGATTACCGATGTGATGTGGGTGGTCGCATGGCATCATGGAGTGGCCTCTTGGGGCCCTGACTTGTCCTGCTGTCCCTGCCTGGGTTCTGTCTGGTGGCACCCTCTAACCACATGTAGAGCCCCACTTTCAGGCTGCCTAAGCCTTCACTCCTCAGTATCCGTGCAGAGTGAGATGATCAAGGAACCTGTGGGCTTCGGAGGAGGTAGGTGAGGCCATGGCAGCCCTAGTGCAAGCTGGAGACCAAAAGTGCCCAGTGTCGGACATGGGGAGGATGTGAAAACAGCGTAGCTGGCCCAGAGGCAGACCTAGCTTGCAGTACTTACTCTCCTTTCCAAAATCTTCTGCTGGTGTTAGGATACTGACAGTCCCCTTTGTAAGCTGGGTGAGAGTGACTTTTTCACTTGGTGATTTTCCTGTCCGTGGAGCTTTATTTTATTTATTTATTTGTTTGTTTATTTATTTATTTATTATTTCGTTTTTAAAGACAGTTTTTCTGTAGTTTTGGAGCCTTTCCTAGAACTAGCTCTTGTAGACCAGGCTGACCTCAAACGCAGAGATCCGACTGTCTCTGCCTTCCAAGTGCTGGGATTAAAGGCGTGTGCCACCACTGCTGAGCTTTATTTTTGTAAAAACAAACAAACAAAAGCCCCAAACTTCCCACTTCTTGGAGAGCACTTCATCTGATGATGAGTTTATCTTTATGGCTAATCCTTGCATCCCGCCTTGTTTCCTGTGTGTGCTGCCAAGGGGACCGCGTACTGAGGCCAGACCTCCCTGTGTCCTGCTGAGCTCTTGTGCCCTTCACTATGGGAGGTGTGCTGTATGCCTTGGCCCTGTTGAGGCCTCTCGGCCCGTGGCTCTGAGGACTTTTCATGACTTGGGCGAGGGCATGATAGTATGTATTAGAACACAGGGCAAGGTGCTTTGAGTCCACTACTGTGTAGCTGTCACTGCTGCTCAGGGACATTACTTAGGTGGCCTGTGGCTGGGTCACAGTGTTGGTGCCAGCAGCCTGACTAGCTCCTACCTAGACATTTGTGGTTGGGGCTTTCTTTCCTGCTCCCTCTCACCACACCTGAGAGGGCTGAGGGTGAGGCGGCTGTATCCATAGGGGTGAGGGGCTGGTTACCTGTATCCATAGGGGTGAGGGGTCACTTTTGTTTATCTTGTTAGTGCCTTGCTTATCTGTTTGTTCATGGTGGCCTTGCACCCAAAAGCTTCTCTTGTAGAGTAACTCATCCTGGAATGGAGAGGATGGTGGCACCACCTGTCTTCTCCCTTAGGAACCGTGGAGACCATTAGGAACACTGTGAAGTTTGACTAGTATGAAGTTCCTGGATCCAGAGTCAGATGTGGTGGGTAGGGATAGCTGGTTCCGGGGCTGTGGCCGTCTCTGTGGTTTAAGGGGCAGGGTAGCTGTGTCCTTCTACCACCCTAGTATTGCCAGCCTTCAGCTCCTTCTCCCTCCATGCCAACCGGATCCCATTTCCTGTACTGTGTAGTGGGTGCAGCAGTTCAAAGCAGCTGTCCTGGTCAACTTGCCAGAGTCACTGTCCCTGTGTCAGGATCCCAGCACAGCCCTAAGCACTGAACCCAGGGCCCCCAGCCAGCAGGGGTTGTTCCATGGCGGGTGCGTGTGCTCTGCCTGAGCTTCTCCAGCCTTTGATCTGGGAGCCTGGGCAACTGATTGATTGTGGAGCGTCCCCCGCCCTCTGCCTTGCGCTTCTTGTCACCAACAGCCCCACACCCAGAGGGCTGGCTGGCCACATGCATCTGCTTTGTGTCCCTCCTCAGTCTTGGGGGGGAGGGGGACGGGAACAAAACAGAACTTTTTTGGGGAACTTCAAAGGTACACTTTAGTAATCAAAAAGAGTTTCCAAGTTTCCCATTAATGTTTTGCCTGTGTGTGGTTTTTGGATTTAAATAAAGACTCAGAAGAAAGAGACAGGATAAAATACAGGCAGGTCCTCGCTGAGGCCCGGGATGGTTCACAGAGCCCGGCGGTTCCTGCCTTTGATGTCAGACATTAATTATTAGAAGGTAGTTTTACTGGCGATCAGAACCGGGCTCTGGGAGAGGCTGGGGCTGCCCGGCGCCCCCTGGCCATGTCCTTTGAAGTCCCTCCACAGCCCAGGAGGCCGCCCTGTAGCTCTAGCTCACTTGCAGGCCGATCACAGCACACACACCCCCATGCCTGCAGCCTCCCCAGCAGCTGGCACGGGGGCCAACGCTGATCAAAGGCCCTGGGTCCTCCTGGGCAGGACTGACTGCCCCTGGCCTGCCCGCCCCTCCCCCTCTGGGGATTTCCTTCATGTCTGCCCCACATGCCCTGCTCACACAGTCTGGCCTTCACCCTATGCACCCTGGGCTGGTGACTAGTTAGTACTAATGGGGCTGGAAGAACTCTGTAAGGGGGTCTGGGAAGTATAAAGTGGGTTGTTGTACCAAACTCAGTGAGAACACCCATCTGGACCCATGAATGTTGAACAGGGCAGGGCAGAGTGGCAGGTGTCTGTGGATGGCTGGAGTCTGGTGCCCATGGATGGGGACTCTGTGTTGCTATTATCTGCCTTAGGGGCTCCTGTTTCTGTCATCTCCATAGACTGGCCATGGGCCCTGCTGTGCTTGGGTATTTATGGATAACCCTCAGGCTATGAGGGCTAACCTCAGTTCTTTTGAGAGCTGCAGGCCATGCCTTAATTGGAAAGACCACTGAGGTTTGCTGGCAGATGGTTCAGAGACTTTGCAGGGGCCAATTGAGTGTCTGGGTTTTTGCTTGTTTGTTTTGTTTTAAAGATTTTTATTTGTATTTATTTAGGAACTAAGGTCTTATTATGTAGACTTGGCTAACCTGGAACTTACTACGTAGACCAAGCTAGTCTCAAATTCACAGAGATCTACTTGCCTCTACCTCCTTCCTGAGTGCTGGAATTAAAGGCATGTGCCACCATGCCCAGCTTATTTTTATCTTCAATAATGTACATATGTGCATGTCTGTGTGTGGGTATGTGTACACGTGTGCAGTGCCCACATATGCCAGAAGAGGGCGTTAGATCCCTAGAGCTGGAGTTCCAGGTAGTTTTGAGCCATCCAGTGTGAGTTCCCGGCAAGAGCAATGCATGATCTTAACTGCCAAGGATCCCTCTGAGTTCCCATCTCCAGGGCTGCTGCTCACTGGGCACGTCGGGTAGGGAATAGTCTCCTTGTTCCATCTAACCTGGGCTCCCAGTCTGTCTTATGTGCTTGCTCCAGTGTTCAGGCCTGTCTTGGAGGTTTATCTTTTGTTATTGTTATTTGTTTGGGTTTTTTTTTTTTTTTTTAGACTGGGTTTTACTATGGAGCCTTGACTGGCCTGGGACTCACTATGTAGATCAGGCTTGCCTTGAACTCATAGCGGTCCTTCTGCCTCTGCCTCCTGATTACTGAGATTAAAGATGTATGCCACCAGACTGGATCCCAGGAGCAACTTCACTGGTCTAGCCGGTACTTTTCGAGAGGTGATAGATGCTCCAAATGCTCAGGTTCCTGTGCTGTGGCTGACTCTTTACAGCTGTGCTCTTGCTGTCTTCCTCTTCCTCCTCACCACCACCATCATCATCCTTATCATTGTTATCATCCTCATCCTCCTTCTCCTCCTCATCATCATCCTCATCATTATTATCATCATCCTGATCATTGTTATTATTTATTATGACTTTTTCAATACAGGGTTTCTCTGTATTAACTCTGGCTGTCCTGGGCTCTATAGACCAGGCTGGCCTTGAACTCAAAAGATTTGTCTGCCTGTGCTTCCTGAGTGCTGAGATCAAAGGCATGCACCACCATGCCTGACTCTGCTCTCTTCTTTTAAAAAGGCTTTGGTCACATCCACAGTAGAGAAGCTAAGCTGTCAATGTCACGGGGTGGAGCGGCCATAGGTGTCTTGGCGTCTTGGAGAAGAGCCAGCCGCACTCGCCTGTACCATCCCCAAGCCTATGTTGGTCTGGCCTCTCACTCTGGCACAGCTGCCTCCTGCTGTGCCGTCCAGGACCTTTGATGGTGTCCACGTGCTCAGGCGCCTCCCTCCCAAGGGTGGCTGAGCCCTGTGAGTAACGCAGAGGTCTGGCCTGTGTCCCTGTTGTAGTGATTCATTTGGGCTCAAAGCCTCAAGGGGAAACGCTTCACATTCTCGCTCACCAAAGCCATTGTCAGCGCCGGCTGGGCTGAGGAAGAGCAAGCCAAGGGGGCAGGCGGCTGCTGTTCATAGGGAATCTGGAAAATCTGAGATTGAGGTCATCTCTAAATAGTGTTCACATTTTTTTTTAATCTGTCATCATGTCCTGGAAAATCACTGTCAAAAGAGGAAATTTCAGCCGGCCCGTTTCTGACAGGAGTAAGGTACTCTGTGGCCACCAGACCCTGCTGTGACTGGCCAGGCCAGGCTATGTTGAGCCTTCCTCCCAAAGGGTCTCTGCTTGGCCTGGTCCTTTACTCCCGACTTCCCACTGACCCTGCGGTGGCTCCAGCCTGGACACTGTCACAGCAGGTACCCACCTGCTTCTCAGGGGCTCTCCTGTGTGCTTCCTGTGTCCTAGCTGCTTGGAGTCTGGGGTATGGAGCTATGGGAGGCTGCTCAGCTCCTCTGGATATTTCCTGCCCACCTTGCCTGACTGTTGTCTTCCTGGGTTCCCTGGAATCAATGCCTCCTTCCTGTACAGACTTTAGCAAGGGGTCTTTTATCCTGATGTCCATCCATCACTGTCCCACAGACACAGGGAGGTCATCTGCCCTCTATGTCTGTACTCCCAAGCCAACTCTTCCTCAGACACTCTGTGCCTCAGTTTCTTTACCAGTCACATAGCAACCATAATATGGCCTGACCCTGTCGGCTTATTCTGAGGACTTGGGCCCAGCGTGCATGGGCCTTCTGGGGAGAGGCTCTTTGGGAGGCCCTTCACGTTGAGCTCCCTATCCCTCAGTAGACTGTGTGACTGGCTTGGCCTTGGGAGCCTCCTGCCCAAGCATCTCATGATTATCAGGAGCCCTTTAGCTTCCCCCAGCCCTCTCCAAGTCCCAGTCCAATGGAACACAGCCTTTTGTATCCTCCCGCAACACACTGACTGGGGTTCCAAGACTTTAAATGGATTTCAGCACCATAGTGGGAGGAATGGCAAGACAGGCCTCAGTGATGCACTCTGGGTGTCCCACTGGCCTCGTCGGGCATGACTGTCCTTTATATCCTTTCTCCTGGTGTCTCATCTCCAGACTTGAGTTCTCTATTCAGAAGCATCTCCATAAGTGCACCTACGATGGGGGTGGAATGCAAAACTGCCAGTGTTGGCAGGATGGCAGATGGGAGCCGGGCACCGACTGGGGGGACAGCTGTGTGGCCTCTGCTGGCGACTGCCCTGCTGCAGCCCTCCCTGCCCAGTGGCTCTGGGGTGAGCTTGCCTTGGGAGCACTGTGGGGCTGATGGAATTTCCCCATTCTGTGCTCCCTGGTTGCCCCTGCTGTCACTAGTGACAGCGTGATGCTTCCTGTCAGCCCAGTCGCAGATCCTGTGAGGTGCCATGGGGCCTTCTGTAGCTGCTTACTTGGCCTGATCCATGCCAGCAGGTGCCAGTGGACTCTTCACCTTAGCTCTTGAGTTGTAGCAGAGTTGTCCTGAGTGGGTTCTGTGTCTGTCCTGTCCTCTGGTCACTGGGCTCCTGAGCAGAGCAGGAGTCAGGAGGGCCCAAAGCGGTGAAACATGCCAGTTCTGTTTTTCTGATTGAATTCAGCAGCCCTGGGCAGCGTGTGGTGCTGATGTCCCTTGTGTCCCCATCCTGGAAGCAGCTACCCATCCATTGTCCTCCCTGATGCCCTAGACTGCACCTAGGAGCGTCCGGGATTGGCAGCAAGAAAGCATCTCTAAGCTCCTCCAGTCTTGGAGCGTGAGTGCCCAAGGCTACATTTGCCTTTGGGTCCCAGGTTGCTACCACTCAGCCTGGACCGGCCGTCCATGGACACTGCTGCTTGTGGCTCAGGATGTGTCTAGATTCTGCCCTCCCCGTGGAGCCGGGGCAAGAACTGTGGCCATGGGGTCAGCCTGGCGCCTGACATCGTGTTAGAAAGATCTCTGGAGCAGACTGCCCGCAGTGGCTACTGCTGTGGCTTTGAAGGAACAGCCCCCTGGTTAGCCACCTGTGGGCCTCTTTCTTTACCATGTAGCCGGGGTCAGGTGAGCTCCACGACTAGTGCAGTACGGCACAACTTGGTAGATGATGGAGACGTGGTGTCCGTGACAGTAGCTACGGGAGGACTTCCCAGGAGACATTTGGGACAGGTCTACTCAGAGTGCACTCATTGTGGACCTATTGAGGTAGTACCTTGGTCTTGGGCAGGGTCAACCTCCCTGAGCCTGAAGCCATCTTCAGAATGATGTCAGTGTGGATTGGCCGTGCTATGTGAAAGGCTGCTGGAGGCAGGAGGGAAGCTTGTCCCTAAGAGTCAGACAACTGTCCCTAGGGTCTGGCGTGTGCTGTCACAGCTGTTTCCTCCAGGACAGGGCCCGAGATGGGTTCCGCCAGCACAGCTGGGCACCTTGGTCCCTGGCCTGGCTCCGTGGGGTGGCTCCGGCACAGAGGAGGTGCCCACCCTCCTGGGCACCGCAATGGACTGGGCCTGCCTTGTAATTTGCATTGCCATTGATGCCAATTAGGGGTGACGCTGTCCCTTCCTCTGTCCCTGGGTGGGCAGAGGGAGGGCCAGCTTGCTCCCCAGGGGAGAGGTGGAGTCAGCCTGGCTTTGGGGCTGCGGCCGAGAGAGGGCAGTAGGGGCAGTTGGCTGGAGTTTTTGCTAACACTCTAATTTGGTGGCTTCTACTGTTCCTCCTTTCTGGAACCCCTGACGTGGCCTCCAACTGGGGTGCACCTCCCCAAGTTGGCATCCTGATGTTGAGGTTCTTCCATCGAGGCAAGACTGTTAGGACATTTTCTGGGCTGCTCTGAAGTTCGGTTCCCATGGGCAGCACCGATGCCCACCGAGGGCTGATATCAGGGCTACTATACTGCTGTCCCAAGCCCTGCCCTGGCCCAGTGTTACACATAGGCTGTGAGATGGTGAGCTGGGACGCATAGCTGAAGCTGTATCAGCTGAGTTTCTCTGTTCACAGCCCGTTGACCGAGATCCTGTAGTATGCCACCCTGATCTAGAGGACTTGCTGCAGCCCTGGCCAGCAGAGGTGCCTGATGAGTTCTTTGAAGTGACCGTGGATGATGTGAGGAGACGCCTGGCCCAGCTCAAGAGTGAGCGGTGGGTGCCCCTGGCCCTGTAGTCATCTCCCATGGCTTTCCTCCATGGTGACCTTCATTTTGGTCCCTTCCTACCCTCTTGGGGGAGAATAACCCTTATTAAGACCTTGCAGAGCTAGCTGAGCGGTGATGGCGCACGCCTTTAATCCCAGCACTCAGGAGGCAGAGGCAGGCGGATCTTTGTGAGTTTGAGACCAGCCTGGTCTACAAGAGCTAGTTCCAGGACAGGAACCAAAAGCTACAGAGAAACCCTGTCTCGAAAAAACAAAACAAAACAAACAAACAAACAAGACCGAGAAGAGCAAGGGTGAGGAACTTTTCTGTTGAGAGACTAGGACCTGGCCCTCTTCACCACAGGAAGCGCCTGGAAGAAGCCCCTTTAGTGACCAAGGCCTTCAGGGAGGCTCAGATGAAAGAAAAACTGGAACGCTACCCAAAGGTGAGCAAGGACTTCCTTAAGTCCCTGTGGGCTGACTATGACAAGTGTGCCCTGGCTGAGTCGGTGTCATGGCATGCCTGTGACGTGAGGTTCAGGATTGGCCAGCTAGTCCCGCAACACACTGAGATGAAAAGCTTTTGTTTTTTTTTCTTTGTAGTGCTGATAATTGAACTTGGCCTTCTACATGCTAGGCAAGTGCCCCACCACCAACTGTCCCCTAACCCCATGATGAAAAATCTTCGTTTCTGTTTTGTTGTTGTTGTTTGGTGGACCTAGAACTTACTGTTCTGCCTCTACCTCCCAAACATTGAGATTCCAAGTATCCACCGCCGCACCCAGCCAGGAGAGCAGATTTGAAAGTGTGCGCAGGTTGCTATATTAACGTGTTCATTTCCCCATCCATCTGTTCATTCTTTCAGACAGGGGCGCATATACATTATAGGCAGCAATGACCTTGAATTCCTCAGTGTGCCACCAAGCCGAGCTTGTGAGCTTTTAGAAGGCATTTGCCCATACGTTTGGGCACTTGGTTCTTTTTCCTTGTAGCTCAGGTGTATTGAGAATCACAGGGAAAACCAGGCCTGGGGTAGCTGACAGTTCCTATAGTGGGAACCGAGCGATGAGACCCCTCCCTGTGCTGGGTAAAGCTCTGACGATTCCTTCTGGCCGCACAGGTAGCACTGAGGGTCCTCTTCCCCGACCGCTACATTCTGCAGGGCTTTTTCCGCCCTAATGAGACAGGTGAGTACCTCCGGTGGCCTGTGGAGGGTCACTGTGCCCGCTGGGTAGTTGCAGGCTGCCATCCTTGTCCACTCAAATGCCAATCCTGACCCAAGTCAGGACTTGGCTGGTTCTTCGCAGTCCTTGGTCCTGTCCCCAGGGCTCATGACCCTGAGTGATTTGGACGTGACTAGGTGGGAATTCTCTCAGAAGAAGGCGTCAAAGCCACCAGAGCTGATGGTCTGAGTTACAGCAGGGAGGATGGAGTAGTTCTAGGCCTGAGCCCTGGAAGAGCTCAGCTGGAGGAGTTGGGTGCTTAAGAGGCACTGGGGATGCTCTGGGCTTAGCTTTGCATGGCTCTCAGTAGGCAGCCACTCTTGCCTCAGGATACGGATCCTGGAAGCAGTCTGTGCTGTAGTCTCCATCCGGACTGACCGTCATTGGATCCCCACATCTAGAGGGGTGCTGGTCTGTACTGCCAGGGATGGCCCTGGAGCTGATGTCTCTAGGTTTCCAGCAGGGCCTTGGCGGTGTTGGGAGAGTCTGCTGATGCTCCCCTTTCTCCACAGTGGGGGACCTGCGAGACTTTGTCAGGAGCCACCTGGGGAATCCCGAGCTCTCCTTTTACCTGTGTAAGTCTCTGCCCCTCATCCAGCCCCTGCTCCACCTGGCACCGACCCTCTTTTTAGTCTACCAGGTGTGACCTCCTCTCTGGGCTGGGACTTGTCTGGCTGCCCAGCCCTGTGGTCCCTTGGAGGGAGTGTCAGTGCCCAGGTCCCCAGCTTGGCCCCTTTCCCAGTCCCACCCTGTAGCTCAGGCTGCAAGGGAGACAGTGGATCCAGGAGCATAGCGGCCACCAGGGTGGTGAGAACCCCTTGAACAGCAGAGGTGGGGGAATGGCCTTGAGGTGTAGGGCCGGTGTCCTGAAAGACAGCACCTCTCTCCACAGTCATCGCTCCTCCCAAAATGGTCCTGGATGACCACACGCTGACTCTCTTTCAGGTACAGCTGCCTCACAAGGGTGCTGCTGGGGCTGGCTGTGCTGGGAGGGCAGGGCGCCATGCTGCGGTTGGGTTGGGAAGGAGCGCCCTGGCAGGCCCTGTGGGTGGGTAATAAAGCCTTTTAGAGCCGGTAAATTCAGAGGGAGCAGTGAGCCTCTGAAGTTGTTTCTGACAGGGCTTTCCAACCTCCTCCGCTTCCTGCCTGGCCCCGGGGTGGGGATGGGCCTGCCCAGCTCGCTGCCCTGCTGTCCTGGCCTCTGGCTGCTGCAGGACACCCGCCTCCTAGCATCTGAGTGAGGAAGGGGCTTGGCAGCTTGGTCCTGGAGTGGTGCAGAGAGGAGGGCTGGGGTCCCTGGCTGCTGTTGGTCCTTATCTCTGCCACCACCTCCTGGGTTCAACCTTTCCCCAGGACCCGTGGTGATCTCTAGTAGGAATACCATGGTTGGCCCCAGGCTTTTCCTTGGGGCCTCAGGAGGTCCAGAGAGCTCCGAGGCAGAGAGGCTACTTGACCCTGTGCCCCACAGAGCCAGGAGGGATGAATGCCTTGTTCTTCGCCCCTGGGAGAGCAGCTGGGGCCTCCCTAGCCCCTCTGGCCTAATGGTTTTCTTTTCAAAGTCTTCAGATATTTTAATTAACAACAGAGGCGCCTGAAGGCCTCTACAAAGGTCTGGGTTGGGGGTGACAGACTCCACTGGCTGCCTGGAGCTGCCACCCTTGGGGTGAAATGGGGCTGGGAGCAAGCAGGCCAGCACGCTGGAAGCTCACCAAGGGCTGTTGAGGGACGAAGTGGAGCCACATGGCTTTGGAGTAGCGGAAAGTAGGGAGGTACCCAGAGTGGGCCTGTGACCCTGTGATTCCCTTCTTGGCTTCTGAACCTCCAGGCGCCGGCCCTCTTCCTTCATCTCTGCCCCTCCCAACCTCCCTGGCCAGCCTGTTGATAAACATTGAATCTGGAAGACGCTTTGGGATCGAGGGCCAGTGCCCAGCATCACCCCCCCAGCCAGGATTTACATGCACCCCCCCAAAGCCCCAGGGTGCCTCTCATCTGCCTCTGCCTGATTCCCGGTGACACTGCCCTGCTCCTAGCAGCCGCCTCCTTTCATCTGTCAGCTCTGTCTGGAGCCACAGGGCCTCCCAAGGGGTGGCATCCCTGCCCGCTCCGCTCCAGTAGGTGAGCAGGCATCATCCCTGGAAGCTGGAGCTGGGCTGGGCTCTGCTGCCCCGGGTGGTCCACAGAGACCATCAGGGGTCCATGTGGGCGGTGCCACTGCCTCAGGAGAGCAAGTGGGGGCAGGGAGGACTAAGACCACAAAAGGTGGGAGCAGAGCCCTGTTTGCCCTGTAAACTTGCAGAGCCTGAGCCCTGGTCCCCCTGCTTTGCCTCAGTCCACCTTCTTGCTCAAGGCTTTGTGGTGTTTTGTTGATGCCACAGGGAGGGAAGTCAGGCAAAGCAGGAAAAGCCTAGAGACCCTGCGCCCAGCCCCACATAGCCTGCTATACTTTCTGGAGCTTGGAGAGGCCTTGCCTTTCTTGCCCTCTGGTCATTTGCCACCCCATCCCACCCTGAGCTCTAAGTAGTCCTGGGAACCTAGGGAGGATTGTAGCTTGAAACTTGTAGTCAGGCGGTCAAGTCTGTCCACTGCTTCTCTGTGTGTGTCTGTGCTGGGGGTGGAGAGAATGGGTCAAAGCCTGGGGTCCTGGCCAGTGTTAAGTTCCAGTGTGGGGCAGAGTGGCCCATGGTGGGCTGTGGAGTGAGCAGAAGGTGGAATCCCATTTGTTGGTTGGGATGGTCTTCTGTCCACTTGTCCCTTGTTCCATTGGGGCCCCAGAAACCCAATCAAATAGGCAAGGGTTTTAGTTTGGGGCAGGCACTGAAGGGTGACAGAGAGGATGAGTTCACCCAGGAGCTGGTCCTAGGGGCCTAGAGGGCCCCCTTGTGGGAGAGAACTCTCTCCTCATGCTCTCCTGAACTCCTGCCCCAGGCTGGAGGGCATCCTGTCTTCAAGTTCAGGGAGAGGAGCGGTGAGGCAGGCCCTGGACTCTGTGCTGCTGACAGCCAAACAGTGCCCAGAGGACTCCTCAGGCCTGCAGCTGAGTCTGCTCAGACCCCAGCCAGGGATTTCCCTGTCTCCTGTCATTGGAACACAGGCCACTCTTCCTCAGAAGGAGACCTTACCAACATGCTGTCCCACTGTTCCCGTCCTTGAACAGGCTTGATTCTGGCCATGGCTGGTGTGTAGCCAGGCAGCTTGAGAATGCAAAACCCTGAAGGGTTGGTAGCCTTGCCCTTCTACAGGATTGTTTGGTCCTGGGGAGAAAGAGGAAGATAGCAGCCTTGCTTTTGGTTATGAACCAAAGTGATGGCTGTTCCTGTGGTCCTGAAGAGGACAGAAGCTCCCACACTGCCATAGGGGACCAGCTGCAGGGGGAGGTCAGCAAGTCCACTGCCCTCACTTCTCCCTCAGCTGGGGCTGGGTAGGCCAGAGCCCACAGCTGGCCTTTCCTCTCTCGGTGTTCTGGGTTCTGCCCGGCCCTCTTTGAGCTCCCTAAGCATTTCCAGGTAAGGGTCCAGTCTTAGGGCTGCCATATGGCAGCTGCCTCCTCAGTTACTTCCAAGGGAGTCCCCTTGCCTGGTGCCCGAGGACAGATGAGATCTTGTGGTTGTGCCAGTCAGGCTCCCAGAAGTGCTAGAAAGAGTGAAGCCATGGCGTGCCTGTGAACCCTGCTCAGTTGTTGGCCCTGGAGACTAGCCATTCTGGGCTGAGGAAGGCCTCAGCACTGTCCTCCCCATGCCCCCTGCTTGGATCCCTGGCTTCCTTCTGGCGCCTGTCCAGGGGCACTAGGGCAGCCCCCCGCCCACCCCACAGGCCTCCTCTCACGAGGCTTTGATCGCAGACCTCACAATTGCGTTTCAAAGCCTTCACCGCCCTTGTTTGTGTCCCTCTGCTGCCGGCTGGAGGCTGAGGTTTCAGCGTTCCTAGGCCTGGCCTTTGAAGCTTGCTCTTATTAATCTTTTAACATCCCCCCCAACCCCACCCACCCCGCCCACCCCTCCAGCCTGTGGCACTCACAGGAGCCTGAAGCCGCATGGAAAGAATGCCCTCAGCCTGCAGCTGCAGCCCCTTCCCAGGTCCTGCCAGGCTCCTGGCTGCCCTGAGTCTTTGGCCACGTCAGCCAGCCCCAGCCGCGCCCCCCCTCCCCTCCCCCAAGGCACAGAGACTGAAAAAGAGGAAAACATTCTGGTGTGTGATACTAGGGCCTCTTGGACCCCTACAACTCTGGGCTGTGCTGTCACATACCCTGTTAAGGAGGGCTCAGAGCCTCTTGTCCAAGGGTGTCAACGGAGCAACCCTATCCATTTCTCACTCCCACGCCACACCTGTGCCCAAGACAGCAGGGCCAGTCCCTGGTTAGAAACCCCATATCCTCCACCCCCTTTGGTAGATGTGGGTTAGAGGCTTTGATCCCAGGCATTCAGTTGCATTTTCAAAGCACTAGCTATCCTTGTTTGGGAGGAATAGGAGGAGCTTGTGCTGGTCCTGGCTCCAGCTCCCTGCTTAGTCCAATGGTGACAACCCTGCCTGGGCCAGTGTCACTTACAAGGAAGCATCTCTCAGCTCATGGCTTCTCTAAAGCAGCTTGATTTTGGGAGCTAGCCCTTGCCTCCTGCCTGGACCTGTTCCCTAGGGCACTCCTGTCTCCCAGTTCCTCTGGGTACATTCCTAACTATAGAGATGCTCCAATCAATAGCCCCCCCACTCTTATTTTGGGGGACATAAGTGGGGTGAGTTGTATGTCGTGGGGCAGGTCTTTCCCACTTTGGTGTCAGGCTGGTGGAGCAGACCTGCACTCAACAGCTCTGTCTCCTCTGACCGCCTTGCAAAGGTGTACCCAAGTCATAAGCTCAGTGCGCCGTGGGCTTCCAGAATGACATAGAAGATCTGGTACTGCAGCTGGGCAGTGGAACATGGAGGAACCACAGTCACACTAGTGAAAAGTGGTCCACGAGGGTAGAGTGCTAGAGGAAGGGATGGGATTGTCTTTGGGAGACCCCAGCCTGCTGAACACTGCTGGTCTGGCCCTCTGAGCCCTCCCTGCTCCCTGCCTTCCTTAGGCAAACCTCTTCCCTGCTGCCCTTGTGCACTTTGGAGCTGAAGAAACAACAGGTGAGTGAGGCTTCACCTCTGACCCCTGCCAACAGGGCTCACCCAGAATCCCAGCTTCCTTGATGTCCAGATCAAGATTCCTTAGAAAGCATTCACACTGAGGGCCTTGTGGGCTTGGGCATCTGCAGCCCAGTCCCCACCTCCCTGGGGCACTGGGTGGAGGTGCAGGTCTCACGGTGACTGAGGGTGGCTCTGGCCTTGAAGGTCTCTACCTGGAGCCTGGACTGCTGGAACACACCGTCTCCCCGTCTGCGGCTGACATGCTGGTGGCCAGGTAAGCTCCTGAGGGGTTGGGAGCCCCGCCAAGGCTGTGCCCATCACCTACCCTTGGCCTCTCTCACCCCTAGGTGTATGGCCCGGGCCACCGGGTCCCCACCTCTGCTGCCAGCCCCTGACCCTGTGTCCCTGGAGTCCGAACCAATTACTGAGGAGGGGGCATTGGGGCCCCCAGAGCCCATTCAAGGGGCAGCCCAGCCTGTGAGGAGAAGCCTAGGCAAAGTGCCCAAGTGGCTGAAGCTGCCAGGTGCCTGCCTGTCCCGTACTGACTGGGTAGGAGGGTGGCTGGGCAGCAGCCCAGGAGTGAGTGCTCACTCTGGTGTTTGTATCACAGCCGGCAAGAGGTGAGAGCTACCAGCCCAGAGAGGTCCAACATCAGCCACAGGATCCCACCCTACCCACCCCGAGCAGGAATAAAGACTCGCGCTTCTCTCAAGGCCCTCCGATTTTCTTTTCTGCAGAAAAGGCCCTCAGGCCTCCATCCAGCTCAGTCTCATTCTCTGCTACTCAAAGGACCCCTGGGAATTTGGCTGGACCACAGGGTGTTTCTATTTTAAAAAGCTGAGGTATCTCTGAAGGGCTTGAGAAGGCCAGAACCCTGGGTAGGCCAGCTTCCTCTTCATTTATATCTGACCTCATTAGCTCCTTCACTGAATGGACCGAAGCGTAGGAGGAAGCCTCCTTGGCACATTATCTATGACCTGGGGCCATCCCAAGCTTCTGGCACACAGCCATAGAGGAAGCAGGCACTTAACCACAAAGCTACCTTTGGCTGTGCCTGGCCTGAGGTATTCTGGTAACCCTGTCTGTATGCCTTCAGTGGGACTGCAAGTCCAGTTCCAGCACGTAAGCTGGTAGGAGCTCTATGTCCACCAGCCTCCAGAAACCTACTGAGGACATGGGCACTTAGAGCAGCTCCATCCACCCAGCTAAACCCAGTCTGACAGTGGCTTTCAGAGGTTGCCCTGAAGTCTATCTAGGCCCTTCAAGAATAGTCATTGTCCGCCGGGCGATGGTGGCGCACGCCTTTAATCCCAGCACTCGGGAGGCAGAGGTAGGCGGATCTCTGTGAGTTCGAGACCAGCCTGGTCTACAGAGCTAGTTCCAGGACAGGCTCCAAAGCCACAGAGAAACCCTGTCTCGAAAAACCAAAAAAAAAAAAAAAAAAAGAATAGTCATTGTCCCTTGGTACTATACGCCTTTCCTACTTGTCCTCCTGCCCCCCACCTCTCACTGATACCACAGTTCTACCACTGGCACTGACCTCTGGGCCTCCTAACTCCTGGGTGCTCCACGGTGTCCCCACACTGGACTGACTGGGGCGCTATGTGTCGGCGTTAGCAAGATGCCCTGCATGTCTCCTGGAACTGGCTTGCCAGGGCCGGATCAGAGGGCTCAAGCCTGGATTGGGCTTCCAAGTCAGCCTCTCAGCTGCACCTCTCTGAGGGTGCGGCCTATCCCTTACCTAGACCCAGACTGTAGTTGGGCGGGGCTCACGGATAGCCTTTCTGCAGCCCAGCATGGCCACAGCAGGCCCAGGCAGCAGATCTGGTCCACTTACCCTGTCTATCCTGGCTCTGCTGCCCCCGGTGAACCGGTGAACCGTTACTGGTTCACAGAGACATTCTTGGACTGCACTGCCTACTAGTGGCAGCTGCTGTGGCTGTGGCAGGAGTGAGCCAGCCACATGTGTGCAGGCTCTGGTTTTACGGCAGCGTGTGCACACATGCTGTTTGTCATCCTGTCCTTTCTGAGCGTTCTGCATTTGTCCCACTGAGACGGATGGAAGGGAGCGTGGGGCTCAGGCTTTGAAGCAACTAGACTGTGTGATTAATGGCAACAAGAAGGCCAAGCCTCGGAGAGATGGTGTTGACTTATTGATGTTGCTTTATAAGAACAAATTTACAGCGCAGGGAAGCATCCTGGTCCGGTGGTTAAAAGCCACACAGCAGCTCTGATGGAGGGGGGGCAAGAAGGCAGCACCGCCAGCCTTTGTTTATAATGAATGGGGGTGGTTGGGGTGGGTGGCTTTGGGAAGGCTGCCCACCTTCCCTGCACCTGTCTCACACAGACCCCCAGAGGCGATAGCTAGGGAGGGTAACAGCTCCTGGTGTCCTCCCGTTCTCTGGAACCTGGAGAACTGGGGAACAGGATGTCAATGCTGACGGGACTTCGTCCTAGACTCTGCAGGCCACAGGCCAACCTCTAGAAGTCCAGGAGCAGCTGAGGGAGCACCTTCTCCAGCTGATCCACATCCACGATGTCTAGGTCCTCTGCCTGGGCCTGCTGCACCCCACGGACAGCGGCTTCTGGAGAGACACTGAGGT
This sequence comes from Chionomys nivalis, assembly GCF_950005125.1. Taxonomy (NCBI): domain Eukaryota; kingdom Metazoa; phylum Chordata; class Mammalia; order Rodentia; family Cricetidae; genus Chionomys; species Chionomys nivalis. Next base: position 101,150,685 of record NC_080092.1, read on the forward strand.
GAGCTGGGGGAAGCCCTTGCCAGGCCTCAGAGGAGGCCTAGGTGGCTCCTTAGTAAGTGTGAGGGACAGGACTGAGGGTTGGCCATAGCTGAGAAAAAAACCCTTAGCTTGTCTACTGAAGAATAAAACAAGGAGTCTCCATTTTCTGGTGCTGTGGGGGCCCTTGGCTCACCTACCACGAAGATCTTCAAGAACTCCGCCATGAGCTGCAGCGCGTCCCCACTGACTGGAGGGAAAGGGCAGGTTGTGGGGTAGACAGCCTTCCTCTCCTCCCTGTGCCCCACAATTCCTCCCCACCCCACTGGCGCCCCAAACCTTTTGTCTTGCAATCCCTGAAGTGCAGGTGCAGTACTCTGCTCACCAGCTCCTGGAAGAAGGGCGGGGAGTCAGTGCCATTCCCAACAGGTCCCCCAAGTACCAGCCCTGGTGGAGCATGGTTGTAACTTCCAGCTATAACTCTGCCATCCCTCGGCCTCTTCCCAGGCTGAGGAGATGAGGCCGGCTGTGCTTTGAGGGAGGCTGTCATAGGGGCTGTCAAGAAGAGCTTGAGATACTTGCCTACAGGGACAGGAGCACAAGAGATGGGGGAAAATCTGGTGACATCATTGCCATTCCTCAGAGCTGAGGGACAAAGCTGCACCTTCACTGCTGGGAGTGAATCCTCCATCAGGCCCGGGGGTGGAGGCTCATGCTCCTAAAGCGGGCCCTGGCAGCGCTGAGGAATGCTGACCCTTTAGCAGTCTATCAACACGACCTAGCTTGGATTACTCCTGCACAGACACACACACACCATGCTTAGCACATCAGAACCAGGCTGTGGCTAGAGGGGTGGGTGACTGGACAGATATCCGGGAACACTTAAGCTTAAGAAAGTTGGCAAGAAGTTGGAAGTCATTTCTAGCTGTAAATGAAGACACTTAGAGACTAGGCCTGTGATGGTGGAAGCTTTGTTAACCAGTCATCTTTAAGAGGTGGAACCTAGTTAGGCATGGCTTCCTAGAGGCCAAGAGAAAAACTGGGGCACCAACCCAGTGTGCTCTCTCTGGTTCCCCGGTGACACAGCTGAGCTTGTACTTCCCGTTCCTATTTCGTGAGTTTTCCCCTTATAATAAATAAAAATATTGTTTTATCCTTTAGCTAGCTTGGTTATTTCCCGTATCAAGCTAATTTCTACAGGTCTGGAGAGACCTAGCTGTAATGGTGCAATATGAGTATTAGCGGTGGTGGCCGAAGGTAGGTGGCAATGTGTGCGATGAGGGTGAGAATCCAGAGGCTTAAGAATTCAGTGGGAGCCGGGCGGTGGTGGCGCATGCCTTTAATCCCAGCACTCGGGAGGCAGAGGCAGGCGGATCTCTGTGAGTTCGAGACCAGCCTGGTCTACAAGAGCTAGTTCCAGGACAGGCTCCAAAACCACAGAGAAACCCTGTCTCGAAACCCCCCCACCCCCAAAAAAAAGAATTCAGTGGGAACTGGGCGGTGGTGGCGCATGCCTTTAATCCCAGCACTCAACACTCAGGAAGCAGAAGCAGGCGGATCTCTGTGAGTTCGAGGCCAGCCTGGTCTATAGAGCGAGTTCCAGGATAGCCAGGGCTGTTACACAGAGAGACACTGTCTCGAAATTCAGTGGGGACACCCAAAGTGAGACATGAAGAGCCCCTGAGAATCTGCAGTTTGTGAAGCCATCAGACGGCCCAAGTTTACCTAGTGAAGAGCAGAATGGGAAAAGGCTGGCAGCGGAAGAGGCCTACCCAGGACCCTAGAAGTGGGTGACCTACAGAGCAAGGTGAATTTGAATTCACGAGCATCAGTACCGTGGAGGCCACGATACCCATTTGCTGCCGAGGGGCACACACAGGTGGGAATGGACATAGTCTGAGGCATAGGTGAACTGGTCAGGAGGGACGTGAGAGCAGCGCCACCTGCTGGTCCCCTGCACGCTACCAGAGAGGTACCAGAGAAGGCTCCACGGGATATCAGCACAGGACTGGACTTAGCTCCGCGGGCCAGTCAATGAACGGGTGGATTAGGGGAAATCCCGTGGCACACAAGCTCGTTAGTGGTCCAGAAGGCCACAGTCAGGGATACAGGTCCCTCCCTCCCTGTCACTCTCTCCTCGGACAGCCCACTTAGCGTAGTCCAATGAATGCCCACAACTCCGATTCTGGCCAAAGCCTCCGAAACTCTACAAGTACTGAGAAGCCAGGAAGTCCGCACAGGGCGCGCACCGGCCTGAACAAAGCCCACCCCTGACCGCAGCACTCATGGGACGGAACACCTCGCTTCAGTTTCCCCCGGCAGATGGGCGATTCCCTGCACATCTGCTTGTCACTGAGAAATGACGCCGGCCCACGCACCCGCATCGGCCGTGCTGAAAAGGCTCTGTGGTCCCTCCCGGGAAGACCCCTTGTCACCAGCCTGGATCTACGGACCAGCTCGGTCCAGCCGCAGAGCACGCCCCGAGGTGCCCGACCCCCACCAAGGGCAAGGGGACACGGCGCTAAGGCTGACTTCGAGTCTGCACAGTGTCACGCGGCGATCCGCAACGCCCAAAGCTAACCTCGCACTCCCCTGGGCCTCACCTTCGGGAAGCCGCTCATTTCCTCCATGGCCACAGTCTCAGTGCGCGCTCTCCGGAACCCGCCCACACCCCAACCAATGAACGTGGAGCGCGTCCGTGTAGTTCCGCCTCCAAGCTCAGAAACCAATCACCTAAGAGTCTCCCCCTCTTCTCCGCACCTTCCCTGAGTTCCCAACCAATGAGTCGGAGCGCCCTGCTTCGGCCCCCGTGGCTGGAGACCTAGAGCAGGCCCGCCCGCGCTCTCATTGGTCTGCCGAGAGCGCCTCTTCCGCAATGCCTCATGGGAGTTGTAGTTCCCATCTCCTTCCCGGAGCCCCACGCTCTTCCTGGATACTGAGGCGCGCGGGACCGCGTCCAGAGCACAGCATCAGCAACCCGAGGTCACGTCGCGAGGGCGGGCTAGGGGCCGCAGGGCCAGATCAGGGTACGTGCAACGCGCCTACCTGCTCTTCTAGGCTAGTGTGCTCTGCGCTTCGGCTCTCCCTATCACCGAACCCCTTCCTCGAGCGATTCTGACCTCTCTATTCCACATTTCTAGGCCTCCCCTTATAGGGCCAGCTCAGCTCAACGCCCCTGTGTACACCCTCTAGGGAAAGGGGCTCCCAGTCATCGGCCTAGCAAGCTTACACGCAGCCTGTGTTTAGGGGCATGCTTGCAAGGCCCTGCCAGCGTTGGGGAACATGGAGGAGTTCCGGCGCTCCTACAGCCGCCTGTGCAAGGAGAGTGGGGCTGAGCCCCAGGAGGCTGTCCTGCAGCAACTGCACCAGCTTCCGCGGGGCCGACTGGACCTGGCTACTCAGAGCCTGACGGTGGACACCTGCAGGGCCCTGGGCAAGCTGCTGCATGACGAGTCGCTGTTGAAGGAACTTGTCCTCAGCGACTGCATGCTGAGCGAGGAAGGTGAGGCCGGTGGCCTCGGAGCAGCACTCGAAACTTCCGAGTGGGGTTCAAGCCCTTCGCCTCCAGGCTGGTCTAAGGGCCGATGTCCCGGTTGTGTTTGACCTGGGTAGCTGTTAGCTGGGAAGCCAGTGCTTTCCCTGTCCCCTGCACGCCCCTTTGTTTTCTCCTTTCTTTGTGTACTTTAGCACTTTTTTCTAAAACCTTGGAGCAGAGGTCAATGTCACTTAATGTCTCCAGCTTTCACATTTCCCCATCCCCATCAAGAAAAGTCTCGTTTGGCAAGCTAAATGTTTCTAACTTAGCCTTACAACAAATGGGGAAACTCATTCCTACTGTGAACTCAAAACCTGGGTACCACCAGGACAGATGTCCCTCTTCTGTTTCTGGGTAGCAGCCCTCTCTTCCAACTGCCTTTATGCAGGGTCCACACTGCTGTTCCAAGGGCTGTGTGCCAACACCACTGTGCAGCGTCTGGACCTAAAGGTGAGCCGGCCTGCACCCTGGGCAGTGGAAAGAGACAGACCCAGGGGCCTGGGGTCTTGACAGCCGCTAGAGACTGTCTGTAAGAGCTCCCAATACCCAAGGTCTTAGACTGCTCTCTGAGGACCCCGTGTGTTGGGCGTGTTTTAAAGGCAGAGTGTTGTTTTGAGCATGCTCTACATACCCTGGTCTCAACAGAGTTCACACAAACTCCAAGGCACTGGGAGCTATGATGCCACTACTGTCAGGGAAACGAGGATCTGGCAGCCGTGCCTTTGCCCAGAGCTGCCTCCTAGCTTTGTGCTCTGTCTGAGTCTGTGGGGGCCATTCAGAGCCAGGGTAGTGAGAATGACTGGCTAGGGTGTTCCTTTTCCAGGGCAACAACCTCCGAGCTGCGGGAGCCGGGGCTCTGGGAAAGCTCCTCCGACAGAACAAGTCCATTCAGAGGTAGGACCACATCCAGGCCTCGCCTGTACGTCACCGCTTCCTCTCTGCGTGGCTCAGGGTTGGCCCCAGAGGATACAGTCCTGCAACCAGCTCACTTGGTCTTCACCCATGGGTGGATTGTAAGCCGGCTAACTCTCACCTGCTACACGCCCTGGACCCCGTGGGACAAGTGTTTGGTTGAGCCAAGAACCTGTGTCCATCTTTCCCATAGTCTCACCCTAGAGTGGAACAACCTTGGCATGTGGGACGATGCCTTTGCCACCTTCTGTGGGGGCCTAGCAGCCAACAGCACCCTGCGGCAGCTGGACCTCCGGAACAACCAGATCAGTCACAAGGGGGCTGAGGAACTGGCCTTGGCTTTGAAGGGAAACACCACTCTCCAGCAGCTGGGTGAGGTCTCCTGAATTCTGCCGTACCCCCGTGAGACCTGGGTACGCTGGGCTGTCTTAAGTCGTACCCTTTTCCTCTGCTCCTGGCTGTGTTGGCAGCCACGGGCAGTAAAGCACAAAGGGAGCATCCTGAGCTGGGCCAGGACCACCCATCCAACCGAGTGACAACAGGTTTCCTTCCAGACCTGCGCTGGAATAACATCGGTCTCCTGGGGGGCCGGGCCCTGGTGAACTGTCTCCCCAGCAACAGAACCCTGTGGAGGCTGGACCTGGCTGGGAACAACATCCCCGGCGACGTCCTGAGAGCTGTGGGTACGGATGCTCGGGGCTGCTAGCTTCTTACAAGCTGGAGCAAGGCATGGAGCCCCAAACAGAAGTCCATCCACCACGGAAGGGTGTGGCTCAGGGATAATGACATGGAGGCCCAGGGTGTGAGTAGCTGGCCTAGGTCAAGGGGGAGGCAGCTGAAGACAGACAGCTTGTGTGGTGCTTACACCAGGCTTTTCTCATCTGCTCACACATCTTAGCACCTATGTGGTGAGGGGGCGCTGGTTTCACAGGCAAGAAGCTAAAACCCTGTGGCTTAAGGCCTTGCTCTGACAGCCATCAGGTAGCCTGAGCCCCAGCTAGGGAGGCTTCCTTGTAGCTTCCCCCAGCTTCTCCTGAGTTTGTGTCTGTGCTGTATGTAGACTGGATGTGAGTGGGGACGCCAGAACTCACTGTCATCTGCCTAGGAACCCCGAGTCCTTGTAGGTGATATCTTGGCCTCAGGCTCCGCAGTTTACCACGTGGTAGTGCCCACCAACGTCTGAGCTTTTGGGACTGGAGTCGTGGGTCCCAGACTTTTCTGTATTCCCTGCTGCCCGTGTCTGACCCTTCTGTCCTCTCCAGTGTCTTCTTCTTCCCAGCCCTGTATCTATGTGGCCATAGTCCTTATAATTGTTTTTATGTTTGATCTTCTCGTGTGTGTTAAAGACAGTCTTGCTATGTAGCCCAGGCTGGCTTTGACCTCATAATCCCCCTGCCTCAGGTGCCTAAGTTTAGGGATCACTGGCATACAGTACCACAATGGGCTTATAATGCTGTCAGTCTGTCCCTTAAAGTCATACACCCCTTGACCTCCGATGGGGAAGCCAGATGCTCCAGGCAGTGCCCACCTTTTGAGGAAGTACAGCATCTTCCCCATTTGTACAAAAGACCTCCTGTCCCAAGGTCCTGCATCACCCAGTCCTGTCCTCAACTGAAACGCTTAACCCAGGTGCCCTGGATGGGGCTGTCTGGTTGGTTGTGGAGATGTTGTCTTCTCTAGGGCGACACGGGCAGCACAGGACTGAGTTGGTGATTGCCCCTAATGTCGAACCCGGTGGATAATGTGGCTCTTTCTGACAGAGCAAGCCATGGACCACAACCAGGACCGGCTCACTGCCTTTCGGGAAAACAAAGCCCGCACCAACATCCTTAGCAAGGAGGTTCAACACCTCCAGGAAGAGAAGTCCAAGCAGGTGAGCAGAGGGTCCTCACTAGCCCTGGGCTCTGCCCAGCCTGGCGGCACACTCTTGCCCTCTCCTTTGCTCCAGGCCTCTGAGCCAAGGCAGCCTGGGGCTAAGGTGGCCTCCTGGCCCCACTTCCTGTGTGCCGACTTCACCACAGAGCAGCGAGCAGGCAGGGAGTTCTAGCCTCCAGGGCTCCCTCAGCCAGTCAGCCCACCCTTCTTTTGAGTGAGACAGTGAACTGAGTCCTTTGCAGCCTGAGTCTGTGGATGGGAGTCTGCACTTCTGTCCCTGACCGGCGGAGGTTCTGTTTCTAATGCTGTCTTGACTGACTCTGCCTCCAGTTTCTGGATCTGATGGAGACAATCGATAAGCAACGAGAAGAAATGGCCAGGAACAGCAGGTGAGTGAGCTGGGGGTACCTGCGACTCAGTGCCTGGCTTCTGACTGGAGCAGGACCTCACCTGAGCCCTGCCTGTTACAAGGCTGAAAACAAGGTCATTGCTCCCATCCAAGCAACGGGGCTGGCGGTTAGTGGCAGCTGTGGGGTGCTTGGCTCCGACCTGGGTGCACTCGGGGATGCTACAGACATAACTGTGCACAGATCAAGAGCTGCTGCCAAGACTGGGAAAAAAGCCAGGGGCTCTGGAGTTTAACTTTCCCAGCGCCACCGCTCTGCCCACAGGGCATCGGCAGCACGAATTGGGCAGCTTCAGGAAGCCCTCAACGAGAGACAATCCATCATCAATGCCCTCAAAGCCAAGTAAGGAGAGGAACCCTCAGACACCTTCAAGACTTACCACCGTGCCAAGAAGGGAGAGGGGAACGAATGCTTCCTGGGGTTTGAGTGGGAACAGAAGACCTCTGTCAAGCAGGTGACATTCTTGACTGAGCTGCACTGGGGCCCGTCTTCCTCTTTGTAGGCTGCAGATGACAGAGGCTGCACTGGCTCTGTCAGAGCAGAAGGCCCAGGACCTGGGGGAACTGCTGACCACAGCGGAACAGGAACGACAGAGCCTGTCACAGAGACAGGAGAAGGAGCGGAAGCTGGAGCAGCAGGTAGGAGCTGGACTGTGTGGACTAGTAGGCGGGCAGAAGTGCCCGGCAACAGCCCAACCGGGAGCGTCTGTCGCCTTGCCCTTCTCACTCAGGAAGCTGCAGGTCGGGAATCTAAGCTCCTCAGGGACCTGTCTGCCGCCAATGAGAAGAACCTGCTGCTTAGAAGCCAGGTATGGGGAGGTGTGGGTTTGAGAGGGTGTGGCCAAAGGGGGATAGTGCCAGCCACCCAAAGAGCCTAGGGTAGTGTCGCCGAGCTGGGAGACGCTTCCTCTAGTGTTGCCTGCTTCCCAGGTGGATGAACTGGAGCGGAAGGTGAAGTCTCAGCAGGAGCAGCTGTTCCTGACCAGGCAGGAGCTGACTAACACATCAGCTGAGCTGAAGATCCGTGCTATTCAGGCTGAAGGTAGGCACGAAGGGCACAGGGAGCTCCAGGGACAAAGCCCCCCGACCCCGGGAAGACTTGTCACACTCTTTCCCATTGGGCCTCCAGAGCGCTTGGATGCGGAGAAGCGGAGAGCCAGACAGAATATGGAAGACTTGGAGAAGCTGCACTCGAAGGAGGTGCTGTCTTATGGATTCCCCTGGCTCCGCTGTCTCTGTTGGGGCTTGCAAACCAGCCCTGTGTGCTGCAACATTCCCAATGCTCGCCCCTGGCCGGTGAACCCTGGGTTGATAATGCCAGAGTTGCAGGCAACAGTATCCATAGTTCAGGCCGCTGTGGGCTTCCTTGCTGGATGTCCTCCTCCAGAGCAGAGCCTCTGTCCTTGGTGCCTGCCAGGACACTCAAGTCAGGCCTTTGTGAAAGGGTACCTGCTCTTCAGGGCAGGGATCCCATGGGGTGAGGGCTAGGGGAGCCTGAGTTTGCTGGCCTCTTACCTCCCGCGGTTGGACAGGTGAATCACATGACCCGTCACCTGGAGGAGAGCGAGAGGGCCATGCAGGAGAGGATACAGAGACTAGAGACGATGCGGCTGTCCCTCGAAGAGGTGAGATCACATGAGCCCTGGGTCGACTGTGGGGTGACAGTCATGGTCTCAGGACCCTGGGGCACCCCTAAGTCTCAGCCTCATTAGGTCTCACTACAGGGACCCACCCATCCCCGAAAGGTCAGAGACTAGAAATAACATTTTAGCCTCTTTGGCAGTAAAAGCCCTCCCTGCTCAGTGAGCAAGGAACGGCTGTGTGGTTCTGAGGCTATTTATGGAGAAGTTCTCCCAGCCTGGTTGCCCAGTGGCCTGGAAGGAGCCCTGGGTCAAGGGGGCAGTGCGTTTTCAAGACGGGCTAGTGTTATCTATCCGCTACACAGGAGCTGAGCCGCTCGAAGGCAGCGGTGCTCACTGAGCGTGGCCAAGCCGAGGAGGAGCTCATCAAAGCCAAGAACCAAGCCCGCTTGGAGGAGGTGAGCTTCAGCCACAAGTATGTAGGGGCCAGTGGTGGCACCTTGCAAAGGAGTCTGGTTGAAGTGGCCAAGGGGGCTGTGGGCCTCAGGACTAGAGCTCAAGAGATCCCAGCAGTCAGCAGGATTATGGTGCTGCCTGTACTGCCCGGGTAAGAGGAAGGCTAGAGATGATAGGCTGGCTTGAGATGCCCAGCAAGAGATGCTACTGGACGCAGGACAATTGTAGTGGCTGATAACTTGTGTGGCGCCATGAAGTCCTCTCTTCGGTCCTTGCAGAGGGGTGGAGGTTAGTCCCCACGCAGACTGTGTGTTCCTCCGCTTTTGAGCGCAGACTGGGAGCCCTTCATGGGCAGCAGCCATATCCCCTGCCCACAGCAACACCGCCTCGCTCATCTGGAGGAGAAGATTCGGCTCTTGGCACAGGCAAGGGACGAGGCTCAGAGCACCTGCCTGCAGCAGAAGCAGATGGTAGCTGAGTCCCAGGCACGGGCCAGCCAGCTGAACCTGCAAATGGAGGGGCAGCAACGGCGCCTGGAAGAGCTGCAACAGGTAGCGTGGCCTCGGGGAGCACAGACTCCAGGGGTTCATCTCCGGGCTGTGGGCTCACCTTTCCCAACCCCATCCCAGGAACTGAGCAACAAGGAGCAAGAGAAAGCGGCTGAGGTGACCAGGATCAGAGTGGAGCTGCAGGAGCAGATGGGCCGTCTGCAGGCTGACCTAGTGGCCCAGGAGGCGCTGAGGGAGAAGGTGGCCGCCCTGGAACGGCAGCTGAAAGGTTATCACATAGCCATCTGACAGCTGAGCTTGGCCCTGGGGTGGGGTGGGGGTCTCCCCTCGAGATGCACCCCTTCCTTCCTGCACCCCCCAGACAGGGTTTCTCTGTGTAACCCTGGCTGTCTCCGAACTCACTCCTGTGGATCACACTGGCCTCCAACTCAGAGATCCGCCCACCTCTGCTGGGGTTAAAGGCGTGGGAACACCCTGCAAGGCACCCACCCCCTCCTTACTGAGCCTCTCGCTTGCAGCGGTCGGGAGTGAACACCGGGAGGCGCTGCTGGACAGAGAGAGTGAGAATGCGTCTCTCCGAGAAAAGCTACGGCTCAAAGAGGCAGAGATCGCACGCATCCGGGATGAAGAGGCCCAGAGGGCAAGCTTCCTGCAAAACGCTGTCCTGGCTTACGTGCAAGGGTCTCCCCTGAGAGCCCTGAGTCCCCCGAAGTGAAGGGAGGCCGGGAGGCCCGGAGCGAGTGCAAAAATGCTGCATCCCATTCTCAAAGGCAGGCCTGGGGTTCAGAAGCCTTAGCTACAGTGTCAGGGTGGGGTTCTGCCATCACTGGTGCTCACGGGCACACTTGCCCATCCAAGGGAGTCCACCCGCAGCTCATAGCATAGGCGAGACGAAGTACGCAGGAACGCTCTCAGACGACCCAGTCCCAGAATCACAAAGCGGAACAGGACTGTGGTAGGAGGGAACAGAAGCCCCCACGGCAGGGTGGAAATACAGGACTTTTGTACTTGGTAACACATTCGCGTCCAGTTCCTTTCTCCTGCACCCGCTGCCCCAGCCGCGTGAATGAATCTTCCCGGGTGGTACTCGGTTGCCCCAATTGCTACCAGGCAACTAGGAAGGCTACCTCTGCACTGGGTCTGTAGACACGAGGGTATCTCAGCTGCAGGGTGGGCTGGTGTCCCTGGGAAGCATTGGGCTTGGCCACCCTGCACATCCATTTCGGTGGCATCACCAACCTGAGCCGCGTTGTAACACATCCTCGTTCCTGGGTGTGGACCCTCAGTCTAAGCCTTCGGGGTTCAAGGACTGGTTAGGGCTCCGCCCCCACCGCCGCTCGCCCCTTGCCCCGCCCCGCCTGCGCACACTCGGCTGTCTTCGCACCCGACACTCGGCGGCGCTCGGCTGTCTCCGGCCGCTCGCTCGGCGTTCGGGTCCGCGGCCGCTGCGGCGCCGGGCATTTCTCCGCAGCTCGGCTCGCGGCCGCGCCCGCCGCCGCCCGGCCCCGCGCCCATGCAGGCCATCAAGTGTGTGGTGGTCGGCGATGGGTGAGTGCGCTGTCCCGAGCCTCAGGGGCGGAGGGGCTGGTAGGCGGCTACGGGGTGAGGTGAGGCGGGGCGGGGCAGGCAGACGCGGGGTCCTGGCTAGGCGGTTCCGCCTCGCCCCCACCATAGCCTGGCCGCGTGCGTCCAGGGGCCGATGGGGTGGGGTCAAGCGCCAGCTGTCCACCTTCCTCTTAGCCCGGGCACACCTGATGCTACCCGGCCTCCACCCCGGTGCTCTCAGTGGGTGGGGTCGGGCCTCACCTGCGCTGATTCCTGGGTGGCTCCACCCTCGCGCCAGCCACCCAAGGTGCTGGGAGCTCTGACGCCCCTGTGCGTTGCGGCGCGCCTTATCCAGGATTGTGAGCCCTTGCAGCCGCGCCCACTGCTGTGCTCCCTGGGAGGCTAGCCTGCTCTGGTCGGTTTCTATCAGCCCCAGGTGGCTGCAGATCTGCAGGGCTATGACCTACTCACCCCACCCCAGACATCCAAACTAACCTCCTTCCCTGCGGGAGCTGGCTGCCCTTGCGGGGAGGAAAGGGGCGGAGGCTCGGCCCTGGAGCCACGTGGGCTGAACCTCTTTCCACAGTGCCGTGGGGAAGACTTGCTTGCTGATCAGCTACACGACCAACGCCTTCCCGGGAGAGTATATCCCCACAGTGTGAGTGCATGGCGGTGGGAGGTAGCTGGAGCTGGCCACTAGAGGCCAGTCGCACATGTACGGGACCTCCCCTAGGCTCCAGGTCTTGTTCAGGTGACCCTAGTTTTGGGTTTCCATGGTGAGGCTGAGGCGCTGGCCAGAGTTTGGGTTGTGTGGGCTTCAGAACTCGAGCCTGCTGGCTGGGCGCCAGTAGCCCTGCATCCCTGCCCAGCCTAGCCTTTCCTCTTTGCAGTTTCGACAACTACTCAGCCAACGTGATGGTGGATGGGAAGCCGGTCAACCTGGGTCTGTGGGACACCGCTGGCCAGGAAGACTACGATAGGCTTCGGCCACTCTCCTACCCTCAGACCGTAGGTGGCAAGAGGGCTGAGCTGGGTGGGTCCTGGATGGGGAGGAGACACATACTGCTTGGACACCCTTTGGTCATTTCTGTCTGTCCCTCCCTCTGAAGGATGTCTTTCTGATCTGCTTCTCCCTGGTGAGCCCGGCCTCCTTTGAGAACGTCCGTGCCAAGGTAGGGTGGGCCAAGGGGTCCTAGCAGAAGGCACACCCCTGCTGAGAAAGGGTCTCTGCCGGTGATCTTTTCTGCCAAGGGAGACACTGAAGGTGTCAGGGTGGACAGCTCACAGCTGGCCATGGGCGCTAACTGAAAAGCTGTGGGCAGTCTCCGGCCTCCCAGGATGGTTATCTTTGTTTGCTGCCAAACCCAAGAAACTCCCAGTCGCCTTGTGATACAGGAAGAACCCCGTGCGTCAGGGGAAAAAAGCCCCAGGAGCTGGGGCCCACTTTGGGCAGAGTAGAGGCATAAGGGTCTCTGAAGCCTGTGACAGGGTCAGAACCTCTGTTCCCACAGTGGTACCCAGAGGTGCGGCACCACTGCCCCCATACACCCATCCTTCTGGTGGGTACCAAGCTGGACCTGCGTGATGACAAGGACACCATTGAACGGCTGCGGGACAAGAAGCTGGCGCCCATCACCTACCCACAAGGCCTGGCCATGGCCCGAGAGATCGGTGAGTAAGTGTGGGGGGCACAGATTGGGGGTCTGCTTGGAGGTGGCCCTGCCTGTGCCGCCCCCCCATCTACACTACCCCCTCTGCTGGCCCCTTTCTTGCTATCTGTCCTCCTCCCAATGTTCCTAGGTTCTGTCAAATACCTGGAGTGCTCAGCCCTGACCCAGAGAGGTCTGAAGACAGTGTTTGATGAGGCTATCCGGGCAGTGCTCTGCCCACCTCCCGTGAAAAAGCCAGGCAAGAAGTGCACTGTCTTCTAGAACCCTGTCTGGCCGGCCTGGCTGAGGAACCCTTGGGTTGAGCGATCCGGTGTCCCTAAGTCTGCTGTGGGAAGTGGTGTGGGTGGGGAGGGGGAGCATGGGGACAAGGCTGGGGTGATGGGGTCCTGTCCCCTGTGCCTCCTTTTTCTGGGATATAGCACCATTCTTCCCTGGTTCCTTTGGGAGGCCAGGAGGGAGCAGGGTCTCCCTCAGGGCTGCAGGGGTGGGTCCAGGGGAGCCCCAGGATGGGCTTCCCTGGAGAGGAGGGTGGGGGTGGGTTTTGTTCATCACGTCCCAGGAAAGGGCGGCCCCTTCTTATTTTATACAATAAACATTCACCACCTGCTCTGTCTCACCGTCTACTGTGCCTTCCACCGTGGTACCTGCCCTAGCCTTTCCCTGAGGGCAGAGGAGTCCAACATTCCTAGGGGTATTACATTTCCAAAGGAAGCTCTGGGGTTTACACACCCTCGGTGAGGGGAAAGACACCACACAGGTCAACGCAGGGGTGGGCACACTTAGCCATGTACAGATGTCCTTTGTGTGCAAACGTGGGCCTGGTGGGACCCTAGGGGACATGCTTCGGCATCTCTCTCAGAGCTGAGGGAACTATCTATGAAAAGGATGGAGCCTGGCCTCTGTGAGCCTAGCGGGCCCACCTCTGACCGGTATGAGATGCTCACAGGTTGCTGAATTGGAGGGAGGGCAGCCCATGAGGCCCAAGAGTTGTGGTCCAAAACTCGGACTTTATCCCAGAAGCTGAAGACATTTCCCTGGAGCAGACTTGGGACCAGAGGATGCCCTGCAGCGATGCGCTCTCCTAGCAGGGAGGCATGCAATCGGCAAGGAGGCATGCAAGCCATTCATGCTGACTCAGAGGGCTGGTTGTTCCTTTTTTTTTCTTCAGGAAGTTTGCCAGCCAGTTGTTAAACAGCTCTTATTAATAATTAAATCACATAAACTTACAATTAGCTGTGCTGAGAACAAAGTTAGCAAATTCCTCATTTCCTAATTGCTTAATACATGTTGCCACCCTTTGGGCCTCATGTTATTGTATGTAATGAGGTGCTACCATAGACCTCCTTGTCTCCACGCCCCCCCAAGTGGACAGCTTGACATCAGCTGTAATTCAAGTTCCACACCGTGGAATGTGGCAAACCTCATGGAGTAGGGCTTGGTTTATCAGTGGCCCGGGAAGGGAGACCCTGCAAATTAAATAAACCAGGACCCTCTCGTTATGTTGTAAATAACACAAAAAGTCATAGGAATGTTCAAGTTTTAGAAAACAAAAGTCGTTCAGCTCATTGGTTAGATGTCTGCCCCCTCTCTTTTGGTGGGCGTACCACTCACTGACTGGAAATTAAGGTCTGTTGGCATTCCCGTCAGAACCATACAGAGCTGTTTGTTTGGTTTGTTCGGTTCTTACCAACAATCCACAGCTCCACTCCAGAAACCTCTGGACAGGTTATCTTGAGGCAAACTGACCAAACTCTTGAGGATCCAGCCTCTGGAAGGTCCAACCTTCCACTCCCTGCTAGGAAGCTGGCCAGGCCTGAAAGTGCGCAGGAACTAGGCTCTACCTGCTTTGGATCACAGACGGCATGAAGATCTCTGCCTACCTGAGCACACAGGCTGGACAGAGACGTTTATTGGTGGGACGGAGGGCACAGTGTTCTGAGCATAGGGCTGAGCGGAGTAATGGTGGAGGGGGCTCAGGTGGCCAGGAAGCCGCCGTCCACCGGCAAAGCGCAACCCGTGGTCATGCCACTTCGGTTGCTCAACAGGAAGAGGATGGTGTCCACCACGTCCTCCACTTCTGTAGGCAGGATGAGGTCGAGAGCAAAGATAAAGGAAAGGTTACCTCATCCTGCAGCCCCAGCCGATCCCCAGGCCCAGGCAAGCGTCTGAACTCCAGCCTCGCTTACCAGCGAACTTGCCAAGTGGGATGCGATCCAGCATAACTTTGGCCTTGTGGGGGTCACTCCAGTTGGTCCGGCCCATGGGTGTCATCACTACCGTGGGATTGACCGCGTTCACACGGATCTGCGAAGAGGCCAGCGAGTTATAAACAATGTGTGAGGGTACCCTGGGCCTAAGGACCGACTGGAGGACTTGCCCCAGGCCAACGCACCTTGTGGGGTCCGAGCTCCAGGGCCATCATCTTGGTCAGCATGTCCAGGGCACCCTTGGTGGAACCTATGAGGAAGGGAAGCTATAGAGGCCAAGAGCTGGCCGGGGAGTGGGGGTGGGGAATCCGACACAGCTGGAGTTACTCACAGTAGACACTATGGTTGGTCAGCGCCCGCTGGGAGGCCTGGCTGGACACGTTCACAATGGCTCCTGGGACTCCCCGAGCTATCATGCCCTTGGCCACAATCTGAAATTTTGAGGGTTATAAAACAGAACTAACCTTCTACTTCAGAGTTCCTACTCCAGCCAGGTAGGGCAGCTCACCTGAGACACCTGGATGACAGCCCGAAGATTCACGTTGAAGGACCTAGGAGTGAGTGAATGACCAGCCGGGTCAGGGGCAGGACTCCTGCTGCTGCATGGGATGGTTCCTCCAACCCCTGTTAGCTTACGTGTCACAGGCCTCCTTGGTGATCTCCAGGAAGGGTTGCAGCAGAGCCACACCGGCGTTGTTCACAAGCAGGTCCACGGGTCCCACATTGCTTAGGGCACGTTCTGTGGCCTCCCAGTCTGCCAGGTCCACGCACACAGGCTCTACGCCAGGACACTATGTGTATTGGGGCAAAGCAAAGCCGTTAGCAACTGTGTCCCAAGGTGGTGCTGCTGGCCTTTTCTTCCCGGGGAATGGTAGCTAGCTAGTCTGGGATTGCTGGGCCTGGAAGGGAGTTTTCGTTTGGAAGGGTCAGGGGTTCCAGTCTCAGCAGCAAATTCGGAGGCGGAACCTAGAGCTGAGAGACACAGCCACGCCTCCGGGCATGCATTTCATTTCCTCTCCGCCCAGCATTCTTGGACCTAGGACTGCTCTCTCCGCGGACATTGCATTTTCTTCCAAACTCAGAGAGCCAGGATATCTAGATGGACCCCCGACCGTTTGCGAGGTCTCGGATCTAGGAGTGCAGAGGGCTCCCACCACAACACCCAGCGCCAGGCGCAGGGAGCAAGGCGGGCCTGCAGTGAAACACGCTGTGTGGGTGAAGGGCGTCAAGGGGCGCAGCGTCTCACTCGGAGACCGTCTCCTCACTTCTGGACACAGTGCCTACCTCGCTAACCAGGCTGTCAAGGTCCGCTCGTGTCCGGCTCACGGCCACAACATGTGCACCAGCCGCCTGCAACGCCAGCACAGTGCTGCGCCCGATGCCTGAGGCGAGCGAGGATTAGTGCGGGTACCCCCTTTTCAAACCAGCCGGACCCCACCAGCACCCCTCTCCTGCCTCCTCACCTTTGCCCGCGCCGGTGACCAGCGCCCGCCGACCTGCAAGTCCCAGGTCCATGGTGGCCCAGACAGATCGAGCTGGAGAAAGATGGACTTGGAGTTCCGGAATCGAGGGCGGGGCGAGGAGAGCCAATCGCGTGGGCTGCGCCCTGAAAAGAGCGAGGATATTAAAATAATAGCTCCTTCTGTCGTGCTGATTGGCTGAACTGCAGTGGGCGTGACCGAGGCGGGGCTGTGTGAACCACGGGACACAGCTTCTCAAACTGCCCGGGACAGATCCAACTACAGAGCCTGGAATCCCCTTAGTCTTAGCGAACTTTGGCCAGCATGGTTTTCGCTGCCAAGAAAATTTCCATGAGAAACAGATATACTAGTTTTCCCAAGCGTTTCACGGATTTTCGTGAACCTGAGAGGCACGTCCAAAACCTTTTTATGTGCTCTTTCCCCAAGCCTGGGAGTGAGTCGCACTTGGGAGGCCAGCTTGGTCTACAAGAGCTAGTTCTAGTTCTCCAAAGCTACAGAGAAACCCTGTCTGGGGGTGGGGGTAAGTGGGCAGGAAAGGAAGAGATAGGATTGGTTTGCATACGAAAACTGGCCAGACAAGCATTGCTTTCCAAGTTAGTAACAGATTAATGAATGTCCAGGTGTGCACTGTGTCTCCCTATGAAAATATTTTGTTGTTAGGGTCATGGTGAGGAAGACTAGAGCTCTGAGTACCTACTCTGGCCAGTAGTAGGGATCTGGTGAGGGCCGAGAGCCCAAAGAGGTGTGTGTGCGGCCTGAGCTGCAGGGCTCAGTGGCTAAGATCACTGGATGCTCTTCCAAAGGCCTCCTGTGTGATGCCCGACACATGGCTGCTCACAATCCTCTGTTTCAGAGGAACCCATGCCCTCATCTGGCCTCTGTGAGCCTGCACATGGTGCACAGACGTTCATGCAGGCCAAACCCATACACATAAAATAATAGTATTCTTTTTTAAGAAAAACATCCGGAGGGAGGACAGAGAGCCAAGTAGCCCCTCCCCCATCTTTACCTGCTCACCACCACTGTAAGGCCTTTCTGTGAACTGTGAACTCTGCCCTTTACCTGCTGGGAACCAAGAGAGAGACAGCACCCAGCCTGCCCAACACCAAAATACAGCTGCCTAGAGCTCATTAGTGGCTTCAGTATTCCAGGACATGCACAAATCTCATTAACTGTTCTGTGGTCCAGGGAGCTGCTCAGGCCTTGCTCTGGAGAGAGGTACTCTCAGAACCCGTGTCCTGTGCTTTTTAGGTCTTCCTTGATCCCATACTCCTTTGCTCCTGCCCCTTGCTCTGAGTTGGACTCTGTGTTAGTTCAAAGGGTTGGCCATTTCAAGCCTGACAACCTACCAGATGTCAAAGCAAGCAAGACAGAGAACCTGCCAGGCCCTGAAGCTACTCTGATGAGCCCTGGCTTGCAGGACTCTAGTGCCTGCTGGTTCCGGCCAGGGTGATAAGCCAGCTAGCTAACCGTGTGAGAGCTTCTGTTTGGACAGCCTTGCTACCACGTTCTTGTGTATGGACCAGGCCAGGGAAGTGGGTTCCAGTGAAGACGGAAAGATTCCAATCCCTTCCAATGGCTCCTCTCCTGCACAGAGTCCACAGGTTTAGGGGTGACTTGGTTTAGGACATCTCCCCTTCCCTGCTTTCCCCTCCCTTCCCCTGATTGCTGGGTTGGGGTCAGAACACCCTGAGTCTCCAGATCCAGCAATGGAAAGGTGAGGGTCCTAAGGGAAGGGGCACAACAACACAGATGCCTTCTTTTCAGAATAGCCACCCCTTGGCCACATTGGTCCTAAAGCACAATAGATTTTGGAAGATAGTAGGTTTGAGGCGAAACGGCCGTATCAGAACCTGTTCAGGCATCCAGCCTTGCAGCAGAGTCCTGTGCAATGGTTTGGGAACACGGCGGCCCATTTATTTAGGAAAATGAGACCAGTAAAGTGGACAAGAATAACAAGGATCCCAAAGTCCAGAACGTGGAGTGGTTATGGGATTAGACAATAAGACGGGGAGCTGAGAGCTGCATCAAGGACCAAGTCATGAGATAAGTAGATGCTTTGGCTGGAGGGTGGGCCAGGGAGGCCACTCTGAGGTGCACCACATCTGAGCAGTCTAGGAGGCCAGGTACCCAGCGTCCACCAGGATGCCAGAGCCACTGGTCGAGGCGCTGTTGTCGCTGAGCAGGAAGAGGATGCTGTTGACCACGTCCTCCACCTCTGCAGGAGAACAGAGCAGTCAGGGCTTCTGCTTGCTCACCTGCCTGCTGGGAGCCAACGCTAATTCCCTCACCCACGCCCTCAGCTGACCTGCGAACCTCCTCAGCGGGTGGCGCTCCTTGAGCTTCTTGGCAAAATCAGGGTTTTCAGAGACCTTCTTGCCCATGTCAGTCAGCACCACGGTGGGGTTTACGGAGTTTACCCGGATCTGGGGCCAGAAGCCACAGTTGGTGGCACAGCCAATGAGCTAGCCCTCCCCACGCTCTCAGGACTTGCCCCAGCACAAGCCTGATGAGATTGCTTCACTCTGCGCAGCTGAGCACTGACCCTGCTGCTCAGAGCGGTGTGCAGTCTGCGAGCCCCACCCCATCCTCACCCCCAACCCCCAGCCCTGCCCCAGATGCCCGTTATCTGACTACACCCAGGCTCCTGTGCCTACCTTGTGTGGCCCCAGCTCCATGGCCATGGCTTTGGTCAGCATGGTTATTGCTCCCTTGGTGGAGCCTGTAGGGGGTGAGTAGGGAAAGCCAAGGACCCTTTAATTACTCTTTCTGTGATGCCCACCCAAAACCTAGAGACTCCTATAATTTTTGGAGGGTGCACTCACTGTAGGTGGTCAAATTAGGATAGGTGACATAGGCAACCAAGCTGGAGACGTTGACAATGGACCCTGGCACTCCACGGCTAATCATGCCCTTGGCTACAATCTGGAAGCCGAGAGATAGGGGTAGCTCACTGTGCCCTATGCCACCCCACCCTCCCCAGGTGCTCACTCCGGGTCACAGAACTCCTACCATCTCACCTGGGACACCTGCAACACGGAGCGCACGTTCACCTTGAAGGACCTGGCAGGAGAGGAACAATGGCTTCCCGCACCACCCGACTTCTGCAACCCTCCCCAGCCTGCCCACGCCCCCCAAGTGCCCACCTGTCAAAGACCTCCTTGGTAACTTCCAGGAAAGGCTGCATCAGAGCCACGGCTGCATTGTTCACCAGCAGGTCCACGGGGCCAATACCGCCCAGCGCCTTCTCCGTGGCCTCCCAGTCACCCAGGTCCACACACACGGGCTCTATGCCCGGACACTGTGGGAGACACAGTTTGGTGACCTGAGGCATGGTCCCAGTCAGCTTCTGATGTATCCCTGAGGGTGGGGAGCGGGCCCAGGCCAGGCAGGGCTGTATGCTCACCTCTTTGGCGAGGCTGACCAGGTCTGCATTGGTGCGTGTCACGGCCACCACTTTAGCTCCCGAGGCGTGCAGGGCCTTCACGGTGTCACGCCCAATCCCTGGAAAGAGGGATTATGGTGGGATGAGGGCCCATTAGGCCTGGTCACGGCCAGGGTCAGGCTCACAGGTGGAAGTAAAGACCCCATAGGCCAGCTGGTTCCTGATAAAGTCTGGCGGAGGCTGTGTCTGGTGCATATCTGCCCAGTCTGTACCTAGAATCCTGCAGCCATCACGGGTATTGTCACTCTGTCTCGGTGGGTCTCCAGCCAGGCGACATAAACGGGTCAGTCAGATTCTGGAGGGCTGAGCTGCGACAAGATCACCTTGGGCCCCTATTCTGTGTTGAGGCTGCCCCTTTCCCCTCCCCAACCCGCTCCCACTCACCTTTCCCTGCCCCTGTCACCAGGGCCCTCAAACCACTGAAATTCAGCTGCATGCTGCTGACACCGGTGTCCTCCTGCAGCAAGAGATGGGCTCCCTTATTTAAGACTGGGCTGGCAGGCGGGGCAGAGGTGGAGCTAGGAGTCACTGGCCTAGCCAGAGTGGCATGACTCATTCCTCCACAGGTAGGATCTCTCACTCCAAATATGCCGGCCGGCTGCTTGGTAGGGCTTGAAGAGGAAATGAGAAACTTCCCACACACGCATGCCCGTGAGAGGCGCTCACAGAGCCGGGTAACAGAAACGTCGGAGGCCTGGGCATGAAATTTGCGTTTCCTTTGGTCTGACTTCGTCTTGACCCTCGTGGCACGCTAGGCAGACTGTTTAACGCTGGGCTGCATTCCTGATCTAGGAGGAGAGAGATTTCGGTTCCCTAATTTGCTTTCTTTGTACAGAGGCATTGGCAGTTTTAAGAGAGAAGAGCTGGGCTTCCAGTCGGTTGTGGGTGCTCCAGCCTGACTGAAGGGCCGGGACAGCTGTTCCCGTGGACATGACATGATAGGGCCCAACCGGTCGGCACTGACAGCGCTCAGGAGATAATGAAAGCATCCTGGATTGACTCTGGGTTGCTGGGGTAGGGGCAGGCGTCTGAGGAACAAGGACAACAATCTGATTCCTGGGCAAGATTCTTCCCACCTAACCCTGCCCCAGCACTCCTGAAGTCTGTTGCCTTTACTCGTTTCTCTCCCAGGTGACCTCCACATGCCCCCAGAGACTCTGCCTATGGTGATTACACCAGAGCCTCCTCTGCCCTCTGAGGTGGGACTCTCCTTCTTTTCTCAGAGCAGTTGGGTGAACCCTTAGGAGAATTCTTGAGAAACCATCAGAGGATTGAATGTCCATCCTAACCAAGAGTGATGGTGGCACGCATCTTTAATCCCAGCACTCAGGAGGCAGGGGCAGATTGATATCTCTTAGTTTGAGACCAGAGAGAGAGTTCCAGGTCAGCCAGGGCTACACAGAGAAACCTTATCTCAAAAAACAAAAACAAACAAATGAAAACGCCCATAATTCTTCATGTGGGAAGCTGTCTAAGGCCAGGCCAAGTCCTACCTGATCTTGAATAATAGGGTTCATAGAAGGAATGCTTCATTCCAGAGGAGCCATGGCAGGGTGCAAGTCAGCTGTGCCAAGCAGGTCGGGTATACAGACCATCGAGGAGACAGCCCCACGGAGCAGGGGCACTCGGGCTCCCCACCTGCTGCCTGTCCCTTCCTGTAGCCAGGTTCCACGCTAAGACTGAGTGACCCTCAGAAAGAGGGCAGATTGTAGGTGATGTTCACCGCTGACTAGGGCAGGCCCAATGACCTTTGGGCTTCCAAGAATTTGCCTGTCTCTGCTTTCTACTTTCCCGTAGGAAAACTGGGGTTACAGATGTGAGTGGGTTCTTGGGACCTGTATCTGGGCTCTCTCGTTCGCAGAGTGAGCTGGGATGGGTTACAGATGTGAGTGGGTTCTTGGGACCTGTATCTGGGCTCTCTCGTTTGCAGAGTGAGCTGGGATAGGTTACAGATGTGAGTGGGTTCTTGGGATCCCCATCAGGGCTCTCTCGTTCGCAGAGTGAGCACGTTACCCACTGAGCTATTTCCTTGGCCCTGCTTCTTTTTCTTTTTGTTTCAGCTAAAATTCTGCAAGATCGTCAAGTCTTTTGACTTATTCTTTTGTTTTGCTTTTTTTTTTTTTTTTTTTTCTGAGATTGTGTAGCCCTGGCTGCCCAGGAACTCCCTTTGATAGACCAAACTGGCCTTGAACTCAAAGATTAGCCCAGTGACGGGATTAAAGGTGTGTGCCACCAGGCCTGGCTGCTGCTGCCGCCACCTCCTTCTCTTCTTCTTTTCCTTTCTTTCTTTCAAAACATTTTATTGCCGGGCGGTGGTGGCGCACGCCTTTAATCCCAGCACTCGGGAGGCAGAGGCAGGCGGATCTCTGTGAGTTCGAGACCAGCCTGGTCTACAGAACTAGTTCCAGGACAGGCTCCAAAAAACCACAGAGAAACCCTGTCTCGAAAAACCAAAAAAAAAAAAAAAAAACAAACAAAAACAAACCAAAAAAAACATTTTATTATAAAAGTAAGACAGGCAGTGGTGGCACGGGGCCTTAATCCAGCACTCTGGAAGTAAAGGCAGGCAGATCTCTGTGAGTTCGAGGCCAGCCTGGTTTACAGAGCGAGTTTCTTCGGAACAGCCAGAGCTATTACACAGAGAAACCCTGTCTCGAATAGCCAAAAACTAAAAATAAAATGAAAGTGACACTAGTAATGACTGAAACGTGGGCAAAGAAGTCCTCTCACCGCCCTGCTAGCCTGCTGCAGCCAGAGTCTGTCGTTGGATTTGTCTGCTTTGCCACCTTGCTGTGCTCTTTGCAACCATGCTCACACCACATATTCTGTATCTTACAATATTTATAGCATTGCGCATGTTTTTTATAATACCAATCATTAACTTTTCGTAAGTACATAATGTACCATTTGTAGATATCTATTCACTATCTCGATCGGGGGATTGTAATTAACGCTCCTATATTTGCTTTGTTGCTCTTGTTCTGATTTTGGTTTTTCGAGATAGGGTTTCTCTGTGTAACAGTCCTGGCTGTCCTGGAACTGGCTTTATAGACCAGGCTGGCCTCGAACTCAGAGATCCTCCTGCCTCTGCTGCTGAGTGCTGGGATTAAAAGTGTGCAACACCACACCTGGCTTATGAATTAAGTTTTACTGTAACACAGTCATGCCCATTTTTATATGACTATAGCTGTCTTCACGTTACCAACAGCAGTGTCGGTAAATTATAGCATAGACAGGAAAGCCTACAAAGTCTCAATGATTTACTCTCTGGCTCTTAAAAAAAAAAAAAAGCATACAGTTACTGCCCTGAAGTTTTGGTGTTTTTTTTTTTTTTTCGCTCTCTCTTTTTATTTTTGGTTTTTTGAGACAGTTTTTCTGTGTAACCCTAGCTGTGCCTGGAACTCACTCTATAGACCAAGGCATGCACCACCACTGCCTGACAAAATTTTAGCTCTTTATTTGGGCTATGTTGGTGGTGCCAAGCCACTGCCATCTACAAAAAAACTGTTCCTAGAGGAAGGGGACTCCCTCTAGAAGGTTATGGGAAAGCCATTGTCCATGTTCAGTGAAAATGTTCCAGCGTTGGCTCCTTTCCAGTTACCCACGCTCCTGACAGAAACCCTTTACCCGTATTCTGCATGTAAGTCCAATGGACTCTCTCATTGGGACCTAAGGAAGAGGAGTAAATGTCATTACAGATCTCCCAGGAGAATGCCACTTGGAATATGTTTGTGGATTTTGTTTTTGTTTTTCGAGAGACACAGTTTCTCTGTAGAAACCTTGGAGCCTGTCCTGGAACTAGTTCTGTAGACCAGGCTGGCCTTGAACTCACAGAGATCGGCCTGCCTCTGCCTCCCGAGTGCTGGGATTAAAGGCGTGCGTTGTGGATTGAACAATATACTGGGCATATTATAATAAGGAAAAGAAGAGACTATTTAAAATGATCTCACTGTGGCAGTAAGTATGGTGGGCAGAGACAGCACAGAGGTGGAGCCTGTGTGAACACATCCTTGGCAAATAACCACAGCCCGCTTACGGCTGTAATTATACCATCTCTGATAAAAGTTCAAGGGCAACCATTCTGTATTCTCAAGCCATATGGATCTTTCTGTTTGGAAAAAGTGTATTCTGAAAGAAAAGGTGTGGATTGGGACCAGTGGGGAGCCCTGAGGATTTCTGAGACAAAAATCCCTCTTGTTCTGCTTAGCTTTCTATTGCTGTGATGAACGTACGGCCTAAAGCAACCTGGGAGGACAGGGTTTGTCTCGTTGGCTATAGTCCACCATAAAGGGAAGCCAAGGCAGGAACTGGAGGCAGAAATCAAAGCAGAAGCCATGGAGGAACACTGCTTACTGGCTTACTCCTCATGGCTTGCTCAACCTGCTAGTTTGTTTGAAAGGGGGTCCTTCTACACAGCTCTAGCTGGCCTGGAACTCACTGTATAGACCAGGCTGGCCTAGAACTCACAAAGACTCACAAAGATGCACTTACTTCTGCCTCACAACTGCTGAGATTGAAGGTGTGTGCCAGCACAACTTGCTTGTGTATACAACCCAGGACCATCTGTGTTAGTGTTCAGGCATCTTTACTGACCTGCCCTTGGCATTCTGACAGGATACGTCCCCAGCTGTAGCCACTAAGAGTACCTCCTGTGTACATTCACTATGTTCCCTTTTAAAAGGCCCTGCCCACCTCCCCCCCCTTCCTTTCTCTCCGTCTCTCTGATTCTCTGCCTGTCTCTCTATCTCTCCTCCCCGCCCCCCCCCCGCCTCTCTCTCTGCTGCTCCTGTTCCCAGAGGTCAGTCTTCCCTCTCCCCTCCCATCTTTTTTACGTTCCCTCTCTCCTAATAAAAACCCTTCCACGTGAACTATGTTGTGTGGTGTCTTTCTCTCACACAGTGCTCTTTTAAAAATTATAACATTGGGCTGGAAAGATGGCTCAGAGGTTAAGAGCATTGCTTGCTCTTCCAAAGGTCCTGAGTTCAATTCCCAGCAACCACATGGTGGCTTACAACCATCTGTAATGGGGTCTGGTGCCTTCTTCTGGCCTGTAGGCATATACATAGACAGAATATTGTATACATAATAAATAAATAAATATTTTTTTTTAAAAAAATTATAACATTGTTTCCCTGACCGGGAAAGGCTCTCCTGGCCCTTCCTCCTGCCTGCTGGCAGTTTGAGGCATGCCAGAACCCTGGAACCCAGTCCACATGTGACAACCTCACTTCTCCAACTAATGAATTGCTGGGCCCCTCCGTCTAACACCAACACACCTGCTGAGCCCCCTTCCCCACCTCTGGCTATTTCCCACGAGTGCCTTTTGGCTTCGTTAAGTCCTGGCACCAGGCAACCACAGCTCTCTCGCTCTCTCGCTCTCTTGGGCTCAGAACCCTCGGCCCCCACCCTTTGTGTGATGACTCACTGGGTGGCCTGTGTCTTTCTTGTACCCTTGGGTCCTTTGGGCTTTGTCCTACGGCCCCCGCTCCTTGAGTGATGATTCTCCAGGGTGCCTTATGCCTTATCCTCGCTTGATAAAAGCCACTAGATCTTGTTCTGCCTCGCTCATGGGGGAATAAGCCTACCAAAAATCTGTTTTCCAGCACTCTATGTCCTGATACTTTACAGGATCTTTGCGACATTCTGCCAGCGATCCTGATAGAAGGGAGGAAGGTATCATCACCCTTTCAGCCTTCCGCCTCCCCTCTCCCCCAGTAAACCTCGTACACCAGCTCTGTTTGCATGCAGCATGTTTGCTCAGTGGCAGAGTCACAGAAAAGTAATCACTTCAGGCTGGGACTCTACCCAGCTGCTCCACCCTCAACAAATGAACTCTCTTCCACCTGTAACAAATCTTCGTTCACTGGAGGCTTCGCCCTCCATTCAATGCTGGTAATTAGGTTTTGCCTCTGACCATTCCCCTGGATGTGAGATTTCCTTTCTCGAGCACAGTTCTCTCCTTGCTTTCTGGCTTTTCTCAAAGTCCTGGTACCAGGTGACTGTGTCTCTCTCGGGCTCAGAGCCCTTGGCCCCCGGCTCTGTAAATTTGAGAAAACACAAAGCAACCTGTGCCATCTTGAAGCCGACCCTCTCTGAACTCCTGGAACGCTAGGAATTGCAGCCCCTTGGGTCTTCTCCGCCTCACTCATGAGAGCGGTGCCATCGTTTATACCTCTTTGCTCCCGTTAGGATGCTTTTGGAGACCCCCTGACCACTCCTAACCAGGTATTGTCGTAGGGATACCACAGAGCCGGCGGCCACAGAGCCGGCGGCCACAGAGCCGGCGGCCACAGAGCCGGCGGCGTAGGACCATCAAACACGTCCGGGTGATGCTGTGGCGATGGGAAAGGATCAGGTGCTCTAAGCCCTAGGGAGTCGACTTCGATCCTCCTCAAACAGCATTTTGCCAAGTCCAGGCAGCGCCTGATGGCTCCACAGAGCCTGGACAGTGACGTGAAACAGATACCCCAGGACGTGGCCAGCTTTCCCAGGTCCCCCAAAGATGAACAACAGCCCCCGCGGGTCAGCAGGAAGTAGTCTTGAGAGCACAGCATCCTCATCCCTGCCTCACCCACCTCTTGTAACTCCTCACGTTTTATGGAATAAAAGGAGCGTCAGCATTCAGGCATCTTACTGACCTGCCGTAGGGGTCCTGACAGGACACATCCTCAGCTAAGGCCCCTAAAAGCACCTCGTGTTCATGTTTGCTATGCTCCATTTTAAAAGGTGGGCCTTATCCGTCTTCCTTCTCTTTCTCTTTCTTTCTGCTTCTCTGCCTCTCTCTCTCTCCCCCACCACCACCTCTTCCTCTCTTCTGCTGTTCCTGTCCCCAGAGGTCGGTCTCCCCCCTCCACTTTTATCCCTAATAAAAACCCCTCCACGTGATCTATGTCGCATGGCATCTTTCTCTCTCATGGCATTTTTTTTTTTAAAGTTACAACAACCTGCCCAGGGAGGACGCTGCTCACTGTGGACTAGACCCTCCCACATCCATCATTAAACAAAACAACCTCCTAATGGTTTGCCTACAGGCCAATCTGATGAAGGAATTTTCTCAATTAAGATTTCTTTAGGCGGGCTGGAGAGATGGCTCAGAGGTTAAGAGCACTGGCTGCTCTTCCAGAGGTCCTGAGTTCAATTCCCAGCAACCACATGGTGGCTCACAACCATCTGTACTGACATCTGGCGCCCTCCTCTGGTTGTGCGGGCATACATGGAGACAGAATGTTATATACATAATAATTAATTAATTAATCTTAAAAAAAAAAGATTTCTTTAGGCACCAAAGGGATGGCTCAGCAGTTAAGAGCACTGGCTGTTCTTGTAGAAGACCTGGGTTTGGTTCCCAGAACCCACAGGGATCATAACTGTTCCAGGGCATCCGATGCCCTCATCTGCCTTTCATGGGTACCAGGCACATGTGTAGTACACAGACATACATGCAGGCAAATATACATTAAAAAGCCTTTTTTTAAATTCCATCTTCCCAGATATATGTAGGTTTGTGACAAGTTGACAAGAGCCAACCAGAATACAATATTTCCACAAATGACAAACAGCTTCATCTTCTAGGAGAAATATTCTGAGGATCTGATAGCATAAATCCATCAGTAAGTTTCTAATAGACCATTGTACAGCCTGTCTCCACGGTGGTCAAAGTGAACAACATGGGCAAACCCGGACCACTTTGCAATGTTTATATATCCTTTATCCCGTTATGCCTGAGGGGAGTATAACAGGGTACAGACACTTCGTATATGGATCTTCCCCTTCTCTCTCTGTGGCAACTCAACTCTTTTTTTTGTTGTTGTTTTTTTTTTGTTTTTTGGTTTTTTGAGACAGGGTTTCTCTGTGGTTTTGGAGCCTGGAACTAGCTCTTATAGACCAGGCTGGTCTCGAACTCACAGAGATCCGCCTGCCTCTGCCTCCCGAGTGCTGGGATTAAAGGCGTGCGCCACCACCGCCCGGCTGCAACTCAACTCTTACAGTTTCCTTCATGACATCTATTCTGTGAGATCTAGGTCAACCAAGAATTCTGTATAAACTCAGTGATACCTTATTTCCATCATAAGTACTTAGCATGGGATCCATGCAGGGCATCCTTGGGAGCCTTAGCCCAATCATGACTGTGACCCCTGCTGTGGGAGAAGCTCTTGTACCCTGCAAAGATTTGTCACTGGTACTGGTTTAATACAGCGCTGATTGGCCACTAGCCAAGCAGGAAGTATAGGCAGGACAACCAGACTAGCAGAAATCAGGACGAGGAAAGGCAGAGAGTTAGTCAGTCAATCACTAGTCACCAGGCAAAGGAAGCAAGATGAGAATGCCTTCCTGAGAAAAGGTACCAAACCACATGGCTAAACATGGACAAGAATTATGGGTTAAGTTGTAAGTATAAATGGAGACTGCTTGTTCATTTTCCGGCCTCCATGACCCAAATAATCACAACTCTCAACTCCTTCTCCAGAAACTATATTAATTGCAACACTGTTTGGCCAATGACTTAGGTGTATTCTTAGCTAGCTATTACATCTTAAATTAATCCATTTCTATTAATCTATGTAATACTACGAGGCTGTGGCCTACCAGTAAGCTTCCAGCATCTTTCTCCTTCGGCAGCTGCGTGCTGTCTGCCTGACTCTGCCTTCTTTCTCCCTGCATTCAGTTTAGTTTTCCCACCTAGCTCTATTCTGCCCTGCTATAGGCCAAAGCAGTTTCTTTATTAACCAATGATGGAGGTGGGTCTTGTATTAATCTGTTGCTTTCATTGGTTAATTAATAAAGAAACTGCCTAGGCCCATTTGATAGGCCAACCCTTAGGTGGGTGGAGTAAACAGAACAAAATGTTGGGAGAAAGAAGCCGAGTCAGTGAGTCGCCATGATTCTCCCACTCCAGACAGACACAGGTTAAGATCTTTCCTGGTAAGCCAGCTCGTGGTGCTACACAGAATATTAGAAATGGGTTAGATCAATATGTAAGAGCTAGCCAATAAGAGGCTGGAACTAATGGGCCAGGCAGTGATTAAAATAATACAGTTTCCGGTAATTATTTCGGGGCATAAGCTAGCCATGTGGGCGGCTGGGTGCCGGGGACGCAGCCCTGCCACTCCTTATTACAACAAACCAATGTTAATAAAACACATTCACAGCATATAGAGGGGAACCCCACATCATGTAAGAGCTAGTTAATAATAAGCCTGAGCTAATAGGCCAAACAGTTTATAATTAACATAAGTCTCTATGTGTTTCTTTGGGACTGAACAGCTGCAGGTCTGGGTGGGAAAGAAACTTCCATCTACAGAACCCAGACCTGGATCACTCTAGCGTGATATCAGATCAGACTTAACATACTTTCCCATGTTTCAGGTGTGAGCCGTGCACCCATGGGACACTCATTTTAGTTGGCATCCTAGGTAAACTTGGCTCATTATAGTACTGAATGGAACACACCCATCTTTCCTTTTTAGACACGGAATGGATGACCTTAAACTCAGCATGTTCAGAAGTGTGTTCATCTTCATATGTGCCTCCCAGCATGAATATGTATAGCCTCCTGTCCCGGTTTGAAAGAAAATGGCCGCTGGGCAGTGGTGGCGCAGGCCTTTAATCCCAGCACTCGGGAGGCAGAGGCAGGTGGATCTCTGTGAGTTCGAGGCCAGCCTGGTCTACAAGAGCTAGTTCCAGGACAGGAACCAAAAGCTACAAAGAAACCCTGTCTCGAAAAATCCAAAAAAAAAAAAAAAGAAAGAAAAAATGAAAATGGCCCCCAAAGGGAATGACACTATCAGGAGGTGTGGTTTTGTTAGAATGGGTGTGGCCTTGTTGGAGGAAGTGTGTCACTGTGGAGGCGGGCTTTGAAGCCTCATATGCTCAAGCCATGCCCAGTGTCTCAGACTACTTCCTGTTCCCTGTGAGTGAAGATGTAAGAACTCCAACTCCTCTAGCACTATGTCTGCCTGCATGCCAGCATGTCTCACCACGATGATATGGACTAATCCTCTTACAATGTGATTCACCACAGTTAAATGTTTTCCTTTATTAGAGTTGTCAGGGTCATGGAGTCTCTTCACAGCAATCAAACCCTAACTAGGACACTGTCCATCTTATTTTGAGACAGGGGCTCTCACTGAGCTGGGAGTTTGTCGATCCCGCTAGACCAACTGGTCAGCCTCACTGATCTTCCTGTCTCTTCCTTTTCTTTTTTTTTTTTTTTTTGGTTTTTCGAGACAGGGTTTCTCTGTGGCTTTGGAGCCTGTCCTGGAACTACTCTGTAGACCAGGCTGGTCTCGAACTCACAGAGATCCGCCTGCCTTTGCCTCCCAAGTGCTGGGATTAAAGGCGTGCGCCACCACCGCCCGGTTTCCTTTCTTGGTTTTTTGAGGCAGGGTTTCTCTGTAGCTTTGGAGCCTGTCCTGGAACTCGCTCTTGTAGACCAGGCTGGCCTCAAACTCACAGAGATCTGCCTGCCTCTGCCTCCCGAATGCTGGAATTAAAGGTGTGTGCCACCACCACCCAGCTTCCTGTTCTTCCCTTTCAAACTCTGGAATCACAGGCGTGTGTGGTTGCACTCAGGATTTGAATCGTTGCTGGGGCTCAACACTTCAGAATCTTGAAGCCGATGTGGGTGTCCCCACCACAGAGCCCTTAGTTCTGTCCAGGAAGGAACCCAATGGCACAGGTCACAGTTAGGGCCCCCTTGGAGCTTCTTGGTGGCCCACCTCTGTAGTCTCCCTGCTTCTTGGCCTAATTCTGCCTTTCCTCTCTTCCACTTTGTGTGTACATGTGTGTGTTTGTGTGTGGGCAGGTGCCAGTGTGTGTGTGTGCATGTGGACACTGGAGTTCAATATTGAGTGTCTCTCTCAATTGCTCTCCTTTTTAAATTTTTTTTACATTTGTTTATTACCTATCTGTTGTGTGTGCATGGCCATGCAGTCACACACATATGACACTGTACTGACATGGATGTCAAAGACAACATGTGTGTGTGTTGATTCCCCCTCCTACCATGTGGTTCTGGGAATCTGTATCCAATTGTCAGGCTTGCCTGCAAGAGCCCTTACCTCCTAAGCCATCTCCTGCTTGAATCCCTTGACTGGGAGAGACATAACAAGGTCAGCCTCCCGTCCTAAGGTCCCGAGGACAAACTGAGGCAGAGTTCACCAAAGTTCACCCCGGGGAACCCCTGAGTATATTGGGCTTCCTCCCAGAGCACAGGTGAGACATTACTTCTAGGAGAGAGTTGCTTCTCTCAGCATCAGGCTGTATGTGGAGTCCTTACCCAGGAGGAATGAGGGATCCCTGTAGCTTCACAGATAGAGCCCCACCCCACAAGTCTCCCTTGGTCTACATCCTCTACCCATGCCCTATGCCACATAAAATTAAGGCAGAGTTGCATACACATGTTAAGCCTGAAATGAAGAGGAGAAAGACAATCATGGAGAAAGCCTTATTTAAGGCTACTCAGGAATAGGGAAACTGATCAGGTCCATACCTGGGATTCCCACTCCGGTGCCTATAAAGGCCAAATCCACAAGACTAAGTACTTTCTGCCTTTGTCCAATCAGGGAGAAGCATATGTCCTGATGTACTTCCTGTCTACCCCTCCCGCCTATGTGTGATCAAACACAGTGGGGCAATCAACCTTGTTTTTTTTTTTTTTTTTTTATTTTTTTTTTTTGGTTTTTTTGGTTTTTTTGGTTTTTCGAGACAGGGTTTCTCTGTGGTTTTGGAGCCTGTCCTGGAGCTAGCTCTTGTAGACCAGGCTGGTCTCGAACTCACAGAGATCCGCCTGCCTCTGCCTCCCAAGTGCTGGGATTAAAGGCGTGCGCCACCACCGTCCTGGCAATCAACCTTGTTTACTGAAGTGAAAGCCTGTGACTTGCTATCATTGTTGTTGTTGTTGTTGTTTTGTTTTTCAAGACAAGAACCTGTCCTGGAACTAGCTCTGTAGACCAGGCTGGCTTCAAGCTCACAGAGATCTGCCTGCCTCTGCCTCCCAAGTGTTGGAATTAAAGGCTTGCATCGCCTGGTAACTTGTTATCTTACAGGAACACCAGCCCCCAGCGTTCCAGGAAGTTCTCTGTCCTTGGATGCGTGAGTTTACAACCCTCAGGTTGAGGGTCTCTGACTCTCCCCACCCCTCTGTGAGGAGCTGAAAACAGTCTACAAGCCCAGCCTGGACGATCCTTTCACAAGGGGGCACAGCTGAATCCTCCAGACGGCTGTCATAACACCACCTCATCGACCTTGGAAAATGCGTCTTTTCTGTTGTTGGTTTTGTTTTGTTTTGTTTTTCCAAGACAGGGTTTCTCTATAGCTCTGGAGCCTGTCCTGGAACTAGCTCTTGTAGACCAGGCTGCCCTCAAACTCACAGAGATCACCTGCCTCTGCCTCCCGAGTGCTGGTATTAAAGGCGTGCGCCACCGCCACCTGACTTTGGGTGGTGGAGGGCATGTGTGTCTGAATAGGGAAGTACAGAGAGCTGTTACATTCCACCTGCAAGTCCAGGGAGCTTGACCTCAGCGTGGCATCAACCCTGCATGCTATCCTGTAGAACAATGGGCTTTCAGGTTCCTAAACTGTGGCACAGAACTGGGGACTCAACACAGCAGCCAAGGAAGTAAGTGCAGGCCGCTGATGTCATTAGGAACAATAAAGATAATCCTTCTTCCTACCAGGCTCAGAGGGAAGAGCTTCCAAGCAGGGCGGCAGCTGAACAGCAGGTGGGTTGTACTGTCGAGACTTCTGTCGTTATTTTTGATAATTCCATCATTTGCAAAAATCCATCTCCCTGTCTTCTAAATATCTAAAGGGGGGAAGTCATGTGGCTGAGCTGGAGGCACTAATCTGGGCATGTTGGTGGCAGACAGACGGTCAGAAGCATGTGAAGGTCTTTATGGGCTGCACAGCACAGCACAGCACAGCCCTCTTGCTTTGGGTTGGGGGTTAAGACAGCATCTTGCTGTAGAGCCCCAGCTGATCTGGGATGCACATCTTCCCCAACGGTGGCACTAACCTAAGCTGCTGCTGCTTCAGCAGAGGAAGAGCAGAGCCACGCCCAGCCTCTTCCAGTTGGCCTTTGCCGTCCCACGGCCAGCATTTGAGGGGTCAGGAAACAGACTTGGGCTTCTCCTGTGTGTGTACGTGTATGTTGTCTGGGAGGGGATTGTTTAAAGCACTGACCATTGCTGTGAACCTGCACTTGGGAGGCAGAGGCAGGTGGATCTCTGTGAGTTCGAGGCCAGTCTGGTCTATAAGAGCTAGTTCCAGGACAGGCTCCAAAGCTACAGAGAAACCCTGTCTCGGGGGGAAAAAGAAAAGGGTGTGTTGGAAATCCACTGACCCACCTGTTCTCATAGGACCACAGTGGAGCTCACAGAGGTCCCAGCCAGTATCCAGCTTGTCCTAGGTATGACGTACTGCAGGAGGCCGACCCACAAGGGGCTTCCAGGAGCTGTCGCCCTGACAGATAAGCTGTAGGCATCTTTGAGGGAAGCCGGGAGGGGGATGCCCTGCTGGAGCCTGGCTGTGTCAAAGGACCCTGGAGAACTGACCTGGGTTTAGAAATCTGCTCTTTTCTCAGCTTCACCTGCAAAACCCTCAACTAGAGCCTGTCTACCAGGGCCAGGTTATGGATCTTCACGGGGCACCACGCAGTTTCCTGTGTGTGCTCCTCACTGACTTTGTGGCCTTGCACCCTGCTG
The DNA here is from genome assembly GCF_950005125.1 of Chionomys nivalis. Classification (NCBI taxonomy): domain Eukaryota; kingdom Metazoa; phylum Chordata; class Mammalia; order Rodentia; family Cricetidae; genus Chionomys; species Chionomys nivalis. Next base: position 101,183,985 of record NC_080092.1, read on the forward strand.
TCTCCCCGCCCCCTTGTCCTTCTACCCAGAGTGCCAGCCATTGGGGAACTGGGTGTGCCCCCTGCAGGGGACAGCCTGGGAGGTCCCTTGCTGGCCCCTGCAGAGTTGGCTCAGGCTGTGGGTAGGTTGTGTAGCTCCTACAAGTCCATTCAGCACTGAGCTAACCAGGCATAATGTCCTACCCTGGCTTCCATGGATGAGGCTTCCGTGGAGGGTAGGATGTACCGTGACAAGCCTGGGGCCAGCCTGGGGCCGCCATGGAGAGAGGACACCGTGCATCCCTGTGTGTGCACCTGTAAAGAGTGGGAAGGGTTATCAGAAGGGGCAGAGAAGTGGGGTAACGGGTGGGTGTGCTGCTGATAGTCCAGCCAGCAGGCAAACAAGCAGACCCCCCGGGGTCAGTGGAACTTCTGGGCATGGTGTGTACGTAGAGGTGTGATCCCTCCTGAACACATGAATGAGCTATATCTGGACAAAGGGCAAAATCCTTCTAGAAGCTTCTGAGCCTCACCCTCAAATTCCTTCTTTGGATCAAAAAAAAAAAATCATTCTTTGGGGCTCTGTAGGGGCAAGTTTTCCCTGCTCTCAAGACATAAGAGAGAGCCCTTGACAAAACACCTTGAAACTAGAATCCTGGTTCACAAGGAAATACATCAGCCAGGTTTAGAACAAGCTGAATAGGAGTGGTTTTGAGAGGGAAAGGGATGGAGCCTTCAGGCACCTGTGTGGACAAGCTAAAGTTCCCACTGCTAAGCTTAGGGTCTGGAAAAGGACAATGTGGGGTAGGATAGAGGTTCCAGTCAGTATCCAGGCTTGTCCTGGGTATGACATACTGCAGGAGGGCCAACCCACACAGGGAGCAGAATCCTGGGTTCCCGTTACTCACCAAGCTGAATCGTGTGGTGTGTGTGTGTGCACGTTGGAAATACAAAATCAGAGCTGAGTATGGTACTCAGAAGTCAGAGGTAGGCAAATCTCTGAGTTTGAAGCCCAAACTTCAAAGTGAGTTCCAGGCCATCTGGGGCTGCATAGAGAGCCTTGTCTCAAAGCAGCAACAACCGCTTAAAAACAACAACAAAAAAAAAGAAAATACAAATCCAAAGATGGGCCTTCAGTCAGCTTCTGCTTCCTGGTCACCTGTGGTCCCCTCATCTCCCAAGGTTCCCTGGTCTGTGGGTGGTCCTGGTCTGTGGGTGGTCCCCTGTTCTTAGCCCAGACAGATGGGCACCCAGGCCAGGAGCTGAGCCAACCCTGGAGCCTTTGGGAGTGGCAGCAGGCAGAAGCAGGGCAAAGGCCCTTGCCCTGGGATGGACATCAAGCATTGGGAGCATAGCACAGAGGTTCTTGTGCCTACAGATCTCCAGAGAAGCCAGGAATGGTAAGCACACAGGATTTTCTTTCCAGTACGAAAGATGAAAAACCTGTTCTTCCATCCAGAGAGCTGAGACTCAGAAGTGATGAGCTGTCTGGTGGTCTGTGTCATTTGTTGGGCCAGGCCATAGCAAGGTCCCACAGCCAGGACCAGAAGTGGCTGGTAATTCAAATGACCCAGATAGCCAGAGGCTCCCCCAAGCTCCCCCAACCAGGACCAGAGGTGGCTAATAGCTCAAATGATCTCTACGCTCTCTGTGTGACAAGACCAGCCCAGATCTTTCCCTAGACCCTTGAGCTAACACAGGTAGCCTATCTCCAGAACCCACCTTCTTGGAAAAAATGACATGGACCTTAGTAGAGTTCCAAAGTAATTACACTTCCTTGTGCAATGGGATCATATTACACCCGTAAACTTTTACAAACTATGTTGGGCTTAGATACATTGGGATTAAACCGCCCATTACTGGACCTCTGGAAGTTGGACCCAGGTTGACAAAATCAATCTTCACTGGGTTTTTCCTCTCATCTCTTCGTATATATGACACCTGCAGGGTTCCTGTCAACCAAGGGTCACCCAAGGTTGAACCTTATTTTGCTTGGACATTAATGGTCTTCTTAGGACAGCTAACTGGTCCTGCTGGCTCCTGTTCCCTCCCCTCTTATTACATGATTAGATTATGAAAGGACTCACAAACAACAAAGAACTCTCTAAACTTGAACCTTCCCAAAAATCTAAGCTCGTTTGAGTTTGGCAGAGCAGGATCTGGTGGAGAGGCTTATGTAAGGAGATACGGCTGGGAAAACCCTGCGCGGACATTCTCCAGATTATGAAATGGACAGGCAAAGCTGCAGTCAGACTGCATTGTATGAGAAGAAGAATAAATAAAATTGGGGGCTGGAGAGATGGCTCAGAGGTTAAGAACACTGGCTGTTCTTCCAGAGGTCCTGAGTTCAATTCCCAGCAACCACATGATGGCTCATAACCATGTGTAATGAGGTTCTGGTGCCCTCTTCTGGCATAGAGGAGTACATGCAGGAGGAACATTGTATACATAATAAATAAATCTTTAAAAAATAAATAAATAAATAAAATTTACAAACAAGGAGACCGGTAAGTTCCAGGACAAAGAAGAAGGAAAGATATCAAATTTCCTGCCCCAGAGAAGTCCCCACTCCTGACTCCGTCTTCAGGGTGAGATGGAGAGAGAATCCCAGTTTGTGGGCCCCTGTGAAGCAGATCTGAGGTCCTGCTGCTGGGCCCCGCGTCCATGAGGGTTACTCTCCTCTGTAGACTCGGTCACTGTGTTGTTAGCTCACTGCTTGCTTCCTAACACAGTTCCTACAACTCTGTCGGGGTCCGACGTCCCAACACAAACTACTTTTCCCTCTCTGGACTGGCGTGGAGGTGCGGGAATAATTGAGACACGGTTCACACAGCAGCATCGGGAGGGAAATTCTCAGTGGTCCCTCATGAAGTCCTGAGTTCACATCCTGAATAATTCCTCCTGCTTTATACTCCAAACAGCCTTATATATCAAAACATAAACTGAGGGAGGAAATACATTAGCGTTCTGTCTCCTAGGTAACCAGGTGGATGTATTTTAGTCACGTCCACAACTACCTGTGTACTCTGTATGCTAGCTGGCACGTAGGTTTGAATTAATATCTCTATCAGGCATCCTCCAAACTACAAAGAAAGGAGCAAAACAACATCCTGACCCTTTGTTAGGTCAGCGACAGCCTATCTGGAAGGCTATGTAACCACCTCAGGTGTGGCCTATGGCTTTAGAGCCTGGAGGCCACATCGTATAGAAATACGGACCTACACAACTCAGAAGAGCAGCCCTTCCCACCAACCAGGCAGTCTTGGGGATTTCTAGAAACAGCTCTACCAGGAATGGATTCTCCCCTCTCAGACCCCACCTTCAAGACATCTGGCTCCTCCTCTGGGCTTCCTCCTAAGAATGGCTGAACTGTGGTCTCAGTTACTATGTACTGTGACCACAACTTCAGACTGTGCCTTGCCCTGGGTGGCTCCATTTTGAGTTGAAATGTAGATGCAAAGATGACTTTGTAGGTGCTCTTACCTGTCGAGCACCAGCCACAAGGCTCAGAATGGTAAGCGTTGACTTATCTGTACAAGTTAAAAGGCACCACCTGGAGCTCCCCAAAACAGACTGCTGTATCACATGTATGCAGGGACCCGCACTTTCTGGGACCTGACCAAGCTGTGGTCTGGCTGATCATACATCAATTCTGGTCCTATGAGGCAATTGTAAGCGTTAACTCTCATTGAATAAAACTTCAGACTCTGGGGTGTAAGATCACCCTCGGATGACTGCCCTCACTTGGGATAGTCTGTCAGCTTATCAACATTTAGGGGTATTTCTGTCCCCCGTTATAGATGCTTATCAGTCCTGTTGCCGGCCACTCCATGGTGCCAATAAAGACACCTTGAATCAAGGGTGTAGTTAGTGATTAGCTGACCGGGTTAGCCATAGAGTTGTGGGAGGAAGTCCGAGAGAGAGGGACAGGAAGAGAGAAGGCGGGCTGAGGAGGACTTACCTGGAGAGATGTGTTTTAGGCAGATTTTTCTATCCCACCAACCAGTTCCCAAAACACAACATGGAGACTTATAATTAATTATAAAAGCTGACGATAGCTTAGGTCTGTTTCTAACTAGCTCTTATAACTTAAAATAGCCCTTATCTTTTCATCTACATTCTGTTTGTTTGTTTGTTTGTTTGTTTGTTTGTTTGTTTTGAGACAGGGTTTCTCTGTGGCTTTGGAGCCTGTCCTGGAACTAGCTCTTGTAGACCAGGCTGGCCTCGAACTCACAGAGATCCACCTACCTCTGCCTCCTGAGTGCTGGAATTAAAGGCGTGCACCACCGCCCAGCTCATCTACATTCTTTTACATGACTTTACTTTGTAATGCCCATTGCTGCTTTCTCTGCATCTGGCTGGTGACTTCCCCTTTCTTTTACCCAGCATCCTGTGTGTCTGAAAATCCTGCCTAGCTATTGGTCATTCAGCTTTTTATTAAACCAATCAGAATAACACATCTTCACAGTGTACAAGATTATTCCACAACATCCCCCTTCTCGTGTAAATAAAAAAGAATGGATTCAATTCTAACACAGTAAAGCTATGTATAATAAGAACAGTTATCAGGTAAGAATAACATTCACAATGCGTTGTCCATCTGTATTTGGCAGTTTTGGAGAAAATACTTAAACTTATCTTGGTGAGTTCAAAGTTCTGTACCTAATTTATTTCTATCATAACTAAGAAAAACTATGACTATCTAGTCTTCAACTCCATCAAAGACCCCGGAAGGATAGAATATCACCTGAATAAACAGGAAGTACAGAGCAAACAACTTCCAAAACTAAAACAACAGAAACAGATGACTTCATGGACAGTCACCCAAGATTCCTCTGCAACATTTGGGGCATCCGTCTTTGGCCTACAGGCCTAGAATATCTGACAGACTTTTCTGTGAAGCAGGAATCTTTGAAGGACTGTCCTACCCTGTCTTTGTTTGTTGTTGTTGTTGTTTTGTTTTGTTTTGTTTTGTTTTTTTGAGACAGGGTTTCTCTGTGGTTTTGGAGCCTGTCCTGGAACTAGTTCTTGTAGACCAGGCTGGTCTCGAACTCATAGAGATCCGCCTGCCTCTGCCTCCCGAGTGCTGAGATTAAAGGCGTGCGCCCCACCGCCCGGCCTACCCTGTCTTTGGAAAGTCCAGCAGTCACTTTTCTTTGAGTCCTGCTGGTTTCATTTGGACAGCAGACTCTCAGCAGTTGAGGTAAGGGCAATTTCCTGCCCAAATGGCTAGCTTTGTCATAAAGAAAGCAAACGCCATGTCCATTCTTTGATGTCCATTATCCTTTTTTTTTTAAAAAAGTAAATTGGTGATACCAGGAGCAGATGTGTATCATTGTCATGAAAAGCCTTGTATTATTAGAACATTTTAAATGTCATATGCTGTAGGTCTTTGAAGTATTTGAAAATGACCTATCTAGCTAAAATATGTTTCTTTTTTTCTTTTTTCTTTTTTTTCTCTTTTTGTCTAAAATATATTTCTGTAAGACTTTGAAAGCATACCTGCTGGGCGGTAGTGGTGCACATCTTTAATTCCAGCACTCGGGAGGCAGAGGCAGGCAGATCTCTGTGAATTTGAGGCCAATCTGGTCTGCAAGAACTGGTTCCGGGACTGGCTCCAAAGCTACAGAGAAACCCTGTCTCAAAAAACAAAATAAATAAATAAATAAATAAATAAATAAATAAATAAATAAATAGAAAGAAAGCATACCTAACTTGACTACAAGTTTGATAGTTATAGATGACTATTTTTGGTTTTGTTTCTTTAGATTTATTTAAGTACAGCGTTCTGCCTGCACCTCTCCTACAGGTCAGAAGAGGGCACCAGATCTCATTATAGATGATTGTGAACAACCTTGCAGTTGCTGGGAATTGAACTCAGGACCTCTGGAAGACCAGCGAGTGCTCTTAACCTCTAAGCCATCTCTCGAGCCCCTGATAACTAATTATTGACCTGTATTTATTATGCTAAATAGCTTTCAGAGACTAAAACACTGCATAACCTTTTAAAATGAGCTGCATAGCTACAATACTTTAGACAAGGGTAGAAACATAAATACAGTAGTGAAACAAAAATGACCTTAAATGTGTATCAGTATACAAAAATTTATACCAATGTTAAATATCTGAGGCTGGTGGTTGTTTAGGAGTGGACTCGACAATCCACCCTTTTATCCCATCATTTCTGCACTCAATCCCCCTTTCCCTTCAGAAAGAGACCCTTGGTTAGTGTTCTCCCGACCATGACCAGTAACAATTTGTAACCAACCCCCTAAACAATGACAAACATCTATAACCCATCGAGTGACCAAAAGCCACGGCCCCACCTCTTGGGAATGTGAGTGTCTATTATTTGTTGTCCAGTGAAATGGGAAAGCACAGAGCTTCCCTGAAGTCCTGGCTGTAGTTGTCTGTGAGGCTGGACCAGCTCAGCCAGCAGCCTTGACTCTGTTCCCGGTGTAGAACTCTAAGGAATCTATACAGAGGTATTCTGAGAGGCTGGGTCACCTGGGCCACCTGTTTTCATTGGTGTCTGGTCCCCCTGCTCTGACGTCACATAAACTTTCAAGGTAACATACATATCTGCATTAACACAAGTATGGACTATGTGTTGTACACAAGCCAGCCAAAGATGATTTCTAGTTTTATGGTTGAGCAGATAAAATATGTCACTATGTTGCCTGTCTTGTAGAGTTTTTTGTTTGTTTGTTTGTTTGTTTTTGCTTTTGCTTTTTGGTTTCCTCCTCGTGCCTATAGCCAAAATACTCAGGAGGTCTCCCCTGCTCAAATCTGATCTCTATTAATCTGGAAGGAAACCTCTACAGGAAGGTGGGAATTGAACCCACGATCTCCCTCCACAGGGAGGTGGGACTCAAATCCACAATCTCCCTCCACAGGGTCCTCTGCCCTCTCAGCTCATCTGCTGATGGTTTCAGCAACCCGCGTGGGACTCTAACCAGCGTGGGACTCTAACCCACTTTGCCTCTGACCTTAACCGCTCACCCCTGGATCACATCACACACTCAGTGTGCTTCAGAAGAGAAAGTGCCAACACAAACACAAAGACAGAGGCGGAGACAAAGACAAAGAGACTGACTGGCTGGTTTGAAGCCCCTTAGGTCAAGCTCTGGGGGTCTTAGGGTATCCAGGACGAGCCCCCAGTGTTAGGCCCGTGTCACGGGACCCCAAACAAGACCACCACAGAGCCGGTATCCAACGCAAACACACTAGGGTTTATTGATTACGACTTAGCTAACTCGGACCGGACTGCAATCCAACACCCTGCCACGGCGACTGGGGGAGAACAGCCCCAAGGCTTCAGGGTAAGGGGCTTTTAAAGGGAAAACCGAAAACAGGTGGCACAAGCCTTGGCATTTTAGAACTGGATAAAAATATTGGAGTGCAGGGGAATTTACAAACAGTCAAAACAGCAGTTAATCAGGCACAAGGGACATTTGAAGCAAGCAGATGTTCTTTGCAAACCCTGGTGGGTCACTGTGACCAGGGCAGGCACAGTTTCTTGGGAATGCTTATGACTTTACTGGGCTGCGTTAACCCCCGCCCCTAGTTAGGTCCTGTCTAAAATGGAGTTCTTTTTCAAAATGGAGTTTGCTCTGCTCCTTCAGTCTGACTTCCATTTTGAGGTTAAGACATTTATAGGTTGGTTGGCTTTATTTAGCAGTTTTCATAATCCGGTGTCTCTCGGTAGTTAGTGTTTTTTTGTATATTAGCATTTAAAAAACTCAAAGTTGCCACCCCAGCACTCGGGAGGCAGAGGCAGGTGGATCTCTGTGAGTTCAAGGCCAGCCTGGTCTACACTCCCTGTGTATTTTCCATCTTTATGTGGCTTATTTTTTTATTCCCTTACTCTCTCACTTTTGTTTTGTTTTTCTGGTTTTTCGAGAGAGGTTTTCTCTGTGTTGCTTTGGAGCCAGTCCTGGAACTCGCTCTGTAGACCACGCTGGCCTCGAACTCAGAGATCCGCCTGCCTCTGCCTCCCGAGTGCTGGTATTAAAGGCGTGCGCCACCACTACCTGGTACCTTACTCTCTCTTTTAAGACTTTATTATTTTTAAACTATTTATATTTTTCTATAACTGTGATTTTTTAAATGCATGGGCAGCCCTTACATGGCGGTTCTGTTGAACTTGTCCATATTGGGTTTCATGGTCTAAGTTGATGAGGAAGACTGACCAGGTCTCTGTCTATACCCATTTTTGAAGCCTACACACATTTGAAACACAGTTACCTAACTTGTTTTACTGTGTCTTTGTAACCGTTCCTGTCTGCTTGAGCAAAACCTTAAGCCAGCCATATGACTTAGTTCATGGCACACTGGCCACCCAAGCAGGCAGGGAGCTCTGGGGAGATGTGTCTCTGTACCACAGTGAGCAAGACAGACACAAGACTAGGAGGCCATGTTTGGCTCTGTTTTTAGAACTTTTTTGGTTCTCCAAGACAAAGTTTCTTTATATAACAGTTCTAACTGTCCTGGAACTTGCTCTGTAGACCAGGCTGGACTTGAACGCTGGAATTAAAGGCATGCACCACCACTGCCTGGCCTTTAGACCCTTTTTTAAAGCTTTCTTGGGTCTTATGTGAATATTTGTAGGTGGATTTTTCTGTGACCAGCTCCCAAATCACTACACAGAGACCTTAATTATTAATTATAAAAGCTCTCAGCCAATAGCTTAGGCTTGTTTCTAACTAGCTCTTATAACTTAAATTAGCCCATATCTTTTTGTCTATGGTATTTTACGTGGGTCGGTTGCCTTTACTTTGTAATGCCCATTGACGCCTCCTCTGCATCTGGCTGGTGACTTCCCTTTTCTTCTTCCCAGCATCCTGTGTGTCTGAAAATCCTGCCTAGCTATTGGCCGTTTAGCTTTTTATTAAACCAATCAGAATGGCACATGTCACAGTGTACAAAAAGATTATTCCACAATATTTGTGTGGCACAGAAAACAGAAACCCAGAGATAGATACTGGGGTTCAAGCAGATGATCAGAAAAGCAAAACAGCCAAGCCACTAGAGAAGTCTTACGTTCACCAAGTGTGGGCCACTGCAGACTGAGCCCTGAGCCTCTGCCTCCTCCTGTCTTATATTCCCCTTTAGTGCTGGGATTAAAGGTGTGAGCCACCACCACCTGGATCTGTTTCTGCATTGATCTTGTGTACCCCGGGGTGGTCTTGAACCCACAGAGATCTATCTGTGTCTGTCTCCCAAATCCTGGGGTTAAAGGTGTGTGAAATCACTGCCTGGCCTCTAGTGGCTTAGTTTTACCCTCTGATCTTCAGGCAAGCCTTATTTATTAAAACATAAATAAAATGTCACGGTACATGTATTTCTATGTAAAGTGTTGGCCTTTCTGAGTTTCGTGTATAAAAACAATGTAATGCACCATCTTGTAGCCCCAGTTATGGGGAAGCAGACAAAGTCTCTGGTGTGGTGGTTTGGATGTAATTGGCTCTAATAATCTCATAGGGATAGCACTATTAGAAGGTGTGGATTTTTTTTGGAGCGGGTATGGCCTTGTCAGAGGAAGCGTGTCACTGTGGGGATGGGGTTTGAAGTTTCTATGCTCGGGACACTGCCCAGCACCCAGTCAACTTCCTGATGCCTGCAAAAGAGGACTCAGCTTCTATGACAGCGGCTTAGCTTCCTGCACATCCTCACGCTCCCCGCTGTGACAGTAACGGACAGACTTCTGAACTGTAAGTGAGCCTCTACAATTAAATGCTTTTCTTATAAGAGTTGCTGTGGCCTGGGTCTGGAGAGATGGCTCAGAGGTTAAGAATTCTGACTGCGGGCTGGAGAGATGGCTCAGCGGTTAAGAGCATTGCCTGCTCTTCCAAAGGTCCTGAGTTCAATTCCCAGCAACCACATGGTGGCTCACAACCATCTGTAATGAGGTCTGGTGCCCTCTTCTGGACTTCAGGCATACACGCAGAAAGAATATTGTATACATAATAAATAAATAAATAAATATAAAAAAAAAAAAAAAAAGAATTCTGACTGCTTCGTCTACCAGAGGACCTGAATTCAATTCCAAGCAACCACATGTGGCTCACAACCATCTGGATTGAGATCTGGTGTCCTCTTCTATTCTGCAGGGACATACGCTGGCAGAACACTATATATATATGTATGTATATATATATTAAATAAATAAACCTTTAAAAAAAAGTTGCCATAGTCATGGTGTCTCTTCACTACAATAGAAACCCTAACTAAGACAGAAGTTGGTACCAGGGACTGGGGCATTGTTGTGAAATGCCTGGCCATGTTTGTGTTTGGAGGAATGTGGACTTTGGGACTTTGAGTTAGCAAAGCAGTGGAATGCTTTAAGTCATAGCAGTAGAATCGCTGAAGTCAGGTGCTAAGAGTGGTTGAGTAGTGGGGGCTGTTTAAGAGGCTTCAGAGGAGAAGAATTTTAGCATGTTGCCTAGAAGTCATTCTTGTGATATTTTGCTGAAGAAAGTGGCTGTCTTTTGCCCTTGCACAAAGAGTCTGCCTGAGGCTAAAGTGAAGAGTTTTGGATTAATTCTCTTGGCAGAGGAAATCTCAAAACAGCCTAGTCTAGATTCTGCTGTGTGGTTACTGGTGTTAACTCTAATGAAGATAAAGAAATATAAATGAAAAGGAGCAAACTGAGCAAGGAAAATATTTGGGGAAAAAAAGAGCACAAGAAACTGGAATGGAGCTAAATTTTGTGTTTAAGGAGATAAATAGATTAAGATATTAAGAAATGAAATAAAGAGAGCGGTGACCTCAGGCAAGATTCAACCTTTGAAAAGGAACTAAAGAAAAGTTTAGAGCTGGGTGTGGTGGGGCACACCTTTAATTCCAGCACTGGGAAGGCAGAGGTTGGCAGATGTGAGTTTGAGGCCAGCTTGGTCTACAGAGCAAGTTTCAGGACAGCCAAGATTAGTCAGCGAAGGACAGAAATCTGGAGATGTTAACTGAACACGGGGGCCACATTCCAGTCTCAGTAAGCAGCTGAACTCGGCAACTTCAGCCACACGGTTCTGGCTTTAGAGTTAAGGGCAGAAGAAACAGGCTAAGGAATTTGTCTCCATGCCTAAAGAAAGCCAGTGGCTGAGACCAGGTACGTATTAGGGATGTCTCCGAATGGAGGCCGTGTAGCAAGGCCATTTCCGGAAGCTCTGAAGTTAAAGCCAGGATTTCCTTGGAGAACTCACAATGTTAGAGATGCCAGAATTATGGACACCTGCTGCAGAGAGTGTCTGACAGGAGTGGAACCAGCCCAAGAGAAAGAAGTGTGGAGGTGGGTTTTTTTTGTCTAGATTGCTGATGAGTTCTGTCCCCACCAGACACTCCTCAAATAATCACAGAGACTTGTCATCAACTATAAATGCTTGGGCAATAGCTTAGACTTGTCTCCAACCTCCTCCTCATCCTCATCCTCCTCTTTCTTTTGAGACAGGGTTTCTCTGAGTAGCTTTGGAGCCTGTCCTGGAACTCACTCTGTAGACCAGGCTGACCTCAAACTTACAGAGATCCACCTGCCTCTGCCACGTGAGTGCTGGGATTAAAGGTGTGCACCACCACTGCCCGGCTCCAGACAGCTCTTACAACTTAAATTAACCTTTTTTTTTCTTTTTTGAGTCAGGGTTTCACTGTAGTTTTTTAGAGCCTGTTGAAAGACCTGGATAAATTCAGACCCCTCTAGCAGAAAGAGTAGAGCCAAAAAAAAAAAAAAAAAAAAAAAATCTAGCAGGGAGAGAAGAACCAAAAATCTAGGTTAGCCAGTTCAGTGACTCTGTTCCAGGAACTAGCCGACCATAAAGTTAGATTACAGTCTTGAGAATAATCTTGAGAAATAGGGAGATAACCCCTTGTCATTATCACTGGTATTTTCGGAATTTTCCAGTGACGCCCTCCCTATCCCCCTCTGGATTACTGGGTTGTGGTTTCTTCCCTTAAATACCCCTTCTCCCAGCTACTTGGGGTCGAACTCTCTACCCCTGCGTGGGAAATGAGTTTCAGCCCCAGTGCACTGGTTCCTGTCCTGTCAATAAACCTCCTGTGATTGCAGCAAGGACGGTCTCTCATGAGTTCCTGGGGGGTCGTGTTATCCCAAGACTTGAGTGAGAGTCTCCCCACTCCAGGGGTCTTTCACTGTCCTGGAACTAGCTCTTGTAGACCAGGCTGGCCTCGAACTCACAGAGATCTGCCTGCCTCTGCCTCCCGAATGCTGAGCTTAAAGGCGTGTGCCACCACCGCCTGGCTAAATTAACCCATTTTTATTAATGAAAGGTTTCTGCACCCTGATGAACCTCTCCACCAATACAGTAATCCAAATCAGACCAAATCAGACCAAATTAGAAAAGCCCAGGCTTAATGGATACAAATGCTCCCAGATGACTTTCCAGCCCCCAGAGTGGAGACAGGAAAGGAAGACTGGGAAACCACGTTTGGTCTTTGAGGGGCAGTTTAAATACTCTGTGTGGATGGTCTTGAGCATCTCTGGGAAGGGGTCATCATTTGGTGGGCTTTCTCGGGGGCGGAATCTGGACTGAGGCAGCTCTAGGGGAGGGAGCTTTGGTGGAGCCTCCACCCAAACAATCCATGTACCAGGTTACCTTATCTATGAACTTCCCGTGTTGATGCTTACAGTCTGGCTCAAGACTCCTCTGATTTCGCGCTCCTTCTTCCCAGCATTCTCTTGGCGCCAAAAATGCTGCCTAACTATTGGTCAGTCAGCTTTTTATTAACAACGAGAGCAACACATCTTCACGGTGTCAGAAGTGTGTTGCAGTCTACAAAGCTGGAAGAAGCTGGAGCGCTGGAGAGCATTTTGACATCAGACACGGAGATGCAGAGTTTGAAGTTTGCCCAGCTGGTTTTCAGTCTCGCTTTGGTCCAGTATTTCCTTGCTATGATCCCGTCCCTATGTTTTGGAATAGTAATGTATATCCTGTGCCATTGTATGTTGGAAGTATGTGACCTGTTTTTTAATTTTGATTTTATAGGGGATTAGAGTTAAGAGATTGCTTGACTCTCAGAAGAGACTTTGGACTTTAAAACACTGTTGAGACTGTGACAGACTATAGAGACTTTTGAAGTTGGACTAAATGCATTTTTGTTTGTTTTTCTGAGACAGGGTTTCTCTGTAGCTTTGGTACCTGTTCTGGAACTAGCTCTTGTAGACCAAGCTGTCCTCAGACTCACAAAGATCTACCTGCCTCTGCCTCCCGAGTGCTGGGATTAAAGGCGTGCACCACCACTGCCCAGCTGGACTAGATGCATTTTGCATTGTGATATTGTCACACGCTTATGGGAGTCAGGGAGTGGAATGTAGTAGTTTGAATGCAATTGGCCCCCATAAGCTCATAGGGAGGGGCACTGTTAGGAGGTGTGGCCTTGTTGGAGGAAGTGGGTCACTGTGGGGGTGGGATTTGAGGTTTCCTATGCTCAGGATCCGCCAAGTGTCTCAGAAGACTTCCCTTCCCGTTGCCTAGGAGATGTAGGACTCATCTGATGGATGAGCTCACGCTCTATGTCCTATAAAATCTGTGCTACACACACCTGGGGCTAACTCTTCTTTCCTTGTGATTTCAAGTCTCAGGAGAATGGGGGGCACCCCCGTGACCACCAGAAGGAATATTGACTTACCATTCAACATCGTTGCTAGGGGACACACACAGACACACATACCTCAGCAGGCTCTCATCCAAGGACTCTATTCTTTACAAAGGAGAAGATCACCGCTTCACTGACTTTCCAGAGGTGGACCCAGCCCCAGGTCCTGGAAGGACTTGGGACAGCAACCATTCTCTTCTGCCCCCAGACAGCGGCTTTGCCTGTACTGCAGCGCCCCCTGCTGTCTGGGTGCCTGGCTTTCCGGGAGCTGAGCGTGAGTCTGTGAGGTTCCTGGTGCCATTAGCCGCTGCGCCAATTTTTCTCCACTCTGCACATCGGCACTACCGCTGAGGGAAGCGAGTTTTCAAATCGTCCGCGAATAGCGGGAAAGAGCCAATTAGGACCTCCTCGCTCAGCACCACTGGCCTCCCATCCCCAGCCCGACATGTCTGTCCCACTCCTCTGATCTGAGAGCCTGCCAGGTGACCAGGCAGGTGCAGAAGTCTGGGAAATATTCTTCAAAAACATGGTGTGAGCCAGGTGGTGGTGGTGCACGCCTTTAATCCCAGCACTGGGAAGGCAAAGGCAGGCGGATCTCTGTGAGTTTGAGGCCAGCCTGGTCTACAAGAGCTAGTTCCAGGACAGGCTCTAAAGCTATACAGAGAAACCCTGTCTCAAAAAAAAAAAAAAAAAAATCAAATAGATGGGAGATGCCAACCCAAGTATACGCAATTACCTTGTTGTTGTTTTGTTGTTGTTGTTGCTGTTGTTTTTATTTGTTTGTTTGTTTGTTTGTTTTTGGTGACTTGTATGTGACAGCTAAACTCCCAGCACATTCAAAATTTAACTTTCATGTATAATATCTCAAAATGTGTGATTACATATCAACTAACCATCGTATCTATTATCGGTAATTTGTAAAATAAGACGAAGAGAAAAACCATTTTACCGACTTCTTGCTTCTCAGAGGCAATTGCAGAAGAACAGCAGTGACTTCTTCCCAGTCTCCCCTCCAATGCTTGGACTCTCCTACAAGCCCAGCTGCCAGCATGCCTCGAAAGATAATCACACGTGGGTCTGTTGTCTGCCTACCTTCTCTCACAGGACGGCCATGGGACCCTCAGAGCGTCCAGCCCTCCCCCGACCAGTTGTATGCAGTTCTGCCCCGATGAGAAGGGACTTGGGGTAACCTTGGGAGAGGAGCTAGATGACCAGGGAGGGGGGCTCCATCTAAGCTTCCCGGGGAAGCCATTATTCCTGCTGGGCACAGGTCTTCCAGTGTGGTTACTTTAAGGCCAAGCCCCCTGTGCTTCTGGTGGGAGACCCTCAAGCATTGCACTGTAAGTCTAATAATCCCATTGGCTCCCTTAGGCGAGCTGGGTGAAATCTCACTCTGTCTGTCAGCTAGGACCTTAGGAGTTAGCAGGTGTTATAGAGGACTCCCCAGGGAAGGGATTTTAGCAATGCCAGCTAACCAGCCATCCTGGCAGTGTGCACAACCCTGCACAGCCATCGTGTGTTGTAATATGTGTGGCGGGGCTGCGTCCCCGTCACCCGGCCACCCGCATGGCTTATGCCTCAAAATAATTACACGGAAACTGTATTCTTTTAATCACTGCCTGGCCCATTAGTTCCAACCTCTTATTGGCTAGCTCTTACATATTGATCTAACCCATTTCTAATAGTCTGTGTAGCCCATGAGCTGGCTTACCAGGGAAGATCTTAACCTGCGTCTGTCTGGAGAGGGAGAATCATGGCGACTCCTGACTCGGCTTCTTTCTCCCAACATTCTGTTCTGTTTACTCCACCCACCTAAGGGTTGGCCTATCCAATGGACCTAGGCAGTTTCTTTATTATTTAACCAATGACCTTCCTCCATCAATCGTGATAGAGGTCATGCCCAACCCGCGTGGAGGGTCTCAGCTCCCATTCAGTCATAGCTACTCTGTCATTAGGCTGGGGCCGGAGAGATGACTCAGCCCTTCCAAAGGTCCTGAGGTCAATTTCCAGCAACCACATGGTGGCTCACAACCATCTGTAATGAGATCTGGTGCTCTCTTGAGGAAGAGACCTACCCGGTCAGTTACCCTCATCAAACTTAGACCATGAAACCCAATATGGACAAGTTCAACAAAACCGCCATATATGGGCTACCCATGCATGCTTTAGCATTGCCAGGGCATAAATTTCAATTTCATTTCTGTCATTAGCCTGGTGAAAAATCCTTCCTCTTGGGGACTGCCCCTCCTACCCCTATAGTGGAGAGGCAGGACTTGGAGAGGCAGGACTTGAAGAGGCAGGCATAGGGTTTCTGGAATGCTCAAAGACTAGTTAGGAAGTGAGAAGAAGTCACCAAAGATCACAGATGTATCCTTGGAAGCTTCCAGGACACCCCCTACTCAGGACCAATGCTTGTGGCTCTCTTGCCGCCTTGGGGTCTGCTAGCACCTACTTACAAGATTCCCTGGCTACTCTCGCTATGCCAGCCGGAGTCCCGGTTGTCCGTCTCTGGGTGCTACCCTGCTCCTGAAGTGGAGAGACCAGCCTTTAGTCTTCCTTCTCCTGTGCTCCACTGCAGCTAGCAGATGTCGGTGACTCCAGTCTGAGATGATTACAGTCTCTTCCCAGAATATCTGAGCTCCGTGAGTGACTGGATCAAAGCAGAAAATGACTGGTTAGAAAAGCCTGTAATCCTAACCGAAAACCAGACAAGAGTTCACGAAGAAACACCAAGGTTTTACAGCTTCCTCTCTGAATCAGAAACAAAATATTCAAGGAGCCCTGGAAGACTTTGTAGTCTTGTAGTCTCTGTCTCTGTTGTCTCTCTCTCTCTCTCTCTCTCTCTCACACACACACACTCATACACACACTCACATACACACTCAACTCATACACACACTCACACTCATACACACACTCAACTCACACACACTTGACTCACATACACATACACACACTCACACTCACACACTCTCACATACTCACACACACACTCACACATACTTGACTCACACATACTTGACTCACATACACATACACACACTCACACACTCTCACACACTCACACACTCTCACACACTCACACACTCTCACACACTCTCACATACTCACACACACTCACACACATACACACTCACACACATGCTCACACACTCACACACATACTCACACACTCACACACACTCTCACACACATACACACTTTACACACACTCACACACACACTCACACACACAGAGAAGGGCCAGCTATGTAGGTGTAGCTTTAGGATCTCCTAGTAGCAATTTTCCTTCTTTTCCAGCCAAGTTTGCAAGAGCGGCTGGAAGCTCAGTAAGCCAGGGGACTCAGCCAGCACCGACAGAAAGGAACAAGGTTATCTCACTGTGCATCCTAAAGAATCCAAGAGTGGGTCTGAGGAGGTAGCTTGGTGGGTAGGAAGCTTGCTGTGCAAACATGACTTCAGCATGGACTCTGGCATCCGTGTCAGGAGACGGTACACATCTCTGACCTGAACTCTGGGGACAAAGACAGGAAGAACCGGGGGCTCACTGAGCACACTCACACACACTCTCACACACATACACACACTCACACACTCACACACACACACACACACACAGAGAAATGGCAAGCTCCAGGTTCACTGGGAGAACCTATCCCAAAAAACAGCATGGAGGGTGTCTTAGTATTCTATTGCTGTGAAAAAACACCATGAACAAGGTAACTCATAGGGGAGACAATTAATTTGTGGCTTATGGTTTCAGAGAGGAAGGAGAATCCATGACTGCCATGTCTGGACGCAGGTAGGCATGGTGCCGGAGCCGTAACTGAGAACTTTACATCCTTCATCCACAAGCAGCAGGCAGAGAGAGACGCTAGGCCTATCAAGGGCTTTTGAAACCTCAAAGCCCACCTCAAGTGACACACCTCCTCCAAAAAGGCCACACCTCCTAACCCTGTCCAAACTGTTCCATTAATTGGGGACCAAGCATTCAAACAGATGAGCCAATGGGGGAGCCACTCTCCTTCAAACCAACACAGAGGGGCTGGAGAGAGGACTCACTGTGAAGAGGACTTACTGCTCTATCAGAGGACCAGAGTTCAGATCCCACACAGGGCAGTTCCCAAAAGCCTGTATCTCTAGCTCCAAGGGACTTACCACCCTCTTCTGGCTTTTGTGGGAAACTGCACACACACATAAATAAAAATAAATCTTATAAGGTGGAGATGCCGAGTGGCAGTGGTGGCGCACGCCTTTAACTCCAGCACTCGGGAGGCAGAGGCAGGTGGATCTCTGTGAGTTCAAGACCAGCCTGGTCTACAGAGCGAGTTCCAGGACAGGCTTCAAAGCTACAGAGAAACTCTGTCTCAAAAAGAAAAAGAAAGAAAGAAAGAAAGAAAGAAAGAAAGAAAGAAAGAAAGAAAAGAAAAGAAAAGAAAAGAAAAGAAAAGAAAAGAAAAGAAAAGAAAAGAAAAGAAAAAGCAAACAAACAAAGGTAGGGTGGGGAGGATGCAAAGATCTCAGTGCTGGGGGCACAGAGGTCCGTACCCACAGATCACTATGGAAACCAGGAATCTTAAACACACAGATATCTATCTCTCATTGGAGGAGATAAAATACGTGGATTCCCTCCCAGAAGGCTGGGAGTGTATTTGTTATCGATCTGTGGAGGCAGACCTCACCCTAATTCCCCCTCTTCCCTCCCTAGACTGTCCTTAGAGGAGGCCTCACATCTCTCTATGCTGTCAGTCAGAGACCACACTAGATTTTCGACCTTTAGCTACAGAGCCCACTCTTTGTGAGAGTCTCTGTGTAGTCACACCTCTCTGTGTAGTCACACCTCTCTACGTAGTCACACCTCTCTACGTAGTCACACCTTAAGCTTCATTGTGTACCTACAACTGGACTGATTGGACCAATTGTTGCCCAGAAACCTTTCCCCAAATTGTCCTGTGCTTTAAATACGCTGACAACGAACACCCCACCAAATTATACTTCCTGAAGTCTGACCTAGGTTGACCAAGTCCATTTGCACCGAGTTTTCCTTCTTCGAGGGGTTTGCTTTCCTGCAGGGAGCCCCTCATCTCAGTAGTTAAGGGCACACTGGCTGTTCTTCCAGAAGATCTGGATTTGATTCCCAGAACCTATACGGCAGCTAACAACCCTCCCGTGCACAGACATACATGCGGACAAAACACTCCACACATAAACTAAATCTCAGGGTGGTGCATACCTTTAATCCCAGCACTCAGGAGGCAGAGGCAGGTGAATCTCAGTTCGAGGCCAGCCTGGTCTACAGAGTGAGTTCCAGGACAGGCTCCAAAGCTGAGAAATCCTGTCTTAAAAAAAATAAACAAACAAACAATAATAACAATATAATAAATAAATAAGCCCAAGGAACCAGGATGCTCTGCGGCACCTGGCCATTTTAATAGATCTTGCACCAGGCTCCCCACCACCACCGGTAGCCACAAGCGTTCAACTTGGGAATGGCAGCAGAGGGAGCAGGTCTTACTCAGAGACTGTCCCTCATCACTGGACACAGTTCCCACCTCACAGACTAGGCTGTCAAGATCTTCTCATGGCCTGTTCATGGACTAGCTACTTGAAATGGAGCCTGGACGTTGTTACACCTGTTGTTACTGGAGGGGAGATCAAGGCTAAACATAGGAATGCTCCCTACCCTACCCAGTTCCATACCCCCTGAGGCCCTATGCTGCTGTCTTACCTCTGCCCATACTGGGCAGTGGTGGCACACACCTTTAACTCCAGGACACAAGAGACAGAGCCAGGAAGATCTCTGTGAGTTTGAGGCCAGCCTGGTCTACAGAGCGAGTTCTAGGACAAGCTCCAAAGCTACACAGAGAAACCCTGTCTCCAAAAACAAAAACAATTACCTGTGCCCACAAAAGAAACCTCAAGGTGTTAGAATCCAGGGCAGAGTTTGCAAAGCACACCTTGAAGTCATTGAGCTCTGTCTGCCTCTGCCACTGCCTCCTGAGTGCTGGGATTAAAGTCATATACCACCACTGCCCGGTAGCCATTTAGATTTTTATTAAACCAATCACAATGACCATCTTCATTGTGTACGAAAAGATTCTCCCACAGTTCTGTCTCCTAGGAGCTACAGTCATGGGTAGGAACCACCACACTCTGGTCCACTGGACTTTTAAAGTCTGTGCCTGTGTGGGTGTTGAAGGGACATTGCCCACTCAAGCATGTGGCTCTGGCAGCCCTTGCCCTTCTCATCCTTCCCCTCTGCCCTGCGAAAAACCATTAGATTAGGGGCTGGAGAGATGGCTCAGTGGTTAAGAGCATTGCCTGTTCTTCCAAAGGTCCTGAGTTCAGTTCCCAGCAACCGCATGATGGCTCACAACCATCTGTAATGAGATCTGATGCTCTTTTCTAGCCTGCAGGCATCTCTCCAGCCCCAACATGGGCATTTTAATTCAGTCTAATCTGGTTTTATTGGAGTTCTTTGTGCCAGAGAAGCCGCTCTTATTAAGATTAAACCAAAAAACAGCCTTACAGAACCCATCTCTGGCTGAGGTATCAGCTAACTGATAAGCTTTTTGTGCCCCATGGAGATTTTTTATTTTACTTTTTTGTTTTAATTTTTTCCTGGAATCTAGTTTCTGGAATAAAGTCTGGTTTATTAGACTTTGGTGGTCTGTCCCAGTCTTTGTGCGACCCCTCTGGACCCAACAATTACCTTCCTAAATCTAGCCACCAATGTCTCCCCCTGGTCACTTCCTCGTCCTGAGGATGACTACCAAAGTCCAGAAATCAAAAGTCCCCTTTGGCTCACCCAATTAACATGCCCAACTGAAATCAACATCCTAACACAGGGTTTCCTCCTTTACTTTTTTGTTTGTTTGGTTGGTTGGTTTTTTCTTTTTTTTCTTTTCTTTTTTTTTTCCGTGATATTTATTGAACTTTACATTTTTCTCTGCTCCCCTCCCTGCCTTTTTCCTTCCCCCCCTCAACCCTCCCCCAAGGTCCCCATGCTCCCAATTTACTCAGGAAATCTTGTCTTTTTCTACTTTCTACTTCCCATGTAGATTAGATCTATGTAAGTCTCTCTTAGTGTCCTCGTTGTTATCTAAGCTCTCTGGGATTGTGGTTTGTAGGCTGGCTTTCTTTGCTTTATGTTTAAAAACCAACTATGAGTGAGTACATGTGATAATTGTCTTTCTGTGTCTGGGTTACCTCACTCAAAATAATGTTTTCTAGCTCCATCCATTTTCCTGCAAAATTCAAGATGTCGTTATTTTTTTCTGCTGTGTAGTACTCCATTGTGTAAATGTAACACATTTTCATTTATCCATTCTTCAGCTGAGGGGCATTTAGGTTGTTTCCAGGTTCTGGCTATGACAAACAAAGCTGCTATGAAGTTTGTTTTTTGAGACAGGGTTTCTCTGTGTAACAGTTATGGTTGTCCTGGAACTCGCTTTGTAGACCAGGCTGGCCTTGAACTCACAGAGATCCTTCTGCCTCTGCCTCCAGAGTGTTTCCCTTTAATTTTATAAACCGCCATTTGCCATGGGCCACGTTTGTCTCCTCTCTATCCAGAGGCCTGTAGCTTACACACTTCTTCCACTCGCTCCGGATAGGAAGCCCGCAACAGACCGACGTACAGATACTTCCATAGTCCGAGTCTGTGAGCCCTGTGTTTTATTGGGGTTACTTACAGACACATAGCTGAGGGGTTACTAGCAGGAGCAGCAGTGACTCAAAGACTGGGAACCTGGAGCACACTGTGCAGCCGGCAGGCAACTTCACAGGCTGGAGACTGTCCGCCTAAGCGACTCAGTTGGTCTAAGCCTCTTTCAGACAACCGAACAGTTGGTCTGGCTTCAAAACCTTGGCGTGGCTGAGAGTGACCCAGTTTTTTTGGTTACTCTGGCAGGAGGAACCTAGTGAATCTGGTTATTTTCAGGGACTTCTTGAAGCTATTTTGAGTTGTTTACCTTCCTGCTTAAGGAGTTTCCCTGCAGGATGCTTTTTATGTTTTGTTCATTTGGTTGGTTGGTTGGGTTTTCCAGACAGGGTTTCTCTGTGTAGATTCGGAGCCTGTCCTGGAACTCGCTCTGTAGACCAGCCTGCCTCTACCTCCCGAGGGTTGGGATTAAAAGTGTGCACCGCCACCAGCAGCACGGGTGGAGTGTTAGTATTGAAGGAAACTATTTTATAACACTTGCTCACATAACGCAGGAGTTAGGGCTCAGCATGTGACTCTAGAAATCTTCAGACCACACAGGTGGCAGGAGGTAAAGCGAGAGCTATGGAGAGTGGAGATAGTTTCACCCTGAAGAAATGCCCCCCAAAGGGCTAGGCTAGCGAAGGACTACAGCCGCAAAACCCAGGAGAGGACGCCCCCT
This sequence comes from Chionomys nivalis, assembly GCF_950005125.1. Classification (NCBI taxonomy): domain Eukaryota; kingdom Metazoa; phylum Chordata; class Mammalia; order Rodentia; family Cricetidae; genus Chionomys; species Chionomys nivalis. The sequence continues at coordinate 101,205,949 of NC_080092.1, forward strand.
TTCTGTGGGCATCAGCCATTCTCTCTGCAGCTCGGGGCTGTGGAGATAGGCTCAGAGGCAGGGACTCACACCTACTGGGTCCTTCTTGATAAACCACTGTCCGATGCCCAGCTGGCCGGCAGTAGAGATTAGCAACAAACCCTGAAAGGCCACCCTTTTCCCAGGGGATCCAGGAGTAACCACGTGGAAGGTTGGTCACAATCAGCTGCTTTCATCATAGAAGGTGGAAGGTAGATCAGGCCAGACCCCTGCATTCAACACCACTGAAGGTTGGCTGTAGGACTCAGGTGACTTGCTCCAGCTCGGATCAAGGACACAGTCAGTGAGCAGGTATGATCTGTCCCTGGAGGCGGTGAGGAAACTCTACCAAGCAGCAGCAAATCTGGTGTCAACCTGTGTGTGCCCTGGAACAGACTCTGGCATGGCGCTGGCTCCCAGTCTCCCACAGTGACTGTTGTCCCCTGGAGCCCCAGGACGAGCACAGAACACCAGTGTGGAGGGATACTTGGTGGGAGGGTACTATTGCTATCCCTGCGCTAGTGAGGCTTCCTCAGCCTTCTCTGAGGGAGTCACACCCAAATCATGCCAGGGACCCCCCAGGTCTCAGGGCTTGTAGAGCACCTGAAATACAGGTGACGTCTTTAGAGTCACACGGTTTCGGGGCTGAACCTGGCTGAGGAAGGGAGAGGCAGCAGGCAGGAGTCTGAGCTCACCTGCTCCCTGGGGCTGTCCCTGGGATGGTCTGTGCGCGTGAGCCCCCTGCCTGGTGCAGATGCCGTGTGACCATGACTTCCTCGACTGACCTACTTGTTCCTTGATCCCTGGTACACAAGATAGGAGAGCCTCCGGTGGAATTGAGGTGAACAGTAAACCCTCTGATTGTTTCTTCAAACTACCCCGAAAGAGCCACCTGTCTACTCTGAGAAGTAGAGACCCACAGAGGGACTCAGGGGTCACTACTGGGGCAGGAAACCTCAGAATCCATGCTTAGATTCTCAAGAGTCACCCCTCAGGGGACAGAAGGTGCCTCTGTGTGGTCACCAAGGGCAGAGTCCCAGGCTGGTAGGGGAAGGAGAGGTAAGAAGGACCCCACTGTCCTAACAGGACAGACTACAGGCACAGTGGGGTCCTTGGGCTGCTGGGCTTTTGGGTTCAGTGCCCAGGGTCTTGCTCCAAGCAGGCATCTAAGTCACTTGCTGCAACTAGATCAGGCCACTACCCTCATTTCTAATAAGACGAAACATTACAAGTTGATGCTTCTGTCCAGACCAGGCGAATCCCAAACGCAGAATTTTCACTTCCCTAGGCTGAGTGTGGCTCAGCAGGCATCTTGACCATTTGTGCTCCAGGGTCCTGGGTTCAAGATTAAGTGCTGGAATGCTGAAAACACAAATTAATTAATTAAACACAAATTCTGTCCCCAGGCTGCCACCTTCTCTCCCACTACACTGCTGTGTCAGGTCCTCTCACAGGCACGTACGAGCATGTGGTGTGTGTGTGTGTGTGTGAGCATGCATGTGTGATATGTGTGCATGTGTGTGCATGTGTGGTGTGTGTGGTGTGTGTGCGTGTGTGTGAGCATGCATGTGTGATGTGTGTGCGTGTGGGTGTGCATGTGTGGGTGTGCATGTGTGTGCGGGTGTGGTGTGTGTGCGGGTGTGGTGTGTGCGCATGTGTGTGTGCATGTGTGGCGTGTGTGTGCGCGCGTGCATGCATGGTGTGTGCGTGCGCGTGCATGTGTGGTGTGTGTGGTGTGTGTGTGGTGTGTGTGCGCGTGTGTGGTGTGTGTGCATGTGTGTGTGTGCATGTGTGGTGTGTGTGGTGTGTGTGCGCGCGTGCATGCATGGTGTGTGTGTGTGCGTGTGTGTGCGTGCGTGTGTGGTGTGTGTGTGCATGCATGGTGTCTGTGTGGACTTTTTCCCACGATGTTATCAGGCCTTCTGCAACTCTTTTTCGTTGCTTCCTCAAGCCCCACAGGGAACAGGTCATCTGCCCCTAACCCCGATCCTGTCCCACCTTCCAGTTCAATCTTAACAACTTCAGCCCCTCCCCTTGCAGGAGGACACCCCGGGTGTCAGCAGCATGAAGCTGAATTTCAAAGGCCTGAGGGCCCTGGTGACAGGGGCAGGGAAAGGTGAGTGGAAGTGGGAGAGGAAAGGGGCTGAAGGTGACCTTGTCACAGCCCAGTCCTACCGCCCCTGACTCTCACTTCACCCAGGACGGCTTCTGTCGCCTGGCTGGAGACCCACTGCCCACGGGGATAGAATAGAATGCCACTCGGCTCCAAGGCAGCCCCCTAGATCCAGGCTGGGCAGATGGGCACCAGAAATACCCTTCTCTGGGACGTCATCAGGAGGGTACTGCCCTGGTGCCCCCTTCAGCATGGTACTAGTCAGTCTGACCTCTGCTCAGGGATAGTCCTGTCCAATCCTGGCTTATAACCTTTTGGCCAGCACCCTCTCGCAGCTGGCTGCAGGGACATGGGGGCAACAGACCCCGGGTGTGACCAGGCCTACAGGGCTTTAAAGCCACCACTCTCCATCCTTACAGGGATTGGGCGTGACACCGTGAAGGCCCTGCACGCCTCGGGAGCCAAAGTGGTGGCCGTGACACGCACCAATGCAGACCTGGTCAGCCTCGCCAAAGAGGTGAGCATACAGCCCTGCCTGGCCTGGGCCCGCTCCCCACCCTCAGGGATACATCAGAAGCTGACTGGGACAATGCCTCAGGTCACCAAACTGTGTCTCCCACAGTGTCCGGGCATAGAGCCCGTGTGTGTGGACCTGGGTGACTGGGAGGCCACGGAGAAGGCGCTGGGTGGTATTGGCCCCGTGGACCTGCTGGTGAACAATGCAGCTGTGGCTCTGGTACAGCCTTTCATTGAGTCTACCAAGGAGGTCTTTGACAGGTGGGCACTTGGGGGGCGTGGGCAGGCTGGGGAGGGTTGCAGAAGTCGGGTGGTGCGGGAAGCCATTGTTCCTCTCCTGCCAGGTCCTTCAAGGTGAACGTGCGCTCCGTGTTGCAGGTATCCCAGGTGAGATGGTAGGAGTTCTGTGGCCCGGAGATAAGCACCTGGGGAGGGTGGGGTGGCATAGGGCACAGTGAGCTACCCCTATCTCTCGGCTTCCAGATTGTAGCCAAGGGCATGATTAGCCGTGGAGTGCCAGGGTCCATCGTCAATGTCTCCAGCATGGTGGCCTATGTCACCTTCCCTGGCCTGGCCACCTACAGTGAGTGTACTATTCGTTGTGGTAGGAGGAGATTCTGGGTGGGTCTCCCAGGAGGAGGGCTGAATAATTAAGGGGTCCTCAGCGCCCACACATTGACAGGTTCCACCAAGGGAGCAATAACCATGCTGACCAAAGCCATGGCCATGGAGCTGGGGCCACACAAGGTAGGCACAGGAGCCTGGGTGTAGTCAGATGACGGGCATCTGGGGCAGGGCTGGGGGTTGGGGGTGAGGATGGGGTGGGGCTCGCAGACTGCACACCGCTCTGAGCAGCAGGGTCAGTGCTCAGCTGCGCAGAGTGAAGCAATCTCATCAGGCTTGTGCTGGGGCAAGTCCTGAGAGCGTGGGGAGGGCTAGCTCATTGGCTGTGCCACCAACTGTGGCTTCTGGCCCCAGATCCGGGTAAACTCCGTAAACCCCACCGTGGTGCTGACTGATATGGGCAAGAAAGTCTCTGCAGACCCTGACTTTTCCAAGAAGCTCAAGGAGCGCCACCCGCTGAGGAGGTTCGCAGGTCAGCTGAGGGCGTGGGTGAGGGAATTAGCGTTGGCTCCCAGCAGGCAGGTGAGCAAGCAGAAGCCTTGACTGCTCTGTTCTCCTGCAGAGGTGGAGGACGTGGTCAACAGCATCCTCTTCCTGCTCAGCGACAACAGCGCCTCGACCAGTGGCTCTGGCATCCTGGTGGACGCTGGGTACCTGGCCTCCTAGACTGCCCAGGTGCAGTGGATCCCTGGAGGCCTTTCCAGCCCCACCCTCACACCAGGACACCGCCTTCAACCCGCCACATGTCCGTCCCTAATTTTAGACTCCAGGATTCCTCTCTTCCATACCAGCTGGGCTGAGCTAATTTGCCTCAATAAATGACCATTGTATCCCAAACTGTGAAAGCTCACACCTGAGACACAGAAGTGGTCGCCTTGCAAGGCCAATTTGTGGATTGTCACAGGGCAGTGTCTTGGGCCAGATGTCCCTATTCCCCGTTGGATCCAGCTGCTGCCTGTGTCTGCCCCTCACCTCATGGTCTGTGGTGGCCCTGTGTGACCTGGGATTGGGATCGAGGACAGTTGGCTTTTTAAAAAAGAGGGTATGGTCAAACAAGAACGCCTTCTGTCATGGTTATTGGCTGAATGGAAGTGGGCGTGACAGAAGCGGCCCCTAGCACCAGGGTGCAGTTTCTCAGAGTGCACTGGACTGATCCAGCTATGGAGAGTTAGCTGAATCTACTTTTTTTTTTGAAGATTTATTTATTTATTATGTATACAGTATTCTCAGTATTCTGTCTGCATGTATGCCTGCAGGCCAGAAGAGGGCACCAGCTCTCATTACAGATGGTTGTGAGCCACCATGCCGTTGCTGGGAATTGAACTCAGGACCTTTGGAAGAGCAGGCAATGCACTTAACCTCTGAGCCATCTCTCCAGCCCATACCTACTTATTTAACCTTTGTGACACAAGCTAGAGTCATCAGAGAGGAGGGAGCCTCAACTGAGAAATGCCTCCATAAGAACCAGCTGTAAGGCATTTTCCAAATTGACGGGCAATGTGGAAGGCCCAAGCCATTATGGATGGTGCCATCCAGGGCTGGTGGTCCTGTATTCTGTAAGAAAGCAGGCTGAGCCAGATGGTGGTGGCACATGTCTTTAATCTCAGCACTTGGGAGGTAGAGGTGTTAATCCCGCCAATGGAGTTTAAAGTCAAATTTGAAGCAAGCTTTAATTAATTCTGGCCTGGTGAATGGGCTCTGGCCAGGTCCATACCCAAGTTCCTGGGAAGTGGCCTACAATAATGGTTTGCAGAGACTTAAGAAAGAAAACCCATAATTCATTGCTTTTCCCATCAGGTTCAATGAGGGGCAAGCATACAGCCTGAAGTTCCTCCAGCCTACGTCCAATCAGGGGCAAGCATTTAGCCTGATGTACTTCCAGCCTACATCCAATCAGGGACAAGCATACAGCCTGATGTGTGGCCTGCCTGTGAAACTCCCGCCTGTGTGTGATCTAGCACATCCAGTGTAGATGGTCAAACAAACTTGTTTAGGGAGTGAAAACACGTGGCTTGTTATCTCCATAAACAGTAGCCTCCAGTATCTCAGGAACTGTCTGTCCTTGGGCAAGGGACTGAAGATCAGAGGCATTTTTGCTTCATGGATCTCTTAGGCATAGTAATTAAAATTTTATATGTAACTTTGGCTCTCACAGAGGCAGGTGTATCTCTGGGATTTCAGTTACACAGAGAAACCCTGTCTCAAAACAACAACAACGACGACGACAAAAACCAGGCTGTGTAGGCCATGGGTCAACAAACCAGTAATCAGTCATCCCTGGCCTCTGAATCAGTTCCTGCCTCCAAGTTCCTGTCCTGCTTGAATTCTTGTCCTGACTTCCTTTGATTATGGACAGTGATGTGAAAGTGTAAGGCAAACAAACCCTTTCCTCCCCAAGTTGCTTTGCGGTGTTTCTTTTTTCTTTCCTTCCTTCCTTTTTGTTTCAAGACAGGGTTTCTCTGTGTAACAGCCCTGGCTGTCCTGGAATTCACTCTGTAGACCAGGCTGGCCTCGAACTCACACAGATCCCCCTGCCTCTGCCTCCCAGGTGCTGGGATTAAAGGCATGCGCCACCACCGCCCTGGCAAAAGTGTGCTCTTTCAATCCCTGTGCTAGGGCAGTGGGGACAGGCAGATCCCTGGGGGCTCAGTGGCTAGCCTCTAGCCTAATTGGTGATTTCCAAGCCAATAGGAGCCCTGCTCTCAAGTGAAGTTGATGGTATCACTGAAGATGGCCGACCCAGGGCTCTCTGACTTCCAAACTCATGCCCACAGTTATGCATCTGCACACATGCTGCACATGCACACACACAAAATTAAAAACACAAAGAGAGGGCTAGAGATGCTACTCCATAGGTAGAACGCGTTTGTCAAATCCCCAGGTTTGTATAAAAGGAGTCTTGTGATGAAATCCTGTGATCCCTGCGCTTGAAGTGGAGGCAAAATGATCAGGAGTTCAACTACACAGCAAGTTCAAAGTCATACTAGGCTGTCTAAGAGCCTGTGTCAAAAATAAGCAAACACGGGGGCTAGAGAGATGCTTCAATGGTTAAGAGTACTGGCTACTCTTCCAGAGGACCTGAGTTCCATTCCCAGCACCCACATGGCAGCTCACAACCATCTGTATCACAAGTTCCAGAGGATCTGACACTTTTATACAGACGTACATACAGAGCTGGGCGGTGGTGGCGCACGCCTTTAATCCCAGCACTTGGGAGGCAGAGGCAGGTGGATCTCTGTGAGTTCGAGGCCAGCCTGGTCTACAAAGGGAGTTCCAGGACAGGCTCCAGAGCTACAGAGAAACCCTGTCTCGGAAAAAAAAAAAAAAAAAAAAGTGAACCTCAGACATACATACAGGCAAAACACCACTGCACATGAAACAGAAAATAAATCATTAAAAGAAATAAGCAAGGGCTGGAGAGATGGCTCAGCAGTTAAGAGCATTGCCCGCTTTTCCAAAGGTCCTGAGTTCAATTCCCAGCAACCACATGGTGGCTCACAACCATCTGTAATGAAGTCTGGTGCCCTCTTCTGGACTACAGGCATACATACAGACAGAATATTGTATACATAATAAAATAAATGAATATTAAAAAAATAAGCAAACACATGTGATAGCACTCACCTTTAACCACAGCATTCAGGAAAGCAGAGGCAAGTGGATCTCTGTGAGTTCAAGGCCACCGAGGTCTTCATAGCAAGCCTCTTTAAATATTTTGTAGCCATTTGGTAACCTACTTATCTGCCTCTAACACACACAGTGAAATGTAACCTGCAACTCAGAGTTGTTACCTAAGACTAAAGTAATAAGATAAACCTTGCTTGCCTACAGCCAGGCCATCAAAGGAAGTTGAAATTACTTGTAAATAGTAGCAAACCAAAGTAGCTTGTGAGTTTTCCTTTACATAGTAAATACATTCTGACATTGTGGAAAGACGCAAGTGTATCCTATTTCTGACATACTGTGTTCATAACACCTGGTCAGAGTAAAGCAGGTTAAACCAGCCTGAAAGATGCCACCCAACATGCCCTGAGTCAACTAAACATGCCCACACGCTGTCCCCCGGGTCAACTAAACATGCCCACATGCTGTCCCCAGGTCAACTAAGCATGCCCACACATTGCACCTTCTGAGCAAGTTGCTGGAGTTCCTGCCAAGCCAGGACCAGGTGTCTTTTTCTTACGTGGTTCCCTACAAGATTACTGCTTGTCATGAAGCCCCTGGCGTCCCTAATGCCTCCCCTAATACCCTAGTCACCCAGAGTCACCGGAATGGGCTGGAAGAGCGTGCGGCTAGATCTCTCAATGAGACAGCTGCCACCGGATTGCCAGCTCCCATCAAGCCCATATGCTATAGACAGGCAGGCAGTTACACCCTGATACGTGGAAAGGATAACACCAATCCAGAGAACCAGCTTAGGCTTTGGAGCCCTCACTGGGGCAGGGAGGGAGAAATAGAAATGACAAAGACATGGACACAGAAAACCAGGGACTAGGTGGTCTGCACTCGGTGCTAGAGGGCCACAGTGCCCCCCCATCTCAGTGTGTTTATGACACATGGTTGAACAAGGGAGATGGACTTACTGTATACCGCTAAACAAGGAGCCAGGGTTAGCGGACCTCCACAGGAGAGCAGACTTAAGGTCGTCCGGTGCGGGTGCAGAAAACTGCACTGAACGTCACCTTCCAGTCAGACCAGAGACAGCAGAGGAAGGCTCTGCCTGCCCTCAGACCAAGGGCGAGGCTTTGCCACTCCCACAGGACTGGGGCAGTGGTGGTCCTTGATACGTCCACGTCGACAACACATTCACTAAGGACTTCACTCATCCCTACAGTCCTTTGAGTCACAGGCTCGTAATAAGAGGACCAATTGGCTGGAGTTTTCTCTTCGGGGCACCATGATAGCACATTCAACATTTCCCAGGGCTCTTAGATTAATACGGAGATCTAACAACACCCAGCCCCTTAAGGTACCTTGAGCCATCTTACTTTCTGGATTTCAAGTTTCCTATCTAAAAACAAATGACCTAGGCTTAAAATAGTGTGAAAAGCCCATACAGCAAAAAAAAAAAAAAAAAAAAAAAAAAAAAAAAAGCCATGATCCCTACAAATTTTTTTGGTTTTGGTTTTGGTTTTTGTTTTTTCGAGACAGGGTTTCTCTATAGCTTTGGAGCCTGTCCTGGAACTAGCTCTGTAGACCAGGCTGGTCTCGAACTCACAGAGATCCGCCTGCCTCTGCCTCCCGAGTGCTGGGATTAAAGGTGTGGGCCACCATCGCCCGGCATCCCTACAAAATTTTAAGATTCCCTGCCAGGGGCGGGAGAGAGGACTCAGAGGTTAAGAGCACTGAGATCTGAGTTCAATCCCCAGCACCCACATGGTGATTCACAACCATCTGCAACTCCAGTTCCAGGGGATCCGATGCCCTCTTCTGGCCTCTGTAGGCACTGCATGAATATGATGTACAGAGTAAACTTACCCTTACACAAAAATAAAACTCATTTACCTGCAAAAACCAAATAGTCTAATTGTAGATTATCCCAGAAGACCCCAAAGAAACAATAAAAGCAAGGTCCAACATGCTCTGTTGGGAAGGGGCTGGTGGAGATCTTTCTCTCAGGCCTAGGAGGGCAGGTGCTAGTCTCTGCCTGGAGATTTGGCTGGGGTGGCCTTCAAAGGCATGCTTTCTCCTGCCCTGGGTCGTAAAGGTTTGCTACTGGAGTTTCCAGGCAAATGCCTGGCCCTGGAAATCCCAACAGGCTTGGCTTGTGTGTCCCCAGTGCACTACAGAGAAGAGAAATCACGAAGAGAAGGGGATTTAATCAATGTGGCCACACAGGGGAAAGAAAGGGTTTAGTGAGCTCCGAGCCCACTGTCTGGGTACTGAGGCGAGCCGTTGGGTTGAACACAGAGAGAAAGGTGTAGCCAGGAGTCTAACAAGCAGTCTGGCCTGGGTGAGTCTGGTTCTCCAAGGTCGTCTAGCCTTGCCTCCCAGAAAACTGCAGGTCTTTCTGTCCTGTTGCTCCTGGAATCCAAGGTGAATGCAGGTCTAGGAGCCTTTGGGGGTCTGGCATTGAAACTCTCAAAATCAATATGAAGATGTCTAAAGGAGAAAGACAAAAACGTCTGACAAACACTTGCTCACATAACGCAGGAGTTAGGGCTCAGCATGTGACTCTGGAAATCTTCAGACCACACAGGTGGCAGAAGGTAAAACGAGAGCTATGGAGAGTGGAGATAGTTTCACCCTGAAGAAATGCCCCCCAAAGGGCTAGGCTAGCGAAGGACTACAGCCGCAAAACCCAGGAGAGGACGCCCCCTTTCTGTGGGCATCAGCCATTCTCTCTGCAGCTCGGGGCTGTGGAGATAGGCTCAGAGGCAGGGACTCACACCTACTGGGTCCTTCTTGATAAACCACTGTCCGATGCCCAGCTGGCCGGCAGTAGAGATTAGCGACAAACCCTGAAAGGCCACCCTTTTCCCAGGGGATCCAGGAGTAACCACGTGGAAGGTTGGTCACAATCAGCTGCTTTCATCATAGAAGGTGGAAGGTAGATCAGGCCAGACCCCTGCATTCAACACCACTGAAGGTTGGCTGTAGGACTCAGGTGACTTGCTCCAGCTCGGATCAAGGACACAGTCAGTGAGCAGGTATGATCTGTCCCTGGAGGCGGTGAGGAAACTCTACCAAGCAGCAGCAAATCTGGTGTCAACCTGTGTGTGCCCTGGAACAGACTCTGGCATGGCGCTGGCTCCCAGTCTCCCACAGTGACTGTTGTCCCCTGGAGCCCCAGGACGAGCACAGAACACCAGTGTGGAGGGATACTTGGTGGGAGGGTACTATTGCTATCCCTGCGCTAGTGAGGCTTCCTCAGCCTTCTCTGAGGGAGTCACACCCAAATCATGCCAGGGACCCCCCAGGTCTCAGGGCTTGTAGAGCACCTGAAATACAGGTGACGTCTTTAGAGTCACACGGTTTCGGGGCTGAACCTGGCTGAGGAAGGGAGAGGCAGCAGGCAGGAGTCTGAGCTCACCTGCTCCCTGGGGCTGTCCCTGGGATGGTCTGTGCGCGTGAGCCCCCTGCCTGGTGCAGATGCCGTGTGACCATGACTTCCTCGACTGACCTACTTGTTCCTTGATCCCTGGTACACAAGATAGGAGAGCCTCCGGTGGAATTGAGGTGAACAGTAAACCCTCTGATTGTTTCTTCAAACTACCCCGAAAGAGCCACCTGTCTACTCTGAGAAGTAGAGACCCACAGAGGGACTCAGGGGTCACTACTGGGGCAGGAAACCTCAGAATCCATGCTTAGATTCTCAAGAGTCACCCCTCAGGGGACAGAAGGTGCCTCTGTGTGGTCACCAAGGGCAGAGTCCCAGGCTGGTAGGGGAAGGAGAGGTAAGAAGGACCCCACTGTCCTAACAGGACAGACTACAGGCACAGTGGGGTCCTTGGGCTGCTGGGCTTTTGGGTTCAGTGCCCAGGGTCTTGCTCCAAGCAGGCATCTAAGTCACTTGCTGCAACTAGATCAGGCCACTACCCTCATTTCTAATAAGACGAAACATTACAAGTTGATGCTTCTGTCCAGACCAGGCGAATCCCAAACACAGAATTTTCACTTCCCTAGGCTGAGTGTGGCTCAGCAGGCGTCTTGACCATTTGTGCTCCAGAGCCCTGGGTTCAAGATTAAGTGCTGGAATGCTGAAAACACAAATTAATTAATTAAACACAAATTCTGTCCCCAGGCTGCCACCTTCTCTCCCACTACACTGCTGTGTCAGGTCCTCTCACAGGCACGTACGAGCATGTGGTGTGTGTGTGTGTGTGTGTGAGCATGCATGTGTGATATGTGTGCATGTGTGTGTGCGTGCATGTGTGTGCATGTGTGGTGTGTGTGGTGTGTGTGCGTGTGTGTGAGCATGCATGTGTGATGTGTGTGCGTGTGGGTGTGCATGTGTGGGTGTGCATGTGTGTGCGGGTGTGGTGTGTGTGCGGGTGTGGTGTGTGCGCATGTGTGTGTGCATGTGTGGCGTGTGTGTGCGCGCGTGCATGCATGGTGTGTGTGTGTGCGTGTGTGTGCGTGCGTGTGTGGTGTGTGTGTGCATGCATGGTGTCTGTGTGGACTTTTTCCCACGATGTTATCAGGCCTTCTGCAACTCTTTTTCGTTGCTTCCTCAAGCCCCACAGGGAACAGGTCATCTGCCCCTAACCCCGATCCTGTCCCACCTTCCAGTTCAATCTTAACAACTTCAGCCCCTCCCCTTGCAGGAGGACACCCCGGGTGTCAGCAGCATGAAGCTGAATTTCAAAGGCCTGAGGGCCCTGGTGACAGGGGCAGGGAAAGGTGAGTGGAAGTGGGAGAGGAAAGGGGCTGAAGGTGACCTTGTCACAGCCCAGTCCTACCGCCCCTGACTCTCACTTCACCCAGGACGGCTTCTGTCGCCTGGCTGGAGACCCACTGCCCACGGGGATAGAATAGAATGCCACTCGGCTCCAAGGCAGCCCCCTAGATCCAGGCTGGGCAGATGGGCACCAGAAATACCCTTCTCTGGGACGTCATCAGGAGGGTACTGCCCTGGTGCCCCCTTCAGCATGGTACTAGTCAGTCTGACCTCTGCTCAGGGATAGTCCTGTCCAATCCTGGCTTATAACCTTTTGGCCAGCACCCTCTCGCAGCTGGCTGCAGGGACATGGGGGCAACAGACCCCGGGTGTGACCAGGCCTACAGGGCTTTAAAGCCACCACTCTCCATCCTTACAGGGATTGGGCGTGACACCGTGAAGGCCCTGCACGCCTCGGGAGCCAAAGTGGTGGCCGTGACACGCACCAATGCAGACCTGGTCAGCCTCGCCAAAGAGGTGAGCATACAGCCCTGCCTGGCCTGGGCCCGCTCCCCACCCTCAGGGATACATCAGAAGCTGACTGGGACAATGCCTCAGGTCACCAAACTGTGTCTCCCACAGTGTCCGGGCATAGAGCCCGTGTGTGTGGACCTGGGTGACTGGGAGGCCACGGAGAAGGCGCTGGGTGGTATTGGCCCCGTGGACCTGCTGGTGAACAATGCAGCTGTGGCTCTGGTACAGCCTTTCATTGAGTCTACCAAGGAGGTCTTTGACAGGTGGGCACTTGGGGGGCGTGGGCAGGCTGGGGAGGGTTGCAGAAGTCGGGTGGTGCGGGAAGCCATTGTTCCTCTCCTGCCAGGTCCTTCAAGGTGAACGTGCGCTCCGTGTTGCAGGTATCCCAGGTGAGATGGTAGGAGTTCTGTGGCCCGGAGATAAGCACCTGGGGAGGGTGGGGTGGCATAGGGCACAGTGAGCTACCCCTATCTCTCGGCTTCCAGATTGTAGCCAAGGGCATGATTAGCCGTGGAGTGCCAGGGTCCATCGTCAATGTCTCCAGCATGGTGGCCTATGTCACCTTCCCTGGCCTGGCCACCTACAGTGAGTGTACTATTCGTTGTGGTAGGAGGAGATTCTGGGTGGGTCTCCCAGGAGGAGGGCTGAATAATTAAGGGGTCCTCAGCGCCCACACATTGACAGGTTCCACCAAGGGAGCAATAACCATGCTGACCAAAGCCATGGCCATGGAGCTGGGGCCACACAAGGTAGGCACAGGAGCCTGGGTGTAGTCAGATGACGGGCATCTGGGGCAGGGCTGGGGGTTGGGGGTGAGGATGGGGTGGGGCTCGCAGACTGCACACCGCTCTGAGCAGCAGGGTCAGTGCTCAGCTGCGCAGAGTGAAGCAATCTCATCAGGCTTGTGCTGGGGCAAGTCCTGAGAGCGTGGGGAGGGCTAGCTCATTGGCTGTGCCACCAACTGTGGCTTCTGGCCCCAGATCCGGGTAAACTCCGTAAACCCCACCGTGGTGCTGACTGATATGGGCAAGAAAGTCTCTGCAGACCCTGACTTTTCCAAGAAGCTCAAGGAGCGCCACCCGCTGAGGAGGTTCGCAGGTCAGCTGAGGGCGTGGGTGAGGGAATTAGCGTTGGCTCCCAGCAGGCAGGTGAGCAAGCAGAAGCCTTGACTGCTCTGTTCTCCTGCAGAGGTGGAGGACGTGGTCAACAGCATCCTCTTCCTGCTCAGCGACAACAGCGCCTCGACCAGTGGCTCTGGCATCCTGGTGGACGCTGGGTACCTGGCCTCCTAGACTGCCCAGGTGCAGTGGATCCCTGGAGGCCTTTCCAGCCCCACCCTCACACCAGGACACCGCCTTCAACCCGCCACATGTCCGTCCCTAATTTTAGACTCCAGGATTCCTCTCTTCCATACCAGCTGGGCTGAGCTAATTTGCCTCAATAAATGACCATTGTATCCCAAACTGTGAAAGCTCACACCTGAGACACAGGAGTGGTCGCCTTGCAAGGCCAATTTGTGGATTGTCACAGGGCAGTGTCTTGGGCCAGATGTCCCTATTCCCCGTTGGATCCAGCTGCTGCCTGTGTCTGCCCCTCACCTCATGGTCTGTGGTGGCCCTGTGTGACCTGGGATTGGGATCGAGGACAGTTGGCTTTTTAAAAAAGAGGGTATGGTCAAACAAGAACGCCTTCTGTCATGGTTATTGGCTGAATGGAAGTGGGCGTGACAGAAGCGGCCCCTAGCACCAGGGTGCAGTTTCTCAGAGTGCACTGGACTGATCCAGCTATGGAGAGTTAGCTGAATCTACTTTTTTTTTTGAAGATTTATTTATTTATTATGTATACAGTATTCTCAGTATTCTGTCTGCATGTATGCCTGCAGGCCAGAAGAGGGCACCAGCTCTCATTACAGATGGTTGTGAGCCACCATGCCGTTGCTGGGAATTGAACTCAGGACCTTTGGAAGAGCAGGCAATGCACTTAACCTCTGAGCCATCTCTCCAGCCCATACCTACTTATTTAACCTTTGTGACACAAGCTAGAGTCATCAGAGAGGAGGGAGCCTCAACTGAGAAATGCCTCCATAAGAACCAGCTGTAAGGCATTTTCCAAATTGACGGGCAATGTGGAAGGCCCAAGCCATTATGGATGGTGCCATCCAGGGCTGGTGGTCCTGTATTCTGTAAGAAAGCAGGCTGAGCCAGATGGTGGTGGCACATGTCTTTAATCTCAGCACTTGGGAGGTAGAGGTGTTAATCCCGCCAATGGAGTTTAAAGTCAAATTTGAAGCAAGCTTTAATTAATTCTGGCCTGGTGAATGGGCTCTGGCCAGGTCCATACCCAAGTTCCTGGGAAGTGGCCTACAATAATGGTTTGCAGAGACTTAAGAAAGAAAACCCATAATTCATTGCTTTTCCCATCAGGTTCAATGAGGGGCAAGCATACAGCCTGAAGTTCCTCCAGCCTACGTCCAATCAGGGGCAAGCATTTAGCCTGATGTACTTCCAGCCTACATCCAATCAGGGACAAGCATACAGCCTGATGTGTGGCCTGCCTGTGAAACTCCCGCCTGTGTGTGATCTAGCACATCCAGTGTAGATGGTCAAACAAACTTGTTTAGGGAGTGAAAACACGTGGCTTGTTATCTCCATAAACAGTAGCCTCCAGTATCTCAGGAACTGTCTGTCCTTGGGCAAGGGACTGAAGATCAGAGGCATTTTTGCTTCATGGATCTCTTAGGCATAGTAATTAAAATTTTATATGTAACTTTGGCTCTCACAGAGGCAGGTGTATCTCTGGGATTTCAGTTACACAGAGAAACCCTGTCTCACAACAACAACAACGACGACGACAAAAACCAGGCTGTGTAGGCCATGGGTCAACAAACCAGTAATCAGTCATCCCTGGCCTCTGAATCAGTTCCTGCCTCCAAGTTCCTGTCCTGCTTGAATTCTTGTCCTGACTTCCTTTGATTATGGACAGTGATGTGAAAGTGTAAGGCAAACAAACCCTTTCCTCCCCAAGTTGCTTTGCGGTGTTTCTTTTTTCTTTCCTTCCTTCCTTTTTGTTTCAAGACAGGGTTTCTCTGTGTAACAGCCCTGGCTGTCCTGGAATTCACTCTGTAGACCAGGCTGGCCTCGAACTCACACAGATCCCCCTGCCTCTGCCTCCCAGGTGCTGGGATTAAAGGCATGCGCCACCACCGCCCTGGCAAAAGTGTGCTCTTTCAATCCCTGTGCTAGGGCAGTGGGGACAGGCAGATCCCTGGGGGCTCAGTGGCTAGCCTCTAGCCTAATTGGTGATTTCCAAGCCAATAGGAGCCCTGCTCTCAAGTGAAGTTGATGGTATCACTGAAGATGGCCGACCCAGGGCTCTCTGACTTCCAAACTCATGCCCACAGTTATGCATCTGCACACATGCTGCACATGCACACACACAAAATTAAAAACACAAAGAGAGGGCTAGAGATGCTACTCCATAGGTAGAACGCGTTTGTCAAATCCCCAGGTTTGTATAAAAGGAGTCTTGTGATGAAATCCTGTGATCCCTGCGCTTGAAGTGGAGGCAAAATGATCAGGAGTTCAACTACACAGCAAGTTCAAAGTCATACTAGGCTGTCTAAGAGCCTGTGTCAAAAATAAGCAAACACGGGGGCTAGAGAGATGCTTCAATGGTTAAGAGTACTGGCTACTCTTCCAGAGGACCTGAGTTCCATTCCCAGCACCCACATGGCAGCTCACAACCATCTGTATCACAAGTTCCAGAGGATCTGACACTTTTATACAGACGTACATACAGAGCTGGGCGGTGGTGGCGCACGCCTTTAATCCCAGCACTTGGGAGGCAGAGGCAGGTGGATCTCTGTGAGTTCGAGGCCAGCCTGGTCTACAAAGGGAGTTCCAGGACAGGCTCCAGAGCTACAGAGAAACCCTGTCTCGGAAAAAAAAAAAAAAAAAAAAGTGAACCTCAGACATACATACAGGCAAAACACCACTGCACATGAAACAGAAAATAAATCATTAAAAGAAATAAGCAAGGGCTGGAGAGATGGCTCAGCAGTTAAGAGCATTGCCCGCTTTTCCAAAGGTCCTGAGTTCAATTCCCAGCAACCACATGGTGGCTCACAACCATCTGTAATGAAGTCTGGTGCCCTCTTCTGGACTACAGGCATACATACAGACAGAATATTGTATACATAATAAAATAAATGAATATTAAAAAAATAAGCAAACACATGTGATAGCACTCACCTTTAACCACAGCATTCAGGAAAGCAGAGGCAAGTGGATCTCTGTGAGTTCAAGGCCACCGAGGTCTTCATAGCAAGCCTCTTTAAATATTTTGTAGCCATTTGGTAACCTACTTATCTGCCTCTAACACACACAGTGAAATGTAACCTGCAACTCAGAGTTGTTACCTAAGACTAAAGTAATAAGATAAACCTTGCTTGCCTACAGCCAGGCCATCAAAGGAAGTTGAAATTACTTGTAAATAGTAGCAAACCAAAGTAGCTTGTGAGTTTTCCTTTACATAGTAAATACATTCTGACATTGTGGAAAGACGCAAGTGTATCCTATTTCTGACATACTGTGTTCATAACACCTGGTCAGAGTAAAGCAGGTTAAACCAGCCTGAAAGATGCCACCCAACATGCCCTGAGTCAACTAAACATGCCCACACGCTGTCCCCCGGGTCAACTAAACATGCCCACATGCTGTCCCCAGGTCAACTAAGCATGCCCACACATTGCACCTTCTGAGCAAGTTGCTGGAGTTCCTGCCAAGCCAGGACCAGGTGTCTTTTTCTTACGTGGTTCCCTACAAGATTACTGCTTGTCATGAAGCCCCTGGCGTCCCTAATGCCTCCCCTAATACCCTAGTCACCCAGAGTCACCGGAATGGGCTGGAAGAGCGTGCGGCTAGATCTCTCAATGAGACAGCTGCCACCGGATTGCCAGCTCCCATCAAGCCCATATGCTATAGACAGGCAGGCAGTTACACCCTGATACGTGGAAAGGATAACACCAATCCAGAGAACCAGCTTAGGCTTTGGAGCCCTCACTGGGGCAGGGAGGGAGAAATAGAAATGACAAAGACATGGACACAGAAAACCAGGGACTAGGTGGTCTGCACTCGGTGCTAGAGGGCCACAGTGCCCCCCCATCTCAGTGTGTTTATGACACATGGTTGAACAAGGGAGATGGACTTACTGTATACCGCTAAACAAGGAGCCAGGGTTAGCGGACCTCCACAGGAGAGCAGACTTAAGGTCGTCCGGTGCGGGTGCAGAAAACTGCACTGAACGTCACCTTCCAGTCAGACCAGAGACAGCAGAGGAAGGCTCTGCCTGCCCTCAGACCAAGGGCGAGGCTTTGCCACTCCCACAGGACTGGGGCAGTGGTGGTCCTTGATACGTCCACGTCGACAACACATTCACTAAGGACTTCACTCATCCCTACAGTCCTTTGAGTCACAGGCTCGTAATAAGAGGACCAATTGGCTGGAGTTTTCTCTTCGGGGCACCATGATAGCACATTCAACATTTCCCAGGGCTCTTAGATTAATACGGAGATCTAACAACACCCAGCCCCTTAAGGTACCTTGAGCCATCTTACTTTCTGGATTTCAAGTTTCCTATCTAAAAACAAATGACCTAGGCTTAAAATAGTGTGAAAAGCCCATACAGCAAAAAAAAAAAAAAAAAAAAAAAAAAAAAAAAAAAAGCCATGATCCCTACAAATTTTTTTGGTTTTGGTTTTGGTTTTTGTTTTTTCGAGACAGGGTTTCTCTATAGCTTTGGAGCCTGTCCTGGAACTAGCTCTGTAGACCAGGCTGGTCTCGAACTCACAGAGATCCGCCTGCCTCTGCCTCCCGAGTGCTGGGATTAAAGGTGTGGGCCACCATCGCCCGGCATCCCTACAAAATTTTAAGATTCCCTGCCAGGGGCGGGAGAGAGGACTCAGAGGTTAAGAGCACTGAGATCTGAGTTCAATCCCCAGCACCCACATGGTGATTCACAACCATCTGCAACTCCAGTTCCAGGGGATCCGATGCCCTCTTCTGGCCTCTGTAGGCACTGCATGAATATGATGTACAGAGTAAACTTACCCTTACACAAAAATAAAACTCATTTACCTGCAAAAACCAAATAGTCTAATTGTAGATTATCCCAGAAGACCCCAAAGAAACAATAAAAGCAAGGTCCAACATGCTCTGTTGGGAAGGGGCTGGTGGAGATCTTTCTCTCAGGCCTAGGAGGGCAGGTGCTAGTCTCTGCCTGGAGATTTGGCTGGGGTGGCCTTCAAAGGCATGCTTTCTCCTGCCCTGGGTCGTAAAGGTTTGCTACTGGAGTTTCCAGGCAAATGCCTGGCCCTGGAAATCCCAACAGGCTTGGCTTGTGTGTCCCCAGTGCACTACAGAGAAGAGAAATCACGAAGAGAAGGGGATTTAATCAATGTGGCCACACAGGGGAAAGAAAGGGTTTAGTGAGCTCCGAGCCCACTGTCTGGGTACTGAGGCGAGCCGTTGGGTTGAACACAGAGAGAAAGGTGTAGCCAGGAGTCTAACAAGCAGTCTGGCCTGGGTGAGTCTGGTTCTCCAAGGTCGTCTAGCCTTGCCTCCCAGAAAACTGCAGGTCTTTCTGTCCTGTTGCTCCTGGAATCCAAGGTGAATGCAGGTCTAGGAGCCTTTGGGGGTCTGGCATTGAAACTCTCAAAATCAATATGAAGATGTCTAAAGGAGAAAGACAAAAACGTCTGCAAAGATGTCATGCTTTTCATCACTGTGTGGGGTCCAAGAGATTTAGAAAAAGCAGCGTAGAAGACATTGTTCAAGAGATTCTATTAAGCCGGACAGTAGTGGCGCACGCCTTTAATCCCAGCACTCAGGAGACAGTGGCAGGTGGATCTCTGTGGGTTTGAGGCCAGCCTGGGCTACAGAGCGAGTTCCAGGACAGCCAGAGCTGTTAAACAGAGAAACCTGTCTTGGAAAACCCAAACAAACAAAAGAACCAAGTGTGGTAGTACATGCTTGTGATGCCAGCTCTGGCAGACTGGCATCACGAACAGGGGGATCCATAAGGTTTGCTAGCTAACTCTCCTAGCTGATTAGGTGAGCCATAGATTATAGCAAAAGAACTCTTTCTCAAAAAAAAAAAAATCGTGAACAGTTCCTGAGGAAAGCACCCAAGGTTGACTTCTGACCTCCACACGTGTGCATATATCTGTCCCCCACACAAACACACAGACACCAATCTTTTGAAAACTATAAGAGCTATGTCCATTTTACACTTCACTGACTTTCCAGAGGTGGACCCAGTCCTAGGTGCTGGAAGGATTTGGGACAGCAACCGTTCTCTTCTGCCCCCAGTCAGCGGCTCTGTCTGTACTGCAGCGCCCCCTGCTGTCCGTGTGCCTGTCGTTCCGGAAGCTGAGCCTGAGCCTGTGAGGTTCCCGGTGCTTCAGCAACCAATCTTCTAGCTCGTCCCTAGGTGCCCCTTGCTGCGCATCTTCACACTCTACCCCTGCTCCTGAGGTGTATGTGCCCCTTTAGTCTTCCTTGCACGATGTTCCGCTGTTGCTTACAGACCATCAGGGGCTCAAGTCTGAGACTCAAGTCTCTTTCCAGAACATCTGAGCTGCAGGAATAACCAGATCAGAGTAGAAAATGACTAAAATCTGCAGCCATAGCCAAAAACTGGACATTAGTGCATGGCTAGTCACCCAAGAGAAACACAAAAATGTTGTGCATAGCCTTCAACTTGACCAAGAGCGAGAGAATTGACGGTCACACATCCTTGACAACCAAGCTCAGAGCTCAGCTTCTACAGAGGAGAGGGATCTCACCCTCTTTCTGTCTGTTTTATAAGTTTCTGTCAGGATTAACTCGGCCTGTTGCAGCACCCTCCCTGAGCGCTGTGGAGATGTGGAGCTCATGGTATCTCTGGGTATCTTGCTCTTTGAGTAAAAACCAAACATCTAGGGCTGGAGAGAGGGCTCCGAGTTTAAGAGCACTGGCTGCTCTTCCAGAGGTCCTGAGTTCAATCCTGGCAACCACATGGTGGTTCATAACCATCTGTAATGAGATCTGGTGCCCTCTCCTGGTGTCCAGGTATACATGCAGGCAGAACTCTATACGCATAATAAATAAATCTTAAAAAAAAAAATCCAAGGAGGCTTAGAAGGCTTCCTGGACCCAGTGTCAATCACACAAATATCAGAGACTAGCCAGCTGTGTCGATGGAACCTAAGGACTTTCCAAAGACATTCCCCAAAAAGGAGAGAAAGGCAAGCTTTTGAGAGCGGCTGGAGGCTATGTGAGCCAGCGGGACGCAACCAGCGCTGTCACAACTTAGGAACTAACGTGAAAAAGAACACCTCTCACCATACATCCTAAAGTGGGGCTGGGGAGATGGCTCCGTGAGTCGTGTCCTTGTGCAAATATGGCCTCAGCTTGGATCCCTAGCTTCCAGGTAAAAAGTTGAGCAAGGAGGCCTGGGGAAGGAGCAAGAGGATCATGGGAGGAGGGAGGAGGGAAGAGGGAGGGTGTTGACTCTCTGACATCCAGTCTAGCTGAAACGGTAAGTTTCATTTTCACTGAGAGACCCTGTCTCAAAATAGTGTAGAGATCAATTGAAGATGACCATCAACTACCTCAGGCCTCTAGATGAACACAAATATGCAGAGGTGAACACACTCACAGAGACAGAGAGGTCTGTCTTGCACGCGCGCGCGCGCGCGCACACACACACACACCAACAAACCGGAAACTGTGAACTGTGGGAACTGTGGACAGGAAAACATGACATAGCTATATCCAGAAGGTCATGCGTTTGGGAAATACCAGTTGAGTACTTGGATGGTCTCAAACTCACTAAGAAGTTTGACTCCTAATCTCTCTTCCTCCACATACTGAGTGCTGAGATTATAGGTACTCACCACCACACCCAGACTGATTTTTCTTCTCTTTTGAGACCAAATTTTTCTGTGTATCAGCCCTAGGTGTCTTGAAACTCACTCTATAGACCAGGCTGGCCTCAAACTTAAGAGATTTGCCTGCCTCTGCCTCCTGAGTGCTAGGGATTATAAGTGTGTACCCCCACCATCCAGTTGAGAGGGCATTTATTAATCTGCTTTCTTCTCACGAGCCAGAGATCCCTGTGAGATGGGGTGGGAGCTGCTCTTCCACAGATATTAGTGGGCTATGTGATGCTTAGGTCACGGGACCAGCCTTGGCAGGTGGAGGTACTGGGGACACAACCACGTAGTCTTTATCCTGAAGTAAGCTGCATTAACTCTGGAAAGGCCCTTGCAGTGACGATCTGGTCAGCTCTGGGTGGTTACCACCCCTGCAGTCTGCAAACACCCCTCCTGTTGGCGTGGACTTGCTCTTATCCTTGGTCCCTGCAATCCAGACACCGTGTTTACTGGTGGAGCCCCTGCCTGAGCGAATACAGTGCAGGCTAAGAAGGAAATTAGAGGAGGCTTCTGAACTCCAGGTGCTGGGTGGGGTGGTGACTTGCCACGTGCCCACATTAGGGTCCCAGGTGACTAGGTCATAGCTGTGTTGGCGGATACAAGGGACACCTTCCCTCCCTTGTATCTCTATGCTGCTGAGGACTCTGTAGCAGCTTCCACGCTCCATCCTTCTTGCTCCGAGCTCATCCCGTTCGACTGTTTCCCAGCCTCAGTCCTTGACCTTCTACCCGGAACCTGGCTGTACAGAACCAGAGCTTTTCCCTGGAACCTAGCAGGCTAAGGACCCCAAACCTATAGGGTTTGACCCAAGATGGAGTTTCCTCTTCCTTGTGTATGTGTATGACTGTTCACGTGCAGCCTACCCTCAGGTGCCAGCCCTCAAGTACAACACATCTTGTTTTAGTCTCTCTCTCTTTGGTTGTTTGAGACAGGGTTTCCTTGTGTAGCCCTGGCTGTCCTGGAACCAGCTCTGTAGATCAAGTTGGCCTCGAATTCACAGAGATCTGGCTGCCTCTGCCTCCCGAGTGCTGGGTCTAAAGGCGTGCGCCACCACTGCCCAGCTTGTTTTCTCTTAATGTGGGTTTTGTGGCCCAAATTCATATCCTCAGGTTTTCAGGGTAAGCCCTGAAGTGACCGAGCCATCTGCTAGATCCCGGTGTCTTTATGTTGAAACCAGGTCTGCATAGCACAGGCTGGTCTTGAATTCTCCATCTTCCCAAGCTGAGATTACTGGCTAGCACCGCCATGCGGGGCTCCAAGGTGTGTTTCACTTCTGGTGAGCACAGCCCAGTCACGACTTATTGCTTCCTGCCCTTCACACACACAAGCCCCTCCAGTGACACTGGGAAGCCGTAAGCCCATCTCAAGTTGAAATCATATACACCATGTGCACACACAAGTGCACATGGGGGACCACTGATCACATCTCTGCACACCAGCACACACAAGCGCACATGGGCCAGGGTCCAGACCCTTTCTCAGCATGTTCACACAAACACTATACATGTGCTGTGTACCCAGGCACAACCACGCACACAGCAGCTATGCCTACGCTCTCCCATATCACCAGCGTACCCACGCACAAAACATCTGTGCCCTTATAGGCACAGTTATGCACATAACTGCCATGCTCACGTATGTGTACTGGCGGTTCCATCCCATGTGTTGAGAAAGACCCCTCTCTAGTCCTGTTTGGCCTCACAGTATGGAGGGTTAAGGAGGTGGCTGGTGCTGTAGGAGCAGGCCTTCCTGGAGGAACGAGCGGTTGTGTGGACATCTGCAGAGCCGAGCTGCCAGGTGTCCTGCTCGCTTGTTACAAGAGGAGCCAAACTAGGAACGTCACAGAAGCCTTTACTCAATACTGCAGTCGCTTCCCACGGGACACCCCCGTAAAAGGTGCTGGGGCTGCATCTTGCTCCTGAGGGGCCAGAGGAAAGGTTCTGGCTGTTGATTTCTGGGAAGCTCGGGGAAGAGACCCCTAAACCTCCAGTAGAGGAAGAATGTCTCCTGGGAGCGATTCTGGGAGGCCAGGGATTGAGGTAACGATGAACAGCAGCGTGGCTGGGAGGCAGAGCCTTGGGCTGACCTTACACATCCAGCAGCCAGGTAGTCTGCACATTCTGGGTTTGGACAGCGGCTCTGTGAGCAACCCAGGAAGAGTCTGTGGCCAGGCCTGGAGCCCACCCTTTCACGACTAGCCCACCCTGCACCACCTTAAGCTGCAGTTGTGGGAGGTCGGGGACCCGTCCCTTCCTGGGCCTTCGGGCTGGGCCAGCAGCGTCCGTACACAGCTCGGCGGCATTACATTCCTTGCTGCTCTTGGACGATCTCCGCACGCACAGTCCAGCTGTCCTCACGATCCCGAGGTACCTTGTGTCCCAACTGGAAGAAGGATTGTGGGAGCCTTCGAGCCTTTCGTCTTCTGCTGCCTGCCGAATCCAAGGCCCGAGGGAGCCACCAGGGGTCATCAGTTACTGAAAAGCTACCTCACCCCTGTTCTTCATAGGGCACCAGTGGGTGTCTGGGTAGAGAAGGCAGTGCACAGACTGGAACCTGCCAGGGGAAGAAGTGAGGTCAGCTCTGCTGGGCAAGGGGCTGACACCAGAGCCCTCCGGGGCTGAAAGAGCCAGTGCCCACTCACCGTGTAGGGTCCTGCTGTATACTGAAACCTCCGGCTACGTTCACCACATTACGTGGGTTCTCAGGACCCCCATAGCTCAGGGTGACCTGGGAGGGGGATCGGAGAGAGTGGGGGTCAGTTCTTCCTCTTGGGTACTTTACCTGCTAAAGTAGAGGCTTGGAGAAGCAAGACAGTGACCCTTCATAAAGAAGCCCCTCTGATGGGCTGGAGAGATGGCTCAGAGGTTAACAGCATTGCCTGCTCTTCCAAAGGTCCTGAGTTCAATTCCCAGCAACCACATGGTGGCTCACAACCATCTGTAATGGGGTCTGCAGGCACACATGCAGACAAAATATTGTATACATAATAAATAAATATTAAAAAAAAAAAAGAAGCCCCTCTGAGACTTGCCATGAGCTTCTGCTCCTGAGGGCCTGTCCCAGGGCTCACTCCCCAGGGAAAAGGACACCCTGTGACTAGCCCTCTCCTGAGCTCTGCACAACTGGGAGACCCCCTGGGAGAGAGGCTGGGTCCCTGTAGGAGTGGACTAAGGCCCAGGTTCACCTGCTGCAGAACGGCATCGGACGGCAGTCTCTGCAGGTTCTCCAGGTGAGAGTGGAAGAGGGGGCTGTGGCGCAGGCGGGCACCCAGAAGCCCTTCCACAATGTAGCCTACTGTGCAGTCATCAGGGAGCCGTACCCGCTCTGCTGTGCTCATGAAGCTGCCTAGGCTGGAGGGTTAGGTTAGTCAACACCTACATATCCCTTACCCTCCCCAAGCCAGGCCGCTGGGCTCCCAGCCTCCCACTTACCTGGCCCATGGACTCATTTTGAGAGCAAGGCCTCTGCTCAGGCAGAACCCAGCCCCACCAGTAGCAAACCAGAACTTCACTGTGTTTGACTGGAAAAAGGGAAAGCTCGGTCAAGGCTGCCCAGGAGAGGGCTCCTCACCGTCAACCCTCTGGCCGAATCGTGTCATCCTGGGCCACCATACAGGAGAGTCTGCAGAGGGCACAGGTGTTCCGGACAAGTCACCGTGGCCTCTGGACCCTTGTTTATCACTATGCTTGGTTTGCTAGCTCCAAGGGCCTGGAACCAGGCCACCCGGCCCATGCCTGTCTTAGCCCAGTCTCAGCTCCTACAGCATTTGCTACAGTCAACCTCGGGGAGGATGCTGGCCCCAGCACTCACGGCGCCACCACCCTGGACTCTCTCGGTGGCCTCGATGGGGTGGTCCAGACTAGGTCTCCCCAGATAGATGTCCTGGTTGGAAGAGAAAGTGGAAAGCAGGTGCAGCAGGCTTTCGGGGTTCACGTAGTTGTCGTCATCCACGTGGCAGAACCATCTGCAGGCGGAGAGAGAGGCCTATGCACCGAGGACCCCCGTTTAGGTGGGAGCCTCCAGCACACTCAGCCCTGGAGGCTCACCCTGACAGATGAGGTACTTACTTCCGTCCGGATTCTATGAACTTATCGTATTCCACCGACATTTTACAGCACAGCGCTTGGCGCGTGCGCACAGCTGAACAATTGGTGTTGATCAGGCGGCCGCCTGCACGGTGGGAAATGGGAAATTTCAGGGTTGACTTCCAGCTTGCCTCCTGGTTTTAGGCTGCAGCCCAACCACAATCCTCAAACAGCCCAGGTGGGAACAGGTAACTGCCGACGGGGCTTCCTCAAGGAAGGTGGGTGCCAGGGACGGGGTGGGGCGGGTGAGGAGCTGATGGCCGGAAGGATGGGCACTGGAAGGCGCATTGGCCATGGGTGAGCATCCCATCCCGGCCCTGCCCTCCACGAGCTCTGAGAACCCAGCCAGGTGCCTGACACAGGAACAGAATTGTCCTGGTAGCTACAACTCGGTCGGGGGGGGGGGGTCTCACCTGCCAGCAGCTGGAGCTCAGGGTCCTCTCCGTCGGTGAAGATGAACGTCTGAGGGAGGAAACACCGTGAGGCACCAGAGGCGCGCCCCCCACACACACCACAGGTGTGGGCAGGGGGTCCAGCCCGGGACCAGAAGGGCAGGCAGGGGGTCCAGCCCTGGACCAGAGGTGCGGGCAGGGGTCCAGCCCGGGACCAGAGGTGCGGGCAGGGGGTCCAGCCCGGGACCAGAGGTGCGGGGAGGGAGGTCCAGCCCGGGACCAGAGGAGCGGGCAGGGGTCCAGCCCGGGACCAGAGGGGCGGGCAGGGAGGTTCAGACCGGAACCAGAGGTGCGGGCAGGGGGTTCAGCCCGGGATCCCGGACCCGCGCGGCGGGGTCTCGGTACGCACCTGCCGCGGGGCTCGTGAGATCCAGGTGCGCAGAAGCAGCCGCAGACGCGGGCTGTGGTTCTTCCGAGTGGTCTTGACTGCGATGAAGACATCGTCGGGCTGCAGGCGGGAGATCTCGAGAGACAGACCGGGAGTCGGGATCCGGCCGGGGTCTGGTGCGGGCGCGCGGGGCAGGGGCAGCGGCAGCGGCAGCAGCAGCAAGACAGCCAGGACCGCGGCCAGCGCGAGGCAGGCCCGGCACAGCAGACCCCGCACACGGTTCATACGCTCGCCCCGGCCCGGGCGCTGGGCGCCCGCCTGAGAGTGAGGCGGCCCCTTTAAGAGCGACCAGCGCCCCGCCCCGAGTCGCGACCCGGAACTGATGGCCGCGCCGCCCCGGAAGTGAACGTCGCTCTGCGGCGCCGGGGGTGGAAGATGCCGCTGCCGGTTCAGGTGTTTAACCTGCAGGTAGGGGTTGGCGACTGCGCTCGCCGCGCGGCTGTGCGGCCCGGGTCGGGCTCGGTGGGCGGGGCTCGCGGCGGGCGGGGCGGGGCTCGCGGCGCAGGCCTGGGCGCGCGAGCCCCGCCAGCCTCGCGGGCCGCCCTGGGCTCCGGCCCCCGCCCCGCCCCCGCCTCGCGCGCCAACGCTTTTCCGTGCGGGTGCTGGCGGCCCGGGAGCGGTCAGGATGCGGGGCAGCCCGGCGCCCAGCTCCGCGTCGTCGTCGGCGTCCGACCTGAGCCGCAGCCCTGCGCACAGCAGGTCGGACTTGCGGCCTGGGACGTCGGGCGACTACAGCCTGAGCGCCAGCCTCTCGGCCTGCACGCTGCTCTCCGAGGTACCCGGCGCCCTGCCTGCGGGAGGCGTCTCTTCCGCACCGTGGCCGGCCTGCTGCGGCTCTCCTGACCTCTGCAGAAATGGTGTCAATCTGGTTTATTATCTGTGGCCTGGAGGAGGCTTCATTAATCCGTCAGAGAACTGTGACCCACACCTGTGTGGGAGAGCAGAGGGGGGCGCTTGGCCACCAATGCCTGTGGTCCCTGCTCTCCCCGGTGCTGTGTGTCAAGGAGCTTTTTCTGTATTGCAGGGGGCTGTGGAACCGATGCAGATTGATGTCGATCCCCAGGAAGACCCCCAGAACGCACCTGATGTCAACTACGTGGTGGAGAACCCCACCTTGGTACGGATCTTTGTGTGGGGAGGACTACCTTCACTTGGGTCTGTTGAGGGGTCCAATCATACTCCCCACTGTAGTGGATAGTTTTGGGAACTGGCGATGCCTAGCAACCACTTTAGTGACATCTTTCGGAGCCACGAAACTGGGTTTTCATGTGCCCGCCTGTGTTGGCTTCTCAGGCAGTTAAAGTCTGTTTCCAGCCAACACGCTTTTTTATCTGTTCTCACCCCAACTTTCATCACTTGGCGGGTGTGCCTGTGTTCCTGCTTTCCAGTGCAGAGCTGGACCCGAAGGTCCTTAATACACACCAGTGGCCTCTTCCCATAACCTGGGACAGCAGTCAGTTCTGCAGGCCTAAGGGAAGGTTTGGTGTCTGTGCTCAGGCTGTCAGGTCCTTGCTTACCTACTCCCCCATCTTCCCCCCCGCCCCCAGGACCTGGAGCAGTATGCAGCCAGCTACAGCGGTCTGATGCGCATTGAGCGGCTGCAGTTCATTGCTGACCGGTGTCCTCCACTGCGGGTCGAGGCCTTGAAAATGGCCCTGTCCTTCGTACAGAGGACCTTCAATGTGGATATGTATGAAGAGATCCACCGGAAGCTCTCTGAGGCTACCAGGTAAGGCCCTGGAGGGGGCAAGTGACCACCACGTTCTGTGCCCGTCATGCCCAGCATCCTACCTGTGATGTAGCAGTTACTGTACACGTTAAGTCCTGTGGTGTAGCAGCACCCTGTACGTTATGTCCTGTGGCAGGGAGGTGGTAGCAGGCCCTGTTCTCTCTCTCCTGGCTTCCTTTGCCTGTGTGCACACAGCTGGGATCCTAATTCTTCAGAACCTGGTGTAGCTGTCCTTCCCCTACCCCCGAAAAAAAAGGGGGGGGTCAAAACCCTTTATCCTCCATTAAAACTTCCCTTTCCGACTGTGGGCTCCTAGGTCAGGAAATGTCTGTATAAAGGGCCCCTGGTATGGGTGGGCTTCTTTGGGTGGAGCAAAGCAAAGGCCTCTTGAAGACCAGCCTGTGGCTTGTTATATCCTCTCCCCTTCCTCCCTGGTTCTGTGGTTGTCGCTGTCCTGATGGCTAGGTTATCCTTCAGGGAGCTGCAGAACGCACCTGATGCCGTTCCTGAGGGTGGAGTAGAGCCCCCACCCCTGGATACAGCCTGGGTGGAGGCCACTCGGAAGAAGGCCCTGTTGAAACTGGAGAAGCTGGACACAGACTTGAAGAATTACAAGGGCAACTCCATCAAAGAGAGCATCAGGTGTGGCCAGCTCTGGGCAGGGGAGGCGGGCAGCTGGGCCTGGCTGGCTGCTGACCAGTATCCACTCACTCCCGGGCCTACAGGCGCGGCCATGACGACCTGGGTGATCACTACCTGGACTGCGGGGACCTCAGCAATGCCCTCAAATGTTACTCACGAGCCCGGGATTACTGTACCAGTGCTAAACATGTCATCAACATGTGCCTCAACGTCATCAAGGTGACCTAGGGAACAGTGGGTAGGCATGGAGGGCCCGGAGAGGCCACCAGACTTAGCTCGGCCTTGCCTACTCATCTGCCAGGTCAGTGTCTACTTGCAAAATTGGTCTCATGTGTTAAGCTATGTCAGCAAGGCTGAGTCTACTCCAGAGATTGCTGAGGTAAGATCCACCTCCCTGGCGGCCCCTTGTTAGCCCCCATACCCATTCCTAGCCTCAACCTCTGTTTGAGTTTGCTCTTGACCCTTCCCTGGGTAGGCTGGGGGACAGGGAGTAAAGCCCCTTGAACGAGGAGGGCAGGGTAGGGCCTCTCATATTTGCTGCCTTCCCCTGTAGCAGCGTGGAGAGCGGGACAGCCAGACCCAGGCCATCCTCACCAAGCTCAAGTGTGCTGCAGGTGAGGCTTCCAGCCACCTCAAGCCCTTATAACCTTGGGGAAATAGCTAGAGGTACAGTACTGGCAGGCTCCAGGGCTTCCGTGTCTGTGTTCAGGCAGAGAAGCCGGTGGGGTGTGGGAAAGTAGATGAGCTGGTTTCCAAGCCTGGCTGTATGTTATGGCATTTGAGGCTTCCCTGCAGACATACTTACAGGAATGTCTCCAGTTAGATGCTGTTACTAACAAACTGAGGAATACTGGGGCAGGAGGCCAGTGGGCTGTCCACTGATGACCAGTCTCCTAGGGCTCCAGCAGCCTCCTCTAATAGCCTGTCTTCACTGTCTCCTGCCTGGTCCCTCTAGGCCTGGCTGAGCTGGCTGCACGAAAGTATAAGCAAGCTGCAAAGTGCTTCCTTCTCGCTTCTTTTGATCACTGCGACTTCCCAGAGGTGAGGAGGAGCACGTGGGACTCTTGAGCTTGTCCAAGTCCATAAGAGGAAGTGAGGGCTCATGGATTGAGGTATTAACCTCTCCTGAATGAGGTCTAAGCATGTCTGAGTGGGTAGTGGGAAAGCCAGGCCCCAGCTCTGGGCTTCCTCCGTGGTGTGTGCACCTGTGACCGAGGACCCTAGGTTTCTGGCCCCACCTCCCCTTCTGCCTTCAGCTGCTGTCCCCCAGCAATGTGGCTGTCTATGGTGGCCTGTGTGCCTTAGCCACTTTTGACCGTCAGGAGCTGCAACGCAATGTCATCTCCAGCAGGTAAGTTGGGTGGTGGCTCCTACCTCCTGTTCCTGCCCAGGGTCAGGCCCTTAGTCCCTTCTTAGCTGAGCACTCTGGTATCCTCAGCTCCTTCAAGCTGTTCCTGGAGCTGGAGCCACAGGTCAGAGACATCATCTTCAAATTCTATGAGTCCAAGTACGCCTCATGCCTGAAGATGTTGGACGAGATGAAGGTAGGAGACAGGAACAGTTGCACTGAGACTGGGCTAGCCTGTGCCTTGCGTCACTGACCAGTTCTCCTCTGCAGGACAACCTGCTCTTGGACATGTACCTGGCCCCCCATGTGCGGACGCTGTATACCCAGATTCGCAACCGGGCTCTCATCCAAGTAAGTGGGGGAGTGGCAGTTAGGCTGCGTGGGGTGGGGTGCAGACACTGGGGACAGTGGACAGCTTGTGGCCTCCGTCCTGTAGTATTTCAGCCCCTACGTGTCAGCTGATATGCACAAGATGGCTGCAGCCTTCAACACAACAGTTGCGGCTCTGGAGGATGAGCTAACACAGCTCATCCTGGAAGGGCTCATTAATGCCCGCATCGATTCACACAGCAAGGTGCGTAGTTAGGGCTGGGATTGCTGGGGGCGTGGCCTGCTGGGCCATTCTGAACTTCCTCTCCTACTTGTACAGATATTGTATGCTCGAGATGTGGATCAACGCAGCACCACCTTTGAGAAGTCCTTGCTGATGGGCAAGGAATTCCAGCGACGTGCCAAGGCCATGATTCTGAGGGCAGCTGTGCTACGCAACCAGATCCATGTCAAGGTGAGCAGCCTGGGGTGAGGAACGGGCAGCACTTACGCAGCCTCCACTGACCCCTCTGTCCACTGCAGTCTCCGCCTAGAGAAGGGAGCCAAGGGGAGCTGACTCCAGCCAACAGCCAGACACGGATGAGCACCAACATGTGAGAGGCCTCCCCGACCTGCAGAGACCGGTCCGCACTCCTGCCCAGCCCACGGAAGCAGCACCTGGGCCTCTTGCCTGCTTTCCTCAGAGGAGGCTCCAGACTATGTGTGGTTCATTAGAGCAGCCTGGCCGCTTGGATGCCAGTTCACTGGCCTTCCACTCTGAGGTTCTCTCTGCTGTGGTAGGCAAGCTGCCCGCTATGGTCACTCAGGCCTGACCCTAGGTTTCTGTCCAATGAAACAGACTGTGTGCAATGCCCAGGTAGGGACCCTGAAACCCTCCTGTCTGTGTAGTTCTGACTACAGCAGTGTAGACATTAAAGTATAGATTGATCACTGCCCCAGGCTCTGCTCCTCTCTGCTTTGGAAGATCTCACCCAGGGCAATCCCCTGATGTTCTGACCACTCAGGAAAGGCAGGGCGTACCCACTCATTTCACACTGCTTTCCTGGCTCCCAAGGTCCCCTGAGCTTTCCTGGCTCCCAAGGTCTCCTTGGGTGTGGGCTGGAAGCAGCAGTCATTGGCCACTATGAGATCTCTGCAAACGAATCTCTGAAATGGTTTATTGTTCAGTCCTGGAAACAAGTGGGAACAGGGCAAGTTCAGCCAAGGTGCCTGAAGACACCAACTGTCCTTCTGTGTCAAGTAGGAGATTCCCTGAGTAAAGGCATTTCCTTAAGAGTGTCTAGGCTTCAGTGGCTGTCCTGGGGTAGAGAGGGCCCTTGCTGGCTCTCAGGCTAGGGCACTACCCATGACTTCGGAGAAACCACCTGGTGTTCCGGGCCTCCCCTGCTGAGGTTCCTGCAGCCCAGGCTGGGTCTCTTTCCAGGCCAGAGACTTCTCTAATTTGGTCTTAAAAAGCAGTCCATGGCCTGACAGGGAGAGCAAGAGGGGAATGGTTGTCAGGAAGCCAAGGTTCCTACTGCTGCGGGGGTGGTTGGGCTGGTGCAGCAGGCGTCTGCTCACCTGGGCAATCTGCTGTCTCTCTGAATGCTCGCTTCTTACAGCAGCCACGGCACAGGTTAAACACACATCTGTTGCCCTGTGTACGAGAAAGCTGGTGAACTGAGGCCAACACCCATGCCCAGACCCCAGCAACATCCATGGGGACTGCCCTGCCCACCTGCACAGCAACAGAAGAGCCAGCTCACCTTTGGATTTCCACACTGGTCACACTTTGCATATTTAGCTGAAAATAAGGGGAGCTGGTTGAATGAGATGAATATGAGGCAAGCCAGGGTAACCGACTGGTAAGGATGGAGGATGTGGCTAGTTATGACAGGAGATGGTGGACACAGGAGAGTGAGCATGGCCTCAACTAGGAACAAACAGGAAGCAGATGGGCTGCCCATTCAGTCCCAAGTGTTCCAAAGCCCTAAGGTCTGTTAGCATGTCACCCAGTGAGAGAAAGTACAGCCAGGTACGGTGGCTCACGCCTGTAATCCTAGCACGTGGACTGCTGCTGAGGATGAGTCAGTGTGGACTACACCGTGAGATCCAGGGCAGCCTGGGTTACAGCCTGAGACCTATCCCAAGGTCCCTCCTGCAAATTCCCCAGGCTTGCAAAGCTACCAGCTGCCACCAGACTGCTGAACCCCTAAGAAGCAGCTGAGTGTGAGAGCCCGAGTTGCCGAAATGGCCAGGGCACAGAGGACAGTGCACTGGACTGAGACCTCAAAGCTGCACACCTAGGAACCATAGAGAGGCTAGCCACCTTCAGCTCCATCTATTTGGATCAAGATTGAGCAAGCCAAGGATAGCCCTAGTGACCCAGAGCCCTGACACAGGTAAACTCCTCTGTGGTCACCCGAACAGCACCCAGGTAAGGAGTTTGTTTGCCTTGTCTGATACATCACACACAGATGAGATTTAAAAGCTTTCACACGTTCTTAGGTTCTTAGTGTCAAACCCCAAGTCTGGTCTGGGCACAGGACAAACGTCCCTAGGCATCTGTTTCTGAACCCAGG
Source organism: Chionomys nivalis (assembly GCF_950005125.1). Lineage (NCBI taxonomy): Eukaryota > Metazoa > Chordata > Mammalia > Rodentia > Cricetidae > Chionomys > Chionomys nivalis. The sequence continues at coordinate 101,238,583 of NC_080092.1, forward strand.
CCTTAGACGTGGCAGAACCCGGGCTCCTACCTCCAGTTAAGACAAAGACAAGGGGACTGACAGTCAACCAGTTAACCTGGCCTGAACAGAGCCGCACTCACGTTTCAGGGAAGGGTCGAAGGTCTTGTGAGGGTTCCTCAGCTGCTTCTTCAGCTTGTTCTTGGACAAGCCATCCAGGCTGCCCTCTTCCTCCTCCAGAGCCCGCTTACTGCGGCCACCACTATTCTCCTTGCTCCCTTCCCTGGGCCTGAAAGGAGAGGGCACACCAAGAAGATACGGTCAGTTCACTGCTGCCAAGTGGAGCCAATCTCAGGTGTCGTCCCGGGCAAAGGGGTCTGTATAGGACACAGGACACACGTGCAGCCCACACTATAGAGGGGGTAAATCTAAAGTTCAGGGGCCCAAAGTTCGTGCCACTGAGCCAGGCAGGCTGTGATCACAGATCAGCCTGCCCAACTTTGGAGATTCCAGCCCCAGGGTCCACCCAGTAACCCTAAGGACAAAGTCACAGAGGACCAAAGGATCTTGGGTAAGTACCCAATCTCCACACAAAGCCTCTCCTCTCCCTCCACTCAGAACAGGGACTTGCCTTAGTGACAATGGGCACCTGTGTGTGTATTCATACTGCAGGCTGGCGTAGCTCACCCCCTGTGTGTGTATTCACACTGCAGGCTGGTGTAGTTCACCCTGTGTGTGTATTCACACGGCAGGCTGGCGTAGCTCAACCTGTGTGTATTCACACTGCAGGCTGGCGTAGCTCACCCACCCCCGTGTGTGTATTCACACTACAGGCTGGCGTAGCTCACCCCCGTGTGTGTATTCACACTACAGGCTGGTGTAGCTCACCCCGTGTGTGTATTCACACTGCAGGCTGGTGTAGCTCACCCCCTGTATATGTATTCACACTGCAGGCTGGCGTAGCTCACCCACCCCCGTGCGTGTATTCACACTGCAGGCTGGCATAGCTTACCCAGGCCTGATGTAGGGCTGGCAGATCCAGTGGAAGGCAGGCAAGTTGCCAGGTGGCCTCACTCCTTCTTGCTGCCTGGACATGTCCTCCTGCAAAGGCCCAAGACGTGTCAAAGACCTAAGCTGCTGGTCCACAACAGAGCTTGCTGGGCTCCCACAGCCCTGCACCTGCCTGACACCGAAGCTTTAGCGCCTGGCTCACAGCAGCCACGCCCTCCAGAGTCTTCACTTTGGCCAGCTCCTCTCGAAGCTGCTGATGGACCTGCAGCCTGAGGAAGATGCCCGTCATTCAGTCACCACCTGAGCCACGGCCAACTTCTTCCCACCCAGGTTCTGGCTTCCCTCACTGCCAAGCCAGCAGCCTCAGCTCTGTGCTGTCTTGGGGAGAGCACAGAGCACTCCAGAGGGCTGACACTGCTTAGAGAGACCGACTCTCAACTCCTATCCAAGGAGCAACTCACGTGTGGTGCCACAGCTTGAAGAGATGGGCCCGGACGTAGGATAGCGGGCAAGGGTGCTGCTGTACAATGTCCAGGTACTCCTCAGCCAGCTCCCACACGGCAGGGCTCCGGCCCTCAAAGAGGGCAGGGTTGTGCAGGTTGCCCTCTGGGAAGTGGGGAGGGAGTAAGGCCTGGTCAGGTCACAGGCTAGCTATAGGGGAGTAGGCAGGACAGTGAACACTGTTCACTAAACGGCCATCCATTGCTCACCTGCAGTCATGACCCCTTGCACACCCGTGTCCTGAATACACTGCTCCACATCCTGCAGGCACCGGATATTCCCATTTGCAAACACAGGGATTCCCACGGCCTTCCTGTGGGGGGCAGGGAGAGAAGCCTGACCCTATACCACACCAGGGCAGTGCTTAGCAGGAGGGACAGAGACCAGCCACCAAGTTGCTATGGTATTGCTGCCTTCCCTCCTAGACATAGGAGACCAGGTAAAGCTGAACACACCAAGGTGTGGAGCTAGGACAATGACTGCACCCAACCTACTGTATCTACTTGCCTGACCGCCTTGATGTGCTCCCAGGAGGCTGTCCCTGCCATGGGCCCCTTCTGCTCCTTGGTGCGCCCATGTACAGTCAGGAGCTAGGACAGATCAACACATGGTTCAGCATTCTCTAGGCCAAGGTCCCAAACCAATCACAAAGGACCTGCTTAAGTTCCTCAGCTTTCCATGCAGGAAAGAAAAAGGGCTAGCTGGGCCAGATCTATCCCTAGACCACAGGGTCTTGAGAGCCCCGCCCCATGAAGGAGCCCCAGGCTGCTGAGGGGTGGCTCCTGCTCTTCCAGAAGCTACATGTCTCAGAGCACACTTGGCCAGGCTCAACATGGAGGACTGGGAAGAGTACCAAGTCTAATGCCCTGTGGCTTACGCCTAGTCTTCCAGAGAGGATGGATACTGAGCTCACCTAAGAAGGCCATGACTGATGTCTGGAGGGCCTGAGACACAGTGGTAAACCCAATGTTACTCCCCATAGTCAACACCCTGGAGCTGGGATGGCAGTTTTAGAGGCTCTGAGACCAAGGTAGCAGGTCTTAAAAAAATGGGGTCAGGAGGGACCCACTGCTAAGCCCACAGAAAATGACTTGGACGCACCCCCCACCCAAAGCTACAGAAGGATCAAGAGCCACCTCTGGTCTTGGAAGGTTGTCAGGGAGAGACAGTGTGGATGTGAGCCCAGACTGCCTGCTGGATCACAGCAACCACCCCTGGGAGCCACGGCCCTCACCTGACAGCCAGCCTTCTCCAGCATCTGGGCATACCTCACCGTCCTGTCAATCTCAGGGAAGACACGGATTTTGCACGTGACAGGAACAGAGAGTCTCTCATGAGCCAACAGAACTGAGAAAGAAAGATGGTCTGAGGGAACCATGGTTCTACTCCAAGGTGGACAAGTCCCTATATGCCAGGCCCACAGAACCATACTAGCTTTTCCAAAAAGCAGGTCTAGGGGCATATTCTTGGCCTTTTCCTGTCTTCACATGTGATGTCGGCCTGTGCTGGTTTCCAGTGAGAAGTAGCACCCAACAGACCTAGCTGTCCCCATGGGGCTGTGGGAGCTAAAGGAAGCCCTAGAGGGATGACCGTCGTCCTGGCCTGAGCCCCAGCCAAGATGTGTGTGCTTATGAGCCCTGTCAGAACCTTTCGGGGCTGCTCCAGCTGACACAGTGGTGCGCAGCCAACTCACCCATTCTCTGAAGCAGATCCCACTCCTCCTGCAGAAAGGCGCCATAGTGACCTGCGGAGGAGAAGGGTGGCCCGGTGTCACTCTCAGACCACTGTCACGAACCCACACAGAGCTTCCACCTGCCCGGACAGGTGTCAACACAGGACTGTGGAGTGACCTCACCTCTCTTGGCTATCATCTGTGGGCAGCCCAAATTCAGGTCGATGGCATCACAGTAATCTTGTGCCAGGAGACCCGCCTGGACAAACACCTCTGGGTCATTGGCACAGAACTGAAGAAGACATGAAAGTCATCCACGGTCACACCAGGCTAAGACTCCCTGCCTAGGCCTCCCTGCCCTGTGAGGAGCCCCACGGCGACCCGATAAGCTGTGGTCTTCCCACCAACATTTACAATACGATAAAGCGGGGAGCATCTCGTTCCACTAGGAACATGAGTTATACGGATGTGTAGCAGCAGCCAAGGGCACAGAGTTCCACAGAACTGATAGCTCGGAGACAGAAGGGCACCGAGACCGAGAGGAAGTATCACGGTGACACCAGGGCTTCAAGTCCCTCACATCATCCAAGCCGTCCCTACACCAGGGCGCAGGCTGGCTCCCGGGGAAGAGCCCAGTTCGGAAAGTTCACTCAGCAGCTGAGTGTCGATGCAGGAATGCAGCCTCCCCCTGCCCCGCAACCCTCAGCCTGGATATGAAAGCTTGGAGGCGCTGTCCTCATACACAGGGTCTAGAACTCGGCTGCTACCTGGTAGAATGGTCCCTCTGCCCACCTGCACAATGAGAGGCCTGTCCTCGGGGCACACTTCACAGTACAAGTTCTCCTTCCGGTAGTTAGCATCTCTGACAAAGACCTGGGCATGCAGCATAGGGGTGTAGCATAGCTGGGCTCCGTGGCGGCGGCTCAGCAGTCTCCAAGCCAGCTCACTCTGGTCCACCATGGGTGCCACCACATGTCGGGCACCTCCCAGGGTGCGGCTCCAAAATTCAAAACCCTGAAGTTTGGGCATCCTCTCCACACTAAGGGTAGAAGGGGACCAGGCTCATTTTAGCCATAGTATGTATGCCACCATACCAGGGAGGGTACAAGGTTCATCTGAAAGGAGCTGACCACACACACACACGGTACAGATACCACACGATGGTGACAGGAGAGGCGTCAGCAGGCACAGGGTCGAGCCGCCCCCACCCCAGCCTTGACCCTGTCCGGACCTTACCCCCTCATTTGCAGCTGGATTAAATGCCAGCCTGGTGGAACGGGTGTGGAGGATAAACAGGTCAGTGCCGGAACAACGGATCTGCGCCCCTGCGGGTGGGACCTGGCCAGACGAGACCCCGGATCTCGGGCAGGGAGAGCAGCGAGCACATCAGCCCACCGGGCCCCCTTCCTCGTCTGGCCTAGAGCCTCCTGCTCTGACCCGGTTCCTTGGGCTGGGCAGGGGGCCGAGGCTGCCACCGAATGACCGCGAAGGGGCTCGGATTAGGACGATTTCCCGCACTGTTGGGGCTGGCCGCGGCTCCAGAAGGCCTGTGGCTGCGGGCACGCTCCAAAGAAAGGGACACAGGGTCCCGGAGCCTCCGCCTTACCCGCGGCGCCGTCACGAGGACCCGCAGGAACGCGGCGAGAGCCGCCCAGCACCTTAGCTCAGACTCAGCGCCCCGCTACCGGAAATGCCGGGGCCGGAAGCGCACCGTCAGGTCCTCCGCGCGGTCTGCGGTGCGGCGGCGAACAAAATCCTCGGAAACCGTGGCTCGGCGCCGAGGGGACCGGCCTTGTAGAAACTGGAGCCGAGCAAGTACAGACTGCGCACGCCCGAGGCCACGTTGTGCTTTCCAATTATCCCTGGGAAGCCGTTCCTCCCACCTCTACTCCCTCTCCACCACGCCTTCCCAGAGCAGCTTAGTTCTTCAGACAGAAGATGTAAATTCAGTATAATACACAATAGTTCAGATCCTGGATAGGAATGGCTATCAAAAAACAAACAAACAAACAAAAACAAAACAACAACAACAAAAAACAAAAACAAACAAAAAAACAGACTGTCAAATTCCAAACCGGGACAAAGGGCTAAGATACCTATCAAAACGGACCTGGCCTCGGGTTCTCATAGCGTCCCTAAGTCACTTCCTCTTCCAGGATAGGGCTGGTGTACTCGACCCCTACCCTGGACTCTACAGCCCAGGGGCTGGGCTTCCCTTAGGTAACCAGAAACTTCCTAGAGCAAAGGAGCAAACACTCAGTGGTCTGGTCACTCAGTTCTCAGGCTGATGTTGGTCTGTTTATTTTTTATTTATTTATTTCTCATCATCATCATCATCTTGAGACAAGGTGTCACTGTACAACCTCGGCTGGTCTGGGACTCGCTATCTGTGTGTGCACCTTAACTCTCAAGGGTCAGTTCTCTCTCCTTCTGCTTGTGGATCCCAGAAAACGAACTGAGGTGGTCAGGCTTAGTGGCTGGGGGAGCTATTGAGTCTCCTCATCAACCTACTATTTTTATTTTTTTATTTTTTTGCTTTTCCAGACAGGGTTTCTCTGAGTAGCTTTGGTGTCTTGGAACTCACTCTGTAGACCAGGCTGGTCTATTGTCCACCTGCCTCTACCTGTGCTAGGATTAAAGACATAATCACCACTGCCTGGTGCAATAGCTTCCTTTTAATCAGAATGTTTGGTCAGTTTGTATTTAACTCCGCAGTGACAGAACTGAGTCTTTCTGCTTGTTTTCAATATGTCTCCTCTGCGTGGAGTTCCTGCAACAGACTGGAGGAGGAAAATAGAGCAGACGCAGCTTTTTTGTTGTTGTTGTTTGAGACAGGGTTTCTTTGTAGCCTTGAAGCCTGTCCTGGAACTAGTTCTTGTAGACCAGGCTGACCTCGAACTCACAGAGATCCACCTACTTCTGCCTCCCAAGTGCTGGGATTAAAGGTGTGCAGGTGGCTTTGGGACAGGCTCCAAAGCCACAGAGAAACCCTGTCTCGAAAAACCAAAAAAAAAAAAAAAAAAAAAAAAGAAAAGAAAAAGTGTGTTTTGACCTGGATGCTTTCCCATGACGGGTAAGGGGTATTGCCTGACGTCCAATGCCACCCAAGACAGGCCTAGTCATGTAATTTATATAAAAGGGGGACCTGTAGGGCCCGGGTATGCCCTTGTTCCTGGGGTGCATCTCGAGGACAGTTTCTGGTCAGCTGACAAAGCATCCTGTTTGTTTTTGTGCTCTTTCTGTCCCGCCTGGTGATTAGCTGTAGGGCATTGACTGCATTGTTGGTACGGTAATTTCCCACCTGCCTGGGTACATGGTGTAATAACCTTATCAGGTAACATTTCAAAAGTTTGTAAACTAAGTTTATACCCTTTCTGAATAACACGTAACACAGCTGATGGATACGAGATAACAATTTTTACAGGTGACACATGTTCATGTACCCACAGGATGGGTCCTTGCTGCCAAAAAACTCGAGTAGGACTATGCTGGGAGGGGAAAATTATCAACAGCAGTGGCTGACTATAATCAATATAATGAATATGAGCAGAGGCAAGCTTTTCTTCAATTAAAGTAATACATTGCCTTGCTTGAGGTGTCAACTCACGAGAGGAGGTTGGATCTGGATCCCCTGCAGAATGTCCATATAATCATTTACTGTTCTAAGGTCTTACAGCAACCTACATTTACCAGACTTTTTCTTTCTTTCTTTCTTTTTTTAATTTTCGAGACAGGGTTTCTCTGTACCTTTTTTGGTTCCTGTCCTGGAACTAGCTTTTGTAGACCAGGCTGGCCTCGAACTCACAGAGATCCACCTGCCTCTGCCTCCCGAATGCTGGGATTAAACAGACTTTTTCTTAATAACAAAGATTGGCACACCTAGAATGACCCGTGGAGGGAGTCTCAATAAAGGATTGTCCAAGGGCTAGCAAGATGGCTCAGTGGTTAAGAGCCCTGGCTGCTCTTGTAGAGGACCGAGTTTCCATTCCCTCTGCCACCATAGTGGTGGCGCATAACCAACTACCCTGAACTCCCGTTCCAGGGATCCAAAGCCCAATCTGGCCTCTGAGGGCATCAGGCACGCCTATGTTGCAAATCATGCAGTCGAAGCACTTATAAACTTTTTAAAATTAAAGTTTTTTTTTAAAAAGGTTGTCTAGATTGGGTTGGCCTGTGAGCAAGCCTGTGGGGGATTATCTTGATTGGTAGGAAGCCCTACCTCCTGTGGGTAAATTGGCACAGGATCCCAGGCTATATAAGAGTGGAGGAAGCAAGCTGAACACCGGCACACACGTGTTGGAGGAAGACCACTTGTTCATCGCGGCCACCCAGAACCAAAATAACCACACAGAAACTGTATTGTTTAAAAGCCTGCTTGGCCCATTAGTTCTAGATTCTTACTGGCTAACTCTTACATCTTTTTTTTTTTTTTTTTTTTTTTTTTTTTTGATTTTTGAGACAGGGTTTCTCCGTAGCTTTTGGTTCCTGTCCTGAAATAGCTCTTGTAGACCAGGCTGGCCTTGAACTCACAGAGATCCGCCTGCCTCTGCCTCCCGAGTGCTGGGATTAAAGGCGTGCGCCACCATCACCCGGCCTCTATTGGATTCTTACTACTACTTCCTCTGATTTTTTTAAAAGATTTATTTATTGTGTATACAATATTCGGTCTGCACACCAGAAGGGGGCACCAGATCTCATTACAGATGGTTGTAAGCCACCATGTGGTTGCTGGGAATTGAACTCAGGACCTCTGGAAGAACAGCCAGTGCTCTTAACCTCTGAGCCATTTCTCCAGCCCCCTGATTTTTATTTATTTATTTATTTATTTATTTATTTATTTATTTATTTATTTATTTATTGAGACAGAGTTTCGTTATGTATCTTCAGCTGGCCTGGAACTCACAGAGATCCAGCCCACTCTGCCGGTCAAGTAGAGACACCAAAGGCATGGACCACCACGTCTGGCTAGTTTTATTGCTCCTTAATTGTTCTAAGGCTGCTCACATGCCCCTCGAGTCAGAGTCTCAGAGTCAGCAGTTTCTGTTGTACAGTCACCTGCTCCCACTTTCCACCTCTGCTTCACACTTCAACTGCACAGACCTTATAGAAATATTGTATCGTTGGGTCCTGCTCTCCAGCACTGGTGCTATTGTTGATACGTATTTTATAACGAGATGAATTACAGAGGCCACTTACGATACCTGCATTTTCTGCCCTCTGGAGAGCTGGCTCAGCAGTTAAGGGTGTTTGCTGCTTGTCTTAGTGTTCTATTGCTGTGAAAAGACCATGAGCACAGCAATACTAATAGAGGAAAACATTTCATTGGGGCAGCTTACAGTTTCAGAGTTCTGGTCCGTTATAGGACACGGCAGTGTGCAGGCAGACATGGTACTGGAGCAGTGACTGAGAGCCCTACATCTTGCAGACAACAAGAAGTGATCTGTCTCATGAAGTTCAAAGTCTCTTCTGAGATTCATGCAATCTATTAACTGCAATCTCCCTATAAAATCAAAAGCAAAAAGCAGATCACAAACTTCCAACACACAATGGCATAGGATATATATTATGATTCCAAACATAGGGAAGGGATCATAGTGAGGAAATACTGGACCCAAGCAAGAGTGAAAACCAGTTGGGCAAACTCCAGACTCTGCATCTCCATGTCTGATGTCAAAATGCTCTTCAGATCAGCCTTGTTGAAAGTAGCACACTTCCTTCTCTCGGGCTGGCTCCACTCCCTGTCAGCAGCTCTCCTCAGCAGGGATCCCATGGCTCTGGCATCTCCAACATCCTGGGGTCTCCAAGGCAATCAGCTTCAACTTCACAGCTTCATGCAATGGCCTCTCTGGGCCTCCATTCAGGGACACCCCTGACACATGCCTTACCTCAGCGGCTTTCCATAGGCACAGAGATAACTCCATAACCCCTTTCTTCTATCCTTGACGCTCAAGCCAGAACCACGTGGCTGAAACCATCAAATTCTGCTCATCCAAAAGAAATTCCTAATGTTCCAACTGTTGTACACAGGAAACCTGATGTCCCTTAGTCCAGCACACCCATCCCCTTTCACCAAGACACCCCTAGACAAATGTCAGCCAATCAGAAGTCCTGAATCTTAGACATCCCTGACCCCCACCTCTGCTATTATAAAAACCCCACCCCAACTGAGCTCAAAGTGCTCTGACTGTGCCAATGCATTGGACACTTGGAGGGTCCAAGTTCGAACTTGAATAAGAATAAAGGCTCGGCAGTGGTGGCGCAAGCCTTTAATCCCAGCACTCGGGAGGCAGAAGCAGGAGGGTCTCTGAGTTCAAGGCCAGCCTGGGCTACAAAGCAAGTTGCAGGACAGCCTGGGCTACAAAGCAAGTTGCAGGACAGCGGTTACCCAGAGAAACTCTGTCTCAGAAAGAAAGAAAGAAAGAAAGAAAGAAAGAAAGAAAGAAAGAAAGAAAGAAAGAAAGAAAGAAAGAAAGAAAGAAAGAAAGAAAGAAAGAAAGAAAGAAAGAAAGAAGGCTCTTTGCTTTTACATACAGGATTCAGTCTCCTTGTTGGTTTTTTGGGGGGCTCTGCAATCTGGACATAACAGTCCGTGATCATCATGGTAGGACATAGTTGTGTGCAGGCAGACATGGTGCTGGAAAAGAAACTGAGAGACCTATATCTTGCAGACAACAGGAAGTGGGCTGTCTCACTGGGTGTGACTTGAGCATAGATGAGACCTCAGAGCCCACCTCCATTCTTCCATAACAAGACCACACCTACTCCAACAAGGCCACACCTCCTAATGGTGCCACTCCCTTTGGGGTGGCATTTCTGCCACACTGCTCTTCCAGAGGTCCTGATTTCAGTTCCCAACACACACAAGGCAGTTTACAAATGTCTATAAAGAGTAGTCCCATGGGCTCCAGTGACTTCTTCAGGTGTGAAGACATATACATACAGATAAAACGCTATATACGTACAATGAATAAACAATTTTTTTTTAAAAAAAAATAGAGCTGGGCAGTGGCGTTACACACCTTTAATCCCAGCATTCAAAAGGCAAAAGCTAGGGGTCTCTGAGTTTGAGAACAGCCTGGTCTACAGAGTGAGTTCCAGGACAGCCAGGGCTACTCAGAGAAACAAACAAACAAACAAACAAACCAAACAAAACCAAAAATGAAAAACAAGATGCACATCCCTGACATTTATCCAGCGCTCCTCATCCTTCCTACAGATCTAAGCTTCTACCTGTTTTAATTGCTCCTTGGGCTAAAGTCATCTGTTAGTCCTTATCAGTCGGATCTGAGCATCTGCAATGCTCTCACTTTTGTTTATTTGTAAATCTCTGAAACTCTATCATCTCACCAAAAAAGGAAAAAATAAAGAAGGCAAAGAAAACAAGGTTAAAGAAAGCAGTAGCTTTCTTTCTTTCTTTTTTTCACAGGATTTCTCTGTGATTTTTTTTTTTAATTATTTTATTTTTTTTGGTTTTTCGAGACAGGGTTTCTCTGTGGTTTTGGAGCCTGTCCTGGAACTAGCTCTTGTAGACCAGGCTGGTCTCGAACTCACAGAGATCCGCCTGCCTCTGCCTCCCAAGTGCTGGGATTAAAGGTGAGCGCCACCACTGCCAGGCTATGTGTAGCTTTCTTTGGTGCCTGTCCTGGAACTAGCTCTGTAGACCCGGCTCCCGCACGGCCTCTGCCTCCCCGCGCTGGGATTAAAGGTGAGCACCACCACTGCCCAGCTCTGCTTTCTTTTTCTTAACAGGGTCTCTACTGCAGATTGGCCTTGAACCAGGTTTCTAGCTAAGGACCTGAGGATGACCTTGAATTCCTGCTCCCCCTATCTCCCCCTCCACTAGACTTAGTTTATCCTGTGCTGGGAGTCAAACCCCAGGCTTCGCGTGTGCTGGCAAGCACTCTATCAGCTGAGCCATTTCCACAGCCCCTTTCTACTCCTCCCTTGTTCTTTATGCGACGGCCCATGTTTCTAGAGTTTGTTGACGACTTGGGTTGGAATTTCTTTCTGCTTTGTTTCCCGGGGTCCCTTTATCTGAGCTAGGGCGTTCCCTGCCCTTAGGCTGGCCTGCCCCCTAGTGGAGCCTTCCAGCACTGTTGGTCAGCGGAGGCAGCGCGGGCCAGCCCTGCAACTTAAAGATCTGGCATCTGGGAAGGGACAGCCTGTGACCGTGACCTCCACTCACCTCTCTTGGCAGGGACCCACTACCTTACCGTAAGTCTGGGCAAAGACACTGAGACTAGACTCCTCTTCCTGCCGCTCTGGAGCTGGACTTCCGACCTCCAAAGGGGATTTGGTGAGGAAGGACCCCGGCGAAGCAGTCTGCAACGCAGCGCACGGAGCTGGGGTGGAGAGCCTTCGGTAGCCTTTGTGGTAGCCCTAGGCTGGTCCTGGGGGAGGAGCCTGTCCTTAGCTGCACCCATCATGTGGGCAGAGGGGGACGGGGCCAAGGCAAGTGCCCCAAACTCACTGCTGCTGCCAGAATTTGGTAGATTTTCCTGAATTCTGTTTTCCCTTTGGCCGAGAGTATTCAGAACAACTTCCAGGACTTTCAATGACTTTCTGGAGACTTTTCACCAGAAAAGGCCGCTTTTCTGGGAGCAGTCCTCTGAACCCTTCCGGCCACCGGAGCACGGGACCCTTTTAGTTCAGTGTGACTCACACGATGCTCAGGTTCTGCCAATGTGTTCCCGCTTTGTTCCGTTTTATTCTCTTTCTTCTTTCTTTCTTTCTTCCTTTCTTCCTTTCTTCCTTTCTTCCTTTCTTCCTTCCTTCCTTCCTTCCTTCCTTCCTTCCTTCCTTTCTTTCTTTCTTTCTTTCTTTCATTTCTTTCTTGGACAGGGTCTCCTTAGCTGGTCTGAAATTTTATGTGTAAACCAGGCTGGCCTCGGACTCACAGAATTCAGTTGCCTCTGCCTCCCAAGTGCTGGAATAAAAGGGCATGGGTAGCATGTGCCGTCATGCCTGGAAAAGAAATCTTTAAAAACAGCTGAACTAAACAGCATATTCTGAAGAATACCCCTCCACCGCTTTTTCCCTCTTCCCACCATCCTTCCTAACACACGAAGCGGCATTGCCGTTAGACCCACATATATTGTTATAACCATATCGACTCATGGTCTTCCTGCTTCAGCTGCATGCTAGGATTACAGGTGTGCTCCACCATCCTGGGATTGATTGCCTGTCTCTCCCAGTTGTTGTCTTGAAGCTCACGTCAGGTTCCCTTGCTCACGGCCCTCCTTTGCACACACAGACATTTGTTCTGTCAGCCATCCAGGGGAGATGGTTAGGTCATGTCCACTATTTTGCGATTTTACATAGTGTTACAGTGTGTGTGTGTGTGTGTGTGTGTGTGTGTGTGTGTAGGCGTAGTCAGGACACTTTCCAAGAAACTTGAACACAGAGGTTGTTTTTCTGTGTGCGGCCACCTCTCCCCGAAACCCTTTGTTCTGTGTGTGTTTCCCACCAGTGCTGCTTTGGTGCCAGTTCCCCTGCAGCCCCCACAGCACGGCAAGGAGACCATGTCTGTAGTTGTACCAGCCATCCTTGTTGTGACTATCAATCTTTATTTCCCTTATAATGAGAGGCTGAGCATCTTTTACTATGTTTAGAGGTCTAACCAACTATTATTTTGTTTATAAATCCCCCCTTAAACGGCTTCATGGAGGGATAATTAGTGCTTTGGAAGTATGGGTAAAGTGACAATTACACATCTATAGATACCCGTATACACAGCCGAAACTGTTACAGTGAGATCATGAAAGTGTGTATCGACACCCCCAGTTTCCCTGTGACCCCCCAACCCTCTTTACCCATGACACTCCCGTCGCTACTGACATTTGTGCTTTCCAAGGCTTTATACGCACAGAAGTGTCTCAAGTCTTTGCTCATTCTTTCCAGGGCTCAGTCATGGATATTCTGAAGTATTCATATTATGGGATGTCCTGAAATGTGTCTCTCCATTCCCCTGCTTATGAGTCTGCAGTGGTTTCTGATTCAATCTGTTGCTATGGATGTTCTTGTCAAATCTTCATACGGACGTAGGGTGATTCATGTGCTTGGGAGCAGGACAGCAGATCCTATGTTAGATGCACATTTAACTTGGCTTTTTGAAAGTGGCCTCAGATTCCCTCTGCAGCCAAGGACAACCTTGGACCTCTGATCCCCGGCCTCTTCCACCCAATGAGTAGAGGGTTACGGGTATGCGCCACCACACCTGGATTCCTGTGTGCGAAGGAAAGGGTTTATTTGGCTCGGTCACATCCACCATGAGCCAAAGGAACTCAGGGCAGGAACTCAAACCGAAACCGGGAGTCAGGAACTGAAGCAGAGGCCATGGAGGAACACTGCTGCCAGGGTGCAGCCCTGAGCCATGGCCACACATCTGTCTGTGCCTTCTTTGGTGGCTGCTGTGGACTTTGCATACAAATTAAAAGCACCTAGCCCCTGAGTCACTTCACCCATCCCAGTGATGCCTGCACATAATTTCCTTTTATTTATTTATTTATTTATTTATTTATTTATTTATTTAGGGTTTTTTTTTTTGTTTTTTTGTTTTTTGTTTTTTTTCGAGACAGGGTTTCTCTGTGGCTTTGGAGCCTGTCCTGGAACTAGCTCCGTAGACCAGGCTGGTCTCGAACTCACAGAGATCCGCCTGCCTCGGCCTCCCGAGTGCTGGGATTAAAGGCGTGCGCCACCATCGCCCGGTTATTTAGGTTTTTTTGAGACAGGGTTTCACTGTGTAGTCCTGGCTGTCCTGGAACTCGCTCTGTACACCAGGTTGGCCTGGAACTCATAGAGATCTGCCTGCCTCTGCCTCCTGGGTGCTAGGATTAAAGGCGTGCACCATCACCACGTCTTTAATTTATGTGCATTGGTGTTTTGCCTGCATGTATGTCTATGTGAGGATGCCAAATCCCCCGGAACTGGAGTTACAGACGGTTGTGAGCTGCCATGTGGGTGCTGGGAATTGAACTCAGGACCTCTGGAAGAGGAGTTAGTGCTCTAACCACTGATCCATCTTCCCAGACCATTTCTTCTTTTTTAAATTTAGCTTTATTTTATGTATATGACTGTTTTTCCTGCATGTATGTGTGTGTACCATATTGTGACAAGATTTACAGAGTTCGAAAGAGGCCACAGGATCCTCTGGAATTGGAGTTAAGGATGGTTGTGAACCACCATGTAGGTGCTGGGAACTGAACCCATATCCTCTGGAAGAGCCATAAGCGCTTTTAACCACTGAGTCATTGCTGCAGCCCCTAGCAGGTTCAGATTGAGGTAATTTCTATTGTTTTATTTATTTATTCATTTATTATTATTATTACTATTACTACTATTGGGTTTTTGAGACAGGGTCTCTGTATTATACACTCTGGCTGTCCTGGAGCTTCGGGCCAGGCTGTACTGAGCTCGGAGAACCACTTCTCTTCCTCCCCCCAAGTGCTGGTATCAGAGACATGCACTGCCACAACCAGCTTAGTTTTTGAGGCAAAGTCTCATAGCTGAGAATGACTGAACCTTTGGTCCTCCTGATGACGACACTCAATGCTGGTTGGGGTTACAGGTGTGAGCTGCCAGGCACAGCTTGGGCAGTGTTGGCACTACTGTTATTGCACCCTCTGCTAAGTTTTTTTTCCCCTTCTTCAGTAGTGGGTTTCTCGTGTCTAAAATTCATTCAGTGCCCTCTTTCTTTGCAGAGACTATTTTTACTCCCTTAATGAAAAACAGCTATGTTCTTCACTGTTTACTGCAGCATGTGGTGCCAGCCGCTTAATTCTCATCGCTGGGGTCACAGGTGCATTCTACCCAGCTTAAGCCTTCCTTCCTCCTTTTTCCCTCCTCCCCTCCCTGACTTTCTAAGAATGGAGCTGATACCTGGGGCCTCTTGAACCATAGATGAGCCCTCTGCTCTGAACTCCACGTCTGAGCCCCCTGGCTGCTTTCAGCTCCGCTAAGGGCAGTCCTGCCACTGTGGTGTCTGTATCCCCTCGGGGTTTTGCTTTTCCCACTCACGTCAACAACTTTCTGGTTCTCGTGTGTTGATTAAACCTTGCTGTTCAGTGTTGCTCGGCTGTGAGAGTCATATTCAACCCCTCAGTTTGGTTGGCCCGTCTCCTACCAGGACAGAACAGTAAAACCTGGCTGCTGTTGCCTCTGAGGTGGAAAGGGATCTTCCTTTCTTCAGATCAGGGCTTGGAGGGGTTGCAGTGAATGTCTCTGGCACCCCCTCCCCCCAGCCTTTCTGACACCACTAGAGGGAAGGTGGTGGGGCTCCCTACGGTTCTGGTTTGCTATGCTAGCTCTCCTGGCCAGAGGCCCAGATTGCCTACCTTCCTGCTCTCTTTTTCTGAGGTTGGAACTCAGGGCCTCAGAAATTCTGGGCAAGCCCTCTACCAATTGACCCACACTCCCAAATCCGTTGAACACACATGTAGCTGAGGTTATCCTTGAGCTGGTAGCAGCAATATTCTTCTTTTTTTTTTTAATATTTATTTATTTATTTATTTTTTTGTTTTTTTGAGACAGGGTTTCTCTGTGGTTTTTGGAGCCTGTCCTGGAACTAGCTCTTGCAGACCAGGCTGGTCTCGATATTTATTTATTTATTATGTATACAATATTCTGTCTGTGTGTATGTCTGCAGGCCAGAAGAGGACACCAGACCTCATTACAGATGGTTGTGAGCCACCATGTGGTTGCCGGGAATTGAACTCAAGACCTTTGGAAGAGCAGGCAGTGCTCTAAACCACTGAGCCATTTCTCCAGCCCCAGCAGCAATATTCTTGCCTCAAGTGTTCAGGTCACAGTTGTACACTACATGCCCTGGAGAACTTTATGGGATTGGGGCATCTGGTCTGTGCCCTTACTCTCCAAGCTCCTCCCATCTCATTCCCTGGACGTTGAAGGAAACACATATTCAACAGTGGCTCTTGTATTTAGGACTTAGTATTTGGTTTTATTTCCACGCCCATTCTCAACAGATACCATGTACTATGTGTAAACTCTCAGCTCTGGGTTTTTGCTTCTTGTTGGATTTTG
Organism: Chionomys nivalis; assembly: GCF_950005125.1. Classification (NCBI taxonomy): domain Eukaryota; kingdom Metazoa; phylum Chordata; class Mammalia; order Rodentia; family Cricetidae; genus Chionomys; species Chionomys nivalis. Next base: position 101,254,763 of record NC_080092.1, read on the forward strand.
AGCAGTTTGACTGATAGACTGTAGCATACGACCTGTTTCCTGAGCTTGAAGTTTGCTTCCTGAACCTGCAAGTTTGAAAGTAAACCCCCACCCCGCTTTTCCAGCTCTAAGGGTTGAAAGCAGGGCCTTGTGCACATTAGACAAAGACCACTTTTTCCTCTCAAGCTGCACCCCTGCCCTTTTACTCTGGGACTCCAAATTACCCACGAGGTCCTATCTCTTCTTGAGCTCTGCTCATTATTTAATAACAATAATAAAGATTTCTTTCTTTCCCCGGGTTCTCAGAGTCCTTTCTTTTGCTTACATACTTTACTATTCTGAGCACCTGAAGTTACCAACTTACTTTTGTTGGCTGGTACCCTAAAGTTAGTGTCTATTCTGGGTGTCTTGATAGGTTGATCTTGTGACCTTGTCTCCCTGTCCACCCCCCATCCCGCCCTGTCCCAGGTAGGTTTGTGTGTAGCCCCGGCTGTCCAGGCTAGTTTTGAACTCAGAAGTTTGCCTGCCTCTGCGATTAAAGGTGTGCCACCATTGCCAGACATCCCCCTGCTTCTTATCTATAGCCTAGTCTGGCCTCGGCCTGCAGGGGGAATGGGGGCACAGGTACCCAATGCTCCAGAGTCTTGTTGAGATTTGTAGGGAGCAGTTTAGTTAGAAGCTTTGACCCTTAGGCCAAGAGGTGGCGTGAATGCCTTTAATTCCAGAACTCAGGAGGCAGAAACAGGCGGGTCTCTGTGAGTTTGATGCCAGCTTGGTCTATAAAGTGAATCCCAGAACTGCCAGAGCTGTTAAGAGAAACCATCTTCAAAAACCAAAAAGAAATTTTGAGCTTTATGGTTTTGGGGCTTTTGTTCATTCCTTTAGATTTAGTTTTATGTATGTGAACGTCTTGTTTGCATGTGTGTCTATGGACTGTGTGTGTGACACCCTCCAGAGGGTCAGATCCCTTGGGACCTCAGTCACCAATGGCTGTAAACTGGCCAAGGTTGCTGGGAACCTGATCTGGTTCCTCTGCAAAAGCAGCCAGAGTTCTTGCCCCTTGAAGCCATCTTTACTGCTCAAGTGCACAAGGTAAACTTACACCACTAGAGCAGGGGTTGCAGACGAGTGTTTCTGACCGATGGCTACCCACTGAGGGGCACCACCAGACCCAGCAACTGCTGAAATCACTTGGGAGATAGAAAGAGCAAGGAGTCTCAAGATTTTATTGCGGTCATAAAATGGACTTATACAACACCATGTGAGTCCCTAAAGATCCCACGGCAGGGTGAGGGAGGCAGGCCTTTCTGGGGTGGTTTATAAATCCATTCCTTTGTCTAACCAGACACACTAGAGACAACACAGAGCTTTTAAAGAACGTTCTAGGTTGAAGGAGAGCTAACCAGATGCTTATCAGTCTTGGGCTAACCACCGACTGGGACGAGACCCCTTCTGAGCACCCTATTTGCACCCCCACTCAGAGGTTCTCCAGGCTGGCCAGGGTGCAGCTGTCTGCGGCCACCTGTGGACAGACGCTGAAGATACCACTGCTGAGTCTCTGCTGGACACAGGCTTAGGGGCCTTGACCCCCAAAGGGCTGCTTTACAAGACCCATCATGACTTATCCCCAAGCCCATACATACAAGCTGGCAGCCCTGTGGGCTCCTGAGGCTGTGCCTACATTCCTCAGGGACCTTAGAGACCTCGACTTCTCTGTGTTGTCCTCTGTTCTGGCCATGTCACCTGCTTCTCACACCAGCCAAGTGCTGCTCAAATTTTGCTCTGGTGTCTGGTTTGGCACCAACTGAGCTGACGCCCAGAGCGACATGAAGGTGGAGATATTCTGCTCACACCACAGCTTGCAGTCTCCAGCGGCCCCATGGCTGTTCCCTCTAGGGTGTGGTGCTGGAACCTGAAGCCCAGGTCAGGGACTGGACAGAGACGGAGCAGAGCCAGTGCTCACATGCGGTTTAATGTGGAAAGGGCACAGCATCAAGAGCAGCACATTTACCAATGGTGTAAAAATCAGTCCAGACGTGGTTCTTTACACTGACAGTCGCAGTAAATTCAAAACCCAAGTAGCAATTTGAATCTTTTCTTGGAAAACAAAGTCAGTGTCCGGTGCGGTCCGCAGGGTCAGCGTGGCCCTGCATCATGGGTGCAGCCGGGGTGCACCATGGGGGCCAGGGGCCATGGGCTAGTGTCTGCTGGGGTCCTCATCCTCCAGGAACCAGCCCTCTCCATACCCTGCCCAACACTGGGCAGGGCCAGGATAAAAAGGGGCTCCAGCCAGCAGCCTGTGTGTAGTGGGTCTGGAAACTTCACCAGAAATTTGCCCCCCATGGCTTCTGCCATTTTAAGGGGTTCTAGAATGAGCAATGGGGGTCTTTCCCAGCAATGCAATAAATATGAGAATTTATGGAGAAACAGCCAGCGTGGCAGAGGCCACACGGCAGAAAAGGCTCAGTTTGGCTTCTGCACGTCTCCACTGACTCTTCACAGACCAGGGTGTCTCCAAGTCAGTGGCTCTGGGAACCCCACTAGGTAGCTGGGACACGTGATGGTCCTGTTTCTAGCAGCCACCAAGGGAGGGGGTGGTGCTGGGCCACTGGGAGCAGGGGGTCCCACCAGCAGGACCCTCCCAGTCCCTGCATTTAGGGTGTGGTGGGGATTGGAGCATCTCTGATGGCGGGTGTGGAGCATGGCTTCACGTAGGCCTAGCCCTCCCGCACACTCACTCGAGGCTCAGCCAGGGAGCTGTGGATGATATTGATGATGGACTCCAGGCCGCTGCCCTCCAGCAGCGTGCGGTGGTCTCCCTCGATGATGTGCACAGAGACCTTCCCATCGCACACCTGCGAATGTGGACATCTCACTGTGACGTCACCAGCCAGTGCTCCTCTGCAGATGCGTCTGCCTCGCCCGCCCCACTCACCTGAGAGAGGTTGTAGTCAGCACCCAGGTCCTCACCGTAAGTACCGCCTGTCTTGGCACGCAACAGCGTCACATTGCCATGGTACTTGGCCTTGGGTTTATACTGCTCGGCTGCCCGCAGCTTGTGGTAGAAGGACAGGGCAGCAAAGCTTAGCTCACGGCGGTCCAGGCTGTGGTGGCTTTTGGTGATGAGGTCAACAGCAGCAGCCACCCGGTCCTCCAGGCTTTTCAGTGGTAGCAGGGCCTCTAGCATCTGGAGGGAACAGTTCTGAGGATTGGGGTGGGACCAGTGTGCCCCGCCTTCCACTGGGGAGACAGGGATCTAAAGAAGCACCCCATCTCTCTGGTCCATGTCATTCTCAGCTCCAGCCTGCCTTTCCTGCCCACTCCAGGGTGTCTCCTGGCCTACCTTGTTGTGCTCTGCATCAATGAACTGCTTTGCGAAGAAACATAAGGCCTCAGCCTCGGCCTCAGCCTCACAGCCTGGGGTCATCTTTGCCCGATAGCTCTGTCACGGCAGGAGACACTGCTGCACCAAGTGTCAAAGTGACCAGGACCCTCCCGGAAGAAATGCGTTCACACCCAAGACACAGGTGGCAGCACTTAGGACCAGTTGGCCCAGCTCTTACCTGGGTATAGGCCAGCACAAAGGTGTGTGAGCCGTCAAACAGGAAGAGGCTGTTGTGGGTGGGGGCTGGGCCCTGCTGGGCCTGCAGCTGAGAGCACATCTCAAAGGCTACACAGGCCCCGAAGGAGTACCCAGCCACTCGGTAGGGCCCCTCGGGCTGCACCTGCTTGATGCAGTCGATGTAGTAGGCAGCCAGGTTCGGGATGCTGTCCAGAGGAGCCGCTGCAAGACAGCACAGGGCTCAGCACTTAGTGGGGAACGGAGCCCCCAGGCACGAGCGCCGCCCCAGCACGTGCGCGGTACCTTGGGTGCACTGCAGGCCGTAGGTGGGCACGCTGAGTTTGGCAGCCAGGTTGTGGAACACAGTGGTGGAGCCTTCAATGGGGTGCACCAGGAACAGAGGCCGCTCGGAGCTCTGCACCGAATTGAGCCGAGTGAGGGTTGGGGCCTCGGGGTTCACAAGCAGGGTGCTCAGGTTCAGCTGGGTCTGCTTCAGGGCCGAGTCGTTCTTGGACTTGGGGGCTGTCACCTCTGTAAGGACAGAGTATGATATAGCCTAGCCTTGGTATGTGGGTTCTGGTACACTACACCTGTACTAAGCACTGGTCCCAAACACTCTTTGGTCTTTTGTTTGTTTGTTTTTTCAAGATAGGGTTTCTCTGTAGCTTTGGAGCCTGCCTGTCCTCAGGCTGGCTGTCGCTCTGCAGACCAGGTTGGCCTTGAACTCACAGAGATCCAACTGCCTCTGCCTCCCCAGTGCCACCACCGCCCAGCTCCAAGTGCTCTTTGGAGAAAGGACTGTACTGTCGCCCCGGTGCTGGAAGCTTGGATGGGACACACCAAGACCCTCTCACCACCTGCTGTCGGGTACGCACCACTCGCTGAGCCAGTCTTGGAGGACAGTTCCTGCAGCTTCCGAAGCGTGAGTTGCCGCACTTCACGCATGGGCAGCACCAGGTCATGTTCACGTTCCAGGATCTGGCGTACTTCTACACCCATGAGTGAATCCAGGCCAAGATCTGCCAGCGAGCTGTCCAGGTTAATACCTGCCAGGTCTCGGATGCCTGCCAAAGGAGACTTTTGTTTAGAAGGGGGGGGGGGGTGAGGACAACCTGGACATGGGAACCAGGCACAGGCTGGGAGTGCTGGCCTAGAACAAATCTGTTTTCCTCTATAAACAAACATCACTGTGGTCATAGCTCCCCAGGCCACGTAACCCTGTCCTCTGCTTCTATAGATGGGGAAGCTAAGGCTCGGAGAGTTAGGCGGGTTCCTGAAGCTGGCTCACCTAGGATGTGTGCTATGGCCTTCACCAGATCCTGCTGGGCTTCGCCATCACCGTGGGCCACAGCTTTCTTCTCAGCCAACACAAAACTACTCAGGACCGCATACGGCTGGTTCAGGAAGAGGTCTAGCACCTCCATGCAAGAGGCGATACGCTGTGGCAGTGTGCCACCAATGACGGTGTCATTGGTACCCATCGCTTCCAGGACGATGCCCACATCACCGATGGCACCCCACTGCACGGCAAGGCCTGCGAGCAAAGGAGGCAGTGGGTGAGAGGCTTTGTGGAACGTGTGAAGTCCCAGCATGGGTGGGCTGGGCAGAGGCCCACCTGGGAGGCCATCGTGCTGGCGCTGCTCGCATATCCGCTCCATGGCAGAGTTGGCGAAGCCATAGTTGGTTTGTCCAGCATTACCACGTCCACAGCTTACGGAGGAGAAGGCCACAAAGTAGTCCAGCTCAGGGCAGGCTTCCCGGGTTGCCCTGTGGGTGGGTGTTCGTATCACTTTATCATGCCCATAACCTCTCCAAGGCAGTCCAGAGAAGACCACAGGTGGCACGGATTTGGCTCTCCCAGACCCCCAGGCCTGGCGGGGACCAATACAGGTGGGACCAAATGGAGGTACTGCCTACCTGTCAAGGTTCAGGGTACCATTGTATTTGGGCTTGTTGACATCCTGGAAGAGCTCTGGCGTCTGGTTCTCTAGCATAGCGTCTCTCAGGACCTGTGAGAAAAGGTTTTAGTGCTTGCTGCAGCTCTGGGGTTCTACCCCACTTAGCAGCTACCCTGGGTCTCAGGCTTTGGAGGTATCTAGAGCCCAGGATGCCTTTCTCACCATGGCCAGGTTGAAGACACCTCCAACAGGCCCAAGCTTTGTGGCTTCAGTGATGAGAGCACGGGCCCCCTCCAGTGAGCTGGCATTGCTTGTTGACACTAGCACGTGTATGCCCTGGCGCCTCCACTCTCGAACCTGCTTGGCTTGGTAGCCTGTGGGACACAGGGCTGTGGGGCTGCACCGGAGGAGAGGGAGTGGCCTACAGCCCCTCCCAGAACACCTTCCACCAAAGGGAGGCCTACATCACCAGCTGCCCCAGGTGCCCCTACTTGCTTACCTGTGCGGATTCCAGACCGGGAAGTTAGCACAAGCCTCTGGGCCCCCCTGAGCACAAGCCACCGGGCCAGCTCCAGGCCAAAGCCACCTAAGCCACCAGTGATGATGTAACTCTTGTGGGCTGGGCAGAAGGTCTTGGCGATAGCAGAAATCAGGGTGGGCTGAGCCCCTGGGAGCACAGCCTCTGGTTCCTCCTCCCGCACCTGCAGATAAAGAGTAGTGGCTCAGAATCAACCCAAGGACCAGTGAGATGAGGAGCAATGGTGTGGGAGTCCTTCTGCATACGTGGTGCTCGTATTCGCTAAGGAAATAGAGCTGCTTTGGCCTATGGGAGGGCAGAATATAACCAGGCTGGAAGAGATAGAGTAGGTGGAGCTAAAGAGACGCCATGAGAAGGAAGTTGCTGGAACCTTAGCAGTAGGCAAACAGCCTCATGGTGGTACACAGATGATCAGAAACGGGTTAATTTAAGATGTAAGAGTTAGTTAATGGGACTGGAGAGACGGCTCAGTGGTTAGGAGCACTGGCTGCTCTTAGCTGTCCTTCGTCTCTACACATGTGCCGTGGCAAATATCACACAGAAGAGAGTGGAATCAGAAAAACTAAACTCTGCCAGACAAAGCCAGCACGGGTACCCAGGGCTGCCTCACCTGGACAACGACTTTGCCAATGTGTCTCCCCTGAGCCATGTAGCGGAAGGCATCCTCCACCTGGGTCTTGGGGAACACTGTGCACTTGAGGGGTTTCACCACCCCATCCCGGATGCCAGCCTGCAGCAGGGCTGCCACCTCCCGCCAGGTCTCATTGTTCTCCTCAAAAAGTGCGTCCAGCAGGATCCCGTGGAAAGTGACATTCTTCAAGAAGATAGCCATGCCTGAACGGGAGAGTCACGGTCACCGGTGGAGACCTCAAGCCCCCACACTACCCCCTACCCCTGCCCCCAGGACTACTAACCCAGGGGGTGGTTGTTGGAAAGATCAAATTTGCCTATCTCTAGGAAGCGACCATGCTGAGCAAGGCACCGGACACTGGCCTGGAGCTTCTCTTCTGCCAGGGAGTTGAGTACCAGGTCGACCCCTGGGGTGACAAACACAGAAACTCTGGGTCATGCGGGCTCAATCAGTCCAGAGGGCTAGACTGAATGCATGAACCACTCCCTGGCAACGGCCCAGGTGGGCACCTACCTTTGCCACCAGTGTGCAGTAACACATGCTGCTCGAATGACGTGTCTCGTGAATTAGCAAAGCTGGTGTCATCGAGCTGAGGGAACCTGGCCTGGAGGTAGGCTCGCTTCTCAGCTGAGCCTGTGACGAGAGAGGCCCTGGTGAGCCTGGGTCACAGAGCTCAAGGTCTGGGGTTCTAGGGGGCAGGGCCCTTACCCACAGTGGTGAAGACTCGGCAGCCCAGACTGAGGGCGATGGAGATGGCGGCCTGGCCCACCCCGCCGGAGCCCGAGTGGATGAGCACAGTTTCCCCGCGCTGCATGCGCCCTCGCACCACCAGGGAGTAGTAGGCAGTGGTGTAGACAACAGGCACAGAGGCGGCCTCCTCCAGGGTCCTGAGGACACAGCACAGGATCACCTCAGGCTGGCCACCAACTCTAAGATCACGTCACCCCCAGCTGCAGCCGGCCCACTTACCAGCTGGAGGGCACTTCCCAGAGGAAGTCCGGTGACAGCAGGACGGAGGTGGCCAGGCCCTCTGCGGGTACCAGCCCCATCACACGTCGGCCACCCCTATCACGGCCTGAGAATTCCATGCCCAGCATACAGTCCCGGTTGGCCCATTTACCTGCAGGGAGACAGAGGGGAGGCGCATGCAGTGCTAAGGGTCCCCTCTTTGGGTTGGCCAGGGTACGGGGGTGCAAGTGTAGGAGGCCCTGGTGTGGGGAGCCCTTTCCTCCCCAGGACTTCTACCTGGGTTGTACTACCCCTAGCCACTCAGCCGCACCTGGGATGGCATCTGGGGACAGCTTGCCCGTGGCGAGCATGATGTCACGGAAGTTGAGTGAGGCATAGTAGACAGTGCAGAGCTGTGCTCCTGGGCTGGCGGGCTGGGCGTGTTTCAGGGGAGAGCAGACCCAGCGGATAGAGGCAAGGTCTCCTCGGGTAAGGACGTTTATGAAGGCATGTGATGTCTGCTCCTCGGGCTTATCTGAAGACAAAAGGAAGCAAGAATGTCACAGGGCCTACCTGGCCGGGCTCTTTGTCCCCCACCTCTTCCTTGGCCGATGGGCTCACCCTGCTCTAACAGGAAGTGGCGGAAGGCACCCCAGGCCCCATCACGGTACACGTTCATCACCAGGTCAGTCTCTAGCACCTTGCGCAGCTCTGGAGAGCCAGGGTCCAGCTTGGGGGTATGAGACGTGCTGCTGAGACTGGACAGCAGGATGCACCTGTGGGACGAAAGCAAGGACATCAAGGGTGGGTGGGAGGGCGTGAGGGCGTGAGAGTGGGTGGGCACCTCTCAGGGTCTCTCCTACCGAATCCGGTGTCCGCCAGGCTCTTTGCGGAGACAGTTCACCAAGCCTACAACACCTGAGGTGGGGCAATTCATGGCTGTGAGCCACACAGGCTGGGAGGATGATGTGGCCAGAATGCTCTGCAGGACAAAGAAGGGTTAGCCTCCAGATGAGGGTCCCATGACAGGGAGGGCAAGGAAAGGTACCCAGCCCCAGAACCTGACCTTCAGAGAGTCCACCCACTGGAAGCTGGTATCTTCCACAGGCAGGAAGAGGGGGTTGTCCTGTGGCGTGGCTCGGCGGTATAGGAAGAGCACAGTACCATAGAATGACTTCTTAAGGGCCACTAGGTGCAGCCCCTTCTCTGAGAACAGGCTCTCCCACTCTTCCTGTGTGATGGCATGAGGTCTGACGTAAGTGCCGAGCTGGTCGGGCTGTACTCAGCCCTCACCTGCCCTGCACACCCAGCAGCAGTACCTGGCTTAGGAGGCTGGGGCCAGGCTGCACCGCAGAGGGGAGGCTGGCCAAGATCTCCCCAAGGGAATGACCTCTGAGCACCGTGTGCATTAGCAGGAAACCACCTTCCTTGAGGGCATCCACCATGTTGCTCAGGGCCGAGGCCGGGTTGCCCAGCCTGGCCACTGCACAGTTGCAAACCAGAAGGTCAAATGCACCCAGGCTGCTGGGGGCAGGATCCTCAGGGTTCCACTGGCCCTGAGCAACGTCATGCTGCTGCAGCTTGGCCTGAATATCCTGTAGGGCCTGGGGGTGCTGGTCGGTGGCTGTATACTCCAGCTGTAGCATGGGCTGGGTGTTGAGCAGTGCCGGGATGTAGGAATACAAGTGACCTTCTCCTGCCAGCACCTGGGGTGGGGGAACATCTTAGATCTGCTGCCTCTAGGAAACAGCAAAAACCTGGGGGCTGGGTAGGCATCCGTGGGCCTGTGGCAACGCCAGCTAGGAGGCTCTTCCTAACCCCCAAGCCTGTCAACGAGGTCCCATCTTGGAGCCCCAGTCATCTAGGAATTCTTTCCTAGAAGCTTTTCTTCTGGTATCACGTTCCTGGGCTGGTAGGGGTGATTTCCCCAAAATCTTTCAAGGTCGAAGACCACAGAAAGCAGCTGCACCATGACTGCCTGCTTTCAGGTCTGAGATCACCCTGGATCCATGCATATATACGGCCTGTCTACCCTTCCAGCACCCACCTCTACCACCTTCATCTTGAGGCTAGGCAAGTTCTCCAGGGCTGTGTCGATGCAGGCCTTGAGTGCCTGGGAGTTAAGGAGACCACTGATCAGAGGGTCTTCTGGCAGCAGGAACCTTTCCTGAGTCAGCGCCTCGCCCAGCTCCAGCTGCAGATTCCCGTTGAGCTGCAGCTGGCAGGCAGCTGCCAACAGCCGAGACAGTCCATGCTGTGACGGGTCCTCCAGCCCAGGTGCTGCCATCTTCAGTCCTTGCTGGGTGGCCTTGGTCTGCAGAGCCTGGGCTAGACCTGAGAGGGAGAAAGGTCTGTTTTCCAAGGCCTCCAGCCAACTTCAGGACCCATTCCCCAGCTTGTCCTTTGGCCAGAGGATGAAGGGATGCAGCAGAATGCTGTGCCTAGACACGGAGAGCGGCCTTACCCTTGCACCGCTGCAGCTCCCTCTGTAGGGCAGGGCTCTCAGACAGGCACCCAGCCTCCACGTGGGGTGTGAAAATGAACTTCTCCAAGGTGGGAACCAGCTGTTCCTGCTGCCGCCGTGGGGCTGCTGTTGTGTGTATCCTTGACATGTGGACCCCACCAGACACCGTGCTGCCCAGACAGAGGCTCGTCGTCACATCGGCCACTATGGAGACACATTGGTCAGCATCGGTAGTGCCCAGCAAGGACACAAGTGCACAGAGTGAGGGTCAGAGCTACCTTGATTCTCCCCCTCCAGCGTGTACACCTTCTGCAGGTGGGTTGAGGGGTCAATGTGGATGGACGTCACTCGGGTAGGTAGCCGCAGACTCTGCTGACTGTCACCCAGAATGGAGATCTGTAACATGGTGTCCAGGAAGGTCACCCAGTTGTCTTTCCAGAGCAGCTTGCCCTGTTCGCCTGCAGCAGAGGGGCCGGGTCAGGACTCCGGATGGCACCTGCTCCAGGGGCCTTTACTTCCCCCCAGTGGGAGGAGATGGCCCCTGGCAATCGTGCTCAGACTTGGGGATGCTCCTGCCCACCTTTAAGGCTGGCCTCAAAGATGCCCTGGAAGTGAGGGCCATAATCATATCCACGCAGCCTCAACTCCTTGTACACTTCTGTCTGGGTCAAGCGGGAGGCAGGGACAGACTCAGGGGCGTTCAGGTCTGCAGGGTGGTCGAAGAGCTTGGAGTCAGGGTCTTCCCACTGGTACACTTTTCCTGTAGGAGACAACAGCAGGAAGACCTGAGCGCAGGGCCGGCTGGGATCGGGGTCCCAGGTCCCACAGGTCCAGCCAGGTCCCACTTACCACTCACTATCAGGTTGCTACTGTCAGACACTTCAAAGGCATGGGAGGCTTCCAGCAGCCGCACCTCCAGAGACACAGTCCCTGCAGAGAAGGGAGGTCAGAGCAGAGTCCTCACCATCCCAGCGGCCCCTGCTGAGGGTGTCTCTTACCTGTCTTGGGCAATATGGTGGCCTGATGGAGGGTGACATCCTCAAACACCACGGGAGTCTCTTCTAGGGACAGGCCCAGGCTGCGGGCCAGTGTCTTCCACACCAGGCACAGGTAGCCAGTGGCAGGGAAGATGACCCGGCTATCGATGCAGTGGTCGACCAGGTAGTGGTCGGGAGACTCAGGACCGGCATCTGTAAGGGACAGAGACCTCAGCACTGGCCCATGTGCCTGGGAAGGAACCTCTCCACTATGAAGCCCGCTCACCAATGTTGTAGACTGTGGCAGAGGAGGAACTGGAGCCATTGGGGAAGTCTTCAACAGCTGGGACATCCCAGGTCTGACCGTGGTCCCACTTTATGTGAGGGGAGATCAGAGGAGTCCCTCGGGGTGCCGGAAACTCCACAGGCGGGAACAGGGCATTAGGGTTGACATCGATGCTGGTGGAGAGAGCCGAGTGACACACCTGCCCCAGGTCTGAGACACTTGTGGCTCCATTTGTTTCAAGATCCCAAGATGGCCAAACAGGGCCAGAACTGAGCGAGGCCGACAGTAACCCCTCTCATGGAGGGTGGAATGGGCCCCCAGGAGCAGCAGGGAGCAGGGGAACCTACCCTGTGAGGTGCACCTTGCCAAGGTTGGTGAGGAAGAACTCCAGGTTATCTTTATGGTCCCTCTTCATCAAGGGGATGATGGTGCAGCTAGGCTTCACGCCCCGCTTCAGGACAGCCTGTGCATGGCAAAGGAGGGCTGGGCTCTGACCTCCTGCACGCCACACTCATCCTCTCTGGTGACTGGCAGGCTGCTGCGCCCCTTCCCCGGGCAGACCCGGTGCTCACCTGCAGCAGTGCATGGGGAGCAATCTCCAGCAGCACAGCATTCTCGGGGACATGCCACAGTGCTTCCTGGAAGAGCACGGGGCTCACCAAGTTGTTGACGTTGTACTCGGCAGAAGATGTGCGGGCCAGGCTGCTCTGCCACTGGGCCTCAGGAATGGAAGTGCTGAGCCAGCGAGCTGAGCGTGGCCGTGGTTCCCGGATCACCTGAACGAACACAGGAGCTTGGTTAAGCAAGCGGAGTCAAGTTACCACACCCTTAATTCCACATATGTGGCCAGGCACTCACCTTCTTAAGAGCCTGCAGCAGCATGGGGGCAATGCCTTCCATGAAGTAGGAGTGGAAGGCAAGGCCACCTGTCCGCACCTCCTTGGCAAACACACCCTCTTGCTTCAGCTGCTCCACAAACTCACTCACTGCAGCCTGCAGGCAGCAGAGCCAGCGGTCAGAGGGGTCTGAGCAGGCTCTCCCTTGTCAGGAACAGTAGGGACGGGGACAGGTACAGCTCACCACTGGGCCCTTTAGCCTCCCGTGTAAGGCCAGGGCAAAAAGCAGGGGGGAGAAGTCCTGCTATGGTTGCAGGGCCCACCTGAGGTCCAGAGATGGTCACAGTGTCCTCAGAGTTGTGACAGGCAGGCACCACACCAGAGGGGCAGCGCTGTTTACATTCCTCCCAGGACAAACCTGCAATCAAGAGTGGCTGGCCTCAGAGCGGGTCCCCACCCACACCCTGAACCAGGATTCTGCCACAAGCACCACCTGGGGCCAAGGGTGTTGTGGAATGAGATGACATAATGACAGCCTCAGAACTGGCCTTCCCAGGGCACTTTCACCTCCGCTGCGTCTGCTCTCAAGAGGAGGTGTCATTATGGAGTTAGCATGGGAAAGGGGCCAGGTCTCACCTCAGAAATGACCCTTAGGGGGTGTCAGGGGTAAGTAATGGAGGAGCTGGGCAATGACCACCTAGGGTCAAGTAAGTAGTTCTCTGCCCCTCATCTCCCGTCTTGCTCAGGTCTGTGGGCTCAGAAGAACTGAAGCCTCCTGTGAATACAACCTGAGCAGAGTGGCCTGTCCCCTTGTAACCGCACTTCTTCCTCCAAGGTGGCAGCTGATTGTTTTGAAGAACCCAGAACTTTGCCCTTTCAAGAAGATCCCGGTGTCTGAGGTGGGGCCCTGAAAAGATACCTACCAACAGCTGCCATGGACCCAGCTGGGAGGTGGGCGTCCTTGATGCACTGGCCTCTCCAGTAGGCGGCAAGCACAGCCTCCCTCTGGGAGAGACAGCCATCGGCATAGCCACAGGCAACTTCTCCCAGTGAGTGCCCAATAATGCCATCAGGTTTCAGCCCCACAGAGGTCAGCAGGTCTATGAGAGCAATCTGGGGGTTGGAGACACAGGTCACGTCACTCACACAGCCCTAGGACCACTAGACTGACAACCACTGACAGTAAAGCCCGGCCTCTCTCTGATGTCAGGACTCCTGGGAAGCCCTACTCTTCCCCAGGCTTGCTCTGCCCAGGGAAGCATACATGTTGGTGCCCACATCCTGGACCGTGTGATCCCGGGAAGTATATACTCCTGAGTGTCCCAGGACCCCACCATTATGCTGGTGACCTACCTGGATGGCAGTGAGGCTCACAAAGGCATGCACGATGTCATCGAAGGTGCTCTCATCTGTGCTCAGCAGCAGGTCTGACACTTTTACTCCCAATGGTTTCACAGCCTCATCAGAACGCAGAATAGACTCGCGGAAGCTGTCCAGGCGCATGAGGCTCAGCCCCATCCCACGCCACTGCGTGCCCATCCCTGTCCCAGAAAGCTTATCAGGGTCAAAGCATGGAACCCTACCAGCCTTGCCCTCAGGGAAAGGGAGCCACCCCCCCTCCGAGGGTTAGCCTGGGAGCAAAGGGCTCACCTGAGCAGATGAACCAGAGTGGGCGTCTGCTGGCGGGCACTTGCTGCACTTCCTGGACATCTCCCTCAACACCCAGCACAGTATAACCCCTGAAGGGCATGGCTGCTGTAGGGGTGGCTGCAATGTCATTGAGCATGCTCACAAAGGCCAAGTCCTGGCTGTGCTGACGGCCTTGTTCCAGCAGGCCTTGCACCGCCTCTACAGTTCGTCCACTAGCGTGCAGCAAACGGGGAAGGGCAGCATGTGGGGCAGGAACAGGGGCCTGCCGTGTGTTGGGCTGGAGGATGATGTGAACGTTGGAACCTCCAAAGCCAAAAGAGTTGATGCCCACATTGCCACCACGAACAGGCAGGGGCCTATCCACCACCTGCAGCCGCCCATCAAGAAGGGCTGGGATTTCAGGGTTGGGGTTGTGGAAATGCAGGTTGGGGGCCCAAACCCCATGTTCCAGGGATAGCAACACCTGCAGCCAGAACACACGTTAGTTAGGGGGCAGCAGACCCCATCCAAGTGTGCCTACCCACCTCCCTAGAACACACCCCGTCCCCAGTCAGGAGCAGCCCCAGAAGGCATGAAAGTTCAGAGGTGGGTCTTGCAGACACTGTACTTGTCTCCCATCAGGAAAGGGCACGCCAGAGCATTTGCTGGCTCACTCCTCCCTTGCCATCACAGAATGAGGCGTTCTGCTGAACCTGGCTGCCCAGATGTGTCCTCAGAACTGCCCATCCTTTTCGCAGGCAAGGGTTTCCTCTGTCCAGAAGACTACAGGGTAGCCCTGTCCTGCCTGCCTTCTTGGCCACGGTGCAGGCAGGAGCCCACAGGTAGGTAAGTGGTGGTCACAGTACATAGCTATGCACATACCGAAGACTTCTGACTCACAGAGCCCAGCCTGCTCACCTTAGCCAGGGCTGCAAGTCCTGAGGCAGGCTCAGGGTGCCCCATGTTGGATTTGGTGGATCCGATTAACAGAGGGCCCTGGCGGGAGGAACACAGGGCTCGCACAATGCTATTCAGCTCCTGGGGGTCACCCACCTGCAGGGGACACAAGGAGGTTAAGGTTGCAGCCAGGAATCTCTCTAGTAAAGGTGCAGGGGTCAGGTCTTGGCTAGAAAGGGCTGTCACCTTGGTGCCCGTGCCATGGGCTTCAATGTACTCAAGGGACTCGGGGGCCAGGCCGGCTGGCCGATACAACGATTGGATGAGCTGTTCCTGGGCTTCTCCAGAGGGGAATGTCACACCTGGGGCAGACAGGGTAATGGAGGTATGAAGCCTTGCACACTCCACCTCTGCATTCTTGAGACCCATGCTCTCTTTGCCCTCTGTGCCCACCTTGCTCCTTGCAGCCATCTGTGTTGGTGCCAGCATTCAGTACAGTGGCATAGACCCGGCGGGCCAGGGACTTCTTAGTCAGCAGAACCGCCACCACAGCCTCAGAGCGACAATATCCATTCCCTAGGGCAGATCAACACCTAAGCCAGGCAGGTACTCTGGGACGATGGTGTGTGTGTGTACACTCACACCCCATATGCCTCAGCAGGAGTCAAGATGCCATACTCTGTGTACAGACTGGAATCCTGCATAGGAAGCCTAAAGACTGCCCCCATGCCAACCTCACCTGAGTCATCAAAGGACTTGCAGGTACCCTCTGGGCTGAGCATGCCCAGCTTCATGAACTGCACAGAGGTGTTGGGTTTCAGCAGCAAGTTGATGCCACCCACAAGGGCAGCAGGGCATTCCCCATTGCGGATGGCATGATAGCCATTCTGTAGTGCCAGCAGACTGGAGGAGCAGGCTGTGTCCAGGGCAATGCTGGGCCCTGCGAGCAAGGGCATAAAGCAGGTGTGGGTACCCCAAGGCGGACACTGGCCTACCCAGATCTCGAGCACCCCACTCAGCTTTCCCCAAGAACAAGGAAGCCTGAACCCCAAAGGGTTGCCCAAATGGATGGACACATGCAGGTGAGGCCTATGCCAGGGCTGGTCTGTCCACCCACCAGGGCTGGGAGAAAACCAACCTTTGAAGTCGAAGAAAAAGGAGAGCCGATTGGCCATCATGGCTCGCTGGCAGCCCACCATGCTGTAGCCCAGGAGTGTCTCAGGATCTCTGCTCAGGGCCTCCGATGCCTCGGAACCACTCACACCCACCCAGACACCAGTGTTTGTTCCTCGGAGCGAGGCTGGGTTGATGCCTGCCGGGGGCAGCAGTAAGGCTCAGGTTTGGCCACACAGGTTTGGGTAAGAGGGGTACTATCAGGGGAAACAGTGGGCCTCTAAGGTCTGGGTCAGTCTGCAACCACAGGAGGGACAGAGGACACCATTGTCCCAAAGGCAACTCCTTTGGCCTCTGGTGTCACTGGTGGGTCCCAAGGGCCTGCTAGCCAATGAGTTCTCTAGGGCCAAGGGCAGCCTGCCCCAGGACAGGCTGAGATAAGGAGATAAAGGCAGACAAAGGCCAAGTGTCCAAGTTGGGAAAGCAGAGGACAGTGGGTAAACCCCCAGGGAGCTGTGCCCAGCCTTTGATAGGGCATGGGTAGCCAGACAGGCCCAGTTAGGAACCTCCATGTTCACCATGGAGGCTGCCAGGGTCCTGCACCCCTTGATCTTATACTGTACACCAGGGTGGCTGAATATCACGTGGAGGGCTAGTTAGCTCCTACCAACCTGAAGTTCACTCTTCCCACCACGACACCAACCCACAATGGCTGCCCACTGTGGGGTCTTCTAGGCCTAGGAAGGAACACGTCCATGTCCCAAGCAGCAGGATCCAGATCTCTGTCTCCACAAGAGACAGCCTGTTGGACAGGACTGTTGCCAAAGCTAGAGGCCGAGCCCCTGCAGAACTACCTGCTGTAAGCCCCGCCCTCAGCTCCAGAGCAGCCAGAGATCAGGGAGTGAGGAAACTGGGGTAACAGGGCGCGCCTGGGACACCACTGGTGTACAGTTGTGAAACTGTGACCTACCCAAGGCCCCCGCCTCCTGAGCCACTGGCCCTAGATCAGGGCTGGGGACACAGCCAGAGGCCTAGGCCAGGCTTTCCTGATATCTCAAAGCCAAGAAGATACTATTACTGCATTTCCTTTTCCTTTCCACAGAGCTGGGGATGAGACCCGGGTTCCTGTGAACACTGGACAAGTGCTCTACCATCGAGCTACCCCAATGACCCACCTGCGTCCACAATAGCCTCATAGCTGACTTCCAACAGCAGACGGAGCTGGGGATCCATTGTGTGAGCCTGCTTGGGGTGGACCCCAAAGAAGGAGGCGTCGAACTTGGACAAGTCCTTCAGTTTTCCAGACCGCCTGGGCAGACCATAGAGCCCTGTGGAACATCACAGCCCCTGAAGCCAGGGAACAAGGAGCTCCTTCTTGGGGAAGGCTCCAATAAAGAAGCGAACCAACCTCACTGTGAACGAGGGGTCCCAAAACACCTGCCAGAGCTGAGGTTGGCGACCACCCCGTCACCTCCATCCTGATGGGAGACCCGCTGCTGATATGGTTGGCCAGGCCAGCCTCATAATGCTGACTCACACCTGTCCATCAGGTAGAGCCACTCTTGGGCTCTACGTTAGATCCCGTTGGGTGTGAGAGTCAAATCAGCATCTTAAGACACGGGCAGCCCGCTCAGAGTACAGGCTGCTGATGGACTTTCAGAAGGACCCAGTCCCGTTCTCCTGCCCAGCTTTGGTATCCTCCATGTAGGACCCAAGCAAGTCATCTGTCCTTTTTTTTTGACTGGTTCTCAACCTCACAACTATATAGGAATCTCAACGGGCAAGCACTGTCTCCAGGAAATGCCTTGCAATTGACTCCCGATCTGTTCTGCTGTCTGATCCCAGGGGACACTCACCGGCCTTCCATCGCCTGTCATCATCTGTGACCATGTCCACACCGCCAATGAGGTTGGCCCAGAACTCCTGCAGGTTCTCTGACTCAGGCAACTTGCCCGACATGCCGGCTATCACCACCTCCTCCATAGCTCTTCTCTGTGGGGAAGGTAGCATGGTGGGCCCCACACAGTCACTCCCGGCTGTTGCTCAATTGGTTAAGATGGACCCTGATCCACAGGTAGCACCTGAGTGTCCTGCACTGACTTTCTGAGAGTCACGGTTCAGAAAGCCCCTGGCAGTACCCAGCCTGGATGAGCCGAGTGCTCAGGGCTCTGAGCACCGAGAGAGCTACTTCTAAGGTTTTGATCCCTTCCTTTCGCACCGACATAACATGGCCTGACCCTACCATGCCTCGCTGGAGTTACATGGGACCATATGACCTCCAGGCAGTGCCTACTGGATACTGGTCAAATCAGGAACTTGCAAAGAGAGATGGGTCTGGAACTCTGGCAGCCATGCTCTCACTTCAAGCCACGGGGAAGCCAGCGCTTCCCTCTCCAGGTGGGGATAGAGACTGGGTTCTGCTCAGGGCCAGCAAGGACGCCAAGCTTGCTGAGGATTCAGAAGGAACAGGCCCGACTACTATGGAGTGCCCAGGTCTGGCGGTGCACAGGCAAACACAGCCCCTGCCCATGGACCCCTCCAGGAAGATCCGACCTGGAGTACTAACTACTCCCGGCTAGGTGCGGAGCAGGGACAGTCCAAGCCTCTCGCCACCTGGCCGAACACCTTACAATAACCTGGAGGAAGCAGCAGCAGGGGCTGCATGAGATCCTCGGGTCCCCCCAGGGCACTTGCCCAGGACAGTCCAGGCCTTGCAGCCATAGGTCTAACGTGGAGGCTTCCGCGCCACCCTGCCGGCGAGGCCTGGATAGTCCGGTGACTTCCGCTGAGGCCCCTGAGGCCTCGTGCGCACCCAGACCCCGCATCTAGCCTCTCCGAGCTGGCGCCCGCGTCCCACCGCCGCGAGCGAAGGCCCCGGCCCCATCCACGAGGCGCCCAGCCTCCTGCACCGGGGCTGGCGCGGCGCCCACGTGACAGCGGCCCGCCGCGCTGGCCCTCCGCACACCCCTCCCGCGCCCCTCTCGGCCGCACCGCACCGAGCATCCGGGTGGCTGACCGTCGGAGGGGAGCGGCGGCGCTTTTGTGAGCGCAAGAATACCGGGGATCGGCGCCCGCCTGTCCTCCAGCCGGAGCCACGGCTCTCACGCCGACGCCGGCCGGCCGGCCGTCCCGGACCCCGGAACGGAGCCGCGTACCTGACTGGGCTCTGGAGGCAGACGACGAGCGCGGAGCGCGACAGGCGAACTAGATGGGGACGCCGCTGCCGTCTCTCTGGCTCCCTCTAGGCCGCGCCGGCGCTATTTAAACCGCGGCCATCCCCGCGCGGCCACGCCACATGGGCTGACAGCTTGGCTGCGCCGCCCAGGCCAATGAGCGTCGGGGCTGCGCCCCGGGACCCGGCGCGCCGCCGCCGGTGGGGTGATGCCCGCGCGCGCCGCCCCCAGCCGGGACCCTGCGCGGGCGCGCGCCGCCGCCGAAGGAGCGCGCGGCCCCCGCCCGCTTCCGTCCCCCGCCCCCGGCCTCGCGCAGGCCACGCGGGCCCGGGCCCGACGCCCTCATCTCTCCCGCCCTCCCCACCCCCGGGGCCGGGCCAGGTGTGCGCGGTGCGCGGGCGCGCGCGCGGCGTGGGACGGGCGTGCTTGGTCACACTGGGGACTGCGCGGAAGACACCGGGGCCACGCGGGGCCACGGGTCCGTGTCGCCGCCGACTTCACGCCGCGATCGTAGCGCGCGCGGAGCTGAGGGGCGTGGCCTGCTCCACATCAAGACCAATGGGGTGCCGAGGCCGTTCGCGACGGCCCAATGGCGGCGCGCGGGTGGGCGTTGCTAGGCAATAGGGTGATGGGCCGGCAGCGGCGGCGAGGCGCTTCGCGGGCCCCCGCGCAAGCGCGGTCGTTGACCCTGGCGGAGGGCGCCTCCGGCGAGGTTACTACCGGTCAACGTGGCTCAGCTTTCTCGGACACCCTCTCGGTGGCCACCTTGGAGACCAGGATGCGGGCAGGGACGGGTAGAGTGAGCAGGATCAGGAATACTGACAGGCTGCATGCCGCGGTCTCCGGAGTCCGCGCACGGTCCAGGCGCGGCCATCTGGCGAGCGGGATACCACCCCTCCCCCGCACGGTGGGAACAAGAACAAAGGAGCTGCTGAGCGCCTCCCTGAGATCCTCGTTTCCGGGACCCTCTCCCTCCCTCCCTTAAATTCCTCTTTTGAAAGGGTCAGCGAGTTTGGGGCGGAAGATGACAAAACCCACCGACCAAAAAGAGACGAACTGCTCAGGGGGCAGCCGGAGCGCCCAGAGACGTGGCTCCGTTCCCTGCTGTCCTTCCCCTTTAGGCCCTGGTCACCAAAGAGACACCTCCTTATGGGGCAGTGCTTTTTTTTTTTTTTTTTTTTTTTATTTTTTGGTTTTGGCGGCGGGCGGGGAGGGGGGAGTGGTTCTTGACTACCTCTCTATAGCTTGGTGTCTGAGAAAGCCTAGGTGCGAACGGGTGCCAGAGCTTCAGCCTTGTTTGTCAACCCTGGTTTCTAGCTTCCCCAACTTGATTGTCCACCCAGGCTGTCTGCGGAAGGTCAGCCTACAGGACTGGCAGGTGTGTTCTGCCCGCATGCTGGCTTGCCCCCAAGTTCTCCAGCCACAGCCCCCATGTCTTTAAGGCCCATTTTATGCCTCGCTGTTGGCATCTTCCGCTGTCGTGTGTATTCTATAGAGGTGGAGGGCGAGGGACCCAGGTTCCGTACCTGCACTGCCCCCATTCAAGCGTCTTCACTTTGGTGTTCGTTTGGGTGTCTCGGTTTTCCGGCCAGTTCAAAAGGCTTGTGCCTGTGCCAGCCAGAGCTGCCCAACCCCACCTCCTGGTGCCTTCTTACTGACCCTGCTGCTGGTCAGCAGAAGTGGTCAGCAGAGGTCTGCAGCTCTCAGGGACTCAGGTGGAGGGGTTGTAACGAGGAGAGGCTGAATGCAGGGTCTGGGCCTGTCCACTGTAGGGTGCTGAGGTCAGAGCAGACATCTGCCCCTCCCCCTCTATCCCTCCATGCATGTTGCAGGGCTACATCTCACATACGTGTGGCCTAACCAGCAACGCGCAGCTGGCCTGTGAAGGAGCCACATCAGGATGGCCTTCCATTGCCCCTGCTGATCCTGGAAGCACAGTGTGCCCAAGTGGGCTGTTGTGAAGACATCCCATGGCTCTTGGTGTATGCACCTGCAGAGAAGCCTACTACAAACACACAAGAATGATGTACAGATCTCTGCTACCTAGGCCTGAGGTTCTCACGTGACACCCAAGACCACTGGCCCAGCCAGAGAGTAATCAGTGTTAGTATTTTTTTTTTTAAGATTTATTTACTTATTTAATTACACTGGTGTTTTGCTGGTCTATACTTTATGTGAGGGTTTCAGATCCCCTGGAACTGGAGTTACAAGCATTTGTGAGCTGCATGTGGGTGCTGGGAATTGAACTCAGGACTTCTGGAAGAGCAGTCAGTGCTCTTAACCACTGAGCCATCTCTCAGTATTTTACACATGTAAAATGTAGATTCTCAAGACTAGTCATTGTCACAAAGAAACCTAGACCTGGGAGAGACCTGCACTCCGAAAGCCCTCCACATGTCTATCTTGGAGGATACCCAGCAAGGCCAAGGCCAAAGCCATCCTTAAGTTCTACTGGGGGCAGGAATTGGCCCTAAGACAGTTCAAGTCAAGTCAAGCCATCACGCAGGTCTCATGATGAGGTTTTCAGAAGGGCATATGGATATGTTCCTGCGGTACGTAGGGTGATGGGGCCCCCACCAGGCTCGTACTGGGAGGACCTCTCACACGATGTCCTTTGAGGACACACTTCGTAGGTGGTTACTCTACTCTCCCCCGCCAGGTTCCAGAGAATGACACGGTCAGTGCGCAGTGGCTGTCAGTGGCCATGTAGACAGGTGGCAGTGGAACAAGATAGACAACTCTGCAGGCCAGACAGATGGAGGAGGGTTTTAATGGCTTGGTGGCATCAGGAAGGCCATCACTGGAAGGCAACCTGTGCTCACAGCTGCCTGTGTGCCATGTGTACACCTGTCCCAACACAGGCTCCAAGCACCGAGGCGGAGGCACTCTTGGGTCCCCTGCAGGAGACTGAGACTTAGTCCTTGAGGTTATAGTTGCGGATCCTGGGATGCCGCGGCTGCTGGCAGTTTGTAGGTTTAGCTGGACGAGACTTGCTGGGT
The DNA here is from genome assembly GCF_950005125.1 of Chionomys nivalis. Classification (NCBI taxonomy): domain Eukaryota; kingdom Metazoa; phylum Chordata; class Mammalia; order Rodentia; family Cricetidae; genus Chionomys; species Chionomys nivalis. The sequence goes on from NC_080092.1 coordinate 101,276,693, forward strand.
CTGGGATGTGTGGCTTTTGGTTGTGCTTCCATCTTTAGCCCTTTGACAGCAAAGGTGCTTTGCATGGTGACAGGGCTCTGGTCAACCTTTTGGAGACAGCTGGCTCCTGGAGATGCTGGGCACTCTGTAGGGAAGAGGCAGAAAAAGTGCAGGTTAGGAGCCTAGGAAGCGGGGGCGTGTGTGTGTGCGTGTGTACGCATGTGTGCGTGCGTGTGCGTGTGTGTGTACCCAGAGCTGGTCATACCACATCAACCCCCTGTGAGCACTCATTCTGTTTTCCTTTGCAGGAGCCCATAGAGGCCAGTAGACCCCTCCCCCCCATAATGACCTAGCCCTAGCTAGTGGCAGCAATCGTGTTGGATCCTGACTGGGGTGCAGTTTAAGAGGTCTTTGTAAGGGCTGGAGAGATGGCTCAGTGATTAAGAGCATTGCCTGCTCTTCCAAAGGTCCTGAGTTCAACTCCCAGCAACCACATGGTGGCTCACAACCATTTGTAATGAGGTCTGGTGCCCTCTTCTGGTCTGCACGCATACACACAGAATACTATATACATAATAAAATAAATAAATATTAAAAAAATATTTGTTAAAAAAAAAAAGAGCCGGGCAGTGGTGGCGCACGCCTTTAATCCCAGCACTTGGGAGGCAGAGGCAGGCGGATCTCTGTGAGTTCAAGGCCAGCCTGGTCTACAAGAGCTAGTTCCAGGACAGGCTCCAAAACCACAGAGAAACCCAAAAAAACAAACAAACAAACAAACAAACAAAAAGAGGTCTTTGTGGGCATGGGCTCCATATATTCTTGGCAGATCCTGGGCCTGCCTCTCCCCTAGCACACAGAAACAAAACAACAAAACCATCCTGACCTGCTGTGACCATTTCCTAAGGGGATGGGGCAGGTGGCCCCACCTCCCATTCATGACAGATCACCCCATGGAGAGTCCAGTCAGTTGACCTGTGTCAGGGCCTGAGTAGATAGGGGGTGTTCATGAACACTTCCAACATTCGTGACAGAGACAGGCCAGGGACCTGGGACCTGCACTGTGCAGGTAAACACAGCATCCCTGCCAGTGTCCACTTACACCATGGTATAGCAAGCATTTTCCTGTTGCTGCCAGCACCCAGACTTAACGGGCAAGCCACATCTAGCCCTTTTAGGTGACCATCTGTATTTGACCTTTTCTGTCTTTAGAGTCTGACACCAAAAGTGCATTTCTTTTTTTTTTTTTTTTTTTTGGTTTTTTCGAGACAGGGTTTCTCTGTGGTTTTGAAGCCTGTCCTGGAACTAGCTCTTGTAGACCAGGCTGGTCTCGAACTCACAGAGATCCGCCTGCCTCTGCCTCCCGAGTGCTGGGATTAAAGGCGTGCGCCACCACCGCCGGCCAAAAGTGCATTTCTTGCCAGGTGGTGATGGCACACACCTTTAATCCCAGCACTTGGGAGGCAGAGGCGCGCAGATTTCTGTGAGTTCAAGGCCATCCTGGTCTACAAGTTCCAGGATAGGCTCCAAAACTACAGAGAAACCCTTGTCTCAAAAACTCATGAACTCCCCCCCCCCCCCAGCGTTTCTTTTGTAAGACATTATTTCACTTCCCTAAAGACCTGTCCGCTCTCTCTGGCAGCCTGGCCCAGCAGACAGGAAACTTCTGGTTCATTTGGAGCTGGGGCTTTTGCATTTGGGGGAGCAGGGAAGACAGGGTTTCTCTGTAGTTTGGGAGCCTGTCCTGGAACTCGCTCTCATAGACCAGGCTGGCCTCGAACTCACAGAGATCCTCCTGTCTCTGCCTCCTGAGTGCTGGGATTAAAGGCATGCACCACCACTGCAAGCTGGGACTTTTGCATTTTTATACTTTTTTCTTTTTAGGCAGGTTCTTACTGTGTAGCTCTAGTTTACCTGGAACTCACTATGTAAACTGCCTGGCCTAGAAACTGGGTATCCAGCCAGGTGGTGGTGGTGCACGCCTTTAATCCCAGTAATCAGGAGGCAGAGACAGGCAGATATCTGTGAGTTCAAGGCTGGCCTGGTCTACAGAGTGAGTTCCAGGACAGGCCCCAAAGCTACAGAAAAACCCTGTCTTAAAAAACAAAACAAACAAAAAATTGGAATCCACCTGCTTCTGCCTCCCAAATGCAGAGATTAAAAGCAGGCAGCACCATGCGCTTGGCATTTTATTACAGTCTAGTGGTTTGGGGACCTAACCCCACTGCTTGCCAGCCTTGCAGGCTGGGAGGTGATAGGCACGGTTTGCTCAGCATTGATGAGTTCACCTCTCTGACCCCCGTGGACCTGGCACATACTGAATGGGTATTGAGTAGGGTAAGAGTCAGTTCAGCCACACAGTGCCCAGCTGAATCCACTGTGCAGTGGACAGGGGCTCCAGGGAAGTGACAGGCAGATGAGCTGCCCTCCACCCTGCTTCCCATCCTGCATTCCTTTCTGCTTTGCTGTGTGTGTGTGGGGGGGGGCGGGGTGTTTCTTTTTCTTGTGTCTGTCTCTTAAAATTAGGGTCTTGCTTTGTAATCCAGGCTGGCTTTAAACTCAACAATCCTCCTGCTTGAGCTTTGTGAGGGCTGGGGTTACAGGTAGGTCATACTATGTCCAATTTTTTTTTCTTTTTTTCTTTTTTTTTTTTTGGTTTTTTGAGACAGGGTTTCTCTGGGGTTTTGGAGCCTGTCCTGGAACTAGCTCTTGTAGACCAGGCTGGTCTCGAACTCACAGAGATCCGCCTGCCTCTGCCTCCCAAGTGCTGGGATTAAAGGCGTGCGCCACCACCGCCCGGCTCTATGTCCAATTTTCTGAGGAAACTTTTTTGTTTTGTTTTTCAAGACCAGGTTTTTCTGTGTAGCCCTGGCTGTCCTGGAACTCACTCTGTAGACCAGGCTGGTCTCAAACTCACAGAGATCTGCACGCCTGCCTCTGCCTCCTGAGTGCTGGGATTAAAGGTGTGTACCACCACCCAGCTTGAGGAAACTTTGGAACACCTAGAACCAGCAACCTCATTAGGGCCATTTCTGTTCTAGCTCCTGCTGAACCAGGCTCTGCTACCTGACTCGGGCTGTCTGGGAGCCTGAGCACTGCTGCTGCTGTGTCTGGTTCTCCAAACCCAGACACACAGATGCTCCCACCCCATCTGTCTCCCAGTCACCTGGTGAGTCTCCCAGAAGACATCATGGAGGGACAGGAATCACAGACAGGGCTTCATGCTAGAGCCTCTCGCTGCCTCTACCTTTGCAGGGGCAAGGGCCAAGGAAGGAAGCAGCCCAGCCCAGCTAGGGGTCATGGTGGAGCTGTGCACGGCTCATGCCGGTGTCAGACGAAATAGCTTCTAACCGGCACTGAGAGCTGAGCAGACCCAGAGCTGGGAGGGTTGACTGTTCTGTACAGGTCTGCTTAGAAGAAGAACAGAACACTCTGCTTTTCAGAGTCCTCCCTGTGGGAGGGGAGGAGGTACCTGGCCCAACTCCCAGGCTTCCAGGGCTGGGGGTCCCAGCCTGCTACTCTGTAGGGGAGGCATGACAGTAGGTAGTGTGTCCAGCCTGTCTGAGGCCCTAGTCCCTGTGACCAGAGATTGGTTCCACCTGTGCTGACCAGTAACTTGCCTGTAAAACCCACTCTGCCTCTCTGGGATTCTACTTCACCTGGGCGGCTGAGTAGACACCAGGGAGAAATCTGGATGGAGACTGCTCATCAGCCTCCTGTTATATCTGTCTCTGCCTGGCACTTGCTTGCGGAAAGTTCTAGTTTGTGGCTCTTAATTGAGGGAGTGGAGTCGGAGCCTTACGGATCCGTGTGTGGGGTCACCAGTGAACATTGGATTCTGGGGTCTGAGGGGGACCGCTGACCGTGTTTGGACTGGAGATGGGCTTTGCTCTATCTGCACTGGGGCACTGAGATGTCTGACTACCAAGGGGCAATACTTTCTGAGCCTCAGCTCTGGCCCCAGCAGCCATCTTCAAAGCTACTATCCCATCTGCTTGGCTCCAGGATGTCATGTGACCTCCCAGCTTTATGGCTGCCCTGATGTGGCTTTCCAAAGGACAGGACTCGGTGAGGTCTCCAGAACCTGTCTTGGGGCTGAGGAGGGCTTGCCCTGGGCCCTGACTGCAGCCCAGGACTCAGTCCAAGTTGTGGTCCTGGGCCCAGCTGACATTTCCAGGTCATCCTGAGCTTGGCTGCTCCAGCCAGCCTGACTTCAGGGGTTAACCAGCCCTCACTGAGACCTCTCCTGTCCCCATGGGCTTGGCTGCTCCAGCCAGTCCTGACTTTGGGGGTTAACCAGCCCTCACTGAGAGCTCTCCTGTCCCCATGGACTTGGCTGCTCCAGCCAGTCCCGACTTTGGGGGTTAACCAGCCCTCACTGATACCTCTCCTGTCCCCATGGGCTTGGCTGCTCTTCGAGGGTTAACCAGCCCTCACTGCAACCTCCCCTGTTCCCATGGGACCTGTGTGCACCCCAGATCTCTTTTTTCAACACGAGCTCCTCTTTCCATCCTGCTTATCGATGAGGTCGCATTACACCCTCTGGCCCTTCAAACACTCGGAGGCTCCCTACCACCATTTGGCCTGCACGGGTGAATACAGCCGGCGTTCCCATCCCAGACCCCTGCCTCATGCCTCACCGTGGGGAACCCAATGCTTCATGGCCAGCACTTGGGCTCCGTTCACAGGACTGCTGACCACCTTGTCCCCTGAGCTCTGTACAGCAGAAGAGCAAGGACCTCAGCTAAAGCCACTGCCATGGAGTTCAGGAGAGGGAACCTGGGTGGTGTGGTCCCACCATCCTTCCTGAAGGTTACTTCGCCAGGCGTGGACACTGGGCCTGTCTCTTTCTTGCTGTCCTGCCTACAGCAAGCCGTCGTATAGGGAACACCTACAGAGAGCGGCTGTGCCTACCAAGTACTTGCCTATATAACAACCTGTTCTGATTCTAATTCTGCCTCTGCAGGGGGTGGGGGACAGGGCTGAGGACAGTGGTGACAGCTGCAGGAGGAGCTGTACTGTGAGGTGACCTGAGAACTGGCTTGGGAAGACACAATAGTGTGGGCAGAAAGTGAGAGAGAGGTGGGGAGGTGTCTGGGCATCTGTGAACCTGCTACAGGACCCTCACGTGTGGAATTCCATGTGTGTTCAGGTGCTGTGTAGCTCAGATTTCTCTGCGGATGGCCGACTTGATGAAATGACAGGAACTTTTGCAGGGTCTATCAACTTGAGACTCCTGAGCCTCTTAGGCTACGTCAGAACAGGTCAAGGCTGGTGAGGGACTGTGAGGCCCTCGGTGATGGCTACACTGTGGGCAGCGAGCAAGCCCCTCGGTACCTGCATCTCACCTCACTGTGGCACCTTAGGGTTGTGCCATCTCCGGGCTGCTATGTCTTAGCTTTTCTCTGCTTTCCTGGCCCAGGACAGCTGAATGTGGCAATCTTCCCCTCATCTACCAGTGTGGCCTTATGGGGAGAGGCTGTGCTGGCCACGTTGACACAGGCTGCCCAGCTTGCTCAAGACATTATGGGCGTCTGGCCAGGTCAAAGGCCTCCTCTGAAATCATTCTCTGCAGTTCTGGCCAATGACCCTTTGGACCCCATGAGCTGATTTCTGTCCCCCCAGGAAGGAGAGGCAGAAGGATGACATGCCTGCAGCACATGCAGGGAGGGTACAGTCACCCAGGCAGCAGGCCTCAGGGCCAGGGCCAAAGGCACAAGCTGTGCTCTGGGACCTGGGAATGCCTCTGCCACCCTTTTAGCTCCCAGCTTCGGCATGCCACTCTGTGAAGGACAGACGGGAGACCTACTTCCTGGACGGAATGTGGGGGGCACCTCAGGAAGAGGCCAGCCTTATCCCGCCTAATGCAAAACGTCCTGGGTCCACAGGACCAGTGGACAGGATTGCTTTGCAGTTTCCAGGACAAACGGGCTTTGCCGAGCTGGAGGAGGGGTGCTCAGGGATTGTATGAAGGTAGCCATTGTTCAGTGTTATGCTTCTCTGGTTTAGGGATGCAGGATCAGTACTACAGATTAGTGAGCCAGTGTCTACACTGAGGTGAGGGTCCTCCTGGGAGCACTGAGTGCTCGCTGAGGTGAGGGTTCTCCTGAGCACCATTGAGTGCTTGCTGAGGTGAGGCTCCTCCTGGGAGCACTGAGGCTCCTGCCACACCACTGAGTGCTCGTGATGTTTCTAGGACAGGCAGGATAGCTACAGGGCCTGAGTCACTGTGAGGAGAGGGGAGATTTCTGGATCCACAGGCTGGGCCCCTGTGTCAGTCTCAAAGATAGGAATTCACATCAGAAGATGCATAGGTGTTCCCAGGCAGTGTGGCCTCTCCCTCCCTCCCTCCCTCCCTCCCTCCCTCCCTCCCTCCCTCCCTCCCTCCCTCCCTCCCTCCCTCCCTCCCTCCCTTCTTGAGTCCTGCGCATACTGGTTCAGGGGCACTTGATGCTTCCATGTGTTTGGGTTTTTGTTTGTTTGTTTTGTTTTGTTTGTGTGTGTTTTCTGAGACAAATTTTCTATGTTTCTTTATATAACAGTCCTGGCTGTCCTGGAACTTGCTCTGTAGACCAGGCTGGCCTCGAATTTACAGAGATCCGCCTGCCTCTGCCCCCCAAGTGCTGGGATTAAAGGCATGCGCTACCAGCGCCCCGTGTGTTTTGTTTTTTCCAGACAGGGTTTCTCTGTGTAGCCATGGCCATCCTGGATGACCAGGCTGGCCTCAGACTCACAGAGATTCATCTACCTCTGCCTCCTGAGTGCTGGGATTGGAGGCGTGCGCCACGAAACTGGCTCATGCTCTCCATGCTGGAGGCCAGAGGCCACTGTCCTCAGGGCTGGGTCAGATTCCTTGACTGTGGCTCTTGGGAAGCACAGGCCACTCGGGCCTCTGGTCACTAGGACACTGCTGGGAGGTGGCATCTGCTGGGTTCCAAATGTCTGACCCCCATCTGTCTCCACCCCACTATAGGTGGCAGCAGGGTCCCCCATATTCAGCTCTGCTACACAGTGAGTGACATGAATTTTGCAGATTATTTATAGCTTAAGTGATAGAATGAAGTCTGCTGTCAGCCTGTTACTGGTGTTCCATTTTAGACAAAAGTCAACGGCGCCACAGTGTACAAGGTGTCTGTCTTCAAGCCACAAGAAACACACCAAGAAAACACCAACCCCTAATTTCTCCAGAACCCAAACAAACTCTCACTTGCAGTTCTCAGTGTCAAGCCTGACAGGGAACGTGGCCTTTGGCCCTTCTAGACTGATTAGTTCAAATTTAATTAGGAAGGGCACATTTCCTAATCCCGAGCATGAGGAAAATGTTTTATCGGAAATCTGCTGCCAGGGTACCCAGCTAGTTACCCGAGAGCTAGCTCCTGTTGCCTTGGCTGTGAGGAAGTCAGGAAGCAGGTAGGTGCCTGGTTTTGTGTGTGTGTGTGTGCACGTGTGTGTGTGCGTGCATGCCTGGTGTGTGTGTGTGGTGTGTGCCTGGTGTGTGTATGTGTGTGTGCCTGGTGTGTGTGTGTGGTGTGTGTGTTTGTGGTATATGTGTGTGGTGTGTGTGTGTGTGTGTGTGTGTGTAGGGAGACAATGGGAGGGAGATGTGCACTCTTCGCTCCTCCATTGCTGACTTCAGGGCGCAGTTTTCAAGGGTAAGGATGAAGGGCAGCACTGTTTACCTGGGGTCAGACTCAACCCAAACTCTCCTGCATCTTCGTTTTGAATTGTAAACAGAACTTTTCAGGTACTACAGGTATATAGGTTCTTATAGGTGGAGGGAGGCCGGGCGGTAGTGGTGCATGCCCTTAATCCCAGCACTCGGGAGGCAGAGGCAGGCGGATCTCTGTGAGTTTGAGGCTAGCCTGGTCTACAAGAGCTAGTTCCAGCCGGGCGGTGGTGGCGCACGCCTTTAATCCCAGCACTTGGGAGGCAGAGGCAGGCGGATCTCTGTGAGTTCGAGACCAACCTGGTCTACAAGAGCTAGTTCCAGGACAGGCTCCAAAACCACAGAGAAACCCTGTCTCGAAAAACCAAAAAAAAAAAAAAAAAAAAAAAAAAAAAAAAAAGAGCTAGTTCCAGGACAGCTCCATGCCTACCAAGAAACCCTGTCTTGTTTTTAAAAAAAAAAAAAAAAAAAAAACCCAAAAAACAAAACAAAATGTGGAGAGAGAATTCTCATTCACGGTTTTTTGTCCTGGTTGTCCTGAAATCCACGGCTCTTGAGCTCACTGAGATCCGCCTGCCTTGAGTGCTGAGATTAAAGATGAGCTCCACCAAGTCCAGCGAATTCTGGTTCTGTTTAAGGGCTCACACTGGAACTGTCTCAGAGGCACTTCTAGAGCAGGGAGCGGTCAGTTGTGATGGCGCACACGTTTGAACCCAGCACTGGACAGGCAGAGACAGGAGGATCTCTGAGTTCCTGGCTTGCCAGAGTTACATGGTGAGACCCTGTCTTTTTGTTTTTTGAGACAGGGTTTCTCTGTATAGCCCTGGCTGTCCTGGAAGTCAGAGATCTGCTTGCTGCCGCCTCCCAACTGCTGTGAGTAAAGTTGTGGCCACAACCACCTGGCAGAGAGATCCCAGAAAAAGAAATGTCAGAAAATAGTCAAGTCCTACCTTCTCCAAATTATCTGTAAGATTAGAAAAGGACTGAGAGCTGGCCTGATGACACACACCTGTAAACTCGAGAACTTGGGAGGCAGAAGTAGTAGGGTATGAGTTCAAGCCCAGCCTGGGTTAGATAGTGAAGTCTTAACTCAAAAATCCAAAAATAGCTGGGAAGTGGGGGTGCACCCCTTAAATACCAGCACTTAGGAAGCAGAGGCAGGTGGATCTCTGTGAGTTCAAGGCTAGTCTGGTCTACAGAGTGGGTTCCAGGACTAAACTCCATAGCTATTGAGAAACCCTGTCTCAGAAAATCAAAAATTCAAAATTGGAGGACTGAGAAATGGCTCAATGGGTAAAAGTGCTCGTTGTACAAGTCTGCAACCCGAATCCAATCCCCAGAGCCCATGTGAAGAAGGTACAAGGAGGGAGCTAACTCCACTAAGTTGTCCACGTGGGTGAGGGGTATGCAAACTCTGTGCCCCCAGAAACACACATACCACCACCACCACCACAATAATAAATACATGAACCAGTACAACTGTATGTAGGTAAAAAAGCAAACCAAACAACAGAAAAACAGGCATGGAGGTGCCTGCCTATAATCACAGCCCTGTGGAGATGGAGGTAGGAAGTTGCGAGTTCAAGGTCATGGCTATACAGCAAGCTCAAGACCATCTTTGGGGGTATGAGACCCTGCCTCAAAATCATAAAACATATACAGGCAAAAACAAACAAAAAACCAAATCAATACTAAGAGCACATCACAGCAGAGTCAAGTTCATAGGGGCCTCACACCAGGTCTGCAGCGGCTTCGACACTTGAGTGTAAAGTGCTGGGCAAGGTTTAAGACCTGTCTGTGATGACATATCTCTATAAACCAGGGCTATAAAGTACCATTTTATAGTGCTGGGGGCAGAACTCGAGGCTTTGTGCATGCTGAGCACACACTCCGGCCCAGCTAGGGGAAACGCTCAGCTTGATAAAGGTCCCATTGAGAAGCACACAGCCATCATCACATTTAGAACCTTCAGCCTAATCCCCTTCAGTTAGGATACAACACGACTACTGTGGCCGCTCCTGTTGCCATGGTGCTCGGAGGCCCAGCCAGCTCTTTAAGAAAAGGAAAAGGAGTGTATGGATTGGAAGGAAGACATCATCTCCACTCAGGGGAAAGACTCAAAGCCAGATTGTAAAGGACTATTCAGGGGCTGGGCAGGCGGCTGCACCCACACTCCAGAACCTCTCTGCAGCAGTTGTAGGGCCGAACAGGCCTGCCACCACCTTGCAATAAAATTTTCCTGGCGCAGCCCCAGGTGTAGCGTCCGGGCCTGGATGGGAACACACCTCAGGGCCGGGTACCTGCTCACCAATCTAGGAAGCTAATTCTGATGCTTGCTTTATACCCTGGTTTTTAAAGTTCAAGTTCCCATTTTTTTCAAGCTGAATCTCCAGACCAGTTTTTCACTTGAGCTGTTCTGGGGGGAGGGGGCTTGGGCTCCTCCACTGGCTCTGCCCTCAGGGCTCTACTGAACTCCCACGACACTGGGGCTCCTAGCTTGCTTGTCTGCAATAATGACCTCCCTTGGTGTCCCTAAGTGCCACAAAGGAAAACAATTAAGAAATCTCTAGTGGCTTGATGAGAATTATAAGCATCCTGTTAGGATCTGCAGTGGCCACCAAACAACGCACTCAGCAGGATAAGGCACTTCCTGAACAGACTTGTCTGGATTTTGTCTGCGGTGATGAGCCATCTCTCAGGCCCCTTAAATCATTTTTATTAAGGAGTAATTAACATACAATAGTGGGCATCTTTCTAGAACTTCCTGGCAATTTATCTATTTTGTAAAGTATGCACTCAAACACTTCAGTAAGTTTTGTTTTCCTTTTTCTTGAGCCAGAGTTTCATGTGTCCCAGGGTGGCCTCAAACTTGTGATTCTGAATTTCTGATCCTCCTGCCTCTCCCTCTGAGTGCTGGGATTACAGGTGTGCGCCATCATTCTCCCTTTATGTAGAACTGGGGTTGAATCCAGGGCTTTGTGTATGCAAGGGCAAGCACTCTACCGACTGAGCTATTTACCCAAACCCCTTTTATCAACTCAGATGTTCCAGATATGAGTCTAAAATGTTTTTGTTTGTTTACCTGTTTTGAGACAGGCTCTCACTGAGGAGCCAAAGCTGGCTTCCAATTTGTGCTCCTTCGGCCTCAGCCTCTTAAGTGCTGGGAGTACAATGTACGCTGCCAGGCCTGGTGACTTTGTTTTGCAGTGTTGGGGGTAAAACTGGGGCCTTCCAGGGCAGACGTAATGGTTCAATGGCTAAAAGTACTTATTGCTCTTGCAGAAGGTTGGATTCACTTCCAAGCACCCATTTAGTAATTCAAAACCCTAACTCCAGTTCAGGGGAATCCAATGCCTTCTTCTGTCTCCCGAAGGCACCAGGCACACATATGATGCATACACATGCAGGTAAAACACTCTCACATATAAATAAATCTAAAAATAAAAAAATTAACTGGGGTGCTGGGCGGTGGTGGCGCACGCCTTTAATCCCAGCACTTGGGAGGCAGAGGCAGGCGGATCTCTGTGAGTTCGAGACCAGCCTGGTCTACAAGAGCTAGTTCCAGGACACGCTCCAAAACCACAGAGAAACCGTCTCAAAAAACCAAAAAAAAAAAAAAAAAAATTAACTGGGACCTTCGACAGCAGATGAGTGTGCTGTCCCTGAGCCTTCCTCCCCCCCACCCCGGCCTTTTTAGTTTGTTTTTGTTTTAGAGACCAGGTCTCCCTAGTAGTAGCTCTGGCTGGTCTAGAACTCCCTATGCACACAAGCTGGCCTCAGACTAATAGATCTCCCTGTCTTGCTTCCCAGGTGATGGAGTTAGAGGTGTGTGCTACCATGTCTGGCCTTCTCCTTTGTTCTTGGTGTGTTCCTGGGGGTGGACCATGTGATGCTGGAATAGCAGTGCTTCCCGCCCGGCATGGTGACTCTGGGGAAGTAGAGGTGGGCACAAGTCCCCTCTCGTCCCCTCTCTTGCTTGTTATGTGGTAGGTTTGCCAGGGTAGGTAGGCAGAGGTATATGGGGATCAGGCTACCACCAAAAGGTGGCACTTACAGGTTCTTCCTAGGGGCCTTCTCAACTTGCTGAATTGTCTGGTTTTGAGAGAGTGTCTGTTGCCCCGGCTGGCCTAGGACTAAAGTCTTTCCCACTGTCTCAGCCTCCTCGATGCCAAAATTACAGGGCTGAGAAATCAGACCCTGATTGAATTTATTATTGTTTTTTAATTAATTAAAATTTAAACATTTAAAAAAATCTTCATGTGTATTTTCATGAGTTTATGTGCATCACACGTACGCGGAGGCCAGAGGGTGCTGCATCCTGGCACTAGAGTGGAATTACAGGCAGCTGTGAGCTGTCATGTGGGGGCTGGGAACCCAATCTCAGGCCTGTGTAAGAACAGTCAGTGCTCTTAACCACCGAGCTGTCTCTCCAGCCAGCTGTGTTTCAGTGATCAGATTATCACCATCATTATTATAACTACTGTTGTGCGGGCATTTGTACACATGTGTGTGACTCCAAGTGCACACATGTGGAGGTTAGGGACAACTTTCAGGACTCGGTTATCTCTCTCTCTCCGTTTTTTTTTTTTTGGTTTTTCGAGACAGGGTTTCTCTGTGGTTTTGGATCCTGTCCTGGAACTAGCTCTTGTAGACCAGGCTGGTCTCGAACTCACAGAGATCCGCCTGCCTCTGCCTCAAATGTGTAGCCCAGGCTGGCCTCTGTTTTGGTTTTTGAGACAGGATTTCTGTGAGGACTGGCTGGTCTTGAACTGCCTCTGCCTCCAGAGTGTTGGAATCAAAGCCTTACCACCACTCCTGAGACGTTCTTCTTACCGTCGCAGGCTGGGCTATCAGGCTAGTGGAGCAGGCACCTGTTTTACTTGCTGCCCCAGCTTGAAGTCTTGAACGGCTGCTGTTTTCAGACTGTGGCTCACTGTGTAACCCCTAAGTGCTGGGGTTACAACATGTGCCACAATGCCCCATTGATTTGTTTTGTTTGTTTCAGACAAAAATCTCACCATGAACTCTGCCTGTCCTGGAACTCACTCTGTAGACCAGACTGGCCTCAAACTCACAGAGATCCACCTGCCTCTGCCTCCTGAATGCTGGATTTTTTTCCTTTTTGGGTGGTGGTTCAAAACAGGGTTTCTCTGTGTAGCCCTGGCTGTCCTGGAACTCGCTCTATAGACCAGGCTGGCCTCAAATTCAAAGAGTCACCCGTCTCTACCTCCCGAGTGCTGGAAAGGATTCATTACAACTGACTGCACATTTAAAAAAATCATGAACATTTGTGTTTTTTTTTTTTTTTTTTTTTTTTTTTTTACATCTAAGCCTTCAGGAAAATGTTTACGATAAGGCTAGTGTGGTGATTTCACACCCTTAATGCCAGCACCAGAGTCAGAGGCAGGGGGATCTCTGTGAGTTTCAGGCAAGCTGAGTCCACACAGTGAGTTTCAGAATCAGAACGGCCAGGGCAAACCACATCTCAAAACAGAAAGGAAGGGAGGGAGGGAGGGAGGGAGGGAGGGAGGGAGGGAGGGAGGGAGGGAGGCTGGGTTTGGTGGCTTACACTATAATTTCAGCACCTGAGAGGCAGAGATGCAGGCGGATTACAAATCAAAATCAAATTAAAAGAGAGAGGCAATGTGGTTGGGCAGGGGTGAGCGTTTGAGTTGTAAAGATCCTCACCTTCCATCTGACTCCCTCAGTACTGGGCACAGGGTCACTGTAATTCAAACCTCCACACATCCGGCTGTGGGTGACATTACAACTCCTGTTCGGCCCCCTATGGCTTCCACCTCAAGTACTCCCCTGCCTGTGGGCCTGGGAGGAGAGCCCATGCAGGTTCATGGACCTTACATATTTTCTTTGATGCTGGTGTCTGAATATCACCTCCATGAGGAAGGTAGCTGAGACCTGGGTTCTCTTTATAGATTCTTCATGCGTTTTACAAAAGCCTTGTTTCCGTATATTCATTAATACAGTCGATTCGATTGAGAAAATTCTGCCTTTGGCCTCTTGGTCAGCTTTACAAGCAAAATGCATGTAGGCTCCGGTGCCAAACACTGGGGTCAGCATGGCTGCGGCACCCAAACTCAGAAATATGTCTTGTGGCATCATGGCATAGTGAGTGCTTTGGTCTTTGTCCCTATTTCCTGGTGCATAATTGCTAACATCGTAATGGAGTCATGCCTTAGTATCCACAGGGGCTCAGCTCTAGGCCAACTCCCTCCCCCACACTCCTCCCCTGGTCCCCATACAGAATGTCCATGTGTTTGCCTGGAAGTCTTTTTTTTTTTTGGTTTTTCGAGACAGGGTTTCTCTGTGGTTTTGGAGCCTGTCCTGGAACTAGCTCTTGTAGACCAGGCTGGTCTCAAACTCACAGAGATCCACTTGCCTCTGCCTCCCAAGTGCTGGGATTAAAGGCGTGCGCCACCACCGCCCGGCTGCCTGGAAGTCTTGTCCACTGACTCTAAATCAGCTCTCTTGAGTTCATATAATCTCTTTCTTTTTTCTGAGACAGGGTTTCTCTATGTAACCCTGACTGTCCTGGAATTCGCTCTCTAGACCAGGCTGACCTCAGACTCAGAGATCTGCCTCCCTCTGCCTCCTGGGATTAAAGGTGTGCGCCACCACCATCGGCTCCATAATTTCTCATACAATATAATATTCTCCCAATAAATACCTGCTGTACTGTATTACTGGAGATGATAGAAAAAGGTAGGTACATGTTTAATAAAATTCAGCTTTAAAAAGCAACTTTTGCTTTATGGTGGTGGGGCACGCCTTTAATCACAGCACTTGAGAGGCAGAGGCAGGAGGATCCCTGTGAATTCCAGGCCAGCCGGGGCTACAGAGAGAGTTCCAGGACAGCCAGGGCAGCATGGAGAAATCCTGTCTCTAAAAAACAAAAAAAATAAAGAAAAAAGAGAGAAAGAAAGTATTAAGGTGTGCTGTACGGTCCCCGGAGATAAAGCCAGGAAATTGTAGCTCAGCATGGTGGCTCACACCTGTTTTTGCTTCAGCATTTTGGAGGCCAAGACAGGAAGACTACCGCCTAAGTTGGAATTACGGGCCTTAGCTATAAAGGTTATTTCAGTTACTTTCCTTGCTGGGGATGTAGCTCAGTGGTCATACCTGCCTATAGTGTACATGATCCTGGGCTCAATCCGCTCAGCACTGCAGAATTAACTGACTAGATAAAATGACTTTCTTTGTAAGGGTGGCCCTGGCAGCTAGAGCGATGGGAAAGTAGCTGATTACGTAGCACTGGTTCGCTTCAGGAAGGCTGTTTGGAGGAAGGATTAGGGCTGAAAGTGGCCTGTTTGGGAATTATTTGGGAAATAGGTCTCGGAGGCGAGGTAAACATCTTGGCTTTACGTTGAACAGGGACAGTGGCCTCAGCAATTCCATGTTGACATTTAGCTTGGTCTGCAGGGCCCAGTGCTGAACCCCAGAAGTGTCCTGTTATTTCTGCACACCTGCTTTGCCACTGGGTCCCGAACCACCACCAGCTGGGCTGGGAGCCGTTTCCTCTGTCTTGGGCTAACGCTTCTGGGCTCCTTCCCCCCCAGAGATTTTATTTTTATGTGTGTTTTGTCTGCACATATGTAGACACACCGTTTGTGCTGTGCTCCATTTTTTTTTGTGCTCCATTTTTGGAAGCACACCTAAGACTGCTATGTCCTGCCTGCCACACAGACAATTTCATCTGGAACACTAATCCTTTCACCGAAAAATTAACCTAAAGCAGCTGTGTTAGCCGGTCAGTTATTTTTCTATTGCAGGATTCTTGGTTTTCTTGTTTGTTTTTGGAGACAGGGTTTCTCTATGTAACAGTTTTGGCTTTGTAGACCAGGCAGGCCTTGAACTCGCTGAGATCTGCCTGCTTCTGCCTCCCAAGTGCTGTGATTATAGGTGTACACCACCACCATAAAGCAAAAATTGTTTTTTAAAGATGAATTTGTATTACACATGCCACCACCACCCAACCTCATTCTTGGCTTTCTTAATCTGTCTTTAGATTTTTTTAAGAGAGGTGTGTTGGGGGGTCTCAGTGATGTGGTGACCTACTCCTGTAATCTCAGCACCTAGGATGCGAGACAGGAGGGTGAGTTCAAGGTCACCCTGGGCTGTATTAGACCGTCTTAGAAAAGAAAACTGGGTGTGGTGGCGCACACCTTTAGCCCTAGAGCACTTGGGATATAGAGGCAGGTGGATCTCTGTTAGTTCAAGGCCAGCCTGGTCTACAAAGCAAGCGAGTTCCAGAACAGGCTCGATGGGGCTGGAGAGATGACTCAGTGATTGAGAACACTGGATTCTCTTCCGGAAGATTCAAGCTCTGTCCTCAGCACCCACACGACAGCTCACAACTGTCTCTGATTCTAGTCCAGAGTGTATATGCTCTCTTCTGGCCTCACATACATGTAGGCAGAACATCCATGTACAAAATATATGTGCTTCCTGTGCTGGTCAGCGACTTCTTGGTTCATTTGACCCACCTGCCTTGTTCTCAGGAGTAGCTGTGACTGACTACACAGGTGTCTCTGGAGTAACTGTGACTATGCAGGTGTCTCTTGGAGTAGCTGTGACTACACAGGTGTCTCTGGAGTAGCTGTGACAACACAGGTGTCTCTGGAGTAGCTGTGACTACACAGGTGTCTCTGGAGTAGCTGTGACAACACAGGTGTCTCTGGAGTAGCTGTGACTACACAGGTGTCTCTGGAGTAGTCGTGACTACACAGGTGTCTCTGGAGTAGCTGTGACTACACAGGTGTCTCTGGAGTAGTCGTGACTACACAGGTGTCTCTGGAGTAGCTGTGACAACACAGGTGTCTCTGGAGTAGTCGTGACTACACAGGTGTCTCTGGAGTAGCTGTGACAACACAGGTGTCTCTGGAGTAGCTGTGACTAAGCAGGTGTCTCTGGAGTAGCTGTGACTACACAGGTGTCTGGAGTAGCTGTGACTACACAGGTGTCTCTGGAGTAGCTGTGACAACACAGGTGTCTCTGGAGTAGCTGTGACTAAGCAGGTGTCTCTGGAGTAGCTGTGACTACACAGGTGTCTGGAGTAGCTGTGACAACACAGGTGTCTCTGGAGTAGCTGTGACTACACAGGTGTCTGGAGTAGCTGTGACAACACAGGTGTCTCTGGAGTAGCTGTGACTACACAGGTGTCTCTGGAGTAGCCGTGACTACACAGGTGTGTGTCACCGCCATGCTGTGTAGACTCCTGAGAACTGGACATAGCTGAATCTGGGCTCTTTACGCCCAGTTAGTTAACAGAGTGTTTTGATCATGACATTAGATATACTTTACTGTGTGAGGTTGGAGATTATTCTGTCTTACACATGCCAGGCAAGACTTTTTTTGTTTGTTTTTCTTTTCTTTCTTTCTTTTTTTTCTGTGTAGCCTTAGCTGTTCTGGAACTCTTACCTTGGCTTCCCATATACTAGGATGACACACGTGTGTCACCGTGCTTACTTATGCAGTGTTGGCATGGATGGAACCACGGACTCTAGGTAAGCACTCCTATCAAGTGAATGTCCTCAGCCCCCTAATGTTCTAACACTAGGGTGGATGGAACCACAGACTCTAGGTAAGCACTCCTATCAAGTGAATATCCTCAGCCCCCTAGTGTTCTAACACTGAGCTACATTCAGGCCATAGTGGCTTTTGTCTGTCTATCTATTTATCTATCTATATCTATATAATTTGATTTTTTTTCCTTCAGAGGCTCTAGCTGTCGTGGAACACATTCTTTTCTTTTTTTTCTTTTTGAGACAGTGCCTTTCTGTCCTGGAACTTGCTGTGCAGACTAGGCTGACCTTGAACTCACAGAGGTCCGCCTGCCTCTGCCTGTGGGGTTAAAGGACTGCACCGCCACACCTATCTGGGCATTTTTTTTTTTTTTTTTTTGCATCACTGAACTTCCCTTCTGTTTCTCAGAGAAGCCTGGGCTGCCATCTAGGCACCTGAAGACCTCCTGCAGCGGCTCCTGCTGTGGCACATTCCCTGGGAATGTCCCTGCCTTGTCTGGAGCCTGAGCACCCCACCCTGAGCAGAGTTCTGGAGACTTCTTTTTATTAGCATTTTTTCCCCTTCCTCCCCTTAACTCTTCTTTAGTTCTCTCTCCCTGCTTCTTGAGGTCTCAGCTATGTACCCTACGCTGACCTTAAAATGTTTTTTTTGGGGGGGAGGGGTTGTTGGGACAGAGTCCCATGTGTGGTCCTGGCTGACCTCGATCCTTTGGCCGTCCTCTTGCACTCTGGTAGACAAACAGCCCTGGGCAGGCCGGACAGGGCTCCACCACCAGGGGCCTTCAGCCCCCAGCCTCATGTGTGGACGTGTTGTAGGGTATTGAGGGCTCTTGTCTGCATAGTTCCTCTCTTTCTTTAGACTTGGCCTCAACCGCCATCCTTCCCTGCCTCTCCAAGTTCCGTTCTCCATCTCCTCAGCGCTGTACCGCCTGCTCACGGCTGTTCCTTGCAGTCCAGAAGTGGCCTCCATTCAGATGACCTGGTGACCTAGAATTGGCCTCTGCCCCTCTACCCAGGGTGCTGGCAGTGATGCCCATCCTCCTATCTGCACACAGCTGCTTGGTATCTCGGCGAATCTGGTTCTTATCACCACAGCTTGCTAAGCAGGAGTGAGTGCAGGGCATCTATGGCCTGCCTAGAATAAATACCACTAAAAGCAAGCCGATGTGATTATTTCTAAATGTATTTGCTTTGGTTTCAGAAGTGACTTCAACATGTTGCTTTCCTGAGTGGCTAATCATTTCCTCGTAACCATTTCAAAAAAACCAACAGATCTCTGAGGCACTGAACCTCAGGCATTGTGGAGGCGTCTCTCCGCCCTGAAGGAATTCAGTGCAGGCAGCAAATTAGGCTGCTCATTAGCTTCAGGATCTGCACAGTTTACTTGATTTGTTTTTTCTTTTTCTTTTCTTTTTTTTTTTTTTTTGAGGTTGAATATTTATTCAGGGGGTTATGAAGGGGAAAGGGAGAAGGGGGGGAGAGAAGAGAGAAGGAGAAAGAGAAAAGGAGAAAAAGTCGAGAAGGCGGGAAGGCAGAGAAGTGGGGAGAGAGGCAAAAAGTGAAGCTGCCTCTCCGAGAGGAAGATGGAAAAGAGCTTGATTTGTTTTTTCTAAAGCACTTTTTTTCCTTTTTAAAAAATATTTATTTTTATTGTATGTGAGATTGTGTTGGAACCCCTGCAACTGGAGTCCCGACAATTGTAAGCCGCTATGCGGGTGTCTGGACTTTCGTAACTACGGAGCCACCTCTCTCCAGCGCTTGCACTGGTTCCGCAGAGGCAGATCGAGATGCGGCGGGTTGTGCACAGGCCTCAGAGAAGTGTCGCGGGCAGAAGGCTCTCATCCAGCAGCAGGGACCAGGCCACAGGCAGAGATGCCGAGAAACAGGGAGGAGCCTTGGTCTCTTTGGCTGTGGAGCAAGGCTGCTCTGATGGTGGGCCGGGGGATGTGAACCAGGTCTGCACAGGGCTCTCTGCTCTCCCAGAGCTGTTCCCAGGCTCTTCTTGGTCTGTATAGCTCACCCTGGCTACCAGGCCTTATGTCCACCTTCCCTGGGTTACTGAGACCTAGGGGATTCTGGGTCCATTCTCCAGTGTGAGAAGCAGGCGGGAAAGAAACACAGTGTTCTGGATTGGCTTACATCAGTCACGCGCTGTTCTTGGAGGCCGTCCCCAGCTCTTCACTTGGGTTTCCTTATCACAAATATGCATCACACCAGTTTAGTACCGTCTCCCACGAGGACACGTCTTGGCTTCTCTCCTGAGTTCTCCTGTGTTTCACAAGAGACACCAAGCGCCTGTGGAGGCCAGACAGTGGCAGGTCTGGTAACAGGGACTCCAGGTTAAGAAGCGTCAGAGGAGGGCAGGTTGGGGTTAAGACTAACAGATCAGGAAAGCATCACCCTGACAGCCACATCAGCATCCTGAGGCTAACCTGTTTGCCTGATAGGGTTAGAGCAGAGACTGCCACGTCTTTGCTTTTCTTTAGGCCTTTTCATTTCTTTCCTCCCTGCTTGCTCTGCTTCCTCTTTCTTTTCTCTCCTGTCTCCCCTCCTTCCCTTACTTCAACAAATTTTATCTTTCATCTGTGTGTGTGTGTGTGTTGCCTACCTGTATAACATATGTACCATGTGCATGCCTGGTGCCCATGGAGGTCAGAAGAAGGTGTCAGAGTGCTGGAGTTTCTGGAACTGGAGTTATGGATGGTTGTGAGCCATCATTTGGGAGCTGGAATTGACCTCAAGTCCTCTGCAAAGCAACAAGTGCCTTTAACCACCAACCCATTTCTCTAGCGCTCCCCGAACTTGGTTTTAAACAGGGTTTATGTTGGCCTCAAACTTTTGACTTATTAAAGGAGTGCACCACCACTGCCCAGTCAATTTTATTTATTTTTATTTTGTATGTTTTAGTGCTTTGCTTAGATGTATGTCTGTGCACATGTTTGGGTACTGTCCGCAAAGGTCAGGGCGTGTGTCAGGTTCCCCAGGACTGGAGTCACAGGAGGCTGTGAGCCATGTGGGTACTGGGAACTGAACATAGGTCTTCTGGAAGAGAAGTCCAGGCTTTTCTTTATTTATTATTAGTACTTATTATTGGTTTTTCAAGACAGTTTTTCAGGGTCCCTGGCTGTCCTGGAACTCACTCTGCAAACCAGGTTGGTTCTCAAACTCAGAGATCCGCCTGCCTCTGCCTCCCGAAGTGCTGGGATCAAAGGCGTGGGCCACTGTGCCTGGCTATAACCACTACTCTTAACCGCTGAGTCATCTCGCTAGAGCTCCAGGCAGGCCAGTTCCCATTGGCATTGACAGTGAGGCTGCTGTTCGGGCCTACGAGGCCAGCCTGGCTCCAGGAGTGTGCTGCTTCCCAAAAACTTCTGGGATTAGCCTGTAAATGGTTTAACTCATGAAGTGCTAATGTTCAAACGTGAACATTTTAATTTAATTAAGTTTTTAAGTTTTAAAAAATATTTATTTGTATAGATATTCTTCCCTGCATGGTGTTTTTTTTTTGTTTGTTTGTTTTTTTTTTGTTTTTCGAGACAGGGTTTCTCTATAGCTTTGGAGCCTGCCTGGAACTCCCTTTGTAGACCAGGCTGGCCTCAAACTCACAGAGATCCGCCTGCCTCTGCCTCCCGAGTGCTGGGATTAAAGGCGTGCGCCACCACCGCCCGGCTTCTTCCCTGCATGTTAAATGTGTGCACTGGATGTACGTCCGGTCAGAAAAGGGTGTTGGATGCCCTGGAACTGAAGTTAGAGACGGTTGTAAGCAGTGGCGTGAGTGTTGGGTTGGGAATCAAATCCAGGTCCTTGGCAAAAGAAACAGGGTTGGGTTTTTGTTTGTTTGTTTTTTTCTAAGTTATCTCTCCAGCCCTACCCCCCACCCCCCATGCCCACTTCTTTGGCTTTGTGGTGGCTGAACAATTGTCTTAGCAAGCATATGAAGGTTGGAGGTCAGTTTGTGGTAGTTCTTTTCTTTGTGGTGGCTGCACAATTGTCTTAGCAAGCATATGAAGGTTGGAGGTCAGTTTGTGGTAGTTCTTTTCTTACCAAGTCCCAGGGACCAGATTCTACTTGTTAGGTTTGGCAGCAAGCACCTTCATCCACTAAGTCATCTTGTCAATGTGTTACATTATTTTATTTAGTTAGGGTTTTGTTTTGTTTTCTGAGACAGGGTTTCTCTGTGTAGCTCTGGCTGCCCTAAAACTTGCTCTGCAGACCAGGCTGGTTTCAGACTCAGAGATCCACCTGCCTCTGCCTCCTGAGTGCTGAATTACAGTATCTTAATTTTTATTGTATTTTATTGATGTTTTGCCTGTTTGTCTGTGTGAGGGTGCTGGATTCTGGGGTTACAGTGGTGAGCTGACATGTGGGTGATGGGAATTGAACTTGGGTCCCCTGGAAGAACAGTCAGTGCTCTTAACGGCTGAGTCATCTTTCCAGCCTCAATATCTTAATTTTCTTTTGAGACAGGACCTCTCTGTTGTGTAGCTCTGGCTGTTCTGGAACTCCATATGTAAACCTCACTGGCCCCAAACTACAGAGAGCTTAGCTGCCCCCCTCAGCCTCTCAAGTGCTGGGACTGAAGGTGTGTGCCATCACTAAGGGTTCCTAATGTTTGAGACGAGGTCTCTCACTGAGTCTGGAGCATCCTGTTTCAGCTAGACTGGACTCAGGTCCTCACGTGATCCTTGATCTGCAAGCACGTTCACCCACAAAGGTATCTCCTCAGGTCCCAGAAAGAACTGTTTTACAACTGGCACACACCTCTAATCCCAGCATTCCAGAGGCAGGCAGATAGATCTTTGAGTTCAAGGCCAACATGGTCTGCTGAGCGGAGTGAGTGGCCAGGACTTACACAGAGAAGAAAAACAAACAAAAGAACTGTTTTGTTGCCGGGCGGTGGTGGCGCACGCCTTTAATCCCAGCACTCGAGAGGCAGAGGCAGGCGGATCTCTGTGAGTTTGAGACCAGCCTGGTCTACAAGAGCTAGTTCCAGGACAGGATCCAAAGCCACAGAGAAACCCTGTCTCGAAAACACCCGCCCCCCCCCAAAAAAAAGAACTGTTTTGTTTTTGTTCTCAAGGTGAACATTTTAAAGAAATGTCTAGTTTCTCTGGAAACAGAAGCTTATTGGGTCCACAGAGCCAGGGAGGAGCCACTGTGGGTGTGCCCAGGCCCAGCCCAGTACCCTCTTCCTGCCTGCTCCCCTCTCCCCCACTCTCCTTCCCTGCTGGAAACACTCAGGCCTGGAGTACTCTCCTGGTGAGGCCTGAGGTGGAGGGTCTGGGACAGGGCAGCTCCACAACAGGCCAGACAAGGAGCAGTTGTTGAGTTCTTTTTGTTTTTTCCTCCTGGATCTCTAAGAGAAGCTTGGTGATAGAGTGTGGCCACTGTTACTGTTAGCATCTGCACAGACGCTGAGCTGTATAAGTAGGATTTAAGAAATGACTTTGAACTACAGGGTATTTTATCTTAATAATTCAAATGACAAATCATTTTTTTTCTTTTGCTTTTAGACTCAAGAATGTAGCCCAGGCTAGTTTTGAATTCACTACGTAGCCCAGGCTGGCCTTGAATTCATGATGATCCTCTTCCCTCAGCCTACCAAGGATGAGAATTATAGGCCTGTTCCATGAGAATGAGCTAAAAAAAAAAAAATCACAACATTTCAAAGAAATAAACCAAGCCTCCCATTGCGCTGCATGATGTCTAGCCGTTAGCTTGATTGGAAAAACTGACCAACTGCAGGAGCTGGGTGCTGACCGGAGAGGGGCTGGGCTAGGCCCAACTAGTACCCACATTCCTCGGCGCTTCCACGCCCATGACCCTCTGGCCGTGGGACAACCTTAGCCCTCCTGCTACACCACCCTTCCCGCCCAGTTCTGATTGGGTCTGTGTTTTCTGGAGCTTGGGAGATCTGCATGCGGTCAGAAGCACTGGGTAGCTATCTGGTGACTGTGATCTGGCCTCAGTTTTTACTTGAAAATGGGGACATGGTACCTGCACACCCTGCACACCTCAAACCAAGAACTTGCCTGGTACTAAGGGTCAGGCCACTCCCTCCTGGGACCCCCCTCAATCCCTGGTTCCTGCAGGCACGGACCTTCGGCCCTGCCTCTAGCCTTCCATCGCCTGTCCCTTTCCTATTAGAGGGTTCCTGTCTAGAGCACCTGTCTACCTCCCCAATTGCCCTCTGTGGCACAAATCCACATTAAACCCAACCATGAAGCTTCATCACTGCTGGGAGGGGCGGTGCCCACCTTTAATCTCAACACTCTGGAGGCAGAGGTAGGTTGATTTTTTAGTAAATTCAAGGCCAGCCTGGACTACCTTGTGCGCGGTTCTGGGTCAGTCAGTGCTATGAAGTCATACCCTATCTTAAAAGCAAGCAAACAAAAAACTAAACCAGCAATAAACTGAACAACAACAAAACAAGTGATTGCTAATTAAGGAGTTGGAAGCAGGAGGACCAGAAGTTCAAAGTCATTTTACGCTACAGAGTCTGAAGCAAGCCTGAACTACAGGAAACTCTGTTTTAAAAACAAAACAAACTGCCAGGCGGTGGTGACGCACGCTGTGATCCCAGCACTTGGGAGGCAGAGGCAGAGGCAGAGGCAGGCAGATTTCTGTGAGTTTGAGGACAGCCCAGACTATGGAGTGAGTTCCAAGATAGGCTCCAAAGCTACAGAGAAACTCTGTCTCAAACCCCACCCCCAAAAACTGTAGACTAAAACCAAAAATGAAGTATTAATTTTCATTTATGACTGAGAAAAAGACATGGGACAAAGTCCAGGACGCTGGAGTGGAGAGAGAGTGGCTTTCCACCCTGCAGGCAGCTACAGGCACAGGGCCAGGTTTTTTCAGAACAATTTGGTAACATTTCAAACCACTCACACCTTTGACCCAGCTATTTCCCGTCTAGATAATTGTCCAACCATGGGCTCCCACGAGCACAAGGACACTCACCGCACCACCGCATCTAGTACGGAAGACAATGCAGGGGGACCTTGAGACAAAGGAGCTTTACAGTGCTGTGGACCACCCAAAAGATCTGCTAGCCCGTGTACTGTGAAAAGACCTTCAGAGACAATAAAGAAGCAGGCTGCCTAGGGCTACATGCTGTAGGAAGGAAAAGGGCAAAGGCGTGTGTTTAAGGATGGTGCACCTGGCCCTGGCAGCTGGGTAGGTGGAAGGGAACTAGGTAGTGGGCGATTGGAGCCAGGCAGAGGAGGCTGGTGCACCAGCTGAGCCTGCACAGGCTGTTTTTCGACTCAGGGAGGTGGAAGGCACAACACAGTTGTCACTGGAGCCCCTCTCCTCCGGGGACGCTGTCTGTCCTTTGACGTGTCTGCCACTTGCATACCTGGGTCAGACACCAGGGAGGCTGGACTGTACTAATTCCTGGGGAAAACATTTGGGGGCACCACTAGCTGCTCTTCAGTAAGGCAGACTGCCTCAAATCTGAGCTTTGGGACCAGGTCCTCTGGATGGGGGAGGTTTTCTGAAGGCTCTGGCCGGGACCTGTGATCTTCAGAGGTATCTGGCCAGGTGAACAGATGGAGTAGCTGCTTTGGCCTTTGTTGGGATGCATAAGGAACCCTTCCAGTTTGATCTTTATGCTTATGTTTGGTGCTGCCAATAACCCAGGCCTTGGAAATACCAGGCAAGTCTCTGCCAATGGGCTAGTCTGCTCTGAAAGTGTCCCACAGTGTTGCCCGGGCTGAAGTAGATATCCCCATCTCAGAACTGTGAACAAGTTCTGTTCTGGATTTTCTTCGTTGTGTTAGTGTCTCCTGCCCCCAGTGCGTGCGTGCGTGCGTGCGTGCGTGCGTGCGTGCGTGTGTATGTGTGTATGTGTGTGTGTGTGAGGATGAACCTAGGGCCTTGCACAGGGGAGGGGAGCCTCTGTCACTGCTATGCCATAACCTTGCATCATCTGTCTTAATGCTTAATGTGTGGAAGGCTGCAGCAGGCTGACTCCTTCCCCAGGCATTTCATTGCAGTGGAACTTGAAAATCCACTTGTTTGGCTTCGAGAGAAAGTCTATCCATACTTCACTTAGGATTACACTAAAGGTTTCTTCACTATGGGGAACACCGCTGCCCTGATCATATTTAATACTTTCATCTAGGAAGTACATGTACTTTTAAAGCCTTACTTTTCTTTTTCGTTTTCCTTCCTTGAACAGGGTCTTGCTATGCACTCAGTCTGTCTTGAAACCTTTTTTTCTCCTGCTCCAGGCTACTGGAGTTATAGGCAGCACCACGAAGAGGGGCAAGCCTTCGCTGGCGGGAGGTGTGCTGGGGATGCGTGGAGAACTTCCTGCATCAGCCATCAGTCTTCCTTCCTGAAACTCTCTCTACCCTCCCACCCGCATCAGGCTGCAGCCCCCTCCCCCGTCAACTCTTTATCCTGCATACTGGCTGCTTGGTATTAGGAGTCCAGCATCCAGTGCAAAGCCTCAGGTGTCCCCACCCTTGGGGACATTCCTGAAGAGATAGAAGGGTGGGCGTGAGGGACTCCAGCAGCGGGAACGCCGACTTGTGTCTGCTGTGGGCGCTGGGCTTCTGGGCTAAGCAGTAGCACAGGGAGCAGGAGAACGGAACCCAGGCATTGGGCCAGCACTGCTCAGCCTTGAGGCTTCGGCAAGGGTGAAGGTGAGAGAGGAAACCTGGCTTGCGGGTGGGTAGGTGTGTGTGTGGGATAGACGTCAGGGTGTGTGTAGGGGGGATAGAAGTCAGGGTGTGTGTGGGGGGGATAGAAGTCAGGGTGTGTGTGTGGGATAGACGTCTGGGTATGTTTAGGGGGATAGAAGTCCGGGTGTGTGGGGGGGGGATAGAAGTCAGGGTGTGTGTGGGGGGATAGAAGTCCGGGTGTGTGTGTGGGGGATAGAAGTCAGGGTGTGTGTGTGGGATAGAAGTCAGGGTGTGTGTGTGGGATAGACGTCTGGGTATGTTTAGGGGGATAGAAGTCCGGGTGTGTGTGTGGGGGGATAGAAGAAGTCAGGGTGTGTGTGTAGGATGGACATCAGGGTGTGTGTGGGGGGGGGGGGGACAGACGTCAGGGTGTGCGGGTAGAGGTGCTATCTCATGGGCTTAGTGTGTGGATGACTTTGTCTAGTGCTGGGTGTGGGGCTGAGGCCTTTCCCCTCATCCTGGCAGGACCGAGATGGGAAACCACAGAAGCCAGTGAGGACTTGGGGTTGGTATGGGCAATGCTGGTTCCCACTTCAGAATTCAGAGATGTGAGGCAAGAAATCCCACCCTCCAGACAGGGAGCCAGCATGGCGTCCAGGGTGCCTTATGCCTCTCCCACCTTGACCTCCTGGATGCTGGGCCCCAGCACCTCAGTGGGCTTTCCTGTTATTAAACATGGACACAGTCACATGTTGGCCCTTCCATGCCGTTTCATCAGCTCTGTTAGCTGTCTAGAACCGTGTAATGGTCGGTCTACTGCTCACGAGGCACTGAGAGTGTAAAACCTGGGAATCCCACCCTACTTTTTGGAGCAAGACTTCCAGGCTGACTGGGGACTGTTCCTATCCCACCCACCACATCTTCATCAGAGACCTCGTCCCCCAAGGTATCAGGGTGTCCACCCATAAGGCCCTCAAGTCACTGTAGTATTGTACACAGTGACAGATCTCACTCAAGCCTTCCAGATGCCAGGGCTGCACCAGGAACCCAGGGCTGACCAAACCACTAGGATAACGTCCGTCTTTCCTCTCAGCAAAATCCTCTGTAGGATGAACCACAAAGCCAGAATCTCTGCTGGAATGTAGGGTTTTGTTTTGTTTTTAATTTTACTTTTATTACAGAAAGGAGCTAGGAGCTGTCAGCTCCAAGTATCTTGCCTGATCTGCGCCACCTTCACACCCCCTCAGGCCGCCCTCCACTTGGAACTTTCTGGTTACCAAGTGCTACTTCTGCTGTCACTTAAGAGTGCTCCCAGAGTGAGTGCTCCCAGAGTGAGTGCTCCCAGAGTGAGTGCTCCCAGAGTGCTCCCAGGCTGCATGTGGCCACCAGCTAACTGTTCAAAAGCCAGAGATGTTTCATCAGGTCAGCTGTACCGTGACCGTTTTCCCACTGGCTACCTGGAAAGTCTGTAAGCATGGGGAAAGCTTGCCTGTCTGTCAGTGTGGGCAGCAGGTCCACCCTCCACTGCAGTCACTCTGTCCTGTCCAAGGTCAGGACTGCAAAGGCGCATCCTCCCCTCCAGTCCTCCAGAGCTGCTCTCTGAGTTTGTCTCCCATCATCTCTGCCCACCTCACCCAACTGCACAGGCTTCTGCTTCACCCCTCCCTGAGCTGCGGCCTCCTGACTGCTGCTTCCGAGTTGTCCATCCCACTCTCTGCTGAAGCCACTCGGCCAAGAAGACTGACGTGATGACCTCATCCCACTGAGACCCCTCTTCAAGCCAGCAGTGATCTACACCAGGCAAAACTCAGGGGTTGTGGGCATAATGGCTCGTGTCTATAATCCCAGCACCGAGGGGCAGAGGCAGGAAGACTAAGGCAAGTTTCAGGCTAACCAGGGCACAGAGTAAGACCATGGCTCAAAAAAAAAAAAGGGTCACTTCTCACTTCTCTATGTAATCCTTGATGAATCTGTGGGGCTGACCACTTCCTCACTCTTTAAAGCAACCAGGGTGTGGTTCCCGTAATTCTTGTAATCCTAGCACCTGGGATATCACTGGAAATTCAAGGCCAGACAGAAACACCGGTGAGACACAGTCTCAAAAAACACAAAACAAAATAAAACAAACAAC
Source organism: Chionomys nivalis (assembly GCF_950005125.1). Classification (NCBI taxonomy): domain Eukaryota; kingdom Metazoa; phylum Chordata; class Mammalia; order Rodentia; family Cricetidae; genus Chionomys; species Chionomys nivalis. Next base: position 101,304,638 of record NC_080092.1, read on the forward strand.
AAAAACATTAAGCGCACGTAATATACATAGTTGAAAGAACAATAAAAATAAGTTAATTTAAGTAATCCAGTTTAAGGCACAGGGTTACTGCCACTTGCTTTTGTAAGTTTTGCACACACCAGCCATGTCTGCTGCCTGTCAGGACTCTGCGTGGCTCTTCAGCCTTTGTGTTGAGATGCACAGCTGAGGAGGGACAGATGTGTGGTTGCCAAACCACACACATTTGTATTTGGGTAACTATGAGCTTATTTCAGGTGAGAGGCAGCTGGAGGTGACGTTGCTCAGGCTCTGTCACTGTGAGCATCCCCACTCTTCCCCAGTGCAGCAGGCCTGTCTGTGCTGCCTCTCAGCTCCCTGTGGTGAGAAGTCAGGTTACTCTGTCCACTGCTACCTCATACAAAAAGACACACTGGTGCTGGAGAGATGGCTCAGCAGGTAAGTGCTTTTCAAGAGGACCTGGGTTCAGTTCCCAGCACCCACTTTGGGCATCTTATAACCTCCTTGTAGCTCCAGCTCCAAGGGGATCCAATGCCTCTGGCCTCCTGGGTACCTGCACTCACCCATACCCATACCCACCTCCTTTGGTGCTGGTAGCATTATAACTTTCTGGGTGTGGGTTTCATTATTCTGTGTGTGATTTGCTAGGCTTCCTGAGAGCCCTCTCTTCCTTGGTCCTTCTTTCTTGGATCTATTTTCTTGTTTTGTTTCTTGAATGGAGTCTCACTGTGTAGCCTTGGCTGTTCTGGAACTTCCTTTGTAGGTTAGGCTGGCCTTGAGCTCTCAGAGATCTTTCAGTTTCTGCCTCCTAAGTCTGAGTGTTGGGACATTTATTTACATCATCTTATTTGTCCTGGCAAAGGACTGGAAATGACCGAAAAACAATTGTGAGAACACACCAGGACATAGCTACCCAGTGGAGCAGACTGTGACCAGGGCTCACACCAGATGGACACCAGACTCACGCACCTCGTTCTGTCACTGCTGTGGGACCTTCAGCCAACAGCCTTTAAGATACTGATCCACTTCAAGAAAGACCCCCTGAGAAATCTCCAGTAGGAACAGATGGCCCAGATGTCAGAGTTCTACATCCAGAACAGACTCAAGACTGCTGCCTGAGATGATCAAGCCTCACAAGATACTACAGTCAGGACTTGATGATAATTATAAATTTTCCTTTAGGTCCCCATAAGATTATCATCACCCCCAATCAGCAGGAAGTAGCCTGGAAAACTACACCCACATTCTCCCAAAATGGACTATGGATATTTTCCTTTGTTTAGAATGTTGGTTACAAGTTTTTATGGATAATGGTCAGGAGAAAAGCTAAACAAAGAATATTAGATTCAGAGTTCTTGTTCCTTAAAAAAAGGGGGGGGGAGAGTGCTGTGGAACAGTGGTTGGTAGCCTGTCAATTGTATTTTAATAAAACACTGATTGGCCAGCAGCCAGGCAGGAAGTATAGGTGGGACAACCAGACAGGAAGTAGAGGTGGGTTAATGAAAACAGGAGAATTCTGGGAAGAGGAAATCTTGGTGTGCCACAGAGCAAGCAAGATGTAACTGCCTTGCTGAAAAAGGTACCAAGCCACGTGGCAAACATAGACGAGAATAATGGACTAATATAAGTTATAAGAGTTAATAAGAAGCCTGAGCTAATGGGCTAATCACTTTATAGTTAAAAAAAAAAAAAGATACTGATCCAGTCTGGACATGGTCTCATGTATTATCAATGCAAATGAAAAGCACGCATGGGCCTCTTGGAAGCTGGATTCGATTCCAGTTCCCAGGGCATGGAGAGAACTGCGATTGCCCCCTTTCTGTGAGTTTATCCCCAGATAAATACACCTTTGTTATACTCCATTTTGGGCGATTGTGGAACTCTTATACCCCAACATGATGTCACTGACTATGACTTTTTTTTTCCATTTTGAGTCAGGGTCTCTCTATGTAGCCCTGGCTGTCCTGGAACTCACTCTGTAGAGCAGACTGGCCTCAAACTCACTGAGCTCTGTCTGCTTCTGCTTTTGCTTCCTGAGAACTGGGAATGAAGGTGTGCATAACCATGCCAGGCTTTTTGTTCATTTTGTCTGGCTTAGATTTTGAAATCACTTTTTCTCCCTCCACCCTTTTTGCTTGGTGTCATCTCAAATAGTTCCCCCAAAGAGAGCCTTTAGAGAAGTTTTCCTAATAATTTCACTGCGACCATCGCTGGCTCTTCTAGAGAAGCAGAGCACTCTCTCCTAAGGAGCCCTGGGGACACGGTGTGCTACATGATTCCTGACCTGCAGGGCTCTATGATCACGGCGTGGGACACTCTGGCTCCCCACAAGAGCTAAGGTATGTGGGCCTAGGAGATCGAAAGGGCGGAGAGAAGTCACTTGAGAACATGGCGGCCTGCTGTTCCCGCTCCCTTTGGTACCCCACTCTGTTAGGAAGCAGCTCTCCTACCTGCTGCAGCTGAGTCGTCCTGAGAGGGGACTCCCGAAAGGCTGGATCCCAGGTCCAACAGCTTCCAGGTGTCCTGCAGGGAACTGCTGGCCAGCGAAGATGACCTGTGGTGGTCACTTTCCTCGGGGACATCGTGAGCCTGTGCTGGCAGCTTTGGGGACCTGTTTTCTTTCTGATACGCTGACTTCCAGGTCTCTGTGAGGACTCTGTGCTGTCTCTGTGAAAGTTAGGAGGACAGCTTCTTTGATAGCTACCCTCTCTCCAGCCCTGGGAAGTTTATAAAGGAGACCAGAACCCTCCTCAAGATGGGGATCGGTCCCTGGAAGCTGAGTGTCTGAAGCCCAAGTGAGTCCAGGATAGAGGTGTGGGGACAGAACCTTGAAGGCGGTAGTTCAAGGTACCAGAGTGTGAAGGGCGGGGTAAATGTACACCAGCTGTCCTGGTGTCTGTCCCTCCCCCGCCCCGCCACTCTGCAATGAAGCACCCAGTAGGAAATCCATGGCAGACATCACAGGGGTGAGACCTTTCCTAAGGTGCCCAGAATGTTCAAGTTCCCACAATTTCCACACTCGAGTGTGTGTGGACACCAAGCCCGGTCATATCCCATTACCCACAGAAACCTATGATTATACTCCAGCTCCCATAAAAACCCCCAGAAACCACTGCACCCCAGAGTGTGGCTGTACCTGAACAGGCCTTGATGCCACGCCCGCCTGGGAGCCTCGTGCGGTGCTGCTTTTGCTGACCGCGTGGGTAGATGCCACGCCCGCCTGGGAGCCTCGTGCGGTGCTGCTTTTGCTGACTGCGTGGGTAGATGACATGCCCGCCTGGGAGCCTCGTGCGGTGCTGCTTTTGCTGACCACTTGGGCGGAGTGTGGTTGATCTTTCCCTGCGTATCCAGAAACACATTTTCTCTTGGTATGCCTGGGGTCCTGCCATGAAAAGTCAAGAAAAATTCAGGAACTGATATCTTTGCATAGGAGCTTCCACAATTTCTCAGTCTGAGTGCTTGGTTCCATCCATGCTCTGCAGACAAGTCAACAGAAAAGGAGGCGGGGGGGGGGGGGCATCAAGAACCGCATACGTGGCGTGAAAGAAATTGTGGAAGAAAACAGGAAGGAAAAAGCGGCTGGGACTTTGCAGAGCTCAGAGCAGTGGGTGGGAGCGAGCAGACCGCACCCAGCACACACACTCTGGAGCCTAACTTAGAGCTCTGGCTGGCAGTGGTTCTGAGCTCCGTCACTGAGTTCTGCTTCCTATAATGGGCATAGGTGTTTCGTCTGCATGTGTGCTCATGCCTGGTGTGCACAGAGGCCAGAAGAGGGCATGGGATTCCCTGTGACTGGAGTTACAGATGGCTGTGAGCAGCCATGTGGGTGCTGGGAATCAAACCTAAGAGACCGAGAAGAGCGGTCAGAGCTCCTAACACTGAGTCATCTCTCCAGCTGTCTTTTGCTTTCTTCTTCATTTTAAGGCAGGGCTTCAGTATACGGCCCAAGCTGGCTTTAAATCTCCACCCTCTTGCCTCAGCCTCCAGTGTTGGTAAGAACCACTGTGCCCGGCTTCTTGTCTAGAGTTTTAAATTATTTCAGTATGTGTAATAAGCAAACATAGTTTCACATAAGAAGTCGTCAGATAACAGGCGTGTCTTATTGCCATGGACGGCAGTCTTGTTTACGGGGTCTGACAATACCTGTTTGCAGTTTGAGCACTGACTGACAGCGCAAGTGACTGAGAATTCCCACCCGGTTAGGGTGAAAACTCCTGGTGATTGCAGATGGCCTTTTGTAGGTCAGGAGCAGGAGCACACTTGGGAGCATGGGCGTGCCTGTGTGGGCCCATGAAGGGTCTGGAGGAGGTGGTGGGACAGGTACCTCAGGATGCCCCAGTTTCCAGCAGCCTGGGAGCAGCGCACTTCCGCTCTGATCCAGGCCTCCTTTCTGGGCTCAGTCACCCTTCTCAATGCTTCCTTTATAGTGTCCTCCACAGGGAGCGTGGTCTACTGGGGAAACACCTGGGCCTGCCCTACTTTCTTCGGCCAGTCCCGCTCAGTTTCTTCTCTGACCAAACAACTGACCTCCGCGGCTCGGCTCTTCTCCCCAGGCCTCTTTCCTGGGTGGCCTTGCTCTGTACTCTGTGTGTGTGGCCTCGGGCTGGCCGCAGGTGTGAACGAGAAGGACCACCTCCAGCTTGTCCCCCGGCCCTGCTTCCCCACCCAGCTGCTCAGGCCTAAGCCTTGATGATTTTTTTTTTTTTGATGTCCCGATATCGATATTCTTTTTTTTACCTTTTAGCTCTGCCCTTGCCCCTACCATGCCACACAGCCTCAGCAGCCTCCCCAGTGGTGGTCAGCATGTCGCTCCCTGGCCCAGAGCTGGGAATAAACTTAGAATCCACATCACCCCAGGGCAAAAACATCACTATTCTTTTAACTTATTTTAAGTGAACTGAAAAGACAAATTGCAGATTCCTTCTGGGAGGACACATTTGCAGTTATTCAACAAATATGAATCAGTGCTGAGATCACAAAGGAAACCCGGCTGGTCCTCACTGGTGGCCTGTGATCCTAGCACTTTAGGAGCCCAGGCAGGAGGATTGCAAGACTCTGTCTCCACTGTGCACACACAGCTCCAAGGCACAGGTTTGCTGTGTCTCATCCGTCAGTGGGAATGGATTAGCTTGTGGGAAGGACGAGGTGGAATGAACATTCCTGTGGCAGAGACACAAGAACTCGGCTCTTAGAAGACCTCTTGCCTCCAACCTCAGCTAAAGGTGGGAGTGAGCGGTGCTGGACACTGGAAGGCCCAAGGATGGATAGCTTGCAGGTCATGACGCTGTTCTGGGTAAAACCTGAAGACAGAACTTCTTTTTTGTTTGTTTGAGACAGGGTCTTACTATGCAGCCTTGAATGGCCTGGAACGCACAGGCTGGCCTCAGACTCACAGCCATCTGACTGTTTCTGCTTCCTAAATGCTGGGTGTAAAGGTGCGTGCCACCACACCAGAAGAAGGTACTTCTTTGAGTGACGGAAAATCTCCATCAGGGCAAAGGATTAAAATGGCTGGAGTTGACTTTTTAATGTTAGGGAAGGAACCCAGGGCCTCAAGCACACGCTACACGTGTGCTCTACAACTGAGCTACACCCCAATCCTTGACCATAACCACTACGTCTGGCTGTAAGAAATTTTAAAAGTTGGGTGTGGCAGAGCAGGCCTTTAATCCCAGCACTTGGGAGGTAAAGACAGACAGAGCTTTGTGAAGCCAACCCGGTCTAAATTGTTCCGGGCTCTTCTCGGCTACAGAGAAACTTTGTCTCAAAAAAAAAATTACAAGAATGTTTTAATTTTTTATTATTTTATTTTTTAATTTATTACGTATACAATATTCTGTCTGTGTGTATGCCTGCAGGCCAGAAGAGGGCACCAGACCTCATTACAGATGGTTGTGAGCCACCATGTGGTTGCTGGGAATTGAACTCAGGACCTTTGGAAGAGCAGGTAATGCTCTTAACCACTGAGCCATCTCTCCAGCCCTACAAGAAGGTTTTAAAGATTTATTTTTATTTGTGTGTCTGTACTTATGGGTGAATATGCCCTGTGTGCATGGGCACTGGACCCTGTGCTGCGCAGTTTTCTGCCACTGTTACACAAACTAGAGCCATCTGGGAAGAGGGAGCGCGGCTGAGAAAAATGCCTCCATTAGACTGGCCTGTAGAAAACACCTCCATTAGACTGTTCTGAAGAAATGGCTGAGGGTTTCTTTTCTTTAATTAATGGTTGATACGGGGAACCCAGCCCACTGTGGAGAGCGCCACCTCTGACAGCAGAACGTGAAAGAACACTGAGTAAGGTCTGGGAACAAACTAAACAATCAGCGTTAGTCCACAGCCTCTGCTTTAGTTTCTTTTTCTTTCTTTCTTTCTTTCTTTCTTTCTTTCTTTCTTTCTTTCTTTCTTTCTTTCTTTCCTTCCTTCCTTCCTTCCTTCCTTCCTTCCTTCCTTCCTTCCTTCCTTCCTTTCTTGTTTTTTATTTTTATCTTTTGTTTTCAGAGACAGGGTTCCTGTGTGCAGACAGGCAGTCCTGGAACTTGCTCTGCAGGCCTCAGACTCACAGAGATTCACCTGCCTCTGCCTCCCGAGTGCTGGGTTTAAAGGTGTGTGCCACCACTGCCCGGCTCCCTCCTGCAGTTTCTAGCTCCAGGTTCCCGCCCCGATTCCCTTCTTTCATGAAAGACTGAGATTGAGACATGAAAGTCAAATAAACCTTTTCCTCTCCATCTCACTTTCCGTCATGGTTTATCACAGCAACAGAAAGCAAACAGGCAGAACTTAGTACCAGGACAGTGCTATTACTGTAACAGACCTCGCCATGTTGCCTTGAGATAACTGTGGAAGGGGTTTGGAACTTTGGGCTGGAAAAGCCTTTGAGTTCTCAGAGCTTAAGGAGCTGTTGTGGGAACTTGGGAGGTAGGCATGCTCAGAGCAAAGACAGAGGTTTGGAAATCTGAGAGTCCTTCAAAGACTACCAGGGACATTGCGATTCTTTGAATTAAGAATCTCTGTTTTCTCTTTAGTTGGGGCTTAGGATCAGCTGTGATTAAGAAGAGCTCAGTGTCTCTGAGGTAAAACCTTTGCTTTATTTGGAAAACCAATGCTGGTTAGCTAGGGCAGAAAAATCAGCTGTGATGAAGAGACCAGTACCAGGCAGTGGTCCCGTCCCTGCACTCAGGTGGCAGAGGCAGGCAGATCTCTGAGTTCAAGGCCAGCCTGGTCTACAGAGTGGTTCTAGGCCAGCCAGGGCCACACGGAGAAACCCTGATCTTTTGGGAAGTTGTTTCCTTAGGGCTAGCACACAGACGCGATGGCTCAGGCTCCGCGGCCAAAGCTGCATCTTAAGTTGGTAATGTGTAAAAATCTCCTACATAGGACTGGTTTGGGCAGCACGAGAGCTGCAGGATTAAAGGGGTCATGGAGTATTAACAAGGCGGGGAAGCCATTGGTGAATTGCTGCCTCAATCGCAATGAAAGCTTTAGGGCTGGAGCTGTCAGAGGAGCCGCTGAGGCCTGACGACCTGAAACAGGCTCAGAGTCTGTAAAGAGAGGCCAGAAAAGGTCACTATCAGAGATGCCGGGGCTGTGGGATGGCCGCAGGGAGCAGGCAGCTAAGCGCGGCCATTCCAACTTCAGACTCCAATTTACATGTAGGGCGAAATAAAGTTCAGGATCCAAAGCTCTAGGAGAGCTGGGAACTCTCTGGTGGCCGACCGCCTCCTCCTTAAACATAGAAATCGTTGTTATGAACCTTTAGTTCTCTAGAAACATCATGGTTGTTCCTAACAACAGAAGGAACAAATCAGTCTGGTAGGCTAGACTGAAAGGCTTGCATTGTGTGGCGGTTGACAATAGTGGAAGGCATAGAGAAAGCTCCTAATTTCTGACTCCCAATTGGTGAAAAATATAACGGTAACTTGGCAACAAGTATCTGTGATTTTTGTGCTTATGAACCCCTCTTCTGCCCCTGTGTGGGGCTGCCAGGAAAAACAAGGCTCCCCCAATTGATCAGTGACCCCGCTTACGTGGTGATTTATTAGAATCTTCGGAACCCATCAGTGTTTCTCTCTCCCCTCTCGTGGCTCACAATGGACTGGGTGTAACCTGACCACCAAGAACAGCAGCGGGCGTGGACTGGAGCTGGCCTGAGCCTATGGGACCAGCTAGTGTGACAGAGAGGGCAGAGCCGGGGAACTGGGACTTCCCAAGCCTTTTGAAGCCCGTCAGGTTGTTAGTGGACCCCAGACATTGGACTCAGTTACTGACACTGCTGAAATTCAGTTTTGCTTTGCTCTGACTCTGAACCCAGGTTCTTCACTCTTGGAGTAAAAGAGTATTTTCTTTTTAATTGTTTTTATTGAGCTATATATTTTTCTTTGCTCCCCTCCCTTTCTCCATCCTCCTCACCTCCCCTCTCCCATGGTCCCCATGCTCCCAATTTACTCAGGAGATCTTGTCTTTTTCTACTTCCCATGTAAATTAAATCCATTGTGTGCTCTCTTAGGGTGCTTGTTGCTCATTGTTGTCTAGATTTTCTGGGATTGTGAATTGTAGACTTTTTTTTTTTTTTTTGCTTTATATCTAAAAGCCACTTATAAGTGAGTACACATGATATTTGTCTTTTTGGATCAAAATAAAGTATTTAACTTTTTTTTTTATTTTACAGGATCCCATAGTTGACAGACTTTGAATTTTTAAAAGACAAATTTGAACTTTTAGTGTTTAAAATTTTTTTTTCAAGATAGGGTTTCTCTATGTAACAGCTGTGGTTGTCCTGGAGCTCACTGTGTAGATCAGCTGGCCTTTAATTCAGAGAGCTGACACGGGATTCCCCTCTGTATGCCATGAACACTATTGATTAATAAAGAAGCTGATCTGGGCCTGTGATAGGGTAGAGCAGAGCTAGGTGGGGAAAACTAAACTGAATGCTGGGAGAAAGAAGGTGGAGTTAAGCCATGGAGCCGCTGCCAGAGGCAGACATGTTGGAACCTTGCCCCCCTCATGGTAAAATATAAAATAATGGAAATTGGTTAAATTAAGATGTAGGAGTTAGCCAATAAGAAGTTAGAGCTAATGGTACAAGCATTGATTTTATTAATACAGTTTCTGTGTGGTTATTTCGGGGCTGGGCAGCTGGGAGACAAACAAGTGGTCTCCTACTACAGAAAGCCACCTGCCTCTGCCTCCTGAGTGATGGGATTAAAGACGTTCTCCACAAAGCCTAGCTAAAGCATTTATATTTTAAACACTGAGACTTGGTTTTTGTTTGTTTGTTTTGGAGACAGGGTTTCTCTGTAGCTTTTGGTTCCTGTTCTGGAACTAGCTCTGTAGCCCAAGCTGGCCTCGAGCTCGAGCTCACAGAGATCCGCCTGCCTCTGCCACCACCGCCAAGCCTTGTTTTTGTTTTTGTGAGACAGGGTTTCTTTCTTTTCTTTTTTTTTTTGAAAGAATTTTTTTAAAATTATTATATAAACAATATTCTTTCTGCTTGTATGCCTGAAGGCCAGAAGAGGGCACCAGACCTCATTACAGATGGTTGTGAGCCACCATGTGGTTGCTGGGAATTGAACTCAGGACCTTTGGAAGAACAGGCAATGCTCTTAACTGCTGAGCCATCTCTCCAGCCCCGAGACAGGGTTTCTATGTGTAGCCTTGGCTGTCCTCACTCTGTAGACCAGGCTGTCCCACCTACCTCTGCCTCCCGAGTGCTGGGATTAAAGGCGTGTGTCACTACCGTGTCTGGTATCTTTAGGTTTTTGCCTTGACTTCCCTCATGATGGATGTAACTGGGTAAACCAATTGAACGCTTTTCTCCCCAAGTTGCTTTGGTTTCAATAGAAAGCAAGCTAAGATAGATCCCCTGGAGCTGTGGTTACTGAGGCTATAAGCTGCCTGACAGAAGCATGGGGAGACAAACTGAGATTGTCTGGAAGGCAACATAACTCCCAAGTAATCTCTTGATGGAGGAAGGTCATTGGCTAATAAAGAAACTGCTTTGGCCCATTTGATAGGCCAGCCTTTAGGTGGGTGGAGTAAACAGAACAGAATGCTGGGAGGAAGAGGAAGTGAGCTCAGACACCATGCTCCCCTCTCCCGGGCAGATGCAGGGCAGCTCCTCTCAGAGCCAGATGCAATGAAGCAAGCCACCAGGTCAGACATGCTGAATCTTTCCTGGTAAGACTGGTGCTACATAGATTATTAGAGATGGGTTGATCGGTATATGAGAATTAGCCAGCAAGGGCTAGAGCTAATGGGCCAAGCAGTCTTTAAAAGAATACAGTTTCCGTGTAATTATTTCGGGCATAAAGCTAGCCGTGCAGGAGCCAGACAGGACGAAAAGCAGGCCCGCAGCTCCCTACTACAATCTCTCTAGTCCCAAGACATTTTTTATTAAAAATCAAATTTAAAAATTTATATTGAAGCCGGGCGGTGGTGGCACACGCCTTTAATCCCAGCACTCGGGAGGCAGAGGCAGGCGGATCTCTGTGAGTTCGAGACCAGCCTGGTCTATAAGAGCTAGTTCCAGGACAGGCTCCAAAGCCACAGAGAAACCCTGTCTCGAAAAACCAAAAAATAAATAAATGAAAATTTATATTGAGTCAGGCAGTGGTGCAGTTTGAGGTCAGCCTGGTCTACAAGAGCTAGTTCCAGGACAGTCAGAACTGTTACACAGAGAAACCATGTATCGAAATAAACTAAATAAAATTATATTGGTAAAGATTAAAAATATAGTAACAGCCGGACAGTGTGGTGCACACCTTTAATCCCAGCACTCAGGAGGCAATGGCCATCCTGGTCTAGAGAACAAGTTTCAGGACAGCCAAGGCTGCTACAAAGAGAAACCCTGTCTTGAAAAACAAAGAAACAAACTAACAAACAAAGTAAAAATATAATACCCATATGGGTAAAGCTATAGTACATCATATGTATGATTAATTGCTTAAAGCCATAAACAAATCCAGGAGCCAGGAACGGTCGGGCACTTGTGTAATTCCTGTTCTTAGGAGGCTGAGCAGGAGACCCTGGGGTTCAAGATAGCCTGGGCTACACAGTGAGACTCTGTCTCCAAAAACCAAAACAAATAAAAAGCAAAGGAGCTGGAAGAGTGTGAGCGTGACGTTACCAGCACCACGGTGGGCGCTGGAGACGAGGCTCTCCCTGTGTCTTCTGCAGTTTGTCTAACGAGAACCTATATTTCGCACTTAGGGAAATGTTAATGCAGATTTCTTAGGTGAAGAAGTTACCTGAGTTGTTGAGTGGGGCTGCAGCTGTCCCAAAGGTAGGCCACGGTCCAAAGGCACCTCACGGGGGTCCTGGGACTCAGAGGTGGGAGGAAGTGGGCAAGGAGTCAGTTTCCCTGGAAACAGGATCAGGAAAGGGTTGTTCCCCATGTACATCATACAGGATTTCTTTCTTTCTTTTTTTTTTTTTTTTGGTTTTTCGAGACAGGGTTTCTCTGTGGCTTTGTATCCTGTCCTGGAACTAGCTCTTGTAGACCAGGCTGGTCTCGAACTCACAGAGATCCGCCTGCCTCTGCCTCCCGAGTGCTGGGATTAAAGGCGTGCGCCACCACCGCATGGCTCATACAGGATTTCTTGAGCACAAGAACAGCAAACGACTTTTCAAAACCAAAGCAATTTCTACTCTCGAGAACTGGGGAGTACAGGTGAAGTGTGAGAGGTGCCACACCACCCCAGCAGAGCCCAGCGACACACGCAGTTTCCCAGCCTAATCCTAACCTGCAACACTAACCTGCAGACAGCTGCACAGACAGCAAGAGGGATGCATTTTTACCAACAGTCACTAAAACTGGCCTCGGGGCAGTGCATCAAAGTACGTATCTGCCTATATAGGACACACACGCACACACACACCACACACACTTACATACCACACACATACACATCACACACACATTTACACACCACACACACATACATACCACACACACATACACACACCACACCCCTCAACACCACACACATACATACCACACACACATACACACACCACACCCCTCAACACCACACACACATACACACATACATACCACATACACACTCCTTCCCCCATACCACACACTCACACATACCACACACACACACACCACACATATACACCACACATACACACACCACACCCCCAACACCACACACATACATACCACATACATACTCCTCCCCCCACACCACACACTCACACACACACACCACACATACACACCACACACACATACACACATATACACCACACACACCACATACACACACACCACACACATATACACCACACATACACACACCACACCCCCCAACACCACACACATACACACCACACACACTCCTCCCCCCACACCACACACTCACACACACACATACACACCACACACACACATACATACCACACACACACCACATATACACACACACCACACACATATACACCACACATACACACACCACACCCCCCAACACCACACACATACACACCACACACACACTCCTTCCCCCACACCACACACTCACACACACATACCACACACACACCGCATATACACACACACCACACACATATACACCACACATACACACACCACACCTCCCAACACCACACACATACATACCACACACACACTCCTCCCCCCACACCACACACATCTCCCCATCCCCCACCCCCCACGAACAGTCCCTGATGCTCTGGATGCTGAGGAGGAGGCCAGCCTGGACAACACAGCAAATCCCCTTTTTTAAAAAAAATGGGGGTGGATGGGGCTAGAGAGAGAGCTCAGCTGTCTGGAGCACTTGTTGCTCTTAAGGAGGCCCTGTGTTCAGGTCCCAGCACCCACACAGTGGCTCACAACCATGTATAACTCTAATTCTGGTGAATCCAACACCCTCTTTTGGCCTCCTCTGGCACCAGGAACATATATGGTACAGAGACATAAATGCAGCCTGAACACTCATACATATAAAATAAAATTAAAAACCTAAAAAAGAGGGAAAAATGAATGTGCACTAACTTAAAAGTTAGGGCTGTTATAGACGATTCTGTGCTCTTTCACGGAGGAATGATCTTAAAAGCGAAAGAATAATTTGATTTATTCATTTAACTTGATTTGTTTTAGGTTAACCTAAACAACTTGGAGGTCTTTTTGTTTTTTTAAGCAGGTCTTGCTCTGTAGGCCAGGGTGACCCAGAGTTATCCGTCTCTTGTAGCCTCCCATGTGCCGTGACACCTAGTCTCACATAAGGACAATGGTTACCAGAGACACCTGGAACTTCCTCTGTGTAGACCAGGCTGGCCTTAAACTCGCAGAAGAAGAAATAAAGGAAAGGAATGAAGATGAGGTGGCAGCTGATGGCCCCCCAGGAACTCATAGCCACTCTAGAAGGCCCTGGAAAGTGACAGAAACACACACCCTACCACGGCGAGGTACACAGGGACGAGAAAGAAAGGGAAACAGCATTTAAAGGAACAAGGGTTGGAGTTTGTGTTTTTTCATCTTTCATGTGTGTACACATGATTTTATTTTATGTGTGTAAAGATTATCTATGTGTGTGTGGAAATGCATACATCTGTGTGCTTGTGGACTCTGAGGTCTAAGGATGACCTCAGAAATTATTCTTGATGGCCCGTCGACCTTATTCCTTGAGGCAGAGTCTCTCAACCAAACCCAGAGCTCACTGACACAGCCAAGCTCCCTAGCTAGCTCGTTCTGGGGATCCCCTGTCTCTGGCTACCACATCCACGGGAACTGGGGATTCGAGTTCCAGTCCTCGTGCTTGCTCACCAAGTACGTAACCACTGAGCCGTTCCTAGTTCCTGTGGCTAGGTTTCCAAGAGGATGGAAAACAAACAAATCAATGTATCCCAAGATCAAAACACATGACTTTTATCAAGACAAACCAAACTGAGCCCCAGCTGCACAGAGCAACATAGAAGGGGAAGACAACAGACAGCAGTGGCCAGTGGGTGTGCGGCGGACCCTTCTCCAAGGAGGACCAGACTGTGGTTGACTGTTTAGGAGATGTGAGAAACTTCTCTAAAAAAACGTTGCAGGAACCAGGTTTGGCTTATTTATCTGTGATTCCAGCACGAGAGAGGCTGAGGCAGAAGGATTTTAGCTTGGGCTACACAGTGAGACCCTGCCTCAAAAGCAAAACTAAACACCGGAAGCTCTAGCTCCAGCTCAGCCGTGGTTCTGGACAGCAGCTGAGCCAGGATCCCTTTCAGACATGGACACTGAGGAAGGCTCTGCCCACAAGGTTTTGCTAAAGCAAAAGCTAAAAGAAAAGCCTCAGAGAATGAAATGCAAATCTGGTTTCCTCCAAAGGAGGCAGCTGCTTTAGTGGAGTCTGCGGAGGCCAAGTGAAGAAGGCTGCCCCAGGGCCCAGAAGATACACAGCAGCAGGACACAGGGTTTGTAACAGTTCATTCAAGTGGTCCATGTGGTAAGATTCTGTGCTAAAGCTATTTCTTCATAATTAGTGTATTTTTGCAGTAGGCTTCCGAATGCATATGCCATTGTAATCACTAAACACGTAGATCTGACAGCGTATGCAGGCGTGTGTTAGGGAGCAGAACCACACCAATGTAACCACAGGGAAAAGCTAGCTGAGGCCCCATTACCTTCACTAAACTTTTTGACTGTGGCTGGTCTTGAACTCCTGACCTTCCTGCCTGGGCCTTCTGAGTGCTGGGATCATAGGCATCACTGCCGCCAGCATGGAAGGCTTTCCCCAGATCATTCATGATGAATCACATTTTCATCAGCAGGGCTGGGATGTAGCTCAGAGGCAGATTGCTTGACTGGCATGCACAAGGCCTGGGTTTGATACCTAGTAGATAAATCAGAAGTATAATAAAAATATAACAAAATAGAATGGGGAAAACCCCACAAAAATTGAAGATACACACGTAAAACAATGAGATGCTTTACTTATCCTGATTTCCTAGTGAATATTTACTTTTTATGGGGCTGTGGTCAAAGGGGGATTCTAATTCTCTCCAGAGGAGTGGAGCGAGCAGGCTGCGGCAGACAGACGCTAAGCTACTGCCAGACGAGGAGAAACCCAGACGCCACCAACAGGCCACCGGAAGAAGGAAGAAATAAATGATACCATTGTTCCATCTCTTCTAGGAATCGGCTTGCTAAGGACTCCACTGGCACAGCATGCCCTGCTGGGAGGAAAAGCAGGCTGTGTGTACATCGTGTGCCTGTTAAGTCTCAGGATGAGGATGTGAGCTGAGCGTAAATGGACGTGGTGTGCACATGGACTGGAAGGGCAAACATACAACACATAACAGACAAAGAGGGGCTGGCATCTTCACCAAGATGTGGACTAGCTCATTTAGGGTTTTTTGTAATTTTTGTTTTGTGTTTTTTTTTTTAAATTTAGATTTATGTATTTATTTTATTTATGTGTATGAGTGGTTTGCTGCATGTATGCACACACATGCCTGGTGCAAAGGTATCAGAAGAGGGTATTAGACTAAAGTTATAGATGGTTGTGAGCCATCAGGTAGGGGCTAGAAGCAAACCCAGGTTCTCTGCAAGAACAACAAGTACTCTAAATGCCGAGTCATGGCTCTAATCCCTTGACTCAGGTTTTTATGTAAGAGTCTCACTCTGTAGCACAGTCTGGTCTTACTTACCATGTTCCTGAATTAGTCCGCTTTGTGCTGGATTAAAACGCTAGCTACCAGGTCGAGGAATGTATCTTAGTTAGTGCAGTGATTGCCCAGCATGTGTGAAGCCCTGGGTTTGATCCTCTTAGAAACTTGAGTGTGTTAGTGCAAGCTGGTAACCCAAGTCAGTACCTGGGAGGTGGAGGCAGGAGGTTGAGAGGTTCAAGTCATTCTTGACTACATAGAGAGTTCTTTTGAGGCCAACCTGAGCTATATGAGACCTTGTCTCAAAAAAACAAAACAGCCGGGCGGTGGTGGCGCACGCCTTTAATCCCAGCACTCGGGAGGCAGAGGCAGGCGGATCTCTGTGAGTTCGAGACCAGCCTGGTCTACAAGAGCTAGTTCCAGGACAGGCTCCAAAACCACAGAGAAACCCTGTCTCGAAAAACCAAAAAAAAAAAAAAAAAAAACAAACAAAACAAAAAAAACCAAACAAACAAAAACCCAAGGGGCTTTAGAGATGGCTCAGCAGTTAAGAGCACTGGCTGCAGCCGGGCGGTGGTGGCGCACGCCTTTAATCCCAGCACTTGGGAGGCAGAGGCAGGCGGATCTCTGTGAGTTCGGGACCAGCCTGGTCTATAGAGCTAGTTCCAGGAAAGGCTCCAAAGCTACAGAGAAACCCTGTCTCGAAAAAACCAAAAAAAAAAAAAAAAAAAAAAAGAGCACTGGCTGCTGTTCCAGAGGACCCAACTTCAATTCCAAGTACTCACATGGCAGCTCACAACTGTCTGTAATTCCAGGTCTAGGGGATCTGACATTCTCACACAGACATACATGCAGGCAAAACACCAATGCACATAAAAACTATATCTTCAAACAAACAAACAAGCGAACAAAGGCAGATGTCACAGACATTTCTAGAGGCGAGGAACACTGCTGGGCAGACACAGGGGAGAGTGTAGGAGGGAAAGGAGCCCCGTGTACCTGCTTTGCCTGGCCTGTAGTGACAGGCCTATATTTATAAACATTTATATATCTGTATTCCCAGGGCTGTGCTCCTTGGCTGGTCTTGGCCTGGACCCTGCAGCGGGCACTGGGATCTGCACTTCAAACTCTGCTAGCTACTAAGTCACCTCTCTAGACCGTGTTTGGTTTTAAGATAGGGTCTCACACCACAGCCCAGGCTGCCTTGAACTTGTGATCCTTCTGCTTCAGTCTTTGGAGTGCTGAGATTACAGGCATGAGCCACTCTACCCGGCTGTTTTACATTTAAAACAAACAAAATTAAAACAAACAAAATGAAAACAAACAAGCGAAAAATCCCGGGACTCAAGTATCGCTTGGTTTTTGTAGGAAATCAACCGAGTGTCTGTAGACCTAGGGACACCCACAGAGGGCTGGCCTGGGACCGCCTTGGAGTGTCTGTAGATAACGCTGCCTGACCTGGGGACACCGGCAGAGGGCTGGCCTGGGGCCGCCTTGGTGCTTGCCTCACAGGACCTCAGCTGCTCCGTGGCTGTTCCTTCCAGATGTGGCCAGAGCAGTGGGTCAAGGGACACCCAGTGCTGAGATGAAGCCCTGCCCTGTGCCTGAGGCGTCTGGTTGGCTCCGGTCCACCACCAGTGGCCTCTGTGAAGCCTGCCTGCAGCCCTCCCTCTGGCCCCAGGCTTGTGGCAAGCAAGCCAGGAAGCTTTTTCTTTTGGCCTCCCATGGCAGAACCATGGCACCAGCTTCCCCTCTCCATTGGCATGACCCCAGTGTGGCCTGGCCCACCAGCCTTGCCCAGGTACCTACCTTTAGGGAGGCCCTGCTCTGCTCGGAGTCTGTTCCCCATTTCCAGGAGCTGCTCCTTCTCTAGGCTGAGGCTGAGTATCTTCTTAGCTGCGACCTTCAGCTTCCTTTGCAGATGTCGCACGGATACGGTCTGTGGAGGCTGAGCCCCTTCCTGGGGGAGACTAGGGAACTCCGTCTGGTCCTTTGTGACCATGGGTCTCCAGTTAGTCAGGCCCTGTACACAGAACCCAACCAAGAGACAGCCCTGAGGAGAGCCTGCTGGACATCACGCAGGCTGGGAAATGGTGAGGTAGCCCTCTCGGGATCCCCACGGCTGGGGGCTCACTGGTCACACCGTACAAAGGAAAGTCAGAAGAGTGACGACTGCCATGCTTTAACTGAGTTGGGAGTTGGGAACAGCGCCCAGGTTTCAGTGAGCTACTTCTCTCCTAGAACTGGGGAGGGTTGCATAGCTCTCAGCCCCCCCCCCGCCCCCCCGCAAGCCCACAGCATTCTTTTCCCCATCAGCTCCTGCTGAGCTTTGTGTCTTTCAAGTGGAGACAATGAGAACTTACACTCAACCAGCACAGGGCCCTGCTCTGGAGGAAAGAAGGCCCTGTCAGCCTCCAGCAACACCCAGACCTGGGAAGCCTGAACCCTGTGTGGACACAGGGACCTGTGGCCAAGCCACTTCTCACTGCTATGGGCTCCATCTGCGTCTGCTCTCTGACCTGTGCTGACTGGACCTTCCCAATGTCCTCCTCCCCTGTTGCCCAAGGGCTGGCATGCCCTTCCTTCTCCTCTGGCTCACCCCTTCTCCACCTGCCTGTTATAGAGTCCCCTTACCACCCTGTGGGTCAGCTGTGGTCTCCCTTCCCGGAGAAGGTACGGGAGGAAGCAAAGGCTGCTGGAGAGGAGGTCAAGCAGGCATGAGTCCTTTGGAACCATGTGTCCTTCACTCAGCCCAGCCTGGACTTGGGGCCAACACACACACCGCAGAAACACAGTCACAACATTAAGGGGATACAGGCATGGGAGAACCAGGTTCTGACATGGCCACCTAGTCTTGACAGTTATGAGATGTCATGACGGTCAGCTGCTATTCTGGGTGCTAGAGCTCCATGTCCCGGAACATCCTGCACGCCCTGCTCTGGTTTCCCGGTCCTTGCCAGGGCTGGCATGTGTTTGTGCCCTCTGGGTGCTACTGTTCCTCAGGTAGCCTGGAGTGTGTGGGTGATTGCAGCTGTAGGTGACTGCATTCAGGTGCTTCTGGCAGATGCTGCAGGCCACAGGGGACTGAGGGGCTCGCAGAAAGACCCAGCAGAGGGGCCAGAGAAGGTTCTGTGGACCTTCAGGACCACGATAGGTAAGCAGTACACGGTGCTCCCAGAGTGTGCTGTTGTAGGCCCAGGCATCCCACACCTCAAGTGGCCTTCAGAATATAGAGGATTTCAGGTCTGGAGAGGGGGAGGCTGGGGCTCTACCTTGCAGGGGCTAGTCTGGTAGGAGGTTCCTGTCACTTCGAAGGTCGTGTGCTCTATAAAATACAAAGCTTGTCAGAAAGTGACAGCCCCTGGTAAGGCGCAGCCCCTGATGTTCCCTGGGTCTAGAGCCCTTGTGTGTGACCATACAGGAGGCTCAGTGTGGCCTTGTTCCTGAGAGCACACTTGCCTGGAGGACATGGAATGATTTCCCTGGGCTCAGCTGTTAATAATTTTTATTTGGGCCAGGTATGGTGGCACATGTCTTTAATCCCAGAACTCAGGAGGCAGAGGCAAGTGGATCACTATGAGTTCAAGGCCAGCCTAGTCCACATAGAAAATTTCAGGACAGCCAGGGTTACACGGAGAAACCTTGTCTCGAAAAACCAATCCACAAAATAAGTATTTTACAACAGGAGACACGTTCAGAGATGTCTTTGACCCACAGCACTCAAGTAAACACTATGGCAACCCACTCCCTGGCACCTGTCCCAGGGCTGCAGAACCCACCCTGCCACCTATGACACCATCTTGGTATGGTGACAATCTGGACAGTAGGGAAATCTGCAGAAATGTCTTGATGAGATTCGCCAAGGCCTAGACTGAAGCCCTTCAGGAGGCTGTGGTCAACGCCAGTGGACTCCATGGGTCACAGAGGCTCCTTCCCAGGCCAAGGCCAAAGCTTCCAGCAGCTAACACTGCCCCAGAGATGATCCCTTCCACTCCCTCCAGCACAGGAGAGGAAGACATGGGACTAGAAATGAGTTGATGAAGGTGGCAGACCTGGGAGCAGGAGATAACCTGGGCCTAAGCCCTGACTAAACAGCGGGCCCGGTCGAGGTCAGGCTCTGGGAGCAGGAGATAACCTGGGCCTAAGCCCTGACTAAACAGCGGGCCCGGCCAAGGTCAGGCACGGAGGACCATGGCATTCTTCACAGGTACCCATGTACATAGTGTCATAAAGAGTGGCCAGCTTCGCAGGCTCTTTGGTTGGGCAAGGGAAAGAAGACTACCCTTTCCTGTTTGTTTTTGAGACATGGTTTCACTTTGTAGCTCTGGCTGTCCTGGAACTCTCTCTGTAGACCAGGCTGGCCTCACAGAGATCTGCCTGCCTCTGCCTCCTGAGTGCTGGAGTTAAAGATGTGTGCCACCACTGCCAGCTTAAGACTAGCCTTTGATAGAAGCAGAAAGGACAGTTGTCTCAGGCTCCTGCCTTGGGAACCGCCACTGCCCTGCTCACTACCCACCCAGCTCTCTGCACATAAGCTCTTCCTGAAGAATGGAGGGTGGGGGAAGACAGTGTGTCACACACTGCGGTTCTGCACATCCCAGTGTGCTCTCCTGCCGTGTGCCACACACTGCGGTTCTGCACGTCGCAGGAAAGATCGGGGCACACGGATGATCCTGGTGATCTCCCCTGGCCTTCTGAGCATGTCCCTCCAAGGTGGACTCCTGTCCAGAGCCTGGGACCCCCGGAGTATGAATGTGCAAGGATTTGCCCACAGCTGGAAGGTCCCCTGGTCATCATTTGTATTCGATGGCACTGACATCTAGGTGTCCAGAGGAGCTAAACCCCAAAAGTGCATCTTGGGTGTTCCACTTAGGCGCAAATGCTAGTGTCCTGGTGCTGATGTTGGTCAAGATGGGTCCTTAGGTTTCTCCAGTGAGTTTTTCACCTTGTGATCAAGGTCAGCTGGACATGGAAGAGACACCACTGTGGCTGGAGACTGGGGTGCTGTGGTTCTCAGCAAGCCGCTGCCTCGAGTTCCACATCTGCACTCCACAGCCTTGTCTGCTGTGTCTACGCACTGATGTTCTGGTAGAGGGGCTACTTCACGTTTTCTTTATAAAGATTGTCTTGTTGTACCTGTCTGTCTGTCTGGGGTGCTGTGCGTGTACGGCACGGCGTGCACACCGCAGAGGACAGCTGTGGAAGTTGGTTCTCTCCTACCATGCGGCTCCAGAGACTGAGCTCGGGTCCTCAGGCTTGGCAGCAAGGGCCTCTACTGATGAGATCCTTTCTGGCCTCCATTTCTTCATGTACCTGCCCACTTGGCCAAGATGACTTGAGGATTTCCTATGAACTGGTGGACTGTAGTCTTTCCTGGCTGAGATGGTCAGTCGGAGCCCTTCACAGCTAGCACCTGTATTGCCCTAATATATCTATTTGGAACTGGCGTTGTTCCCCTGATCCCGGGACTGGAGCAGGCGATTCAACCTCAGGACAGGGATCTCCTCCATTTATCTATACATCGGCAAGGATACTTGAGGACATCGTTGACCAGGTTCCAGCTTCCTTTGGAAGCACTGACTTCCTGGCCTCTCCTGTGCACCTAACATCTGGTCCAGGTCGGGGACAGGCTGTGGGCAGTGGCTGTCACCTTGGGGTCTTGTCCAGCAGGGGGGCCCAAGCTTCCTTGCTTCCTGAGCTTCACGACCTCACAGTGTGCCAAAACCATAGGTATGAAGACCCAACAGGAACAGGGAAGTCCAGTAACTGCTTTACACGCTGGGCCCTGGACTGCTGCCTTAACCCAGTCTGCCGCTATTTACATTCGGTGTGTATTACTCAGTGC
The DNA here is from genome assembly GCF_950005125.1 of Chionomys nivalis. Taxonomy (NCBI): domain Eukaryota; kingdom Metazoa; phylum Chordata; class Mammalia; order Rodentia; family Cricetidae; genus Chionomys; species Chionomys nivalis. The sequence goes on from NC_080092.1 coordinate 101,326,092, forward strand.
TGACCTACCTGTTCTCCCTGGACTGATGGATTGCGGAGAAGTCTGGGGGCTTGGGGAGGCCTAGGAGCAGAAGCCCTTAGGGACTAGCACTGCTTAGTACTTCAGTGTTAGCCAGTCAGTCCTTTGCTGGAGCCTCAGGCTCCCTCAGCTCCCAACCCTGTTCTGTTGCTTTCTCTGTTCCCAGAGGCTATCGGCTGTGTTCCTGTTCTTGTAATGTGGTGTCATAAGGGCATATACTGTCTTCAGCTTCTCAGCTGAATGCCTTAAGACCTCTGGTGATTAAAGTCACCACTGACAACCACAGTGGCCATGGGCCACTATAGGTCAGCACAGGTAGTCAAAGGTGACCGTAAGTCATCATTGTCACTGCAGGTCAGTTGGCAGAGAGTCATATCACAGGTCATTCACTGCAGATTACAGCAGGTCAGGGCAGGGGCAAAAGGTCACCATAAGTCAGTACACATCACCCCAGTTACTGCAGGACTGACGGAGTCTCATGGGCACAGCCGGGAAAGTAGGGATGTCACCTTCCTACCCATGGTTCCACTTGGGCCTTCAATGGGAAGGGTGGGCTCTGTCAGAGGATTCCAGGGGGTCTCTGTGCTGGTCACAGTATCGACCAGAAGCCGAGTGCCCCGGGGCCCCTCCTCTCACAGGCAGGCAGGCCAGGTCTGTGCACAGTGCCTTCTTAGCCATCAGCCCAGACCTGTTTATGGAGAGAAATGCATTCTCTGCAGGGAGCCAAAGACAGCATGGGCTCCAATCCAGCAGTAGTATGTCAAGTCAGAGAAATGAGCAGAGGTGTGAGTATGCTCACAGAGGAAAACAGCGGGAGAAGAGGAGGCGTCTGCTTAGTCACCTCTCAACACCACCCTCTGGCCTCACAGATCAGGAATCCTGCCTGTGCCAGCAAGCATGTGACAGCCAGGATGGAAGGAAATGGGGGCACTCATCCATGTCCAGCACCCACCTCTCTCTGTAGCTGCTCCCTGAAAGAAGGCTCTCCTTGGGGCTGGGGCATCTTGAGATGCTTCCGTAGCTCAGCCACCTGCTTCTGCAGCTCCAAAACCTCCAGGTGCACCTGGTCCACTTCACTGGGGAGCTCGTGCAGGACAGTGACCGACTCCAGGGGTTTCTGCCACAGCTAGGCAATCAGTTCAGAAGGCAATGTTAGGAAGCGGGGGGAGCCTGTCCTAGGAAGGTGCAGGGGTGGAGCAGGGTCAGTGGCCGGTTTCTGCTCTGGCTGGACGTGATGATCTGCAAACCTGCCCTGTGTGCTGCACTTCTGTGCAGTCGATGCTAGACACCAAAGCTCACTGGCAAGCGTGTGAGAGAAAGCGGGTTACCATCCTCTCCCGAGCCCTAGTCCTAGTTCCCACCACAAGGGCAGATGGCAGCAGGGTGAGGCGGTACACACTTTTAATCCTAGCACTTGGGAGGCAGAGGCAGGCGGATCCCTATGCAGCCTGGCCTACATAGTAAGTTTCAGGACAGCCAGGGTTCTGTAGTGAGACCATCTCAAAAGACCAAGAGGAGATAAGAGGGAAGTGAGCATGATGGGAAGCTACGAAAGGCAGTGCCGGGCTAGGAACGCTGTTCAGCTGCTTGCCTAGCATGCATGAAGCCCTGGGCTCAATTGCCAACACCACATAAGCAGGGTGTAGCAGTACATGTCTGTAGTTCTGGTACTTGGGAAGTAGAGGCAGAAAGACCAGAAATCCCAGGTCATTCTCAGTAAGTGTGAGGCCAGTTTGGGTTACAAGAGAACCTATCTTTAAAAAAAAAAATAAACAAATAAAAGACAGTGAGAGAAGTGGCTGTGGTGGAAGGGGGGGTTCAGGAGGAGCAGCTGCCGTCCACAGGTACCACAGAGGTGGACGTGGTACAGGAGCGGCTGCCATCCACGGGTACCACAGAGGTAGACGTGGGTACAGGAGGAGTGGCTGCCGTCCACGGGTACGATAGTGGTGGATGTGGGTACAGGAGAAGCGGCTGCCGTCCACAGGTACCACAGAGGTGGACGTGGGTACAGGAGGAGTGGTTGCCATCCACGGGTACATTAGCAGCAGCAAGATGACTGTGAGGACCCATCCTGAACCTTTAGCACCACAAAACCAGTACCTGCAAGACCCTAATGTGGCCTGGGCCAGGTAGGAGGAGATCCAGGCAGATGGGAAAACACACTTCTTTGTATTCCGGCTTCCCAGGCTAGGTGAAGGGAATTAAAATAATGCTTCTGATCCAGGGATGCCTAAAGTTGACTCTGTGTGACTATCTTGTTTGGACAGTCACATACACACAGAAGAGGTGACCATTAGGTAAACAGACACTGTTAAATAAAAATGCAAAACACTTGAAGGTAAACCTGTTTTATTTAGACAGCGTCTCACTCTGCAGCCCTGCCTGTCCTGGAACTCACTGTGTAAATCAGGCTGGCCTTAAACTCACAGAGATCCACCTGTCACTGCCTCTTGAGAGCTAGGATTAGAGGCGTGTGCCATCATACTTGACTGGAGGTAAATATTTTACCCAGCTTATTCCAACTGTCTCTAGTTATCAAAGTGAAATTAAAATGCTTTAAATTAAATTATTTTTTAATAGTTTATTTAACTTTATTTTGCCTGGTGGTGGTGGTGCACGCCTTTAATCCCAGCACTTGGGAGGCAGAGGCAGGCAGATCTCTGTGAGTTCGAGGCCAGCCTGGTCTACAAAGGGAGTTCCAGGACAGGCTCCAAAGCTACAGAGAAACCCTGTCTCGGAAAAAAAAAAAAAAAAAAAAAAAACCAAAAAACAAAAACTTTATTTATGTGCTGTTAAATTGGGAGCAGAGCCCTAGTCCTGGCCTGGGAGTTGCATTGGTTTGGACTCCAAATCCCAGCATGCCAGGTTCTGACCCTCCCCCAGGTTGGGGTCAGGACCACTCCCACAGAGTATTTAAGGCAGCTCCCAGAGGAGAAACACGTGGTTTTCGGGTCTGCACGGACTCCCTGCTTTTCTGTCTCCCTGCCATGCACTCGGCCACCCGAGAGCGTCTTACTTAATAAAACGATGGGCATTTTGATTTGGTTTGATTTGACCTAATTGGATTTCTTGTGCCAGCAGAGTTGCCCTTTTCTTATTATTTTTACTTAACAGTGCATTGGTGTGAAGGTATCAGATCCTCTGGAACAATAGTTACAGATGGTTGTGAGCTGCCATGTGAGTGCTAGAAATTGAACCTGGGTCCTCTAGAAGAGTAGCCAGTGCTCTTAACAGCTACTCAATCTCTCCAGACCCTAAATTAAATTCTTATTTCTTGTCTACAGCATTGAAAGGTGTGTGTGTGTGTGTATGTGTGTGTGTGTGTGTGTGTAAGTGGGTTTACATGTGTGTGCATTTGTGGTTGTTATTGTTGCTGCTGTTTTGAGATAGGGTCTCATGTATCCCAGGCAGGCCTCTAACTCTCTGTAGCCATGGATGGCCTAGAATTTTTGTTCCTCCTGCCTCTATGTTATGAGTGTTGGGACTACAGACACTTAGCACCATATCAGGCTTACCTGCGAACAATCCATAGCCACCCATGAGATAAATCAGCGACTGCACAGCACAGTCCTTTGTTCTGAAGGAAAGAGAAGTTGGGAAGACACCCAAAACACCTAAGGTCAATGAGGTCACTTCTGGCACCTCTCAGAAGCTGCACCTGTGTCCAAATCTGGACTGTTCTTCAGTAGGAATGCTTGCACAACCTGAGTGTTAAGAGCTAGTCTCAGCCGGGCGGTGGTGGCGCACGCCTTTAATCCCAGCACTTGGGAGGCAGAGGCAGGTGGATCTCTGTGAGTTCGAGGCCAGCCTGGTCTACAAGAGCTAGTTCCAGGACAGGTTCCAAAACCACAGAGAAACCCTGTCTCGAAAAACCAAAAAAAAAAAAAAAAAAAAAAAGAGCTAGTCTCACCTTCTTTTTGAGCTGTGTCACCAGCAGGTTCAAGAGATGCACTCTGTCTCCGAGTTTTCTGAGTGCTAAGGCAACAGATGCCTGGCCTGTCAAAGCCGCTCCTGCAGATGAGAACACTTGCTGTCAGCTCAGATCTCAGAAACAAAAAGCAGTCTCCCTGGGGAGCTGAGCCTCCTTTCCCACAGAGGCCTACTGAAGCTTCTAACTGACTTCAAGGTAAATACGCCCATCCCTGAATCAAAGGGCTGGGTCCCCACAAAGACCAGAGATGCAGGGAGTATGTAGTACATCCTTAGAGCGAGAGGAGGACTAGAGGGTGAAATCCAGCCTGACCAGGTCACAACAATTTTCCCTAAAATCCAGGACCATTCATTTGGAATGGGGGCAGGGGCGAAGAAGTAAAACTTATATTCCAAGCTGTTTCGAGCAGAATGGTAAAGCAGCTTTAAGGAATTTATGTAAATCTGTCTTTTCAAGGCAGCTCACAGCTCCTTGGCCTGGTGACTCAGGAGTCAATCTGCAGAGTGAGTTCAAGGCCAGCCTAAGCTACTTAGTGAGAATGTTTCAAAAATAAAAGCCTGCCTGTGGGGTGGTGGTGCTAGAGAGATGGCTCAGGGATTATGAGCAGTGGCTGCTCTTCCAGAGGACCAAGGTTTGGTTCCCAGCATCCATATGGCAGTTCACAATCATCTGTGACTTCAGTTCCAGAGACTCTGACACCCTTTCCTGGCTCCTGCAGTCACCAGGCACATTGTGGTACAGATATACACATGAAGGCAAAATACCCATACATGTGAAAAAAAAAAAGCCCCTCCGAAAATCAAACTGGCCATGGCTAGGGCTCAGGGGCAGAGAGCTGGCCAGTGTGTGCCAGGCTCTAGGTTCCATTTCTAGCACTGCATAAGAAATGAAAAAGCACATTTATAGCATTAGGTGCATATCTTAGAAATAAAAGACCAACACATGAATCTAGAAGAAAGACAGAATAAAATTAACATTAAATACTGAGGAAATAGAAATAACGTGTCCTCTAATATCAACAAAACCAATGATCAGCTTTTGTAAAGGTAATAAGTGAAGAAATAAGTAACTACACTCTCTCTAGTAGGACACCAAGAGAACAGAAATGTTCAGTATGGTGCACGGTGAAAACTCTATGGACACTGAAGACTCAGGAGAGACTGTGCAGTTATATGGTCTCAGCTACGCAGAAAGCTGAGGCAGGAGGATCACAGTCTCAAAGAAGAAAATAAACAAAACAGACAGGAGGGGCTGGAGAGATGGCTCAGCGGTTAAGAGCATTGCCTGCTCTTCCAAAGGTCCTGAGTTCAATTCCCAGCAACCACATGGTGGCTCACAACCACCTGTAATGGGGTCTGGTGCCCTCTTCTGGCCTGCAAGCATACATGTAGACAGTATATTGTATACATAATAAATAAATATTAAAAAAAACAGATAGGATAAGAAATTTCATCGCAGAAGTTTGAAAACTTGCCAGGCGGTGGTGGCGCACGCCTTTAATCCCAGCACTTGGGAGGCAGAGGCAGGCGGATCTCTGTGAGTTCGAGACCAGCCTGGTCTACAAGAGCTAGTTCCAGGACAGGCTCCAAAACCACAGAGAAAAACCCTGTCTTGAAAAAAAGCAAAAAAAAAAAAAAAAAAAAAAAAAAAAAGAAAAGAAGTTTGAAAACTTGAGGAAATGGGATAATTTCTTAGTATAATGTAACAAATATATATAGAAAGAAAATATGGCCATGCAGTGGTGGTGCAGGTCTTTAATCCCAGGTCAGCCTGGTCTACAGAGTGAGTTCCAGGTCGGATAGGGCTACACAGAGAAGTCCTGCCTCAAAAATCAAACAAAACAAAACAATGTATATGAACAGTCCCTTAACTACGAATAAACAAATCAAGTTTCAAATCTTCCCGTAAGAAAAACTCTGGGGTCTGGTGATTTCAAAGTTGAATTCTACAAATAGTTTAAGAAAGACTTATCTGGTCACTCATATCTCTAGGGTCAGAGCAGTCCTGGTTCTAAACTATGACCCAAGCATTGCAAACAAGGAAATGAAATGACAAGCCTGTCTTACTTCTGACCCCAAATCTGGCAGTTCTCCATGAAACACTGGCAAGCCAGGTGCAGCAGCCATCAGGAAGCTGCACCAGTTTCTGGGTTCCTTCCTGGGAAAGGGTGGTGTGACAGGACAGAGGGGGCACCCACACTGTCTGCTCTCTATCACCGCCTGGCACACAGATGACTCTGGGAGGTGAAGCAGAGAGCGGTGGGGCCTGGGCTGACCCACAGAAGCTTCCATCCGTCCTTCCCTCAGGTACCAGGGGAATGCACCCTGTACCCACGACCCCTCCTTCTTACTAAAGAATGGAGAGAAGGCCCAAGGCAAGCCTGTTCCGGGAAAGATGCCTGTCCTCTTGCCCCACTGCCGCAGCACTCCACACCAAGGACAGAACACTCCTGGGAAGGGCCTGTGGACAGAAGTCTGTGGAGAGCCCCGAGGGGCCCAGGGACATCAGACAGCTAGCACTTGGCAATGTGAGCGCTGTTCAGAACTCCAGGGTCTCTCCAAGGCTGTAACTGGCCATCACCATCTGTTTACGGCCAGTCTGGAGTATTTCACCGTAGAAGTTTGATGCTAATGTCCCTCATAGGCTAAGATGTTTGAATACCTGGTCCCCAGTCAAGGGCACCGTTTCCATGCAGGTTTAGGATACATGGTCTTATTGGAGGAGGCACGTCACCGGAGACGCCCTTTCTCGGTTGCCGCACCCGTCTACGGCCTCAGCCTCGTCTGTACAGTCTCTAACCCTCTGCAACTGCAGCCAGAACAAACGCTTTCTGCTATAAGGCCCAGTTCTTGGGGTCCTGTCACGGCAGCAGAAAAGCAATGGACAGGGCAGACCCTGAGGATTCCAAAGGCCCAGGAAAAAAGATGTCCATGCTCCAATGCACTAGGGACAGAATGTGCCCGACAGCCTCTAGGATGGCCAGACAGGGAGGGGCTGCCCTGCAAACTGCACGGAGGGCGAATGGCAGAAGCACTGAAGTCCGGCATTGTCCACCGACACACAACATAGGCCAAACGCGCATGCACATTTCATTCCACTTACACGAGGAAACAGAGCTCTCACCTAACACGGGGACTTCAGGGGACCCCTGGTTCTGGAGACGGGGTGTCTGAAGGTGATGAACACTGTGGAGCTAGGCATGCATTTGTAAGATCTGCCTCAGGGATTCACCTTAATTTCACACAGTGAGCACAGGGTTTGGGTAGCCAGGGGCTCTCACCAGCTGCTTCTGCGGAGCTGTGGGCACCAGGCTGTGGGTCGGCAGTGGGCAAGGCGGCCGTCACTGGCTCTCCGACACCTCGCTGCTGCTCTTCCAGGGCTTTCAGCTTGTGCTTTAGGTTCTGCATTTCTGCTTCAAGCACCAGAACATAATCTGCCGAGACACCAGGGAACACGCACACTCTCACCGGCATACTCTCGTCACTGGCAGGGCCGTCGGCTGCAGGGCTTGAAGGCTGCCCCCGACCCTGCCCTCTCTTGCCCCAACTCTCAGCCTAGCCCCTGTATCCTCCAGGAAGGTTCTGGGGCCAGGAGGGAGAACTTGCTTGTCTCCCATTGGCTTTGGCCATAGAGGGCACAACTCCCACACCAGGGATCAGACCCTTGGAAGCAGCCATGGTGCCTGCTAGGAACTAGGTAAAGGTGGGGCTGCCAGCTCAGATCCACCACAGGATGCTCCTCTTGCGGAAGGTCTGGCCCGCAGCCTTGCCGCCAGTGCCTCATTCTGCCCGGTCTGATGGCTTCCCAGGTCCATCAGATATGCACCCTGCACTTTCTCCTCCACGTCACCAAAGAAACATTGTTTCTCTCTTGGAGGACAAGCAAGTGCCGAGTTTTGCAGTGGTTTACGAGAGGGTGGCGACTGTGAGAGACCGGGGTGAGAAGCTTGTCTGGGGCCCCCACTCTCACCACACCACCTGCCCCTCCTTACAGCTACACCCGCTCGCTCACCCGGAGGGGCCGGATCTCCTCCTGCCTGGGGATCAGGGCTTGGCTCCGAGCACTCTTCCAGTTGAGCAGAAGGAAGATGGCCGCTCAGCATTTCCATCTCTCGCCTCATCTGTGCAACAGCGTTCCGCAGACCTGCATTCTGCTCCTGCAGCCTCTGAATCTCACTAGATGGAGACTCTTTCCTCATTTCTCCTTCGTGCTGCTGTGGAGGTACCTGCCACACACACCCAAGAAGAATAGTTACGGACACAAAAGAGGAGGTTCTCTGCTTAAACCCAGCTTGGAGCCATGCTACTCCACACCTGTCCTCCAGACACTATCCTCTGAGTGTAATGGCCACCATCTTTACCAGAGAAGCTGTTATTATTTGCAAGAGCCCCCCGCCAAGATCAGGCTTGCCGGACTGCTGACACCCCACAGGTGGGAATGGTGGCTTACTGGGCTTCCCCGACATTCTGGCCCCCACGCCTGCATTCCCCACCCACCACTATGCGATCTGGCCCTCACTGCTCATGGTCTAGAAGTGTGTCAGGGTATATATGGACCGTGAAGGTTAACTGAAGGGAAGGGGTCCATCTGTACAGCTATGGGAAGTCAGTGGCCACACTGGGGCAAAACTGGTACTAAGAAGGCCATGGCTTTCCCTGTGTTCATGGAAGTAGCTCATTCATGATCTGTGTGTAAGCCCTGCAAACTCTTTGGTTTCCCAGGTTGGGTCAATAGAACTGTACTTTAATTTGTCATCAAGCCTATACAGTGGGGGTAGATGCTTGGTTCCCACAACACAATGATCCTCCTAACCCATAGGCACGCGCCTCGAGAGGCATCGGTTCATGATACACTCCATGATAGGGTTTTTCAGTAGCTGGAGTCACTAAGACAGACAAGGTCACAGGGGCTAGGAAGGAGGGAGGGGTTGAGGAAACTCTGGAGGTGGATGATGGTCCAGTCTTATGCCCGTGTTCAGTGCGCTAAAGGCTTTAAGGGGTTTATGCAGCTTTCATACAGCACAGAGCACATCTGAGGCGGAGCATGCGAACTATGCACGCAGCAGAAAGCATCCAAAAAGGATCAGATATTAGAGATCCTGGGGCTGGGGAAACACGAGGTGCAGCAAACCGACACCCAGAACAAGAAGGGAAAGAGATGAATTTGGCCAGAGGTATTTCAAAGTTCCCCTCAGTGCAAACTGAGACTCAAGAGTGACCTGTTAGCAGCTTCTCTGGTCATAAGCCAGGCAAGACCTGGCACAGGTGGTCCTAGCTGGTCATTTGAGGAAGAGACATGAATGTGTCTAACAGCACATCTTTAAAAAATATATTTGTTTTCATGTTATATGCATGACTATTTTGACTGCAAATATATATATATGTATATATATACATTTATACACACACACAAACACATATATCACAGATACACTACTTCCGTGCCAGAAGAGGGTGCTGGATACCTGGAACTGAAGTTACAGACAGTTGTGAGCTGCCATATGGTGCTGGGAACTGAACCTGGGTCCTCTGCAAGAGCAGCAAGAGCAAAAAGAGCTCTTGACTGCTGAGCCATCTCTCCAGTCTCCCTCAACCCCACCCAACCGCAGCATTTTAACTGTGCTTGTGAACAATCTAACACCCTGGTAGGAAATGATCCCAAAATGGGCAGGCCTCCCATGTATGTCAGTCAGCTGCGGCATATCGAGTTGAGTTGCAGTAAGACTTGGAGGAAGAAAGGGTAGGAGGAGAGAAAAGAAGGGAGGAGGGAGGGAGAGGAAACTGATCAGGCTGGAAAAAAATTAATAAATAATAAAAAAGAAATTAAAAAAAGAAAATGATTCAAGAAACTAAGGTATGTCATGTCTCCATTTAGATTGTGTTCCTGAGAAATCTCTATGCAGCAGAAATATTTGTGGTAGAATTTAAGGAAAAGATGAACTTCCTAGTAAAATGCTCAGCTCTGCCCTCTCCAGCTACAGGTCCCCCACCCCATGTTCAGCCCACTCCATCCCGTCTGTCTGCCTACTCCTCAAGCGCGTGGATTTCCGGCAAAAGTACCGCTCTCCAGGGACAAGCGCAGACTTCCCGAGGCTGAGAGACTGAGATGGGTGTGCTCTAACCCTGTGTGACCTCAAGGGTTGTGCTGCTAACCACAGCCACCCCCAATTAAAAATTACATTCTCTGTGTGTGTTTGTGCTTATTTATACACACGCCACAGCCTGCATATGGAAGTCAAAACCTGAGAAAGGTGATCCTCTCCTCCCACAGTGGGTCTTGGGGATCAAACTCAGGCCTCCACGCTGACCAGCAAGCACCCTTACCCAGGGAACCATCTCACCGGCCCAACTGCAGCCTTTGAAGTTGCTGTCAGCTGTCTGACTCCTAGAACAGAACTTTTAACCCTGGCCCTGGCTCACCAATGCTTTTCTTCAGTCAGGCTGACTCGATGTGTGGCCTGTGGCTCACAGCCTTCCAGCCCCACCTCCTCTTAGGCCAGCTCAGCTCTCAGCAGCACCCAGCCTCTCCTTTATTGACTGTGGAGACCCCTTTTCAGGCCAGGAAACCAGGAGAGAACCTCTGGGAAGCAGAGAGACACTACGGGAGCCTGGTCACCTCCGTGTTACCTCACATCTGCGACACCGAGTTGGCTAAGAAGCTGTTCTGGCTTCAGGCTGGCTGCATCGCTCCCTCTTGGGGTCCCCAAGGTGACAACTCTGGAGCACGAGGGCCACCCTTTGACCTGCTGGAGACGATGCGGAAAGCCCTACATCTCAGGTGCTCCCAGCGGGGCCTGCAGAGGGCCTGCTCTGTAACGCTCAGCAGCATCTCCAGTCCTGACGTGTGCAGCTCGCCAGTCAAGGCAGGCTGGAAAGCCTTCATTCAGTCCAAACTTATGTAATGCTACCAATCAGGAGCTGATGAGTACTTCTCCATGCTGAGTTCTAGTCCATCACTCCACTCCAAAGTTGTGCCTGGGTTTGTGTATGCATTCAGATTCTGGAAACTGTTGTGGTCACTTTGGCTATTGGGACCTCAGCCAGATACTTTGTCCAAGATCAAGGGTGCACTTAAGGGGTGGGTGGGTGTGGATTGTTCCTGACTACAGAGCACACTTCTAAAGTTTATTGTTTACTTAACAAAGAAACCAGCCAACTGATAGCCCTTGCTGACCTGCTTAGCTGGTACTTGGAGACAAATGTCTTTTTTTGATTGCCAGCCTAGGGGAAAAGTACAAGAAAGTTTCCAGTAAGGGACCATTGATGAAAATGAGCACCCTTTCTTGTCATTTGTCTAGAGCTTTCCTGTGTTCATCTTGGGGAGCACTTCATATATGATTTCACACTGTCTCCTTCCTCCTCCTTTTTCCAAGACAGGGTTTCTCTGCGTAACAGCTCTAGCTGTCCTGGAACTTGCTTTGTAGACCAGGCTAGCCCCAAACTCACAGAGATCCACCTGCCTCTGCCTCCCAAGTGCTGGGATTAAAGGCGTGTGCCACCTCGGCACCGCTTTGAATGGCATTCTCTTAATTAGCGATTGAGAGGGGAGGGCTTAGCCCATTATGGGTGGGGACACGTCTGGGCTGGTGGTCCTGGGTTCTATAAGAAAGCAGACTGAGCAAGCTAGAGGGAGTAAGCCAGTTCAGTTGCAACCCTCCATGGCCTCTGCATCAGCTCCTGCCTCCAGGTCCTGCCCTGTTTGAGTTCCTGCCCTGACTTCCTTCAGTGATGGACTACGATATAGAAGCATAAGCCAGTGATGGACTACGATATAGAAGCATAAGCCAAACAAACCCTTTTTCCCCCAACTTGGGTCTGGCCATGGTGTTTGATCACAGCAATAGTAACCTTACCTAGGACAGAAACCGGTACCAGGATAATGAGGTATCACTGTGACAGACCTGACATTGTGTTTTGGGGAGGGTTGTGGAAGGACTTTGGAACTTTGGGCTAGAAAAGTCATTGAGTGTTGAGAGCTCAGTGGCTGTTCTGTAGGAGCTGGGAAGACGAGAATGTCGAGAGCAGTGCAGAAGATGGGGGCCTGGCCTGTGAGGTTCCAGAGGGGAGTTTAAAGACTCTGCTGGGCCATTTGTTATTCTAATTAAGAGGCCGTGTTTCTGGTCAGCTGGGGTTGAAGAATTAGGGATCATTAAGAGGAGACCAGCACCTTTGCTTCACAATTGATGGGAAAATTGATGCTGGTCACCTGACGCTGAGAATTGAGTGGTTAAGAAGAGACCAGCATCGCTGAGGTGAAACCTGGGAAGGGTTTCCTGAGGGCACAGAGAAGCTGTGTTCCAGAGTCAGCCAAGGTTGTACCTCCTGCTGGCGGCCTGATGTGGTCATGTGTGTCACCGAGGTGGGACTGGCTGGCAGGCATGGAGGGACGGAGAGCAGCTGAGGCGAGGCTGAAGGTGAGGCCCCAGCATCAGTCAATGGCCCAAGACTAAAGGGGTCACGCCACAAAGACTGCAGCCCAGGTGCAGCAGAAGGTTCCAGGAGTTTGGAGATGTCAGAACCATGGGACGACAACTGTGGTCACACGAGGGCATACGACCACAGTAGCAGTCCTTCTGTGGGGATGAGTGTGTGCAGGGACGGATTACCATTATTTGTGGCACTGGGAATCAAATCTGGGACCTGGATCATGCGAGGAAAGTGCTCTCTGTGTCCTTGGCTAGTAACATTTTCATTTGTTTTCGATAGAGAGCCTATGTAGTCCATGCTGGCCTTGAACTCACGATTTTCTTCCCTCAGCTGCCTGAGTGCTGAAATCACAGCACGTGCCACACACCTGCCTAAATTTTAAATACTGTGTGTGTCCATGTGTATTACATGCTGGTGTGTACAGGTGTGTCCATGTGTATTACATGCTGGAGTGTACAAGTGTGTCCATGTGTATTACATGCTGGTGTGTACAGGTGTGTCCATGTGTATTACATGTTGGTGTATACAGGTGTGTTCATGTGTATTACATGTTGGTGTGTACAGGTGTGCCCACGTGTATTACATGCTGGTGTGTACAGGTGTGTCCATGTGCATTACATGTTGGTGTATACAGGTGTGTCCATGTGTATTGCATGCTGGTGTATACAGGTGTGTCCATGTGTCCATGTGTATTACATGCTTGTGTGTACAGGTGTGTCCATGTGTATTACATGCTGGTGTGTACAGCTGTGCCCATGTGTATTACATGCTGGTGTGTACAGCTGTGCCCATGTGTATTACATGCTGGTGTGTACAGGTGTGCTCATGTGTATTACATGCTGGTGTGTACAAGTGTGCTCATGTGTATTACATGCTGGTGTGTACAGCTGTGCCCATGTGTCATCGTGTGGAGTCCAGGAGCAGCACTGGATGACTCTGTAGATTTAGGTTCCTGTGGTCACACGGCAAGCACTTTGTCAGTCGAACCGTAACCCTATCCCTTCAAATATCCTTATGTTGGGGGTGGATGGGGTTTGAGGCAGGGTCTCAATATATAACTCTGGTTGTCCTGGAACTCACTTTGTAGACCAGGCTGGTCCCAAACTCACAGTTCTTCTGGGATTAAAGGGAGGAACTTTAATTCTTTACCATGCCGGCCCTTGAAATATCTGTAACTATGACCAAGCCCCATTGCATGCGACAGAGGGAATCCTGCCCACCTGGTCCTCCATGGCAACAGACGCAATAGGCAGAGAAATGAATCAATGAGGACTGATTGGGTAGGGAGGTAGAACCAAGGGAAGTGTGTAGGGACTTTATAGGGTGGAAAATGCTTGTCGGAAATGGACATGGTACAGTCTCTCATCAATCTCACTGCTCAGAGTGCTAGGACCTTCACTTCACCACACTGAGGGGAGAGTACACCTCAAAAAAAAAAAAAAACCAGCAAGGGAAACAAAATCATTTGCAGGTCTGGGATAATGCTATTTCCTGCCTCTCTCCATCTAAGGCTGCCTCTAGCCCCCCCCCCCCCCCGTCCCCCTGAGCCCCCGCCCTGAGCCCTCCCAGCCCCCTGCCTAGGAATTTAGTCCTGCTAACAACTGCAACAGCTTAGGCAGATTGGTCTCCATTGCGGTAGTATCCACCTCTATGAGGAAGAGACTTGGGGCCAGTGCAATGGCTTTATAGGTAAAGACGCTTGCTGCAAGCCCAGAAGTCTGAGGTCCTCAAAACCCACATAAAAGTGGAAGGCAAGGCCGGGCGTTGGTGGCGCACGCCTTTAGTCCCAGCACTCGGGAGGCAGAGGCAGGTGGATCTCTGTGAGTTCGAGACCAGCCTGGTCTACAAAGGGAGTTCCAGGACAGGTTCCAAAGCTACAGAGAAACCCTGTCTCGAAAAAACCAAAAAAAAAAAAAAAAAAAAGTGGAAGGCAAGAAACAACTCCACAAGTTGCCCTCTGACCTTCGGATGCTTGTCGTGGCTTCTCCAACAACAATAATAAATAAAGATAAAGTTAAGAGACGGAGTTAGCAAATTAATGGTCTCAGGAGGTAAAGTCTCAGCATTTAACGATGAGCGGTTTGGAAGACTCAACAGTGACTTGACACTGCCCCCTAGTGTCGAGTGGCGCCTTTGGCTGTAGACTGTAGGGCTAAAGAGCAGAGAACTCCTCGCACTGGAACGCCCACTCTAAGGCTGTAAAGCTCTGGACTTGCCCTCGTTGGGGCAACTGCTGTTGAGAGGGACTGGACCGAGAAAGTCCAAGACGACCTAGTGGACACGGAAGTCTCTTCCGCAGCTGTGGACGGAGGGAAGGACGGCTCTTCAAGCCAGCAGGGGGCTCACCTGTGCCTCCTGTCCGGGGACTAGCCCGTGTGTCCGCAGAGTCTCCACAGCCTGGTCTCGTTCCAGTGACACAGCCTTTAGCAATGTCTCCTGCTGACACAGCACCTTCTCTGTCTCCTGGAGCTTAGCAGCAACCTGGGGAAACGTCTATCAGTGGGCGGAGACCAGCACCCTCCTGCTAGAGAGTGGACAGCAGGAGCAAACGCACAGCCACAAGACAAGATTTACAAGCAGCACTCAGAGCGCCAGGGTCACCTAGTGGTGGGGCAGGACTTTCTGTTCAGCTATGGTACCGAGTTTGCCCTGGTCAGGGAGGGGCCGGCTCAGCACTCTCAAAACCATGCCACAGCTAAGGGAAACAGTGAATACATTTGGGGATAGGGCAGAGACTTATTTGTATTCAGATTGGCCTTGAACTTGGGATCCTCCCTTTTCCTCCCCCCTCCCCAGCAGCTGGGATTACAGGGCCCTATCACTGCACCAGTGTGGCTGTGACTCACTGCTATAAATTAATTGGTATTTAAGGCTTTGTGTTTTCTGAGTTAAAAAATAATATGGCAAGGGCCACACCCATCTTCTACAGTACTGCATAGACGCCACACCATCTTCTGCAGTACTGCATGGACGCCACACCCAGAACTAGCCAACGCACCTGGTCTCTGGCCTTGGTCAGCCCTTGGATCAAAGTCTCTGATTTCTGGATCTGGTCTCGCTCAACATCATCGCAACGGCGCTGCCAGTCTAGGCCCAGCTGCACCTGGTCGCGCTCTAGGCTCTGTTCCCTTTCCACTGCCAGGGACAGTTGCTGCTTGTACCTATAGACACAGTTCAATGTCCCACGTTGTGAAATATTTTAAGATGTGTTACATTTGTTTATGCTGTGGAACATTTGTTTTAATGATGCAAAGATGTGTTGCATTATTTTATGTTGCATTTGTTTAACTCTGTGAATCTGTGTTACTCTGCCTGTCTAAAACACCTGATTGGTCTAATAAAAAGCTGAATGGTCAGTAGCTAGGCAGGAGAAAGGATAGGTGGGGCTGACAGGCAGAGAAGATAAAGAGGAGGAAAAATCTGGGAAAAGGAGATGGAGGATCAAGAAAAGGAGGAGGACTCCTGGGGCTGGCCACCCCGCTACCAGCAAGCCATGAAGTAAGAAGTGAAGAAAGAGATGGCTCAGTGGTTAAGAGCATTGCCTGCTCTTCCAAAGGTCCTGAGTTCAATTCCCAGCAACCACATGGTGGCTCACAACCATCTGAAATGAGATCTGATGCCCTCTTCTGGCCTGGAGGCAGACACACAGACAGAATATTGTATACATAATAAATAAATAAAATATTTTTAAAAAAGAAAGAAAGATGCAGAATTAGAGAAAGGTGAAAGTCCAGAGGCAAAAGGTAGATGGGATAATTTAAGTTACGGAAAGCTGGTTAGAAATAAGTTAAGGCTGGGCATTCATAAAAAAGAATAAACTTCTATGTGTATTTATCTGGGAGCTGGGAGGCAGGTCCCTCAAAGAGCAAAAAACAAAGAGCAAAAAAATCAAACTACAGCCGGGCGGTGGTGGCGCACACCTTTAATCCCAGCACTCGGGAGGCAGAGGCAGGCGGATCTCTGGGAGTTCGAGGCCAGCCTGGTCTACAAGAGCTAGTTCCGGAACGGGCACCAAAGCTACAGATAAACCCTGTCTCAAAAAACCAAAAAAAAAAAAAAAAAAAAAAAAAAAAAAAAATCAAACTACACCATGTTAACTTTCTTTCCTGAGGTCCCTTCAACATGAAGAGCAGGATGAGGGGCTGACATGATGCTCTTCCGTGTCCTTCCCATCTCAAGCGTAGCTTGTGCTGAGGTACGGGGAGAAGCTCCCCTACGGGAGACCTTGAGGAACACTAGCACCTGGGGACAGGTGAACATAACGGACAGATATCAAAATTCTCCAAATGCTGGAGAAAACGGTGCTGGAGGGAGATGGCCACAGTCAGTAGAGAGAACCAGTGTGCGAACAGGGAATTGAAGGTGTCACAGCTAAACCAGGGCTGTACTGTAAAAATCCCCTGAACAGAGAGAAAATTGGAGCATGTGCCACTGGAACACGAAAGCTGGAAGAGCAGGAGGAGCCGAGGGTCCATGTCAGACAGCAGTGAGGACAAAGGGGGCAAAAGGGCCTGGCTATACTGGTACAGAACCCAGCACGACCAGCGAGCAGCCAGTCTATACTGGTACAGAACCCAGCATGACCAGTAAGCAGCCGGCACAACTCTAAATGCAGACGTACTCGACATTAGGGCTACAGACAGAGCCGAGAGGGAGCCACACCTAAGCACGGTTATTCTGTTCTCTAACTGACAGAACCAGTGGGCAGATCACAAGGACATGGGAGACAAGAACATTGTTAGCCACCAGAGTGGTACAGGTGACATTTTCAGAGCCCAGACTGCAACAAGAGCATGCTTTATCCTTTAGGGCTACTTAGCCAGCCATCAGGGCAGAGCACATTCCAAAGCCACAAAACAGATCACAGAAGAAATAAGTTGTACAAGATGCATTCCACATGCACGGCCGGGTTAGGTCAGAATCGTGGACAAATGGAACCTGGGACTAGATCATCTCCTGGCCAGAGAAGAACATACAAGGAGACTCTATTTCAGCTGAGCAGACCAGGATTTATTGGGTGTGGCTAAGCTGTGTTTGAAAAAAACCTTATACCACAAATCGTATCTGATGGAAGAATGGATGTCTCAGAGTAAATCATCTTGGCTCCACTGTCAGGATCAATCAGAACAAATAACCAAATCCAAAGGAAATAGAAGAAAGCAGTAGTAAAACTGAAAACAACAACAACAACAACAAAAACAGTTGAAAAAAAATCAAATAGAAAAGCTGGTTCTTCACAAAGATTTGAAGATCGATAGACCCGATAAGCCCGTAGTGAGGCTGGTCGGGAGTAAAGGGGAGGCCCTAAAATGCCCAGTGTGTGAGCAAGAGGGGCACACGCAGCGAGGTAACAGGAGCCAGGGATGTGCAACAGTGAGATGAAGTGGACAAAGTGGACAGACACAAAGAACCAAATGAATGGAAAAATATCAGAGAGGAAAAAAATCTTTTAAAAAAAAAAGGAAAGAAAGAAAAGAAAGAAGGAAAGAAAAGAAAGAAAAAAGGCGGCTAGTTGGGTGGTGGCACACGCCTTTAATCCCAGTACTCAGGAGGCAGATGCAGGCAGATCTCTGTGAGTTCGAGGCTAGCCTGGTCTCGAGAGCGAGTTTCTGACATCTGGAACTGCTGTCACATAGAGAAACCCTGCCTTGAAACCTGTCCCCCTTCCAGAAAATAAAAGGCAACTACGAACTCAAGCATCACAAGACTACTGAGTATCAAAAAGAATCCGCAGCATCCTAACCTCAGTGATGAAGACACCAGAGTCAAAAGTCACACTCAGACGCCCAGTCCGGGCAGCCAGCAGATGGGAGTGGCGGCAGTGGGGGCTGCAGACTTGCCGGGGTCTGGGTTAGAGGGTAGGGTGCACGTGTCTGTGGTTACCCAGATTTGTCTTGTGGACAGGGCTTTACATATGCCCGAGTCCTTACAATGAACAGGGAACACATTTTTAAATTTAAATTTATTTTCTTTCTCTCTCTCTCTCTTTCTTTTTTTTTTTTTTTTTGAGGCAGGGTCTCTCTATGTAGCCTTGGATGTCCCAGAATGCTGTGCTGTCATTGAACTCATGAAAGTCTGCCCCTGCCTCTGCTTCCAGAGTGCTAGGGTTAAAGCTAAAACACAAGCGTGTTGAAGGCAGAGGAAGTGGCCACTCCTCAACACCCACCAGCCCTTTGGCTGCTTTCCTTGAAGCCTGAGATTCTTCATCTCAAAGGTGTCTGGGCATGCCCTCTTGCTAGGACGTCTGCTCTCTTGACCACCACCATCTGCTTATGTCTCTCTTACTGATCCTCCCAAGTCTCCTTCCCTGCAGTTCCAATCCCAAGGACCTGCCTTGGGACAGTACCTGTCTATGTCCTTCTGGAACCTGGCCACCTGTGCCTTGAGCTTCCCCTCTTCTTCCTGTAGCATCTGGACCTGAAGGTCTTTGGAGACAGCCTCCTTGGACATCTGAGTGATCTGGGCATCCCAGGCAGCTTTCAAAGCTGCCGCGTCTTCATGAAGTCTGCACGGGAAGAAGTGTGTGAATCCAGCTAGGTTCCCTTACACTCCCTCAGCTTCTATATAGACTTGGAGGAATGCACACATAACTGCCCGGTCCGCGCAGAAAAGCCACAGCATGGTTCTACTCAGTAAGAAACATCTAACAGTCAACCATGCGAACGTTAACACATTGACTATAAAGGGTTAAATTACGCAGAGTGGAGAGCTGATCGGCACCCACAGCCTATGAGGAAGTCCCAGCACAGCCCCTAACACATTTCAGTGACAAGTACAAGAGGATTCCAGAGTCTGCTAATTAGCTTGGCAGTAAGTGCTGCTGGGACATTTTCCCCAGGAACACAGGCCCTCTTTAGGGAAGGCATTGTGCTGATCTAAGCAAGACCATCCCTCCTCAGAGGGACAACTCTGTTCCTGTCACAGGATTCACCAGGGATCACATCCCTGAGCACAGACCTCTTGAGCCAAGCAGACTGTGAGTAGCAGCTGCTTGTCATGCAGCTACTCAAGTGAGGCTGCCCTCGATCACGGAACCCAGCATCGGTGCTTCAAACCTGGTCTGTGCCAACATCTCTACACGTTTTGGGAGTCTGGCCGTCTGTGCTGGTTATCTGGTACCGAGCAGACAGACCTAGAAACGCATACCTCGTCACATCTCGCCAACATCCCCAGCACCAGCACAGAAACAGCTGGCCAGTGACCTGTGTCCACTGTAGCCTCCTCTTCACACTCTACCTCACTCCCCAAGCATTCGGCCCAGATTGGGTGCCAGGCTATGACTGCCGCACCCTTACATGGAGACCAGTAGACACTGACCATTCCAAGTGAAGCAGGCGGGTCACCACTAAACCCGTTTTTATCCTAATCCTACGTGTTTACCCAGGGGTCCTCAAACAAACCCACTGAGCGGGAAATCTGCTAAGCACTGAGGTTGTCACTGAACGCCAGTGCGTGCTCCGGACAGAGACAAGAATGGTATCTGAACTCCCAGAAGTAAGAACAGTGCCCTGTCAGCGTAGTAATAACTCTTTTATTTTATTTTATTTTGATCTTTAGAGACAGGGTTTCTCTGTAGCTTTTGGTTCCTGTCCTGGAACTAGCTCTTGTAGACCAGGCTGGCCTCGAACTCAGAGAGATCCGCCTGCCTCTGCCTCCCGAGTGCTGGGATTAAAGGCGTGCGCCACCACCGCCCAGCTAGTAATAACTCTTAATAAGCAAAAAATACTTAGAGATAGAAACTAAAAGATAGTTAAAACTGGGTGTGGCATATAATTCCAGCACTTGGGAGGCTAAGGCAGGAGGATTGTGAATTCCAGGCTATCCAGTACTATATATATAGTGAGACCCTCTCTCCAAACAAAGACAATCACATGTAGTTTTAGGCTTCAAGAGGAGGCAGGAAGCAGCCAGGCTCCATGAGGTCCCAGCATTGCAGCTACACTGATAGGGGGAAAGGCAACAGCAATGACCCAGCATCCCACACCCACAGCGCGCTGGGGCATCGCTGGCTCATCAAGGTGGCTGCCTTGGCTCTTACCTCACTGATCGATCAAGAGCATGCTGGACTTAACCAAGTAACGTGGAACGAGCGTTTTAAAGTACAATATAAATTTGTTTTTTGTTTTTGTTTTCGTTTTGTTTTTGAGATAGGGCTTCTCTATGTAGCCCTGGGCATCCTGGAACTCTGTGGACTAGGCTGACCTTGAACTCACAGAGATCCACCTGCCTCTGCTCCCTGCGTGTTAGGATTACAGGTGTGTGCCACTATCATCTGGCCAATTTATAATTTCTTATTTTTCTGTTATGTGTATGGGTATTTTGTCTGCATGTGAGTGCTGAGGGTTGAACTCGGATCCCCTGGAGGAGTGGTTAGCACTCTTAACCACTGAGCCATCTCGCTAGCCCATGTGGAATAAACTTTAATTTCCTGAAACATCATAGTTCTAAGATCTACTTCTTCCCCTAACAGAAATGTAATTCGGCAGTTATTTTCTGTTAGAAAAAAAAAGATTGAAATACCCCCATCCCAAAGACACACCCAGCTGCAAGTCTGAGAGCATGGCGTCAGTGTTTCTACTGAACACAGTGTCCCCACAGCCATTTCCTCACCACCCAGGATGGGGGCGCAGGGCTGCACGCCCAGCGCTGTTACGACAGTCTCCCGGCTGACGAGGCACAGGTGGAGCAGATTGCCCAAACACTCTGGCCTGGATTGGATACTGGAGCACTGGGAAGCCCGAGGGAGGAGAGCAGAGGTCTCCCACACAATATAGACAAAACAAATGTAAAACCCAGAGCTGTGTGGTCCTCAAATTCCAATTCTGTTCATATCCACAAGAGTTGAAAGCAAAGTCTATAAGGAAGGTCAGCCTGCCCGTGCAGACAGCAGCGCTGTCCACGCTCAACAGGCCAGAGGTCGACCCTGGGTGACGCCCCCCCAGGAGGTCTCTCAATGGGACCTGTGGCTCAATATTATGAGGCTAGCTGGACCACGAGTCCCCCACGGCTTCTGGAGATAATGGATGGTTTCACAATCACAGTGATTTAAAAGAGAGTGGCAATCTACAAACATGGGTGAACGCACCTTGGGGACTCGAGTCTCTGTGACAGGCCAGTCACAGAAGAGCCAGTGCCATACAATTACAACATGTGCTGTTCCTAGGGTAGCAGATTCACAGAGAAAGCCGCTGGGAGGCTAGGGAAGGGGGGAAGCCAGCGCTGCATGGGAACAGTCTGGCCAATGGCTGGCATCCGACATGGTGGCACACACTTGCAGTCCCAGCACTTGGGAGGTGGACACACAAGGATTATAAATTCAAGGTCAACTAAGGTTATAGGGCAAGTTCTGGACTAACTTTGGTCAAATGAGACCTTGTCTTAGAAAAAGCAAAAACTAAAGACAAACTTTGTTATGTATACTTTACCACAAATAATCATAAATATAAAAACTACATAATTAAAAAGAAAACATTAAGAGAAATGGTTAGAAAAAAATGGCCAGAAAGTCCCAAAGTCCCTCCCACCTACTGTATACAATTTCCGTTGGTCTAAAATGGCCCATGCCTGGCCAGGGCACAGGCACACAGGGCTGTTGGGCCAGGCAGGCCAGAGGGAGTGGCTCACTTGTCAATAAGGGCATTCTTTTCTTTGGCATCATCAGCTCGCGTCCACTCGGCCCTGCGCAGTTGCCCCTCCAGGGTTTCACAGTGGGCTTGCAGCTGCAGCACCCTGGCCTCCAGCGCTCGCAGCTGCTCTGCATGAGCTCTCTTCACTGCTGCCAGCACTGCATCTTTCTCCCTGGCTTCACGGTCAAGCTCTTCGTGTCTGGAACAAAGGGAAGGGCCCCACCGGGGTTCACTCAGTGCCCTGGAGTCTCCAAAGTGTCTGCCATCTATTCTCACACTACAGGATCCCCTGACAGGATGCCGGCTTTACAGGAGTGACTTGGGGGTGAGCTTGCTCTTCCTATGTAAGCAGCTATTCTTAGATGCCAGGGTCCTGGATGGCCCCCAAAGCTGACAAGACAGACACCAAAACAGTTCACAAAGCACTCTTAGCTCACCACCGAGACCGTGACCAGCCCATGGAGGGCACAGGAGCACTCTTAGCTCACCATTAGGATGGTGTGTTATCGCTACAGTTACTGTGTTTCCTTTGGAAGAGAAAGTAAATGATTCTTGCCCTGGGGGCTAAAACCCTAGAGCTGGAGCTTCTAGCCGAGCTCACTCATGGGGCCTCTCACCCCATCCCCAACCCACTCCTTGTTGACTGTGCTGTTCCAGCACCTCCTGAACCCCACGATAGCCTGGGGGAGGGGCAATGCTTCAATGGCCCTGCTGAAGTCCCCACCTTGAGCCAACACACCACCTACTTCCTGGGTGTCCCAGACACCTTGGCAACAAGAAGCAGCTGCTGCGGTTGGCTGGGTCCCAGGCTACTCTGGTCACAGGCTATGTCAGCAGGAAAAAGGGAGCTCAGAGAATCTACAGCCATGAGAATAAGAGGTGGCTGCATCAACATGGTAAAGTGTGGGGCTACAGTCTAAAATTTATAGTTAATAAAACATTCAATGCCAGGCGGTGGTGGCGCACGCCTTTAGTCCCAGCACTCGGGAGGCAGAGGCAGGCGGATCTCTGTAAGTTTGAGGCCAGCCTGGTCTAGAAGAGCTAGTTCCAGGACAGGAACCAAAGAGCTACAGAGAAACCCTGTCTCGGAAATCAAAAAAAAAAAAAAAAAAAAATTCAAGTTTTAAATGTTAACTTTCAACTTTTTAAATATTTATTTAGTGGTGGGCATTGTGTGAAGTCACGTGTGTGAAGTCAGTTCTCTTCTTTAACCGCATGGATTCCAGAGAGGGAACTCTGGCCCTCGCTTGCTATGGTGGCAAAGATTTTATGTACAGAGCAAGCTCACTCACCCGTAAAAGTTAACTTTTAACTAAGGCTATACTATTTAAAAGCCTGTTTGGGCACTGAAGATTAGATCCAGAATTTCAGGCATGCTAAGCTTGTGCTTTACCAATGACCGGGAGTCCTGGCCCTTAAAGCATTTTAAGTTTTGAGATGTTGAAAGTCTAATCCTCTCTGAGGAAGTAGAGCCTGGAGCCAAAGCATCACGTGAGCACAGGCTACCCGTCACAGGGCCCTTGTTGCCAGCGACTACAACCCAGACTCTCTCCCAGAGCCCCCATCCAGGCACAAATACTCACTTCCTCCTGACAGTGTCCTCGGCTCTCTTACTTGCCAGCTGTACAGAGTGAAGCTTCTCCTCCAAGTCCTTTATCCTGAACAAAAATTGTATCAGTAGGAGCAGTTACAGAAGAGGCCGAAGCCAAGAGCTGGCATAGCTAGGAAGGCAGGGCCACCAGGATCTAGCCCTGATGGCCACAGTGCCCGGGAGGAGAACCCACACACCGAGCATCCTTCATGGCCTCCAGATTCTGGAACTCCAGGGCATGGCCCTGTAGCCTCCTCTCCAACTCGATATGCTCTGCCTCTGCCTTCTGCAGACTCTCTGTGGCCTGTGTCCCAGCTTCTCTCAGAGCCTGCAGCTCTTTGTTCAGTAGCTTCACCTAGGAAAGTCCGGGGGAGCAGCTGTGGGAGGTGCTGAGGTGCTCGCAGCGCAGATCAAAGCTGGCAACAGTGAACTGGAGAGCTAGAAAGCCCGCGAAAGCCCCAGCAGGGACGGTTACCTTGAGCTCATGGGCCAAGACCACATTGCTCATGTCATCTGCCCTCAGCTGGAACTCGTGCTCCCGTCTCTGCATCTCAGATTCAAACTCCAGCAGCAGCTCCTGGAACAAGCGAGTGGGGGGTGAAGGAGGGCAGCGACCTCAGAAACCTCGGGTCAGGCTTGAGACCACGGTCTGTTGTGAACCGCAATGTCTTTATAGCACATACAAAGTTTGTTCTGCACGCATGATAGTTACCTACAGAAAACAAAGGCTTCGTGTTTTCCTACCACCATTCTTCAATATGTATCTTTATAGACCTTTGGTTTTTATTACGGAAGAATGCTAAATTTTAAAAGTTTTCTGTCTGTCCGGGTAGTAGTGGTGCACGTCTTTAGTCCTAGTACTTGGAAGGCAGCGGCAGGCGGATCTCTGTGAGTTTGAGGCCGGGATAGTCAGAGCTGTTTCACATATACGTTGTCATTTGCCTGCATGTATGTCTGCACTACAAGTGTGCCTGGTGCCCTTGGAGGCCAGAAGACGGCATCAGATTCCCTAGAACTGGAGTTACAGTTGGTTATGAGCTGCCACATGGATGCTGGGAATTGAACCTGGGACTTCTGCTTTAAACCACCGAAACATCTCTCCAGACCACGGACAAACTTCTATCACTTTGTACTATTTTTATGTAAAGCAATCTTCTCATCATTGATATCAAAATATCAACCAGCTCTGAAAAAAGCTTGAAGATGCTTGATGTTCTAAGTATCAAGTAGTCAGCCAAGATTTCATCATTTGTGAAAAATAAACAAGCACATCCAATTCATTAGTAGGCAAATTTGCTTTCTTTGTTAATAAATGGTCAAATTAAATGTAAACTAAAGTTTTCTTTGTTTTTGTTTTTGATAGGGTCTTACTATGTAGCACTGCCTGGCCTGGAACTTACTATGTACTATGTAAATTTTTTAAAATATGTACCAGTGTTTTGCCTGCATGTATGTCTGCGCACTGCATGAGTGTCTAGGGCTTGCTTGCATCAGATCCAATGGAACTGGAGTTACAGTTTTTAGCCCCCAAGTGGGTGCTGAGAATTGGACCCAGCTCCTCTGGAAGAGCAGCCAGAGCTCTTCATCACTGAGCCATCTCTCCAGCCCCAATAACTTGCTGTTTAGACCAGGCTGGCCTTGGATTTAGAGATCCACCTTCCTGTGCTCTCAGGTGCTAGGGCTAAAGGTGTGCACCACCAAGCCTGGCACCCAAAGACTGTTTTATTTCTTCACATTTATCCACTTGCAGGTGTGTATGTCTGCACATGTGCACACTGTGGAGAGGTCAGAGGACAACTTGCTGGAGTCAGCTCTCTGCTTCTACCACGTGAGTTCTAGGGACAGAAATCAGGTTGGCAGGCTTGGCAGCAAGTGCTTTTACTCAATGAACCATCTTGCCAGCCAAGAAAGATTTTAAATTAACTTTATCTATGATTTATTACCAGTAACTGTGTGATTTACGTTTCTGTTTTATATACTAATATATATCAAGCTACATAAAAATTTCTCAGGTAAGTGGGGCAGTGGTGATGCACGCCTTTAATCCCAACACTTGAGAGGCAGAGACAGACAGATCTCTATGATTTTGAGGCCAGCCTGGTCTACAGAGTGAGTTCCAGGACAGCCAGGGCTACAGAGAGAAACTCTGTCTCAAAAAACAAACAAATAAAAATTCTCAGGTAAAATGGGGCAATAAACAAAACCATTTTAAGAAGCCTCTCTCAGCCAGAAGGTGGTGGGGCACACCTTTAATCCCAGTACTCAGGAGGCAGAAGCAGGTGGATCTCTGTGAGTTTGAGGCCAGCCTGGTCTACAAAAGCTAGTTCCAGGACAGGCTCTAAACCCATCTCAAAAAACAAAACAAAACAAAACAAAAAGGAACCTCTCTCTAAGGGAGCAGCGGCTCATGGGTGCTGCCCTCAAAAGGGCTGGTGTGGCTCCCTCAGTTGGGTCAGCATGCGGGCTGCACAGTCACCGCCATCAGGGCAGCACACACATTACGCACATCTCCTCGTTTCTCTGACATGGTGAGGTCAGCCATGGGGTCCTTGGCTGATGAGAGTGTTCGGATGCTCCAGCTACCAGTAATCCACAGCGGCCTAATTTCTCTGCTACCTAGTAGAGTGTTCCATGCTCCAGTGACCCACACCGCCCTAATTTCCCTACTACCTCGTGTCAGTTGTCCTTCACCTCATTCTGGGAGCCCCTGGGAGGACTGAGCGCTCAGGAGCGTGTGAGCCCCTGTTGATCTGGGCCCTGCCCTGCCCACCACCAGACTCTGGCCCTGAAAGCAGGGCTGAGGGGGCACAGATGCAGCTGTGAGGGAGCTGCCCCCATCCCTTGCCTGTGGAGCACACCGTCCAGCCTGGGCAGACAGGCCCCATACAAATGTGTGCACCATGAATTCTGCCCCTGCTGCTCACGTACCTGCTTAGGAAGCTGTAGAAAGCATGACTGAAAAATCACATTTCAGGTTTTCAGTCCCTTGAAAGGTAAATGTGAAATATGAACAGTCACCTGAGTGACCTTACTGGAATCAGAATACTACAATCATTATTATAAATTACAGAATCATGGGGTAATAGCTTAGTGGTAGGATGCTTGCCTGTTATGTGTGATGCCCTGGATTCTGTTCCAAGCATAGAGACAAACAAAAAAAGGAAGGAAGGAAGGAAGGAAGGAAGGAAGGAAGGAAGGAAGGGAGAGAAAGGGGGTGAGAGAGGGGGCAGAGGGAGAGAGGGAGGGAAAGGTGGGAGGTGAGTTGGTGGAATATACCCGTAACCACGGAACTTGGGAGGCAAAGACAGACAAGTTCTAGTCAGCCTCGGCTACATGGTAGGAACCTCTCTCAAATGATCCACACCAAAACCAGCCAACTAATCAATGGCAGCAAACCCACAAATCATGAAACATTGTTTTTTTCTGAACAAAACCCACAAGGGAAGTTCTGCAGGCTGTGGCTACCAGAGAACAGGGATCCATACTACAACATCGAGTCAGTGCCGCCACCTTCTGGTCCTGCTGGTCAGTCAACATGACAAGCAGACTTGTCCGGCCTCTCACTGTCCTCCTTGTGCCCTTCTCTCAACAACTAGCGGTCACCCTGTGTGCTCAGACCAAACTGAGGTGTCCGTGTCAACCGCCTCTTCATCAGCGTGTCAGAAATCCCACAGGCTCCCCTCTAAGCATATCGAAAGCTGGCCTGTTCTCATCCGCTCGGGCCTACTGCCCAGGCATGTCCTATCAGCCTTCTGACGACTTCTCCCACTTCTGGACCAGAGATCCTCAATCTTGTCAGTGCTCTGCACAAAAGCCCAGGGCTCCCCATGCTGCTCTGGTTCCTGTAAGGCCCTGCAGGCCAACATTCATTCCTCACATGAACATGAACTCTAGTTTCTAGGTATCCCTGTGCACAAAGGCAGGTGCTTGTCCTCCCCCTGCTGACTCCCCCACCCTGCCCCCAATGCCTAATGGCCCTTCTTGACCGCTCACTCTACCTGAAAGCGAATCCAACCACACCCCACACCTGACCCTCCTGTTTCACCATGTCCATGCTAGGAAGGCTAGGATCTTTTTTTTTTTTTTGGTTTTTCGAGACAGGGTTTCTCTGTGGTTTTGGAGCCTGTCCTGGAACTAGCTCTTGTAGACCAGGATGGTCTCGAACTCACAGAGATCCACCTGCCTCTGCCTCCCGAGTGCTGGGATTAAAGGCGTGCGCCACCACCGCCCGGCTGAAGGCTAGGATCTTGCTCAGGTTAACTGCTTCAAGGATGTTCTTTGCTCTGTGAGGGCAGGCAATCTAGGTATGTCAGGTATTCATGCCCAACCCAGAGTCTAGAGAGCTACCAGCATGTAGCATGCATTCAGAAACATTTCCTTCAGCCGGGCGGTGGTGGTGCACACCTTTAATCCCAGCACTTGGGAGGCAGAGGCAGGTGGATCTCTGTGAGTTCGAGACCAGCCTGGTCTACAAAAGCTAGTTCCAGGACAGGCTCCAAAACCACAGAGAAACCCTGTCTCGAAATACCAAAAAAAAAAAAAAAAAGAAACATTTCCTTCAATGTCCTGTGATCCTGTGACTAACCCACAAGAAGGAAGATTTTCTTTGCACATGGTATGTGAGCAGGCCAGTTCCCAGCCATCAGTTTGTTTCACTTTATAAGAGAAAAACCATTTTTTTTAAAGATTTATTTATTGCTGGGCGTTGGTGGCGCACGCCTTTAATCCCAGCACTCGGGAGGCAGAGGCAGGCGAATCTCTGTGAGTTCAAGTCCAGCCTGGTCTACAAGAGCTAGTTCCAGGACAGGCTCCAAAACCACAGAGAAACCCTGTCTCGAAAAACCAAAAAAAAAAAAAAAAAAAAAAAAAGATTTATTTATTTATTTATTATGTATACAACATTCTGGCTCCATGTATGCCAACACGCCAGAGGAGGACACCAGATCTCATTACAGATGGTTGTGAGCCACCATGTGGTTGCTGGGAATTGAACTCAGGACCTCTGGAAGAGCAGACAGTGCTCTTAACCACTGAGCCATCTCTCCAGCCCAGAGAAAAACCATTTTTAATTGATATTTATTGAGCTCTATATTTTTCTCTGCTCCCCTCTCTACCTTTCCCCTCCCCACTCTAATCCTCCCCCAAGGTTCCCATGCTCCCAATTTACTCAGGAGATCTTGTCTTTTTCTACCTCCCATGTAGATCTATGTAAGTCTCTCTTAGTGTCCGCATTGTTGTTCAAGTTCTCTGGGATTGTGGTTTGTAGGCTGCCTTTCTTTGCTTTATGTTTAAAAACCACCTATGAGTGAGTACATGAGATAACTGTCTTTCTGTGTCTGGGTTACCTCACTCAAAATGTTTTCTAGCTCCATCCATTTTCCTGCAAAATTCAAGATGTCATTATTTCTTTCTGCTGTGTAGTCATTGTGTAAATGTACCACATTTTCCTTATCCATTCTTTGGTCGAGGGGCATTTAGGTTGTTTCTAGGTTCTGGCTATGACAAACAAAGCTGCTATGAACATAGCTGAGCACATGTCCTTGTGGCACGATTATCCTTTGAATATATACCCAAAAGTAGTATTACTGGGTCTTGAGGAAAGCTATTTCCTAATTTTCTGAGAAATCACCACACTGACATCCAAAGGGGTTGTACCAGCTTGCATTCCCACCAGCAATGCAGGAGTGTTCCCTTTCCCCCACAACCTCTCCAGCATAAGTTGTCATCAGTGTTTTTGATCATGGCCATTCTTACAGGTGTAAGATGGAATCTCAGAGTTGTTTTGATTTGCATTTCTCTGATGACTAAGGATGTTGAGCATTTCCTTAAGTGTCTTTCAGCCATTTTAGATTTCTCTGTTGAGAGTTCTCTGTTTAGGTCTGTACTCCACTTTTTTTAAAAAAACTGGATTATTTGTTCTTTTGGTGTCCAATTTCTTGAGTTCTTTGTATATTTTGGAGATCAGACCTCTGTCTGATGTGGGGTTAGTGAAGATCTTTTCCCATTCTGTAGGCTATTGTTTTGTCTTGTTGACTGTGTCCTTTGATTTACAGAAGCTTTTCAGTTTCAGGAGGTCCCATTTTTTAATTGTTTCTCTCAGTGTCTATGCTGCTGGGGTTATATTAGGAAGTGGTTCCCTGTGCCAATGTGTTCAAGTGTACTTCCCACTTTATCTTCTATAAGGTTCAGTGTGACTGGCTTTATGTTGAGGTCTTTGATCCATTTGGACTTGAGTTTTGTGCATGGTGATAGATATGGGTCTATTTTCATTCTTCTACATGTTGATATCCAGTTATGCCAGCCAGCAGAGAAAAACCACTGTTTTACTGAATCAGTTCTACTGACAAGGCTCCCCAACACGTGAGACTGTGGCCTGACCTCTCCTCACAGCTACCCCCAGTGCCAAGACTGCTCCGGGCCACACCAGGCTGGGCCGACTATTCCAGCCCACACCGGGCAGACCTTCCCAACCCTCCTGCAGGAGATATGCCGGTTTCTTCTTCCTGAGATAGGGATGCCACTGGAGACAACAGAACCCATGCTCCCTGATGTCAAAAGGACCCCGCGTGCATTCTGCTGAGTCTACGCAAACCAACTACTTACCAGACTTTCCTGCTGAAGCCCTTCTTGACTAAAGCCCCTCTCATACTGCTTTTGTGGCTCTGGTACCATCAAAAAACGGGTCATTTTTTGCACATCATAGCTGTTCAGCTATTTTTGGTGGTTGTTGACTTTCTGAGTCAGAGTCTCATTCTGTAGCCCAAGTTGGTCCAGGAACTCATGGTGACCCTTCTGCCTGTCTCCCAAGAATTAAGACTGCCAGCTTGAAACATCACATCTGGTACAATTAGTCTTTTCTTTTTTTTCTTGTTGTTTTTTTCAGACAGTTTCTCTGTGTATCCCTGGCTGTCCTAGAACTCACTCTGTAGACTAGGCTGGCTTTGAGCTCACAGAGATCCTCCTGCCTCTGCCTCCTGAGTACAGGGATTACAGGGATGCATCACCACCGCCCAGCCAATTAGTCTTTTCTTGGCCACATATTTCTGGCTCTGACTTAATGTGTAAGACTCCTGGCTGTTTCGGAAGTCAAACCCTCCCACAATGGACAAAGTTCTTGGTCCCTAAAAGAAGTGCACTGAGGGCATTCCTAGTAGATCACAAGGAAGTCCTGAGTTGTGGCAGCATCCTGAGCATTCATCCCCAGAGGCAGTGAAGAGTGACAGTGGACTCTACTTCCAGGCTGAAGGTCTTGAGAATTGCTCTTCTCAGTGCCCAGGACACAGCTGGTTCTCTGCAGGTGCCCATATACCTCTACATATCTTGCCAAAGGCACCCTTAGCCAGGGGTTAAGAAATGTGGTGGTTTGAATGAAAATGGCCCCCATAGGCTCTTATATTTGAGTGTTTAGTTCTTACCTAGTTGATGCAACTGTTTGGGAAGGGTTGGGAGGTGTGGCATTGTTGGAGGAGGTGTCACTGGGAGTGGGTTTTGATCCCAGTCTTTCTTTCTCTGCCTAGTGCTTGTGGATTAAATGTGAGCTCTCAGCCACTGCTCCAGCACCATGCCTGCCTGCTTCTCACTGTGCTTCCCACCATGATGATCATGGTCTCACCCTCTGAAAATGTAAGCAGGGCCCCAACGAAATGCTTTCTTTTGTAAATTGCCTTGGTCAGTGTCTTTTCACAACAGAAATGTAACGAAGGCCAGAAGCAAACAGATCAAAACGGCTTTCACAGTCCCACACTCTTGGAAAGGGCAGATGTGGAGGCAGCAAGGCCGATTTCTGGCTTCGGCTTCTCCAGTGTCTTAAACACAATTCTAGGGGAGCACACGAGTCTGTGTTCTGCACACTGTGGACGATGCTATTACGTGAAGGGCCCAGCTTCTAACAGAAGTGAAGGAGACCCTGTCCACCATCATGGACACAGTAGCAGCAGCGTCACTGAACGTGGACTCTGTGTGTAAATCCTCAGGCTATGTTCTCCCTGCATCCCAGCTCGTTGAGGCTCTGGGTGGTACAGGCTGGCCTGGAATCACAGAGATTCATGTACCTCTGCTGACATTAAAGTTGTGCACCACTAAGCCTGGCTTCTAGATCCTTTTTGTGAGAAAACTTTTGGTCAGCCACTGGGTCTTGGAATAAACTGAACACTTGGCCATAAGCCCTCAATTTACCATGTGACTCCAGCTGGTTCATCATCTGATCCACTAAGCTATCCTTTGGTATTTGCTGCAATACACTGTAAGGAAAACTGTTATCTGCAGGACTGGACCATAAGCAGACCCAAGATCACAGCGTCACAAAGGCTCCCGCTCTCACTCCTGCAGCTGGGCCTTCTCCTCGCAGCCTCCATGGCCTCAGGGCCCTGAACAAACAGTTCACAGAGGAAGATAAGACAGGTACCACCTGAGGGTGCAAGGCTGTAACACAAAGACCCGCCCCAGAACATTCCTGAAGGTCAATTGCTCTCCTTAGCAGGCAGAACTTCGGGCGATGAACCCAATGGTACATTTTGTTTGGAAGAAACAAAAATGGGCAAATATGCAATTATATACTGATTCCTGTGCTGTAGCCAATGGCTTGTCTCCTTGGAAGGACTTGAATACTGGTGAGAAAGACAACTGAGGAAGTGTGTGGACGGCTCTCTCATGACATCAGCAGAGGAGTTCAGTGATCTGCTCTGTAGACAGTAAACAACCCCAATCTCTTTCTTCCTCAGTTACCCCTGTAATTGCCCAATGGACTCATGAACAATGTGGCCATGGTGGCAGGGATGGAGGTTATGCAAGGCTTCAGGAACACAGGCTTCTCACTTAGCAAGGCTGATCTGGCTGTGGCCATCTGCCAGCAACAAAACCAAGACTGAGCTACAATATGGCAGCAGTCCCTGGATGACCAGCCTGAGGCCTGGGGGCAGGTTGGTGACACCAAATCGCTGCATCATCACATCCTTATGAGAACAGACACTTGTTCTGAGTGTGGCTTTCCCAGCATGCATTGCGTCTACCAGTACTGCGCTGTATGGACCACAGCATGGACTGCATCTATCAGTACTGCGCTGTATGGACCACAGGATGGAATGCGTCCATCAGTACTGCGCTGTATAGACCACAGGATGGAATGCGTCCATCAGTACTGCGCTGTATGGACCACAGGATGGAATGCGTCCATCAGTACTGTGCTGTATGGACCAGAGCATGGAATGCGTCCATCAGTACTGCGCTGTATGAACCAGAGCATGGAATGCGTCCATCAGTACTGCGCTGTATAGACCACAGGATGGAATGCGTCCATCAGTACTGCGCTGTATGAACCAGAGCATGGAATGCGCCCATCAGTACTGCGCTGTATGGACCAGAGCATGCCTCATCTACAGGAAGGGTATTCCACAGAGCATGGCTTTTGAGCAAGGACTCACTCAGTGGGCTTATGACTCTTAGATTAATGGGTCTTACCATGGTCTCATCATCATGAGCAGGTGGCTTGACTAAGCAGTGAAATGGTCTTTTGAGATTAAATCACAGTACCAGTTGGGTAGCATTGTTTCTGGGCTGAAACAAGGTTGTCTAGAAAGTTGAGTCTACTCTGAATTGGAATTCAAAAACCATGGAGACCAGTCATGGGCCCAGGAATTGAGGGGTGGAATTAAGAGTTGCATTACTATCACTTCTAGTTTCCAGGATGCTCTGCTGTCCTAGAAGCCTTGATTTCGGGGAGGGGAACTCTTCCATCGGAACACTACAGTGGCCCCACTGGGGGAGGGGAACTCTTCCATCAGGAACACTACAGTGGCCCCACTGGGCAGCTCAGACACTGTCTAACATTTGGGGCCCTCAAGCCTGCAGGTCAACAGGTGAAGGAAGGAGCTATGGTGTTGACTGAGGTGAGCACCCTACACTACTAAGGAGGACTATGGATGATCACGCCACAGTGGAGGTTAGGAAGATCCGGGGCATCTCTAACCACAGTAGAGGTTAGGAAGATCAGGGCATCTCTAACCACAGTGGAGGTTAGGAAGATCAGGGCATCTCTAACCACAGTGGAGGTTAGGAAGATACAGGGCATCTCTAACCACAGTGGAGGTTAGGAAGATCCAGGGCATCTCTAACCACAGTGGAGGTTAGGAAGATCCGGGGGCATTTCTAACCACAGTGGAGGTTAGGAAGATACAGGGCATCTCTAACCACAGTGGAGGTTAGGAAGATCCAGGGCATCTCTAACCACAGTGGAGGTTAGGAAGATACAGGGCATCTCTAACCACAGTGGAGGTTAGGAAGATCCAGGGCATCTCTAACCACAGTGGAGGTTAGGAAGATCCGGGGGCATTTCTAACCACAGTGGAGGTTAGGAAGATACAGGGCATCTCTAACCACAGTGGAGGTTAGGAAGATACAGGGCATCTCTAACCACAGTGGAGGTTAGGAAGATCCAGGGCATCTCTAACCACAATGGAGGTTAGGAAGATCTAGGGACATCTCTAGTAACATTCTCTGATTACAGTCAGTGGAGCCAGATATGGTAGAATATTAAGTATTAATTTCCTTTTTTAAAAAATACAAAATGACATTTTATTTTTAAATTCAAATATATTTTTAGTGAAAACACATGTCCCTTTACTGAGCACTTACAGATTGTTAGACTCTGTATAAAATGCCAAAAGTTTAGCCAGGAGGTGGTGGTACACACCTTTAATCCCAGCACTCAGGAGGCAGAAGCAGGCAGATCTCTATAAATTTGAGGCCAGCCTGGTCTACAAAGCAAGTTCTCAGACAGCTAGAACTAAACTGAAAAACTGTCTCGAAAAGTTGTTTATGCTCTTCTAGAGCAGAATCTACTGCTGTTCTCCACTTGTTTTGGATTTTGGTTGTTTTGGTTGTGATTTTCTGAGACAAAGTCTCATTGTGTAGCCCTGGCTGTCCTGGAACTCATTCTGTAGACTAGGCTGGCCTCTAACTCACAGAATCCTCCTGCCTCTGCCTCCTGAGTGCTGGGGTTGCCCCAGGCCCCACTTGTTTTCGCGGGAAACTGACAATGACATCTTCAAGGTCGCTCAGGACACAGATTTCAAACCGTGGGAGAGCTGTCTCAGTGAAGCTGAAGTCCGTCATTGTTGTTTCTAAAGTCACCACTTCCTCTTCTCTCTCCAAAGCCACCACTTTACCTCCCCTCCTCTTCCTGGACTCCACCTGCCACTGCCTCTAGCAGGGCCTTTCTCACCTGGAGGATGAGATGGAAATCTCTGCAGTGGCACCAACTTTTAGGGGTCTATACAAAACCGCTGTCATTTTTAAAAAGTAAGCTATCTTTAAGTTTTCTAACAGTTTAACTGAAAAAGAAATCAGAGTTTTTTCCATTTGTCCTTTGTTTTCTACATAAACAGAAGTGTTGAAATAAGGCACCTTGAGCTTCAGAGATGGCTCAGTAGTTGCGAGCACTGGCTGCTCTTCCAGGGGACTGGGGTTTGATTCCCTGCAACCACGCGGTGGTTCACAAACATCTGCAATGGCGGTTGAAGGCCCGATGCCCTCTTCTGGCCTCTGAGGGCACACAAGTAGTCCAAAACACTTATACACATAAGATTTTTTAAAAAGAAAAAGAAGCCAGGTGGCGACGGCGCATGCCTTTAATCCCAGCACTCGGGATGCAGAGGTAGATGAATCTCTGTGAGTTTGAGGCCAGCCTGGTCTACAAGAGCAAGTTCCAGGACAGCCTGGTCTACAAGAGTAAGTTCCAGGACTCCAAAGCTACAGAGAAACCCTGAGCGAAAAACCAAAACCCCAAAACAAACAAACAAAAAGAAAAGGCTCCTTATTTTGTCTTCTACTCTTTTGTCAGGTAACATAACATTGGCTATGTATCACCAAATCCAGATTAAAGTGCTAAAGTTATGGACATCAGAAGAATGAGCACCAATTAAAATGTCACCTGGGCGAGGTGGTGCAGGCACTGGGAAGGCTGAGGCAGAATCGCAATTGCGAATTTGAGGTAAGAGTGGGCTGCAGAACGAGGCCTTGTCTTCTCGTTTGGTTTTTGGTTTTCTTCAGACAGGGTTTCTCTGTGTAACAGCCTAGAACTCACTCTGTAGACCAGGCTGGCCCCTTGTCTTGAAAACAGATCAATATTTGTTTCCTTCCGTACTTGGGAAGAGGGGCACAGCTGCTGTTACACTGAGTACGGCTGTCTCACGCTCAGCGCCAGGACAACCCTCCTGACATCTTTGGTGCTTTAGAGTAATGGAGGACACTGACGAGGGTGGCTTGTGACGGCCGGCTTTACCGGTCGGCTTTACTGGCCTAAAGGCTTTCCAGCTAGTTGTAAACATCGTTCCTTAGTATGTCTGTGAGCAATTTCCAAAAAAGCAGGGCATCTGAATCACCGGACCAACTAAAGAAGACTCAGTCTCCCCAGTGCAGGTGGTGTGAGCCAATCCGATGAAAACCCAAAAAACAGGAATGCTCTTTCTTTCTGCTTGAGTCCTAACTTCATCTTCTCTTGCCCTTACAGGGTGTGTTCCCAGTTTCTTAGGCCTTTGGGTTCAGACATAACCAAGTTCCAGGTTCTCTAGCCTACGTGGTAAATTGTGGGGTGGCCTCCAAGACCTCCAAGGTCAAGTCACATAATAAATGTTTATGTATCTCCATTTCCCTGGAGACTTCTGACCGGTGCGTGAGAGAAGAGTACACATCAGTGACTTCCAGGGAATTCAGACATGGCTCACAGCATCCAGCAGACCCTATGCTTCTACGTCTCCTAGGATAATACACTCAATGAACACCTCAGCACCCAGATTTCACACTAGCTGGCAAGGCATGCCCCTAAAAAAGAACCACCCCCCCAACAATGTTCTACCTGTCTTTGAAGAGCAAGTTCACCGTCGAGTTCCCTCAGTTTTCTCTCCAGCTTCCACTTCAGATTCTCATACTGCTCCTGCTGCTGGTCCATTTCACTCCTCCTGCCACTGTGGCGATCAGACATGGTATTCAGAGAGCCATACTGGGTGTTCATACGCAAGCACGCTTATACTCTGAAAGTATACCCTGCCGGGTGTGCTACACACGGAGCTGCAGCAGGGGCTTGTAACAGGCCTCCAAGAAGTAGAGCTTCTCCTGACCTGAATCTGCTGCCGCCCCTAAATGGAGTGTCCAATTGTGCAGCAGAAAACACAGCAGAGAACCCCAAACTGATGGACTAACAAGAACCAGAAAAAGGGCCAGGCGTGGTGATACACACCTTTAATCCTAA
This sequence comes from Chionomys nivalis, assembly GCF_950005125.1. Taxonomy (NCBI): domain Eukaryota; kingdom Metazoa; phylum Chordata; class Mammalia; order Rodentia; family Cricetidae; genus Chionomys; species Chionomys nivalis. Next base: position 101,362,930 of record NC_080092.1, read on the forward strand.
CCCTTAGGAGGAAGTTCAGGAAGAGCTCTGTGAGTTCAAGGCCAACCCTGGTGAATTCCAGGACAGCCAGAGCTAAGTAGTGAGGGGAGGGCGAGAGTTCAGCGTCAAACTGCACCACATTTAGAAAATCAAATAGAAACAGAAAATCTCAGCAAAGAAAGATGCAACAAAGAATCAAATAGAAACTTGATAACTAAAAAGTACAATGACTCCCAGGTCACCGCCCCTGGAGCCTTTAATCAGGATCCCAGCATTTGGAAGGCATAGAAAGAAGGAGACCTTTGTGATTTCAAGGCCAGCCTGGTCTACCTAGTGAGGCCTGATTTCAAAATAACAAAAAAGATTTAAGAATAACCTAAACAAAAGGCTCAAATTTGGGCATGATATCACAATAATTTGACACAGACATTAGACACTACACAACTGAACACAGAGAAAACAAACTAAAAGCAACACCTAAGGGAGCCCCAAGGATTTGTGTGTGGAGTAGTAACAACTGATACTTGTTGAGCCCCCGGGTTTCAGGACAGGAGGAAAGGGCAGGGGCCTGACAAAGTATCTGCACACAAAAGTCTCAGGTTTGTAGAAGAAGGGAAAAGACAAAGAGTCACAAAAAGACACAAAGTAGCTTTAGACTGTGGGCGGAGGTCGGTGACATCCTCAGGAGCCCTTCCTGACTGCGGATGGCAGGTGCTGCCGGCCTCCACGGCTGACACAACATCTCTGCCACTAGCAGGTGGAACTTGAGGAATGTATTGCTGAAATTTAGCAGACCAGTAGCCTCCACCAACTCTAAAGCTAAGAATGTCACAGACAGCATCTGACATGCTGGACACTCAGGAGGCAGAGGAAGGTGGATCGTTGTGAGTTTGTAGCCACCTTGGTCTACTGAGTGAGTTCCAGGACAGCCAGTGAGATCTTGTCTAAAATACAAAGAAATCTTGGACTGAGATCTAAGGAAAAAAAATCATAATATCACCAAGTGTCGAGTGGAACATGCATCACTCACTGGGCACCAGAAAAATCATCGTAGGGGTAAACTAGTTGTAAAAACCTCCTCCATACAAGCAGTAGGGGTAAATCCTGGTGCCACTGCCACTGGCCCTGCAGTCTGCCACAGCCATGCAACACACCTTGTTCAGCCTAGATATAGTAGGGAGGGCCTTGGACCTTCCTCAAAGCAGAATGCCTTACCCTCTCTGAGGAGTGGATGTGGGTGGGGATGGGGGGCGAAGGTAGAGGGGATTGGAGGAGGGGAGGGAGTGGGAACTGAGATTGGTGTATAAAATGAAAAAGATAGTTTGTTTTCTTTTTAAAAAAATAACAATAGCAAAACTCCCCAATAGTAGCTCAAAAATTATATTCAAAGTATCTTATTTGTCCCACACATAATCCTGGAAAACTGCTTCATGGACCACAGGGACATTTCTTTCGTTTTACTGAACAGGCCCAGGGTGAGGGCACAGTGGGAGTGGGTGGCTGCCAGCCTGGCAGGAGAAGACTCCAGTACCCTGACATGTGATGCTCACCTGCGGACACGCTCCAGCTCCAAGTGATGTTCCTGCAACGTCCGCTCATGCTGATGCTGCAACTCCTCCACGTGCCTGGCCTCCCTGGAGAGTGCCTGCTTCAGCTTGGCCACCTCTATCTTTAGCTCACTGGTCTCTGCTTGCTGGGCCTCCTCCCGCCTGCGGGCCTGGGTGAATTCAACGTCGTAGCGCTCCAGCTCACGGTCCCGCTCCTCCAGCACTTGAAGGTTGTACACGAAATCCTCCTGCAGGCGCTGCAGCTGCCCTCGTGTCTCCTCCAGATGTTTCTTCGTCGTCTGTAGAGCTGTCTCCTGCAGCTGGGCGCGATGGGCCTGTAGAGCTCGCCACTCCTCCTCCTTGCGAGCCAGCAGCTCACTCAGTTCCCGCTCCGAACACGGTGGCAGCATGGTGGTGGCTGCAGCAGAAGACAGCAACAAGGAGCCACCATCAGGGGCTGAAACTTCCTTCCCCGGTGCCACCTCAGGTTCTCTACCATGTAGGGCATGGCCACCCCCTGGCTCTAATGTCAGGGAGGTTCAGAACCATGAGGCAGCACCAAGCCCGAGGCCTCCAGGGTTCACATGTCCCTCATTATGGACTGCTCCTTCCTGAAGCTCACTCTACAGCAGGAGAACCAGGGAAGGCAGAAGAAGGAAAAAGGGGAACCATGACTTGAACACCTCCAGGAGCTATGTTCTGTCAAGCAGCTTTGTGTAGCTCTTACTCCATCTGCACATTAGACATTGAGGTGGCCATATAAACAAAAAGGTCTTGGAGAGAGCAGGGATACAAGGAACAAACCTAACATAATAAAGGCAATATACAGCAAGCCAACAGCCAATATCAAACTAAATGGAGAGAAACTCCCAGCGACCCCACTGAACTCAGGAATAAGACAAGGTTGTCCACTATCTCCATATCTATTCAATATAGTTCTTGAGGTCCTAGCTAGAACAATAAGACACCAAAGGGAGATCAAGGGAATACAAATCGGGAAAGAAGAAGTCAAACACTCACTATTTGCTGATGCTATGATAGTTTACATAAGCGATTCCAAAAATTCTACCAAGGAACTTATACAACTCATAAACACTTTCAGTAATGTAGCAGGATACAAGATTAACTCAAAAAAAAAAAAAATCAAGAGCCCTCCTGTACACAGATGATAAATGGAATGAGAAAGAAATCAGAGAAATAGCACCCTTCACAATAGCAGCAAATGGTGTGGGAGGTCCTCTATGTGTTACTTTTATTGGTTAATGAATAAAGAACTGCTTTGAGCCTATGGCAGGGAAGAACAGAACTAGTGAGGCGGGAGGGAGGACTAAGCTAAATGCTGGGAGGAAGAAGGACAGAGTCAGAGAGACACCATGGAGCCGAGACACGCTGAAACTTTGCCGGTAAGCCACTGCCATGTGTCGATACACAGATTAATGGAGATGGGTTATACTAAGATGTAAGAGTTAGCCAATAAGAAGTTAGAGCTAATGGGCCAAGCAGTGATTTAATTAATGCAGTTTCTGTGTGGTTATTTTGGTTCTGGGCAGCTGGGACGAACAAGCGGCCTGCTACTACACACAAATAGCACAAAACATCTCGGAGTAATTCTAACCTGTGTGACCAGAACTTTAAATCTTTGAAGAAAGAAATTGAAAAAGGCACCAGGAAATGGAAAGATCTCCCATGCTCTTGGGTAGGTAGAAATAACATAGTAAAAACGGCAATCTTACCAAAAGCAATCTACAGATTCAATGCAATGCCCATCAAAATCCCAGCAAAATTTCTCACAGACCTTGAAAGAACAGTACTCAACTTCATGTGGAAAAGCAAAAAACCCAGGATAGCCAAAACAATCCTGTACAATAAAAGAACTTAGGAGGCATCACAATCCCTGACTTCAAACTCTACTACAGAGCTACAGTACTGAAAACAGCCTGGTATTGGTATAAGAACAGACAGGAGGACCAATGGAACCGAATAGAAGACCTGAATATTAGTACAGATACCTATGAACACCTGATTTTTTAAAAAAATTTTATTATTATGTGTACAACATTCTTCTTCCATGTATGCCCACACACCAGAAGAGGGCACCAGGTCTCATTACAGATGGTTGTGAGCCATCATGTGGTTGCTGGGAATTGAACTCAGGACCTCTGGAAGAGCAGTCAGTGCTCTTAACCTCTGAGCCATCTCTCTAGCCCCTAAACACCTGATTTTTGACAAAGAAGCAAAACATATAAAATGGAAAAAAAGAAAGCATATTTAACAAATGGTGCTGGCATAATTGGATATCAACATGTAGAAGAATGAAAATAGATCCATGTCTATCACCATGCACAAAACTCAAGTCCAAATGGATCAAAGACCTCAACATAAAACCAGCCAAACTGAATTTCATAGAAGAGAAAATTGGCACAGGAGACCATTTCCTAAATTTAACCCCACAGACACAGAGAAACAATAAATGGGACCTCCTGAAAGTGAAAAGCTTCTGTAAATCAAAGGACACGGTCAACAAGACAAAACGAAAACCTACAGAATAGTAAAAGATCTTCACCAACCCCATATCAGTCAGAGGTCTGATCTCCAAAATATACAAAGAACTCAAGAAATTGGTCATCAGGGGGCTGGAGAGATGGCTCAGAGGTTAAGAGCATTGCCTGTTCTTCCAAAGGTCCTGAGTTCAATTTCCAGCAACCACATGGTGGTTCACAACCATCTGTAATGAGGTCTGGTACCCTCTTCTGACCTGTGGGCATACACACAGACAGAATATTGTATACATGATAAATAAATAAATATTTAAAAAAAAAAAAAGAAAAGAAATTGGTCATCAAAAGAACAAATAATCCAGCCGGGCGATGGTGGCTCACGCCTTTAATCCCAGCACTCGGGAGGCAAAGGCAGGCGGATCTCTGTGAGTTCGAGACCAGCCTGGTCTACAGAGCTAGTTCCAGGACAGGCTCCAAAGCCACAGAGAAACCCCTGTCTCGAAAAACCAAAAAAAAAAAAAAAAAAAAAAAAAAAAAAAAAAAAGAACAAATAATCCAATAAAAAAAATGGGGTACAGACCTAAACAGAGAACTCTCAACAGAGAAATCTAAAATGGCTGAAAGACACTTAAGGAAATGCTCAACATCCTGAGTCATCAGAGAAATGCAAATCAAAACAACTCTGAGATTCCATCTTACACCTGTAAGAATGGCCAAGATCAAAAACACTGATGACAACTTATGCTGTAGAGGTTGTGGGGAAAAGGGAACACTTCTGCATTGCTGGTGGGAATGCAAGCTGGTACAACCCCTTTGGATGTCAGTGTGGCGATTTCTCAGAAAATTAGGAAACAACCTTCGTCAAGACCCAGTAATACCACTTTTGGGTAAATATACAAAGGATGCTCAATCATGCCACAAGGATATATGCTCAACTAGGTTCATAGCAGCTTTGTTTGTCATAGCCAGAACCTGGAAACAACCTAAATGCCCCTCGACCAAAGAATGGATAAGGAAAATGTGGTACATTTACACAATGGAATACTACACAGCAGAAAAAAAATAACGACATCTTGAGTTTTGCAGGAAAATGGATGGAGCTAGAAAACATCATTTTGAGTGAGGTAACCCAGACACAGAAAGACAATTATCACACGTACTCACTCATAGGTGGTTTTTAAACATAGAGCAAAGCCGGGCGGTGGTGGCGCACGCCTTTAATCCCAGCACTTGGGAGGCAGAGGCAGGCGGATCTCTGTGAGTTCGAGACCAGCCTGGTCTACAAGAGCTAGTTCCAGGACAGGCTTCAAAGCCACAGAGAAACCCTGTCTCGAAAAAAAACAAAAAAATAAAATAAAATAAACATAGAGCAAAGAAAACCATCCAACAATTCACAATCCCAGAGAATTTAGACAACAATGAGGACACCAAGAGAGACTTAAATAGATATAATCTACATGGGAAGTAGAAAAAGACATGATGTCCTGAGTAAATTGGGAGCATGGGGACCTTGTGGGAAGGTTGAAGGAAAGGGGAGAGGCAGGGAGGGGAGTAGAGAAAAATGTAGAGCTCAATAAAAATCAATAAAATTTAAAAAAAATGAAATGGGTAAGTAGCCAAGCCAGGCCTGAGGCTGGCACCATTCTACCTCTGCAGCCAGGACTCAGCCTCCTGGAAGAGTTACCTCATGAGAAGTTCATTCTTTTACTGCCAAGCTATCATGAACTGATATTTTTGTAAATAAAAGAAATCAGATGTTATAAAAATAAAAATTAGAAAACAAAACACAATATACAAGTGCAATGGATTTTGAGATGGAGTTTTACTAGATTGCCCACCTTGGCTTTGAACTCTCAATCCTCTGCGTTAGCCTCCTGAACAGCAAGGGTGAGTGCCACCATGCCTGGATAAAGTCTTAATTTTTAAAAACATAAAACTACTTTTTCAAATAGCTGGTACGTCTTTAAACACCTCCTGCTGGGGACTGAGGACTGAGGACCGGGGACTGGCCCCAGAGGGCAGGGACCGGAAAAGCCTGTTTCTTATTGAGGCACAGTGCAGACTGTTCCTGGTCTAATGCCCTGCCGTCAGCACGCAGCAGAGGAGGGTTCTTCTCTGGACACGGTCAGTCTGAGGCTACTCACAGGGAAGTACGTAAGGCCAACAACACCGGGCATCATCACCTCGGCCCCACGTGCAAGGGTGTGAAAGCAGCGGCAGGAGAGGCCTTGTCACCTTTGGGGGGCAATGATGTCCGGCTGTCGCCCTCTTCCAGTGGTGCTTTCCGGGGAGCATGGAGGCGTCTAGCAGTTATATTTGTGTATCGCTGTCACCCCAAAGAAGACAGCTGTCTGACTCTCTGCAAGTGGGTCTTCTTTAGGAGGAGAAAACACGCTGCCCCAGGTCACCTCAACTCACTGTCTTCTATATATTTACACAGAAGGTGAAAAATGACAGTCAACACACTGAGAGAGTGCCCAAAGAGAAGATGTAGGTTGCTTCACCTCTACTCAAATCAACAACAAGCAAGCAACCACATAAAACTCAAAAAACAGGGACGGGGGACCACAGGGGTTTGCTTTTGTGTTGTGCCGTGTGTGTGGGTGGAGGGGATGGCATGGGGTATGTGTGGAGGGTGTGGTGCTGTGTTACCTGTTTACATCAACTCCCTAGAGCCCCTAAGCCAGCAGCTTCTCTTTATTTAAACAAGAATACTACTTGGAGCCGGGCGGTGGTGGCGCACGCCTTTAATCCCAGCACTCGGGAGGCAGAGGCAGGCGGATCTCTGTGAGTTCGAGACCAGCCTGGTCTACAAGAGCTAGTTCCAGGACAGGCTCCAAAGCCACAGAGAAACCCTGTCTCGAAAAACCAAAAAAAAAAAAAAAAAAAAAAGAATACTACTTGGAGAAAATTTCATTCACAAGTTACTGATAGCAGAAACTAGTTACAGTTGGGCTGGAGAGATGTTCAGTGGTGAAGAGGATTTGCTGCTCTTGCGGAGGGCTTAACTGCTTTCCCAGCACCCACACGGCAGCTCACAAGCTCCTGTAACTCCAGGTCCAGGGGCTTTGATGTGTTCCTCTGGAGTCTACAGGCTCCTTTGTTATCCATGGTTCCACAAGAACACACACAGAAATAAAATTAAATAAAGATTTCAAGTATGGTCAAAATCATCTGGACTAAAGAACCGAGAGTGCATTTCACAGGAGAGAATGGGTGTTGCGTCGGCTGGTGGCCGCAGCTTTGTGGAAGGTCTTCCTGTAAGTTTCAAACACGTAGAGCGGGGCCTGCCAGGAGCTTTGGCCACACAGCAACTCTACAACTTCAGCCCCATCCTGCTGCTCCACACAGAGGCTCCTATCAGCGCCTAGGTGACAAGCATGGCATAGCCTCTCAAGGCTGGTCATGGGGAACCCCAACTCTTTAGGGGTCCAAGCATGAGCTGTACACTGGCTGTGCAAAGTCCCTGGTCCTAGTGCTCCCCAGGTGACTGTTACTGTGGGTCCCAGAGCTCCAAGTGTCTGGACTGGGGTTTTTGGAGCCGATGACAAACAGGCAGCCTAACTCACCCTAGTGCACGAGACCCAGCTTCCCATCAGATCACAGCAGCCTGGCCTCTTGGAGCTGCCACGCAGCATCCTTCTCCAGAGCTCAGTAGATCCCTCTGCCTGGCTGAGTGTTATCCACTCCACAGCTCTGCTGGCTCCTGCAGCCCTCTCACCAACAGGCCTGACTCCTCACCTCAGCTGCCTCACGGTCCGGCCACCATGCCGTCCCTGCCACAACAGACTGCACCTTCAAACTGTGAGCCAAACAACCCCCCTTTCCTTAAACTGCTTATGCCAGAGTAATGAGAAAAGCAACTAACATGCCCCTTTGAACACCAGAAAAATCACTTTAAAATGCCTAAGTAGGGTTGCTTGCTCCACTAGAGCACAGGGATGCCCCAAGGCAACCAGCTGCCGTTTGCCTCTTCCGGTCACGGGCTACAGAACTTCAGGTTGCTACTCTTCCAACATGGGAACCTGGTTGTGTGATACTATTCTATTTAACATCTGCTGTGGTACCTGGACATTTTCAAAAATAAGTTTCATTTCTTGGGGCTGCACACACCTGTGGTTGGGAGCAGTTGGCACAGCCTGCTGCAGCACTCTCTGACGGCCTGCTGCAGCACTCTCTGACGGCCTGCTGCAGCACTCTCTGACGGCCTGCTGCAGCACTCTCTGACGGCCTGCTGCAGCACTCTCTGACGGCCTGCTGCAGCACTCTCTGACGGCCTGCTGCAGCACTCTCTGACGGCCTGCTGCAGCACTCTCTGATGGCCTGCTGCAGCACTCTGGACTTCTAGCTGCTGCCAGAAGGCCAGAGGGCTGATCCTTTTGTCCCTGGGTGTACATGCTATTCTTTGCTGGGGCATTTTATTACTGCTAGGTCTTCAAAACTCAGCAGGTCACCATCTATGAAGCTTCTGTCCACCAAGCCAGGTGGTATTCACCCCTGCCATTTCTTCTTTGTTCTCCTGACCAGGTAGATAGCGTGGTGCCCTGTGCTCTACAGTAAAATGGGGTCTCCCTGCATAGACAGCAACAGAACAAATGATGTAGCCCCCAGCTAAGAAATGGAGGAGTAATGGAAAGAGAAAAATATTTGGCAAATATCACATAATTATTTCAGGTCTGAGGCTGCCAGGGGCAGAAGTCACCATGTCTTAACACACAGGTGCTCTGACTCCACAGGAGGTCAATATAAGTGCCAACTCCTTGTGACTTCAGAAAAAAGAATCTTAAGTGAAATAACTAGAAATACCAGGGTGCCTAAGGAGGGACAAGAGACACGGTACCAGAAAAGCCACCGGATCACTTAATTAGATTGGTGCCTAGCCCAATGGTCATCAGAGAGCTTCATCCTGAAACTGATAGAAACAGATGCAGAGGGGGCTGGAGAGATGGCTCAGAGGTTAAGAGCATTGCCTGCTCTTCCAAAGGTCCTGAGTTCAATTCCCAGCAACCACATGGCGGCTCACAACCAACTGTAATGAGGTCTGGTCCCTCTTCTGGACTGCAGTCATACACACAGACAGAATATTGTATACATAATAAATAATTTTTTTTTTTGATTTTTTGAGACAGGGTTTCTGTGTAGCTTTGGTGCCCGTCCCGGAACTAGCTCTTGTAGACCAGGCTGGCCTCGAACTCCCAGAGATCCGCCTGCCTCTGCCTCCCGAGTGCTGGGATTAAAGGCGTGCGCCACCACCGCCCGGCTAATAAATATTTTTTTAAAAAAAGAAACAGATGCAGACTCACCCACAGCCGAATATTAGGTGGAGCTTGAGAAATCCCACAAAAGAGAGGGAGAAAGGGTTATAGGAGCCAGAGGGGTCAAGGACACCACAAGAAAACCCACAGAATCAACTCACCAGGGCTCACAGAAGCTCCAAGAGACTGAACTGACAACCAGGGAGTCTGCATGGGACTGAGCTAGGCCCTCTGCATGTTACAGTTGTGTAGCTTAGTCCTCTTGTGGGACTCCTAACAGTGGGAACAGGGGCTGTCTCCAACTCTTTTATTGGCTTTTGGGACTCTACTCTTCCTGTTAGGTTGCATGCCCAGCCTCAATACACAGGGAGGTGCTTAGTCTTACTGCAACTTGATAGGCTGTGTTTTATTGATACTCACGGGAGACCTGACACTTCCTAAACAGAAATAGAGGGGGAGTAGATAGTAAAATGGGAATAGGGGTGAGGTTGGGGGGAGGGGTTGGGAGGGGAGGAGGGAGGGGAAACTGTGGCCAGGATGTAAAATAAACAAACAAACAAATAAATAAAATTATTTAGAAAATGTGTGATGTGACTGGGAAATCTGCAGCTTTCTGCAGAAAGTAGAATTCTCCCCCCTCCCTCCAGACAGGGTTTCACTGTGTAGCTTCGGAGCCTGTTCTAGAAAGAAATTGGAAGTCTTGAAGGTAAAGCATATCAGGGTGAGAAAGAAAAACAGCACAAACCAGCCTCTGCAAGCCAAGGATCACAGAGAAAAAAAGCAAAACTATTTCCAAAAGCTGCTACACATGCGTGCACTGGTCTGAATAAGAATGGCCTCCAGAGGCACACTCATCTGAAGGCTTAGTTGGCACCGGGAGTGGGGATGTTTGGAAGGATTACAAGGACTAGGAGGTGTGGCCTTGTTGGAAGCAATGTGTCACTACCAGCCTGGCTTGCTTTGTCGCTCTTCTCCTCTCTCTCTCTCTCTCTCTCTCTCTCTCTCTCTCTCTCTCTCTCTCTCTCTGTGTGGATCGGGAAGTAACTCTCAGCTTCTGCTCCAACATCATGCTTGCTGCCATGATGGTAATGACCTTAAGCCTCTGAAACTGTAAACAAGCCCCCAGTTACATGCTTTCTTTTATATGTCTCTTCACAGCAAGAGAGCAGTGACTAAGACAATGGGTTTACGCTGGACTATTCCAGAAGCCAAGGAGTAAATCCCTGCCTGATCCTCAAGGAGGAGTTTCGTGACAGATTCTAGGATACAGGTGGAAGGACAGGGACCTCTGAGGTCTGACCTGTGGGGACATCAACAATCTCATCTCTTCATGAACAGCCCCAGGCCTGGGCCATCCCCAACCCCTTAAGGAGCTGCTGCGTCTCCTTCACCTGTCATCCTCATGGAGGACTGGCCTGTCCCCAGAAGCAGCCTGTTTTCTGCAGCTCTCCCAGGGCTGCAGCTGCCAGAGCAGTACTTAAAACCTACTCTGGTCCAGATTCTAAATAAAGACTTGGAAACTGGATCCCAGGTTAGTCTGAAAGGTCTGGATGGTTTGACTCAGCTAACTTGTGATTCCTGTTCTCCACCCAACACAGCAAGAATAAAACGTGGCTGGATGGTGGTGGCACACTCCTTTAAACCCAACAATCAGGAGGCAGAGGCAGGCAGATCTCTGAGTTCGAGGCCAGTCCGGTCCACAGAGTGAGTTCCAGGACAGCCAGGGCTACACACACACACACACACACACACACAAAACCTGTCTTGAAAAACCAAAAAACAGCCGAGTGATGGTGGCACATGCCTTTAATCCCAGCACTTGGGAGGCAGAGGCACGAGGATCTCTGTGAGTTCGAAGCCAGTAATCTGGTCTACAAAGTGAGTTCTAGGACAGCCAGGACTATTACACAGAGAAACCCTGTCTCAAAAGACAAAAAAAAAAAAAAAAAGAAAGAAAGAAAAAAAGAAAACCCCCAAAAACAAGCAAAAAAAAAATAAAGCACGAAATCAGGACGTTTTCACTAATGTATCCTAAAATTAATAACTGAAAATATGGTTAGAAGCAAGACATTTACACAGTCAAGCACTCATCCACAAGGTATTTATCATTTACAATGGGAAAATATTGGCATAACTTTATTTATTTAGGTTTGCTTGTTCGTTTTTGTATGTGTTTTTGAAACAGCGTCTCTACTTAGACTTGGCTATTCAGGAACGGAACTGTGCAGACCAGGTTGACCTCGAACTCAGAAATCTGCCTGCCTTGCCGGGGATTAAAGGCGTGGGCCACCATGCCCAGCAGAAAATAGTAACTTTAATGATAGGCACTTGGCAGACATCACTGTCTTCTGGGAGGCACAGGGCGGAATGCTAAAAGTGAGTAACTTAATCACGTTAAATATCGGGCCAGCCCAGGATGCGATGCAATCTACAAAATAACGGACTCATGAAGTCAACGAGGGACCGAGGCGCTGTTCCTGGCTGCGGTTCTGTGCTGATTTGAGGGAACCCTGCACGCACTGCTGCTGCCAGCCGCTGCCTCACGACTGTCGCCTGGGGAAGCGACCTGGGAGCAGGAACCTGATGCGAAGGCCATGGCACTTACCGCGTGCGCCACCCGACAGGACCCAGGGAAACCCGCTTCGCCTCCCGGCGCGCGACCGAGAATCCGGCCAGCTCGCACTGGGGTCCCCCGGATTCCGAGCGCCAATATTCGCCCGCCACACTTAGAGCGCGGGCCCCGTTGCCATAGCGACTGGAGTCCGCGACCTGGGTCCGGGTGCACTCTGAGCGGCGCTCCGGTCCCTCCGGGCAGAAACAGGAACCCCAACACAGAGTTCCGACTCTGTACATGCTGGCACTGAAGAAAGAGATGTGTTCCGCTTGGTGACCTATGGGACTCCCTGACTAGTGCAAAAGCCAGTGAGCAAGTTCCGCACCCGTGGCGTCCTGTGCACCCCCCCCCCCCAGGTGGCCTGAGGGTTCCCAGGGTGCCCATCTTGTGGCCTCAAAGAGTGACAGAGTGACTAGGAGCTTAGGTGGAGAGCCTGGAAGTCGGGCATGGAGGGTTATTCCAGGGATGCTGATCTTTCCTGCATTGCATTGGTATAGACTGCACATGGGACTGTAGCAAGGATGCGCTGAACTGCACATGGGAAGGTCGGAGGGAGATTGCAACCGGGGCCGGTCACCAGGCAGAGGGGGCTAAGTTGGTCCTACTTCAGAGCCCTGGTAAGGCGGGGCCACAAGAAATCCTCCCTAGGGTTTCCCTTTATATCTCAGGCATCAAAGGGCGAACGTTTCCCCAGGAACCCCAGCTTTCATGGAGCTTGTCCGGTTGTACTAAGAAGAGTTGGATGGAGAGAAGCTGGTTACTGGGAAGAGCCTGCATGGGCCCCACGTCAGGCTCACCTCTGTCTCTTTCTTACCTAGTCGTTTAAATCTTCAGTTTATCTGAGGGCCAGGAAGATGGTTCAGTGGGTGAGTGACCCACATAGTGGAAGGAGAGATCCAACTCCCATGAGTTTTTCCTCCGACCCCCACATATTGTGGTATGCATGTTCATACAATCACAAACACACGAAATAAATAAATAACAAAAAGAATGGTATTCTGATCTCCTTTTCCTAAAGAGGTGAACTGTGGTCTGGCCCTGGGTCAGAAGCCAGCATTGGCTCACACACCTCAACCAGCACAATTCCTAGGGCATGGGGAGTGTCTGGGAATCCCCTGCTCCAGGAGGGCAGCACCCAGAGGTCTAGCATCATTCCTGCGTCCCTGTCCTACATTCTGTCGTCTCCCTCCACCCCGCTCAGTCTTTGCCTTGTACTTTCTGTTCCTACTTCCTGACAGCATACACTTGGTGCTTGACCTGACCCCTCACCCAGACAGCTTGTCTACCCTTAGTCCTGCTGCTGTCTTCTCAGTCACATCTGGATCTCCTGGATCCCCAAGGGCCTTTTGTTCTATGCGAATGTGACGCAGGCCCAGCTGTCAGTTCTTTGGTATCTAATGCAGAGCCCCTGCCTTAGCCAAGGGGCCCAAGAGTCAACCCCAAGCCAGATGTCTCCACAAATATGCTCACACCCTTGTCTCTGCCTCACCCGGTCATATTCCTGGGAGCTTCCCAAGGTGATGGGGGAACTGGGTCCCCACATACATGCAAATGTCCAGAGAAGGCTGGGAGGACCCAGCCTAAGCTGGGTACCCACAGGGGAGCCAGAACATGTAGCACTTGAGTTCTCCGAGCCTTGGTTCCCTTATCTGCGAAGTGGGGGTCTGTAAAGCCCTTCATGTTATGGATGGAAGTGGATTCCCTGGAATCCATATTTTAAATTCCTATTCCCCAAACTGACTGCATTTGGAAGTTAGGGCTTTAAGGAGATAATTACTGAAAAAATGAGGTCATCAGGGTGGGACCCCCGTCCCATAGGACAGACATCCCTTATAAAAAGAGAAAGAGACACAAGGAACACAGTGAAAGGCCAAGTGAGGACATAGGAAGAAGTGGCCATCTGCAGGCTGAGAAGAGAGGCCAGAAGAAACCAGCCCTGCTGGCTTCCGACCTCAGACTTTCCTCTCCAGAAATGAGAGAAAGGAGAGTCTGTGAGGCCCCAATCCTTGGCGTATGGCTCTGGCAGCCAGAGCGAAAACACCACATCACAGGAAATGTGCTTGGAACAGTGGCTGGGTAACCCAGACGTTATAGTGACTACGGTCATTCTTGCAGCTCAGCCACAAGCCCTGGTATCTAAGAACAGAAGCAGGGGTGCCATCCAGGTCTAGAAGTTGTGGCAATGACCCACAGCCTTCATTCTAAACTGAGGTGCCCTGGCTGATAACTCCCCCAATGGCTAGGACTAAGGCTGTATCCCTTTCAACAATTCTGCCCCACCAGATACTCCTTGCACCCTGAGATTCCTTTCAATACCTCATGATGGTCCTGGCTCATATTGTCACACCCTGCAGTCTCCCAGATGGCTACATCCCAGTGTTTCGGCATTTTCTTCAAGGCAGAGGATGTGCTGGAGCCCTTGGCACCTCCAGGCTGAGGAAGGCTATCCCCTGAGCCCTCTTGCACCTCACATACCACTTTCCCTGTCAAACCCTTCTTAGTATCACTATCCAGGAGATGGCTAAGGATATGACATTTACCCCACTCCCTTGGAGGACAATGCAGCTGGGGCTCATGGGTGAAAGACAGACCGATAGATGTATGAAAAGATACTAAAAAAAATTTTTTTGCAATATCTTTAATTTTCAACATTTTTTATTATGTTCTGTCTGCATGTATGCCTGCCCACCAGAAGAGGGCACCAGGTCTCATAGATGGTTGTGAGCCACCATGTGGTCGCTGGGAATTGAACTCAGGACCTCTGGAAGAGCAGCCAGTGCTCTTAACCTCTGAGCCGTCTCTCCAGCCCAATTCTAAACTTTTTGTTGTTGTTTTTCGAGACAGAATTTCTCTGTGTAACAGCTCTAGCTGTCCTAGAACACACTTTGTAGACCAGGCTGGCCTCAAACTCACAGAGATCCACCTGCCTCTGTCTCCCAAGTGCCGGGATTAAAGACATGTGCCACCACCGCCCAGCAAATGATACTAAACTTTCCTCTCACTATTCTGGAGAAACCAGGGTGCTGTCAGGGACACACCCACACCAGAGGCTCAGAGGGACGATCCTCCTTGGGTCTTTTAGCTGCTACAGGTGGCAGCCATCCTTGACATCCTTGACTGCAGGTTCAGCAGTGGTCATATGACTTTCTACACTATGACTCTCTTCACTGACTGCTCTGCTTGGGATGGAAGTCACATTGGATCAGGGTGTACTCGGTACAGTGTAACCTCATCCTAACCAATTGCATCTTCAGGGATCTTGTTTCCAAGCAAAACTGCTTTGAGGCACAGGTGTCCAGTGCCTGTCTTTTGGGGAGCTAGCATGTATCACAATATAGGCCGTTGTGACTGGGCCTGTGCTGGGCTCCAGTGACTATTCCCGCAGATGCAGAGACTGCCTTGTGCCATTGTGAGCGGTGCAATTGCACGCTGCCCGTGCTCCTGTGCACAGCCCGAGCCCCTGTCCAGGTATGGACAGAAGCCAGCTGTCCTCTCAGACCACCTGGCATTGACGCCACCGCCCTGCGCAGATGTCAGCACCGTCTCTGAGTGGCAGATGTATGGGGTCCAGGGTGGGATGAATAGGGACGGGTAGGAAGGCTGAAAGGCTAGAGTTGAGCCAGAACTCTGGGATGCCAGAGCACAGGCTGACTTGGTGGACACTTACTGATCACTGAGTGAGCAGCCTAACTCGTTAGCTGGCAGCCTCCTAGGACAATACCCTTGGGACAAAAGCAGCACCAGAGCTGCCCAAGGACTCTTGGTCGTGGCCACTGGCAACTTGGGAGCCCTTCCTTTGACTTTCGGGCGTAGGTCAACCTTGTCATGGCACCTACCCCCAACATACACACACATGCACGCATGCACGCACACATGCACACACACACACACACATGCACACACACACGCACACAAGCACACACAGAGCTGTCTGCCTTAGGACTCTAGGCCTTTTGGGGGCCACAACTGCACAGGGATCTGGAACCGGAAGTAATGTAGGGCCCTGCCTGGGCACAGACCTGTATGGCCTTGAGCAAGCCACTTCCCTTAGGTTCAGGAAATGGCTGTGTCAAGCTTGCTGAGGCAACTTCCCCATTTGCCAGAGGGCAGGAGATGAGCTGAGAAATGAAGGAGATGGAAGTCACCTGTTTCTTGGACCTCTGTCATGGTGACAGTGGGTACAGCTATTTGGCCATGTTCCCTACAAGGTCCCTAAGTAGGGAGTCATCCTCTCAGCCTGGAGCACCCTGGGAATGACTATTGTCACCTGAAGTCCACAGATAAGGACAGAGATACAGAAGCATAGGTAATATTCAATATTAGGGGAATGTCTATCACCCACCCCCACAGTATGGCAGGACCTGTACAAATGGTCCTTGTTCCCTAAGAACCAGAGAATTGAATAAGGCTACCAGGATAAGTGGACTGGCTAGGGGCTGAGGATGTAAAAGATGAGGTTTTGCTGAAAGAAGGGCATGTGTGGGGCTGGAGAGATGGCTCAGTGGTTAAGAGCATTGCCTGCTCTTCCAAAGGTCCTGAGTTCAATTCCCGGCAACCACATGGTGGCTCACAACCATCTGTAATGATGTCTGGCGCCCTCTTCTGGCCTGCAGACATACACACAGACAGAATATTGTATAATAAATAAATAAATAAATAAATAAATAAATATTTAAAAAAAAAAGAAGAAGGACATGTGTCTGGGAAGGGACTGGTCGCACTGGCCTTGTACAAGGGGAAATGCTAGCTCAGTCGCTGGCCTCCCCATCAGAAACTCTTGGTCTTCTGCTTCTCTGTGTAGTTGGCCTTTGAGATCTCAGTGCTGACTCACAGGGAGAGGTGTTCCTGGTTCCTGATGCACAGCCTCTCCCCCTCCTTGGTCCGATGCATGAATCTAGCATAAAGGTTGTCTACCCCTAAGTTCCCTGTCCCCTTATCGTGTCTGGCTTTTCTTTTGGAGCTCTTTATTCTTCCATGATGAAAGCCAAGAAGATTTTCCTACAGATCTTTTTCCTGCAGTAATCTTTGAAGTTTCCAGGAAGAAGATGGAGCCCCACAGCAACAACCCCAACTACTTGAGTTGACATCGTGATGCTGATAGCGCTAATATAAGACTTTTTTTGGGGGGGGGGAGTACCAGCTGCTGAAATGGTGCACCTTCTCCTGACATTCTGACCAGAACTCCAAATAAGAACGTTGAAAAAAAAAAACAAACAAACAAAACAAAACAAAACCCAATTGACTGCTCGGAAATTGTTCGCAATTATACTAGACAGTAATTGTGGAACTTAACCACAACTTAATTTTTGCAGGATCCCATTAAGAGAACATCGTCCCCATGACAGCGGGAAGCAATTCTAGAAGACAATGCTCCCTATCCCAAAAATGTTTGTCCTTAGGGTTGGGAACACTGTTTAGGGGTTGTTGATTATTACTTGTACTAGATAGAGGGTTGGGGTGGAAACTATGTTTGTTCAAAAAAAAAGGGGTTAATAATAGTGGGTAATAGAGTGAACACTTGTGAGCTGTTATTCATGGGTAATTTACATTGGTATAGTTTTGTATATTGATACAAGTTCAAATTATATTTGTTATTTTTGTTTACATTATTTGTATACCTATGCAAAGTTATTCTGTCGAATTGTATAGATGCATGTTTTTTTATCTTTGTTTAGGACATTTTGTATATTGATGCAACTTTTAGGATATATTTTCATATTGCATTATATATTACTCCTACCTCTGATCAAGATACTTATAGATTGTTTATATTTTGAGGTCATTGTCCTCATTTGTTGCACATTTGTTTACAGATTATTTAATATTCTGACATGAAGTTTTAGTCTTTAAGTTATACAGGTATTAATTATTATAGGTCAATAGTTGTTTATGTTTGTTATACATATAGTCAGATTGATTAGGTTCTTTGGATACCTAGAGATTGTATTCTGCCTATATAGGGAATCTTCAACCACTTCAAGGATCTGTGGAACATGGCATTTAAATAACTTATGGTTGTGTTGACATGAGACACGATTGCTTCTGACAGCACCAATCTATTCCCAATCTATTCTAGAGAATGTTCAACACAGAAGACACTCCACTTGGAGCTTGTTTTCTTCTTGGCAAAACTGGCCTTTGGGCTAGGAACTGACAATGCCTCAACCACTGACAAGTTACATGGTATCCAGAAATGAGTAAGCAGGACTGTCAAATCTTGCCAAGGCAGGGTAAGACGGTTTTGAAAAATTTCCTGCCTCTGAAAATGATCTGTCAGTTATGCTAGGCCTTAGCCAAAATTGGTTGCTTCAACATTGCAAAATGAGACTTTGTGTGATTACTCAGGTAGCTAATTGTCTTCATCATATATTGCTCACTTTGGAAGCTACTTGATCATACTTCCTGCCTGCTCAAGTAACATTATCTCCCTGCTCAGGCCCTTGATGGGATTGGAGATTAGACAGTCATAGTTACTGTACTCTTATGATCTAGCCAAGCCATTTCCTAAAGAAGACTTAGACTCCATAGGATAGAATGTTTATTAAAACAGTTAGCACATGTTCCTTGCTTAATATTGTTTATACTGGTTGTAATTCTAAATATACTTGATATCTGTTCCTAATGTATATAGTTTTATATTGGGTTTGGAACTCTGTTATTTAAACAAAAGGGGGAGGTGCTGTGGGAGCACATTCTGCTCCTTCAGCCAATAGCCTTTAAGATACCAGCCCACTTGGGTGTGGTCTTTCATATTGTAAAAGCAGCGGTAACCGTGCCCCCCCCCCCTTGCTTCCAGTTCCCGCTTCCGGCTTCCAGCTGCCAGACTCTGTTCCTGTTTGCACAGAGGACTGTTATCTAGGACAGTGATCTGTGAGTTTTCTCCTTAAATAAATAACCCTTTTATTATTCATAATTCTGAACTGGTGTGGAATTGTTTTGTGACTTACATCATCAGAAGTGGAGACAGGGAATCTCTCTGGCAAACTAGGTAGGCAGACTAGCCAAATGGTGAGCTCTGGGTTCAATGAGAAATTCTGCCTCAGTAAATATGGTGGAGAGCAGCCAATAGAGACATCTGACATCTGTCAATGTTGGGCCTCCGCAGACACATGCACATATGTGCTGAAGCACTCCCCACACATACTACACACACACACACACACACACACACACACACACACACACACACTACATGATAGAAAAGCAAACAAATGGGACTGGAGAGATAGTTCAGAGTTATGAGCACTTGTTCTTGCAGTCTTGGGTTCGATTCTCAGCACTCAAATAAAAGTAAATAAATAAATAAAGCAAAGTCATGATGTTCAAATTACTAGTCACTTGAGAAATGCAAATCAAAACTACGTGAGCTGCTGCTCCGTACTCATACGGATGATTTTTAATAAAAGTTAAAACAGAAAACCTACAACCAGAGAAAATGGGTGTTGGCAAGAGCATGGAGAAGTTGGAAGTCTTCTGCTCTGTGGTGGGAGTGTGACATGGGGCAGGTGGTGTGGAAAGCTGCTTGATAGTTCCTCCTGAAGCTAAACACGCAATTCCTGTTCTGTGTGAGCCAGCAATTTCACTCCCACGTGTATCTCTGGGAGAGATGGAGACATATGTCTATACAAAGACTCGGCTGTCATGACTAACACTCTTATGGACATTTACGTACAAGAGATCGTAATGGCCCAAATGTCCATCAACAGGTGAACAGATGCACAGAATATGTCCTGTCTGAATAATGGGGTAGAATTCAGTATAAAAGAGCGGAAGTACTTTACGGTCAGTGAAAGAAATCAGGCACATAAGGCCACTTACTGAGCCAGGCCTGCAATCCTAGCTGCTTTGGGAGGCTGAGGCAGGAGGATTGCAAGTTCAAGGCCTGCCTAGGAAACTTAGTGAGACCTTGTCTTAAAATAAAAAGGAAGAAAAATGGCTGGAAGTGTAGCCCAAAGGCGGTTCACTTGCCTGGTACAAGGCCCTACGTTACACACACACACACACACACACACACACACACACACACACACACACAGTTTCCATGAACATCAAATGTCCACAGAGGAAGAGGCAGAAAATACAGAAACAGCTGCCAGTGGGTGCAGAGTGACTACCAGTGGGTGCTGCAATGGCGATGGAAAGATTTTGAAACCGGAGAAGACTGGCGGTTACATAACACTTGGGGGACACTGGATGCCACATTTCTGTGTGATAAGTGCACGTTACGCAGATTTCATTTTGATTTTAAACATGAGTGAATCACATACGAGTAGCAAAATATCCTACTGGGGAAGAAGGAAGAAAGACGTGTGAGAGGAGCCACACTCGGGGGTCCTTCTGGCCACTTGGGCTTTGCATGTGGACGTTCTACTTGGATGCACTCACCCATTCCGATGTGTATGGGGTTAAGTTCAACACCAGGATGTCTCCCTCAATCACTCTGCCTTTTTAAAAAGCAAGTTATTGTGCATGTGGGAGAGAGAGTTTGGAGTTCGAGGGTGCCATGACAAATGCACAGAGGTCAGGGGACAGCTCCTAGAAGCCACCGTCCACTTCGTTGAGACGGAAGGTCTCCTCTTGTTTCTGCTGTTGTACCACAGGCTTCAGGCTAACTGCCCTGAGGGTTTCTGTAATTCTTCAGTCAGGCCCCACCCTCCCACTGGAATGCTGGGATTGCAGGTACTCCCCTTTGCATCTTTTTGTGTGGGTTGTGGGGATAAAACTGAGGTGGTCAGGTTTGTGTGGATCGCGCCTTTACCCACAGAGCCATCTCTCCAGCCTCCCCGTTGTGTTTTGGGATGAGATCTCTCACTGAATGTGGAGCATTCTGGTTTGCATAGGCTATGTAGCCAGGGCTCTACCTGTCTCTGTCTGCCACCACTCCCTTGCTGGGGTTATAGACATAAGCTGTCAGTCCTAGCTTTTACATTGGTCCTGGGAATCCTGATGTTAGAAATGGGTCCCAAGCTGGGCAGTGGCGGTGCACGCCTTTAATCCCAGCACTCGGGAGGCAGAGGCAGGTGGATCTCTATGAGTCTGAAGCCAACTGGTCTACAGAGCTAGTTCCAGGACAGCTAGGGCTGTTACAAAGAAGTTCAGCGATGCAAAAATTTTTACTTGTGCAGAAGGATGCAAAGTCATGCGAATCCAGCAATGCAGTGTGTTTAGGAGTTTCCACCAGGTTTTTATTCCCAATGCAAAGGGGCCATGCACCTCACTCTGAGTGGTCACAGCTCAGCCCCACATTCTTCTTCTTCTTCTTTTTTTTTTTTTTTTTTTAAATATTTTTGGTTTTTTGAGACAGGGTTTCTCTGTAGTTTTGGAGCCTGTCCTGGAACTAGCTCTTGTAGACCAGACTGGCCTCGAACTCACAGAGATCCGCCTGCCTCTGCCACCCGAGTGCTGGGATTAAAGGCGTGCACCACCACTGCCCGGCAGCCTCACATTCTTTAAAGCAGCCTCACATTCTTTAAAGGGTGGGCTCACTTCAAATGGCACAGCTGCAGCTGATAAGCAAAGTGTAACCTTTGGCAGCGAGCTGCAACCCTGAGCATATATTTTTATCTTAGAAAGATGCTGAGTTGGAGAGGGAGACTTGCCAGATGGTGTCTTTACAAATCTCTTTTTAGGGGCTCGAGAGACAGCTTAGTGGTTAAGAGCACTGACTACCCTTCCAGAGGACCTGGGTTCAATTCCCATGAACCTACATGGCAGCTCACAACTGTCTGTAGCTACAGTTCCAGGGGATCTGACACCTTAACACAGACACGCTTGCAGGCAAAGTACCAACACACACAAAATAAAAACAAACCAATTAAACCCTTTACAGACTATATTTTATTATTTTATGTCTGTGAATGCTTTGCCTACATGCGCTATTTGCATCAAGCACGTGCCTGGTGCCCTTGGAGGTCAGAAGAGGTCATTGGTCTCCAGGGACAGGAATGTGAGCTAACATATAGCTGCTGGGAATCTAACCTGGGTCCTCTGCAAGAGCAACTGCTCTTAGTCCCCAAGCCGTCTTTCCTGGTCATGTCTTGGCTAAGTTCTTTATAGATGGAACTTGCATGATCTCATTTAACCCTTCGATAGCGAAGGCAGCACACTTCATTTACACTTGTGCTTGCGCAGGAAGCATTTTACCCACAAAGCCATCTCTCTTGATCTGATTATACTTTCAAGACAGGAACTCGTGTGTGTGTGTGTCTGTGTGCGCGTAGTCCAGACTGGCCTCACACTCCAAATCCTCTTGCCTCAGCCCCTGGGTTCTGAGACTGTTATGAGTGCTACCACATCCTTCTGTACATGAGCAATCCTAACAGAAAAACAAGGCTTCCCTCTGCCCTCAAGTCTGCATCTTGCTTTGTCCTGGATGGCCTGCTCAGCTGCGGAGCACATCCTGCTCATGTATTCAAACACTTGACTGTCCCAAACGATCCACACCCAGCTGCTTCCTGAGGCCACAGCCTGTGCGACTGTTGTTCCTTCCCTCACCCTTGCTGCTGCCTGTTCGTGGATGTCCGAGGGACACTTAGCAGAGAGCCCCGGAGAGCATCAGAAGCTGGCTGGGGAGAGGTCAGTCCCAGATGGGCAGAAGTGGGAGGAGGGGAAAATTGTTGTATTTGAAATCCAGATCAGGGTTACCCACCTGGGTCCGAATAGCGTCAGATGAAGGTGAAGTGGGGTGGCTAAGAAGGAAATGGAGACTTTCCTACAGGGTGCCGGATGGCCCATGGAGGTCCTGTGGGACAGTCAAGTGAAGGGACCCCGGAAGTTAACCCCTAAGGAGCTTCAGATGGTTCTGCCAGGTCCACATCACAGACCAGGGGCCCGAGGAGCAGAGGGACCTTGCTCTTCTGTCTTCTCTGCTTCCGTGTCCCCATGACCCTGCAATCACTGCCTGGGGTCCTAATGGCCCTAATGAGTTCCAGAAGTGCCTGTTCTTGTCCAGTTCTGGCTCTAGAAGATGTGGGTTGTTTTTGCTACTGACGGGAAGGTCTGAGCAGCAGTTGGTTGTTCCTGTCAGACTACACACATCCAACCGTCCCACACATCCACAACCCAACATTCACACTGGACCATGAATGCACATACAAATAAACACACCTAACTCCCATCCAAACTACACACATAAAACAGACACACCACAACATCCAATGCCCAACATCCTCTCCCACCACACATCACATATCACATGCACACATATCAACACACCAACACCCAACACTCCACCCCACACCTCCAACACCCATACACCTACACAGACACTGACAAACACCCAAGACCCATGCTTACCCACAGCCACCTCCATACAAACACATACAACAAACGTACACCATATACTCAACACGCAGGCACAGCCCCGTGCAAATACCTACTCACAGCACACAAACACAACAACACCTCCAATGCCCAGGAGTAACACCTACCCAACACCCCCAATACCCAGCCAACACTCCTACTTCAATGCCCACACCTATACAAACATATCCAACACCTATGCCCAGTTAATGCCCCTACCTCTACCACTCAACCCCAATACCCACCCAACACTCATGCACAACATAGCACACACAAACTCATTCAACATCAACACCCATCCACAGTGCAGTGCCAAACTCCTTACCAAACACACACCCTCACATGCACGCATGCATGCACGCACACACACACATGCACGCACACACACTCACGCACACATGCATACACACGCGCGCGCACACACACACACGCATGCACACGCACACAACACCCACACACCACACTCACTCATCACCCAAGAGCAAACACCCAGCAACAACAGAGCACAGGTGTGTGTGTGGCGGGGTGGGCTGAGGTTTCATTTCTTCCAACTGCCCACTCTCTGGGGAAAGTTTGGCAACCGCCAGGCTAATCTGTTTTTTTGTTTTTATTTTCTCCAGAGGATTTGGGAAGGAAAAAACCCTGGGGAAAGTGTAGAATGAAGGAATGGGTTGGTCCCAAACCCATGGTCTTGGGTCTAGGCTATGTCCTGTGAGCGCTCTGCTTCTGTGAGCCTCACACAGCCGTCCTCCTTTCCAGTCTGGGCCTGGGAAGGCTGCATCCCACTACACCGGCAGGGCCTGGAGGAAGAGGGCCCTAGGTGTGGAGTAACAGGTTTCAGCAGTGTGTCACTAGATCCCCTGGACAGGGAACACTCAGGGAGCAGGGGCAGGAGCCAGGCAGCTGGGGACCCCAGGAATGGGAGCTGTGGTTGGGACAGAATGTTCCAGCAACTTGACCTTCTTCACCTGACCCATCTCGTCCTGGCCTCAGTCCATCATGGGGTAGCAACCAGCGCTGGATGGTTTATGTGGACTTGGCTAGGCACGGCGACTAGGCTATAATCTGAAGGATCATGAAAAATCTCCACGTCTGTACAGCTCTGCAGAACCTAGACGATTCCCGACTCCTCACTGGACATATTTGATCTTTCACCCATCGTCCATGGGGCAGCTGCCAGGAGAACCTTCACAAAACTCTTTCCCTGTTTCTAAGATCATTTTGGAGACAGGGGAGAAGCCTGGCTTCCAACCTGTCTGGGAGACTGGACGCTTGCTCAACATTGGCGATAAGTCCTTCACGTCCCATGGTTCCTAAGGGCAGGGATCTTGGGAAAGTCCATGTCCTCCAGGGTTCCAGCCACTAAGTCTCCTCAGAGCACATTCCAGGGCCTGATGGGACCTGAAGCTGTAGACTGGAATGGGAGGAGGTGGGACAGACGGGTAGGGCACCTGGAGGGACATGGAAGGCAGGGCCGGATCTGGCTGGATCACTGGGCAGTGCTACATCTTCCCAGGTACCTTTCCTTCAGAACAGGGCATCCTGAGCTGGTGCAGCCCACGGTGGGCAGACTGGACGCTGGTACGGAGACGGCTCCCACATCATTGCTACAACAGTAGTGGCTGTGCTGTGGGAATTTTGCTCTTGCGCTCTAGGTCCTGAATGCTCCTAGATTCACTAAGAAAATGGAGTATTGGGTCCTCTAGAGCAACTAGGTCTCAGAGTCTGTAGAAATCTGGCTGTGGAGGGTGCAGTTCCTGGCCTTTGGGAGACAGGAGAAGGCAGCAAGACCTTGGATGCACTGGCTTGGTTTCTGTTTCCTTGCTGGCAGCCCTTCGTTATTTGGGCTGAAGGAAGGGTGAGGCGTGGCAAGCTCCTGCCACACTGAACTATTAGCCCAAGAAGAGTACGTGATGAGTCCCTGCATCTGTGGGATGGTGTCTGGGTATCTGTAACGTATTCAGTGACGGAGGTTGGAAATTTGGCGGCTCTGCCTCCCAAAAGTTAGTCGCCTATAACTATACATTTCATCCTTAGGACCGAGGTCTCATATGCCACTTGTTGGTGGCCCTGACACTCTTACCGTGAAAGCTCATGGTCTCTGGAGCATCTTTTCGCAGAGGGCCCATCAGAGCAGTGGGGGCATCTCAGTAGGTAAGGACTCAGTATAGTGGACTATGGGGCCAAAGCTAATGCCACGGTAACCTCCTGTTACCATGACCAAAAGAGTGGACAGCTGTGACCTTCTGGACTTGGGGGTCACCCTTTCCCATTCTGGATGTATGCTCTAAACTTCCTAGCCTCAGGGACTCTGGGGTTGTTTAGGAGCCTCATTAGAAGTGGATGGAGTGCTTCTTTAGCCAAGGCTGGGTGCCCGGGAATAACCGTCCTGGCCCTGTCCATCAAAGGTCATGCTCCCTGGTGCCTCCTCAAACCTAGCACCCAAAATGTCAGTTATTTCCATCGTATGGAAGAGAAAAAAAGGGCTGAAGGTGCCTGCCCCACTCGGGGGACTGGGAAGAACCGGGTCAGAGGCTCTGCTTTCTCTCAGCCCTGATTCTTTCCAGGCAAACAGCATTTGTGGCGTAGGATGGAAAGGTTCTCATCACCCGCACTGGGCTGGGCTGGGTGACAAAGCAGGGCTGTGGTGTCAGTGCCTGGCTTTGCAAGGCCCCAACCACAGGGGAAAGCGGAAGTTCAGAGAGGCTGACAGCCTTGCCCAAGATACCCCTGTAATCCAAGGTACGCGGGTCTTGCTTCTCAAGCAGGGGAGACAGCCCCGCCACCGCCATGCGATAGCCCAGGCTCAGGCACCGGCAGGATGTGAAGGTCTGGATGGAGCGAAGATTCGAAGGAAACCTAAAGATCGAGAGCTGAGGAAAGTGGTGGGAGCCTATGGTAAATGGGGTGTGGTGGGGCGTGTGCCGACCTGGTAGAAGCCGCGGGCCTGGGTATGGAGGGCAAAAATGTCCGGGTCTCGGAGGTAGCCACTCTCTTGCCAGAATCATTGAAGGATCCCACAGCCTTGGAAAGGAATAAATGGAGGGGCAGAAAGAGGTGCCGAGGGGGAAGTGAGGCGGTCAGCCCGGGTCTGAGGGCGCGGAAGAGACCAGTAAGAAGGTCCGTGTTGGGTGGGGTCCGCGCCCTGGGCGCCTATAGAACGGGATCAGACCCGGGCTCCCTGGTAAGTGGAGAATGGCAGTGACCGAGCCGTCGGGGCGCAGGGGCTGGGGCGCCCCCTCTGGCAGCAGCGTGGGGTCCGGACGGGGAGGGCAGGGGCGGCGCCAGGAAGCGGTGACGTGCGCGGGGGACGTGCCGCGCGAGGGATGAGAGCACTTAAAGTCGCCCCCGGCTCGGCGCCGAGCAGCCGAGGCGGGCAGAGGCGGACGCTGTAGCTGGCGGTGGTGGTGGTGGCAGGTAGGCGCGGCGGGATGCGCGGTGGGATGCTTGGCGCGCGGAGCCAGGCAAGAACCTTCCAGTCACCTAGGGGTTGGGCCTTCGTTCATCAGGTGCCGGATCCGGGCCTGGAGCTCCTGGCTCCTGGTCCTCTCCGTTCTTGGTTCTCCAGCCCTGTGTTTCTCCTGACTTGGAGAATCCTCTCACCACTGCTGCTCCACCAAATTGCCCGGAGCAGCCAGTTGCGCCTTTGCATCCTGCCTCCCTACCTTCGCAGAAGCCTATCCATCCGGCAGCCCTCGGGGGCTGGGCTTCATCCAGGAGGCAGCTGCCCTGGACGACCAAAGGTCCACAGTATAAATAGCTCGGCCCAAGAGGGTTTGGAGGGTGGCCGGGCGGCTGGAGAGCCTGGGCTATATTTGGTGGGAATGATATAGACTTCTTGGAACCCTGAACCTCCAGCGGGCATCAGCAGGCCGCCAAGTGAGAGAGGAGCACGTGCGCTTCGGAATGGTTGGGAGAAGGAATGCCCTCGGATTTCTTCCTCCCGTCTCTTTACATTTTACTATCACCTTAAAGTCGCTAACCCTCACCCAGCCACCACTACTAGCCCAAACTAGGCACATGAAAATGTGGTTTCCCCTCATAATCGCATAATTTGCCCTATCCTCATTCCGTGGGAAAACCAGGTGCACAGCCTTGGTTTTCTTACCTGAAAAGTGGGTTTTCTGGATGCTGGTCCAGCTTTAAGTGCAAGGGAAGCCGCTAACTCTGGACTGATGATCCTTGGAGTTTGGGTGGCAGCAGAATCGAGTCTGCTCTACCCGACGTACAGGGCTGCATGTCCAGGCCGACAGGAACGCTTTCTGTGATGGTCAGAGCCGTAATGGCAAGGCTCCCTCATACAACACAATAGCTTGTCCAGTCCTGGGGGTGGATTCTGCAGGGGGCAGGAGATTATCTCCCGGGGCTCTCAGCTTCATTCCACAGTCCTGAGAGTTGGCTGGTGTCCAGTGGGTGTTGGGTCTGTCTGTGAGAAATGGGGACAGACCCGAAAATGTGGGGGCTCCCTCAGGATGGGCAGGGACTAACACACAGCTAGGATGTGGTGCAAAGGATAGGTCTACTGCCCCTCAAGGGGCACTGGGGGCACTACCTAAGTATGTGTGGAGCCTTCTTGGCAGGGACGTTGTGGTGTCGACAAAGTCTTGAACAACCATTAGTTTGGTTCCAAGATGGACTTGCCCACACCACCAGTGACCTTGGGGCAGGGCCTGCCTGGAAGTCTAAATTTGGAGGGGTAGCAAGGAGAAAGCATTGTTGAACTTAAGAGCCATCAAGGACCGATATGGAAGGGGTCAGTTTGTGGGACTCCACAGTATGCTGGTATGCCAGGATTTCTGACTCTAGGGCCAGTTCTGCTGTGAACTGGCCAGAAAGGGCGGGGGGCGAAGTGGCTGGTGAGGAGCCACGTGCAGGAGGGCACCTTGCCCCCCACCCCAATCGGACCTTCTGGATGGTGGTGCTTAGCAAATGGAGATCCCTCTGGACCAGGCCTTGGTCCACCTGGCACTGGGCACTGGCACAGGAGCAGGGCAGGAATGGAGACCGCCCTAGTGGCAAGAGTAGGCCTCCGGCCTCAGTTTCCATTAGCGGAATGGGCCATGAGGGGCAGATGCCCTTAATGAACCGCAGTTCATCGGTCAGCATCCCAGAGGCTCGGCCGCGCGTCCCGGCTCGCTTTGCAAAGGGCAGAGGGAAATGGCGCGCCTGGAAAGCGAATCTGTGGGTGAGTCGTAGGATCCCCCCCCCCTTAGGGCATGTGGCGCCGCACTCTGAAAGTACGGTAGGAGTGGAGAAGGACCGCCTACTCCAGGCGATACGGTGGCGGCTCCTCCCTTGGCGCTGTCACGTCCCCCACGTCCCGAGGCCGCTTGGGCGGAGCTTCCTTCCCTTCCCGACCCTAGCCCGACCCACTGAGCCCCGCCTAGGTTTGCTGGACCTTTACCTCCAGTCGGCAGATGGAGTGAGGCGGGTCTGGTCGGTTGCCGCCACTAACCCAAGCCCCACCCCCACCTACCTCCTTGCCAGACAATGATGGGAGTTGCGGGGACACTTATGACTTCTGAGCCTCCCGTTAGCCTTAAATCCTGGCTTTAGGAAGGAAGCCTGCAGGGGAATCGAGGGTTCCATAGATGGCTTTGCGGAGGAGTGGCCATTGCAATGCCCAGCAGGCCTAGGTGGAACTTTGTTGGAAAGTGGCCCAGAGAGAGCCCCACACACTGATCCTAACCTTGCAGAGAAGGGGCTCCCACAGCAAGATGGAGCAGGTCCCTAGGGCTGCCCCATTTTGTGACAGTCAAGCGTGGAAGGTTCCTCACACGATGTGGGAACCTGAGCCCAACTGTCCTAGGACAGCCCTGCAGGGATCTCGGGCCTGAGGTGGGGTGGGGTGGTGATTGGCTAACAAGACCAGTGTTTCTGCACTACTGGTCCCTGCAGAGTTGATGTGAGCTGACGGGACAACCTGGAGGCTGGGCAGGGAGATGGGGCGGAGGGCCGGGCAAGCCAGCAGAGATGGGGCAGAGGGCCGGGCAGGCCAGCAGAGATGGGGCGGAGGGCCGGGCAGGCCAGCAGAGATGGGGCGGAGGGCCGGGCAGGCCAGCAGAGATGGGGCAGAGGGCCGGGCAGGCCAGCAGAGATGGGGCAGAGGGCCGGGCAGGCCAGCAGAGATGGGGCGGAGGGCCGGGCAAGCCAGCAGAGATGGGGCGGAGGGCCGGGCAAGCCAGCAGAGATGGGGCAGAGGGCCGGGCAAGCCAGCAGAGATGGGGCAGAGGGCTGGGCAAGCCCGTGGCCCAACCTCTGTGGCACCATAGACGCCTCTCCAGAAAAAGCCTTTCTTTCCATGGCATTCTTTACACGCTGGTGGCTCAGGGCTGAGGGCCCAGGAAGGAGAGCACACTGCTATCCCTGTTTGTATGATGGTAAGGGAGAGAGGGAACGAACTTGGAAGGAGGTCTTTCAGCAACTTCTACCCTGCCACCACATACTGGGTGCTAGCCTTAACTAGCTGCTTACTTGTTTTGGGAGGAAATCTGGAATGTTAACCAAGGAAGATAGTTGCCTTAGTTCCTTCACCTACTTAGACCACAAAGGCAGGGCCAAGGCTGGTCCCTCCTTGGATGCACTTAAGGGGCCCTGAATGGACCACAGACCAGAACTCGGGGCTTAGACCACCATGGGTACCCGGTACGCCTTCTTTGGACTGATAGTCCAGGCCCTTGAACCCAGAGGGATGTTACAAGGGACTCCCATGTACCTATGCCGTAGGCAGCGGCCAGTGGTGTTAGACCTTCCAAGGGCCTCTAGGGACCAACTTTTGGGAGCACCCTGGAGGCTTTCCTGACCCAGTCCCCACCCCCAGATCGGTTTTCTGTGACCTGGAGGCTGAGTTATTTCTGGGCTGCTTCAAATGCTTCCCTGGGAGGGTAAAATGTCACCGAAAGGCCAGATGGCTAGGGTGTGCCTGAGGCTATCCTGTTGGAGGTGGGGAAGCCCTAGGGTTAGAGCACTGGCCTGCATTTTGGCCCATCCGTGCTGTTACCCCCGCAGATCTCAACCTCAAAGCAGGCTGGAAATCCCAACCTTTTACGCAACTGGGATGTGTTGAGGCCTGGGCGACCAAATGCAGTCTAAAGGGCAGGCTTAAACTCTGCCCCTGGTTGGGACATTTGATCTCCTTGAGAAGTCTTTTTCTGTCGGGTCTCTGGTGACCAGCTGGGGGGCGCTGGTGAGGCTCCATTAGGGTGGTTAGTGCCAGACTGAGTAAGGACGACGCTGGTGCTGGGCCTTGGTGGAGAGCTTGTCTTGGTGCTGTCATCCTTGGCACTGAAGGTGGCCCTCCCTGTATTATCAGCCTTACATGGCGGCCATGGACCCGAAAAGCTCCAGAACATGGACCCTTCTGACCTTGCTTGCCCAGTTTAGAGGGCGCCTCGTCTACAGCTGGGAATTATGTTCCCATTTCTCTCCTCCTTGGACTCTGAGAGCTCCAGTGAGGGCCCAGCCTTTATAATAAACAAAGGTGGAGAAGCTTCAAAAGGCTGGAATCCTTGTTAGTACCTTGACAAGTGCTGGGCAGACCCGAAATAGCCCAGGTGCTCAGGTGTCCAGAGTTAGGTTCGTGTTCACTGTTGGTTCTGGGCATGTTCTCCTCTTTGCTTTGTATGGAAACTGGTCTTTATTTTTTTACATTTTGTGAACAAGGGGTGGGGGCATAGGCGTCTGTGTGCCTGTGTGGGCCATTGCTTGTGGAGGTCAGCACAACCTGTAGGAGTCGGGTTCTCTCCTCCCGTCATGTAAGTCATGGGGATCGAGCCCAGGCTGTCAGCTTCGGCGGCAGGTGCCTTTACCCACTGAGCCACCCTGCCCACCCTGGATTTATTTTTAAAAGAGCAACAGAAAGCTTGGCATGGTGATGCATGCCAGTAGCCCCAGCACTCAGGGGTTAGAGGCAGGAGAGTTTGCTATCCTGGGATACATTGAGATAGTCTCTCTCTCTCTCTCTCTCTCTCTCTCTCTCTCACACACACACACACACACACACACACACGTAACAAACTGGGCCTGGGATCCTCCTCATGCTTTCTGTCTTAGCTTCATCTCTAAATGGTACAGCCCTAAATTGTACTCCCCTACTCCCGGTACTAAGTTTCCCTTTCAAACTCAGGGCTGATGAATAAGAGATGCCTGGCACCTGGGGCTCCCACTGAGCATGTCCTGATTGTGGCCATGATACTTCTCCTTTGGGTCTGAGTGCGGAGGGTCTCAGGCTGGGCCATGGCCAGATGGTCAGAAGCAGGGTGAAGTCTTCGAAGGTTGGTGTGCCTTCTTATCAGAGCTGTGTCTTGTCTCTGAGCCTTAGGAAAGCCTCGGTAGAGTCCCGCCAAGCTTGGACTTCCTCGGACAGTCTAGTTTAACATGTCTGTGTCCCAATCACGGGACTGTGCTCACAGGAAGAAGGCAGCAAAGGGGCAGGGATGGAGTCTAGGGACCCAGGGTGAGCAGCCAAGGTGGGAAGCTCTCATGGTCAGGGGTTTACATTCCAGCGCAAGCTACCCTTAAACACCGTGGATTATCTTTCTCCCCAGAGTACTGGTTGGCAGCACAGCATTTGAGGAGACTGGACTGAAAACTCAGGTCAGAGGCTGCCCCCTGCTGCAGCTCAATTCTTGGTGAGACGGGGAGGGGGGGGGTGGTGGTGAGGCCGAGCAACCTCTGGGATTAGGGGAATAGTGATTGTGGGGTCGACAGCCAAACAGAAACCTGGTCCTAGACTTGTTCTGTCTCTCATCAGCTAAGCCCCTGAAATTCATGAAAAGGGAAGTTAGTGTGTGTGTGTGTGGTAGGTGTGGGTTTTGGGACACTCCCTGCTTGCTTATGGCTAGGGGCCAGAAGATTGGTCCTTGTTCCAGTAAGTTTGTTATGAGCTGCTGCTGTGGCTGATGTTTTCCCTTAACCCCCAGGCCTTCCTGGGGGAACCCATCAGGATCTTCAGCCTCTCCTTTATGGATGGTTCTAGGCAGTTATAACGACTGAGCTCTTCCCAGGGGAAGTAGGAAGCCCCCCACCAACCCCCCAATACCATGGTCTATGTTTCCATCTGCCTCTGTTCCAGACCCACGTCCTCCCCCGCAGTCAGAAAGGGGACTCCAGAGTGGGGAAAGGACGAAGCATAGCTCCTCGCGGGTAGGAGAACAGGGCTGGGCACCCACCCCAGATATCCTGAGGGAGGACTCAAGAGTGTGCCTCCTCAAAGGGATGGGCACAGCCTCTGCCCAGCACAAGTTCAGAAAACACCAGCCAGGCTGATTTCTTGGGTCTGCCCTTCCTAGGAGGTAACGTGAATCCTGATCCAACCCTAAAAAGGTCATTGTACTTTATAGCCACCTGTGTGGGAACAGACAGCTTCCCAAAGTACCGACCAGCTCAGGGTAGCCCGGGGGGGGGGGGGGGTAGGGCTCCAGTCAGCAATACCCGGCTGTCCATGGCCTGCTACCAATGCTGGGGCCCTCCAGGTGTCCCCACCCTCCTCTGCTGGGCTGCCGTCGAGGTGATCACCCTGGCAACCCGAGTCAGCTCTGTTTCTTTTCTCTCAGGGCGAGGCGAAACCAGCCCTCCAGGCTATGGGAGGTGCTGTGGTGGACGATGGTCCCACTGGCATCAAGGCCCCCGATGGGGGCTGGGGCTGGGCCGTCCTCTTCGGCTGTTTCATCATCACGGGTTTCTCCTACGCCTTCCCCAAAGCGGTCAGCGTGTTTTTCAAGGAGCTCATGCATGAGTTTGGGATTGGCTACAGCGACACGGCCTGGATCTCCTCCATCCTGCTGGCTATGCTGTACGGCACAGGTGAGGGAGCGCCGAGGGATGGGGCGAATCCTTGAGGGGGTGGTGCCTGGAGACCTGCCTAGGGCGGGGAGAGGGCAGAGCCCAGCTGGAGGCCTGGCTGCTCCCTTAGCACTCCCATCTCTCCACAGGCCCCCTCTGCAGCGTGTGTGTGAACCGCTTTGGCTGCCGGCCTGTCATGCTCGTGGGCGGCCTCTTTGCATCCCTGGGAATGGTGGCCGCGTCCTTCTGCCAAAGCATTATCCAGATCTACCTCACCACAGGGGTCATCACAGGTGAGTCGGGGTCGGTGGGGGGGGGGGGGACCTGAAGACCTGCTCATCTGAGCACTGTGGGGCGTCTTGGCTGGGCCCTTTCCTCCCGTCCTAAGAGTTTGCTGAGATGAGTGGCCAGTGTCTAAGGTTCTACTCTGGCCCACTAGATGCTCACCACCATTTGCAATGGAGTCTGTGTCCAGGGAAGCGGGGGCATGGATGAAGATCTGGGGAGGCACAGGGCCCCACACCGCCCTCCTTGGACGTCCTGCGTTTGAGGTCTTACACTGCCCTCTCTTACAGGCCTGGGTCTGGCTCTCAACTTCCAGCCTTCCCTCATCATGCTCAACCGGTACTTCAACAAACGGCGCCCTATAGCCAACGGGCTGGCCGCAGCAGGCAGCCCGGTGTTCCTCTGTGCGCTGTCTCCACTGGGGCAGCTGCTGCAGGACCACTATGGCTGGCGGGGTGGCTTCCTCATCCTGGGGGGCCTGTTGCTCAACTGCTGCGTGTGTGCTGCACTCATGCGGCCGCTGGTGGCGCCCAAGGCGAGTAGAGGGACCGAGTCCCAAGCACCCCAGCGGCCATCCAGGCGCCTTCTGGACTTGAGTGTCTTCCGAGACCGTGGCTTCCTCATCTATGCTGTGGCCGCCTCCATCATGGTGCTGGGGCTCTTCGTGCCTCCGGTGTTCGTGGTGAGCTACGCCAAGGATCTGGGTGTGCCCGACACGAAGGCCGCCTTCCTCCTCACCATCCTGGGCTTCATCGACATCTTCGCCAGGCCCACGGCCGGTTTCATCACGGGCCTCAAGAAGGTGCGGCCCTACTCTGTCTACCTCTTCAGCTTTGCCATGTTTTTCAACGGCTTCACGGACCTCACAGGCTCCACGGCCAGCGACTACGGTGGCCTGGTGGTCTTCTGCATCTTCTTTGGCATTTCGTATGGCATGGTAGGGGCTCTACAGTTTGAGGTGCTCATGGCCATCGTCGGCACTCACAAGTTCTCCAGTGCCATCGGTCTCGTGTTGCTGTTAGAGGCTGTGGCTGTGCTCATCGGACCCCCATCAGGAGGTGAGTGCTGCTGGCCGGGGACACCAGGACAGAGCGAGCAAGGGCTGGCCTCCCTGCTTTAGGAGACTGGAAATGGATACGATCTAGGGCCAGCAGAGGTCAGCAGTGAGCTGCTGGCTCTGAGCCAAGACATGCATAAACTTGACAGCCCTACTCAGTAGGGTCTGGCAGCTTCTTTAGGCGTCTGTATACTACGTGGGGGCAGCTTTCAAGGGAATGGGGCAAGATTTGTTACTTTGGTCCTTTTACTTTCTGAAGGCCAGCCGAAAAACACTCCATTGAAATTGAGAATGGTTTTGGCTGGTGAGGACAGCCTAGCCATCCTGGACCTGGGTCTTTTACTCCACAGCCCTTTCTGATCCTCTTATAGCCTCTGGCTCCTTCTTTCTCCAAGAATGGTCTTGGGGTCCTCAGTCACTAGGCAGCTAAGGCATGTTTCTTCCTAAGGGGTCTGTGACTGGGAAGGGGGGTATAGACCTCAAGGCCACTTCTATCCTTTCATGGGGAGGAGGAAAAGGAAGAGGAGGCTAGAGAGGGCTGAGCAGATGCTGCTGGGGATGGAGGAGTGCGAGGCATTTCCTCAATGCCGGGAGAGGGAGCCCTGGCCCGGGGTGGAAGCAGGGTACTCCCAGGAGCTTCTGGTGACCTGAGTCTTCTTTGCAGGCAAGCTGCTGGATGCAACCAAAGTTTACAAGTATGTGTTCATCCTGGCCGGGGCTGAGGTGCTCACCTCCTCCCTTGTGCTGCTGCTGGGCAATTTCTTCTGCATCAGGAAGAGGCCTGAGGTGACACAGCCTGAGGTGGCGGCCTCAGAGGACACGCTCCATAAGCCCCCTGTGGACGTGGGGGTGGACTCGAGGGAGGTGGAGCACTTCCTGAAGGAACAGCCTGAGAAAAATGGGGAGGTGGTTCACACCCCAGAAACCAGTGTGTGAGTGGCCTGGCCAGGCGGGCAGGGAGCAGGGAAGAGGTCCAGAGACTGGCAACGCTCATATTTATTTCACAAACAGGACCAGCTGAGGCGGGGCCATCGGCTCAGCTCTGGCTGCCTGGTCAGCGGGTCAGTGTTTTGCGGGGAGAGGTGGCGGGGTGGGAACCGTGTCATTCCAAAGTGGATCTGCGGTGAAGCCAAGGGAGTCCCACGGTTACCAGCCGCCTACGCCAGGGACGAGGGACCCAGCCTGCTGAGCCCAAGCGGCCTGTGCCTCCCCCGCCCCCACTGTGGCCAAGGACCTAGAAACCCACACTTAGGAGACAACATGACTTTAATCAGATGGCAGGGCTGGGACAGGTGGGTGCCGGCAGGTGGGTGCTGCCGGCAGGGTCCTCCCTGATCCTATCCCCATCTCCAGCCCTCTGTTGTCTAGCCAAGAGCTCCTGTCTGACACGGTGGAAATAGGCCTGTGTGCAGGAGGAGCGCCAGAGGGCTTGTCTCCAGGAGCTGTTTCTGGGCAGTGGTTTGTTCACCCTAAGTCCCACCTTTGTTAAATAACAAGTTGCTGATTCTTAAAAAGTGGTTCTGACATCTTCATTAGCTCTCCCAGTTCTGCCTGCTGTCACCTCTGCTGCCTCTGGGGTTTGTTCAGCAGCCACAGCATTCGTATGGCAGGAAGAAAAGCGGCCAGGGGAATACCGAGGGAGGGAGAGCCCCATGCTAGAGAGGGGTGCCTGGGTGGCACTTGGAGGCCATGGGGAACCCCCAGGCTGGGCTGAGGAGGCTGAGCTGAGATGTGGCACAAGCTGCGTTCACTGTGTGTGGGCTTCCAGGGTGAGTTTCCTGCCTTCCCATTTATTCACCCCTCTGGAGGGCTGGTAAATCTCTCTCTGTGGTCAGCGCCTGCTGATCTCTGTTCCCCGTCCTCCTCTGTCCAGCCCATGCTCAGCACTCGGGTTCGCCCTGGGCACCTCGCACCCACCTGCCCTGTGGCCAGTGGCGGCCTGCGTGGCTGGAAGCCCGGTCAGAGGCCGCTGGGGCCGCCTCAGTAGGTGGTTCGTCGTGGGCGCTGGGGACGGCAGCGGGCACCTTGGCGGGCTGCATGCAGCCGGAGAGATGCCACGTCCCTGCTCCTCTGCAAGGAAAAGGAGGCGAGTGCTCATATCTGGGCCTAGCATCCCATACCCCCTTGGTGGGTCTGGTCCTGCTAAGCCCCACATGGAGGTCAAGGCCTTGCAGCTCTGACCCAGTCTCAACACTCTGGGTTGCCTCTCCCATTTGGTGTTTCTGTTCCCTCTAGGAGGTCAGCTGTGGGCACATGCATTCTGGAGTCTCTGATTTGCCAACCACCAGAGCAAGTGGGAATGGCAGGACCTCAGGCTTCCAAACAGGCTAAGCTCCGACTGTGGCCATTAGCAGCTGCCCCTAGAAACTAGAAGGTGGCAGCTTCTGGGCCCTGTAATGAGCAGGTAGTTTTATCTATCTGCGTTTCTGCACTGAAATATTTTCCAACTGGACAAAAGGGAACACAGTCCTCAAAGCATTGCTGCTGGGGAACCTAGAGCGGTGCCCAGCCCAAGCAGGTGATGCGTGAGGCCTCTGAATGCAGCTGGAGACACCGAAGGACACACACTGCCCTGCGGGGTTGAATGGGAGCCAAGGGAAGGCTGTATCTAGCATCCCGTGATCCATCCAGGCCCACCCATGACTGGGCTTGCAGTAAGGGAAACGGATATCCCATCACCCCCAACTCAGAGCCAAATGAGCTAGGCTCATGGGCCAGCACTGCCAACCTTACTGGGTGCGTCCCCTCAATCCCGTACCCTACTCCTGGCAGAGAATAGAGGTCAGGGTGTGAATCAGAGTAGGAGCCTCGTGGCCAGTGGCTACTGACCCTGTGCCATCTGAGGAAGTTAGGCAGTTTGTGGGACCCCAGTCTCCAGTGCAGCCTACCTACCCAGACTTCACTTCTAGCACAAGACCTTTCCAGGAGAGGCAGGAAGTATCTAACAGTGGATTGTTCATAGGGACCCATGCCAGGCTGCAACAGGAGGGGGCGCTAGGCAGAGCTGGCACTAATGCTTCACCTCCCATTTCAGTGGCTCTTAGTGCCACAACCCTTAAATATAGCTCCTATGTCCCAGCTACTTCATAACTAATTTTGCTACTGTTATGTATTTTTGGAGAGAGGGTTGGCAGTGGGGTCATGACCCACAGGTTGAGAACCACTGCCCTAGCTAATGAGGGACAGAATCAAACAGTCCTGGAATCCACCAAGCAGGCCAGAAGCCAATTTGGGATGCTCAGGGTACAGACAGAAAGGCTGAAGAGTAACTTGGATGAGGATATGGGGGGGGAGGGGTAGAGGAGCAAGAACTCAGGCATGATTGGGGGAGTTCCCCTCTCTAGCAAGTCAACACCTGTCACATACAGAGAAATACCAAGTGGGTTTTGGCCATAAATCCTGGTAGCACTTGATTGTTAAAACTGAGCCTCCAAGTAGGACACAGATAAGAATTCCCAAGAGGACAAGTCTCCACAGCAGCAACAGACCTACTTATAGTAGTCTGATGGCTTTTCCTTGCCCCTCAAAAGGGGCACCAACTCAGAGGGCTATGTAGGGTAGGTGAGAGGAGAAGGGCTCACAGAACTGTCACGGTATCCCTGAACTGCATACCAGAATCCAAGTGGGAGCCATCTTTTTGATACCTACTCCAACTAGTTTTCCAATACCCACAGGCTGAGAAAGAACGAGGACGTCACGCTGGACGAGCTAGCTTTCCTGGGTCTCTAACACCAATAGAAGGTTGAGGCAGGACTGTTCCAGGACAGCCTGGACTACAGAAAGAGACTGTCTTAATCTCAGCTGTCACCCACACCAAGTTAACTTTCATGTGGCTTACACATTCTGAAAACTGAAGTTGCTGAAAGAAAAACCACACAAAGGGGAAGGGAAGAAAGGTAGAAGTCATTATGAATTTATTATTTACACAATTGTTAAAGTACACAAATACAGTGGTAGTACAAACGCACAGCTCAGAGACTGGTCACCAAGACACAGGTTGATACACACATTCTAACTACGCTTCCTGCGAGTGATGATGGGATTAAATATTAGGCAAGAACCGTCAGAGCCACCCCCTGGAGGACTTTCAATGGGCTTGGCTGAACCTGGATCAGTCTCAAGGCCACCCCGATACCCTATTCGGCACCACAGGTATCTACAAAGAACACTCGCCAGGCAGGCCTGCCGCTGGAGAGAGGAGGCCCAACTCTAATAAAGGATTTGCAACAAAAATCTCAAACTTGCCCAACCCCCCAACCTCCCTCTGCAGGCCCAGACAGTCTCACACCCAGTCAAGTCCCTGCACCCTGGCTGGTACAACTAATGGCCACATTCTGAGAGGCTATCGCACATCATGTGTTCCCTGATCTCAGACCAGTGCTCGGTACCAGGGAACTCTGGGAAGAAGCCACGGTGGCACCATTAGAGCCCAAACCTAAACAGGGAACCAGGTAGTCAGCATAACTCTCTCCACAGGCTGACACCCAGACACACGTACTGCACCCCATTCCTCAGATGGGGAGCTCAGGGCCTGCTGTCTCTTCATATCTGGTGCACATGGTGGGGACAAACATGTTGGCATCCTGACCGCCAGCGGCAGAGCAGCCCAGCCCTCAGATGTGTCCAGACCACCAAGTCTTGATTCAGGTAGGCAGTTGCCTGCTTCTTGGCACTTCAGGGTTGATTCCCTTTGGCCACTGGTCCTTCTGGGCAAATCCTGGGCTCCCAGCAGAGGCGACGATAGACCCAAGGGGCATCTGCATGGTAGGACTCGGTCTGTTCAACAACTTCCCAAGTTCAAAGGCAGAGAGGCGACCAGCACTACCAAAACCGCAATCTTCTTCCCAGAAACCAGAAACCCAAGCTCAGCTTTGAATCTTGGAACTCTCCAGCAGCCTGTATGGATCGGATCAAGGTCTCTCCACGTGAGTTCTTCAGTTTGACTTCCTTCTTGCCTCCTTTGGGAAGACCGTCACGCCACAGCCACTGTGCTCTGCACCCTCCCTGCTCTGATGACTGCAGGTGGATCAGCTTACAGTGGGGAGGGGTCAGCAAGATGCCCAAAGGAGGCTGATGGGAGCCCACAAGACACACACACACAACTGATGAGTATTCCTTCCTAAAGTGAACAGCACAACACGAGAAAACAAAACAAACAAAACACACATCCTTGACACTCACATGTGCCCCTCTCTTGCCTGCCTCCATTTTACACAGAAGCTCCAAGCCAGCATGTCTTAGGATTCTTTAAGGTCAACATCTTTTTTGTTGTTGTTAAGACCGCAAAAACAGACAAGAAAGAAACAATAAAAAGACAGATTTCTTTACACAGATTTAAGCCAGTAATTTTTAGCAAAATGATACAAAACTGTCTTAACCAAGTAGAAGACTGGTAGCTGCGGTGGGATCGTCAGGGAGTGCGGGTCCTCCACCACTGGAGGGAGCGGAGAGGCTCTTCACAGGGAGTCGGGTTCTCTCTGCAATGGTCTCCCAGCCTCTGCTCTTCATTCCAGCCCCATGATAACTGAGCTCCCATGGGGCCGTGGTGGCAGCCCCTGGTGGTGGCAGCCCCTGGCGGTGGCAGCTCTTGGAGCCTGTCCATTTAGTTTGTGTTTGATTCCCCATGAGCGTCGCTGGGTGAGTGGCCTGGAGAGCTCCCGGCGTTAACATTTCGGGTTTAGACCGGGGGGCGTGTCACTAGTAAAGCCATTGGTAACAGAGTAGATCAGCCATGCATTGTCTGCCCTTCACAGCAAAAAGGAGAGTTCTCATCGGTGCACGACAGACTGAAGACCACTGGAAGCCACCCGACCGGGAATCTGTCGGAGCCAAAGCACAGGACAAGGTCAGCATGGGGCCAGAGGAACAGGCCAGCCAGGCAGTTGGGTGCACATAACACAGTAGAGCCTGGGAGGGAAGGGACATACTGCCACCTGGCTTCAATCTAAACACCTTCACCCCTGGCTGCACAGAAAGGCCTCGGTAGCCAGGGCAGGTGCTGAGCAGAACACAGGACAGGAAGATGGGGAAGAGGAGGCATGCAAGCAAGGAAACTGCAGAGCTGTGCTCCTGTGGATCCCAGGGGAGCAGTGACACTTGCTCCCAGCCTCCCTTCCTGGAAAGAACTCGGAGTTCTGAAACAGGCATATCCCTTAGGGAAGATAGGAAAGCAATTCTTATCAACACATTTCCAAGAATGCACATATGTGTTAAACAGAGCAGATCTCCCAGCAGCACAACCCCACCAAAGCTCAAGCCTCTGATGGAAGGAACCACCAAGTGCCATGTGGCCAACAAGAAAGGAGCTCAGCGTGGACACCCAGCCATGCACTGACGGCAGGGTAGCAGGTGGCTGTGGCTGGATTAATACAGACAACAGCTGCATGGACAAGATGGCCGGGCAGGTACCAAGTTTGGAAAGAAACATAAAATGAGGACAGAGATAAATGAGAGAGAGGAAGAGGAATGACTGAAAAAGCCAGGACGGGCACAGCAGACCCAGAGTCTGCATGAGCTCAAGGAAACCCAACACCAAGCGCGGCACCACTCAGCCGAGTACAACAGACACAGGTGCCAGCACTCTGCCCAGAGCCACAGGCCTGAGGGCAGCTCAGCACACCAAATGCAGTCACAGGGAGGCAGGACAAAGGCACAGCAGGATGGCTCCCTAAGGTCACTTGGTCCAGAGATGCTAAGAATGCCACTAACCCCCCAGACTGGGCAGCTCACCACAGCTACTCCATAGCCCACACGTGAAGAAAACCAAGCAGAAGAAGTCTCACTCTACCTCCAGCACTTGGCATGCAAGCCCAGCCCACCAGCGAGCCCAGACGACGGGTGGGGAGTGGCTCCCCCCTTGCCTGGCACCTGCTACCTGCAGAGCCCACCATGAGCACACTCACCCAGTGCTGCCTTCCGATGGAGACGAGCAGCTACTTGCCGTGGTGTTCGAAAGGAATGCTATTCTGAGGTGGGGAAAAGACAGCTGTTGGTAAGTGTCGTGCTGGTCAGACCAGCACATGAGATCCTGGTCCCCTGGCTGCCTGTGTTGAGCCTGAGTCTTGATGTGCCCCTTGCTTTCCACCAGGTCAAGACACCAAGAGACACTAGCTAATGGCAAGTCCCCCTTCACATAGGGCACGAACTCATCAGTCTCTCACGACCCTTGATAAAAGTGGCCACTGCTGTTCCAGCAGAAACCTTCTACTTTCATGCTCTGGAGAAACTGAAATCTAGCGGACGGCGGGGCTGAGGAAGCCCTACAAATCGGTTCCGTAGCACTATGCAGTAGGTGGAAGGGAGAGCACCTCCCAGGATACACCAACGGGACAAACTCTCTACTAATGAGAACAGCAGAATGATCTTATTTTAATGCAGGCACGGAGTAAGTAAAGTATCAAAAGCAATAACTTAACACATTTTGAACTGTGCTAGACAGGAGACCTTTCTTTTCAACAAAGGAAAAACAAACAGAGATCCAAAGATCAGATGCCCTGCAAAGTCTATGTTCTTTTGGCTAATGAGAACAAATGCACAGACACCAAGAAACATGGTCTCCCCAGAAGACATGCCTAATTCAAGTGCCCTTTAGGGAAGGGAAGACGCTGAGGAAGAAGCAGCTGCTTGTGGGCAAAGCCAGAGCAAGGCTGAGGTCCTGCAGAAAACAGGCCGCCTCAGGGACCTGCACCATGCCTTATCATCAGAAGATATGAACAAGGGCTTTAACTGGGTGCAAGGACTTGTGGGTATCACACCGTACCTCACAGGATGCACCAGTTATGAGGAAGCTCAGCAAAAGACTATGTGCTCTTGCTCCAGGGCTTACACACACGCATGGTGTCCTCTAGCTCACTATGCTAAGCAGATGCCACCACTCCTATCTGGACCCCAACTCTCTAGGGACAAGTTACTATTGTCCTGCCAAGCTTGGAAAGGGAAGGCCATCACACAAAGGACAGCGCACTGGTGCTGGTGGAACTTACTACACAGTGAAGGGAGGCTCTTAAGGAGCACAACTCCCTCAAAGGTGCAGCTGTGGAGACAGACGACCAGAACACAGGCAGTCTCTAGGAAACCTCCAAGGTAGCCCAAGGAAAAACTAAGGAACTCTAGGAAGGGAGCCTCCGAACCATGTTCAAGCCTGTTAATAGTTTTCCATGCAGAAACACGAGAGACCAAGCAACCAGAGACCGACTGAGGCCCAAATCACCATGTGGAGAAAAATGCTATTCTCTGCCACAGCTGGGCTGTACCCCGTGTCCTCTTGGTAGCCACAGAACTTCCTGACTCTCATTTCCCTCCTAGATCCAAAACTACCAGATGCTTCGTTTTTGTATTGAACTAAATCAAACACAAAACAAAAAAGACCACTTTGCCATCCCTTCCTTCGTCTCTGCCCAGCTACTGGCATGAAAATGTCCAAACCAGCCAGGGTCCACGACATCATGGGTTGTAGAGGCAACAGGCACGGGCCACTTCCTAGCGTCAACACAATGTTTTATGTAGAATGCATTCCCTCCTCCCCCTCAAAAAACAAAACAAAACAAACAACAACAACAACAACAAAAAAAAACAACAAAACATCTTCCATGAGGGAGCTGAGCTCAGAGTGTACAAACTGAGGGACTCAATCTCCTCATGATGTCAAACCTCAAGGCCCACAACTTAAGTTATCCCTTGTCAAACTCCCTACATCTGTTGTCTCTTCAGGAGAAAATGATCATACAAACAAAAGCAGTCATTTCACACAGGAACATGTTTCAACAGTCTTGATTTCCACCAGACCAGTCCTAGGGTGGCCCCAGCCCAGGAAGCCCCAGGGACCTTGTACTGACTCAACACACATTCAGTCCTCACTCATTCAAACACCATGCCAGGCCCTACTGTATGTAACCAGAGAGAGGTTAAAATGAGCTCTTGGTGAACAGCAGCACTGGCTGGTAAGAGCCTCCTCAAATACAACCTTGGCCCTACCCGCTCTAAGAGGGAAACTCTAAAACTCACGTCAGAAAAAGAAGCCTAATGCAGACTGAAGTTATTCTAATCTGTTGAATAAAGCAGTTTTGAATGAAAAACAGAAGCAAAAGCACATTAAGAAGGAGAACTGGATGCGGATGGCGGAGTAGCTATGAGGAAGGGCCTGGAAACTAGTCCAAACTACATTGCCTTCCCTGAGCACCTCCCTCAGTAGGGACAGACAAGACGACAGAAGAGGACACCTTCAAGTCTGCACCTCCAAGGATTCCCCCCAGGGACCCTTCTTATGCAGCCACTGCCTTACCTGGTTTTTTGCTAAGGAGATCCTTGCTAGCAAACACAGTGGAGTTGTAAAAAGGCTGGGTGTGCCTATAACAGACCTCTCCACAACAGGAGGAATGGGCAAGCGGGCATACGGTGCCTCCCCTGGTGGGGA
Organism: Chionomys nivalis; assembly: GCF_950005125.1. NCBI lineage: Eukaryota > Metazoa > Chordata > Mammalia > Rodentia > Cricetidae > Chionomys > Chionomys nivalis. Next base: position 101,406,661 of record NC_080092.1, read on the forward strand.
AGGCAGTGGGGTAGGAATAGGGATGTCCCTTCGAAATCCAGCAGCAGAAGTAAAAAAGTTTTACACATAGTTCACAGCCCATTATAGTCCCAACCAGGAAATAAACCCTTTAGAAATTCGGCTAGTCACAGGCTCCAACCAAGAAGCAAAACATAACTAGAAGCCTAGCTGGTTAAACACCCTCAAAAATGAGGAAGAGAGGAGAAGGAAGGAAGACACTCTTCACAAGTGCTACCCACTCCTGAGTGTGAACCGTAAAGTCGGGCTTTAAGGCAAGGTAAGGGAGAGAGCCAGTGCCTGTACACAGTGACAAGGACACGCATCCCCACCCTGGGATCTGGCGCAACCAGGCCTCAGTGAGCTCTACATGCATACCTGTGAGGTGGACATGCGAGAGGTATCTTGTCGGCCCGTGAGATCAGACGAGGAAACGTTGACTGGTGCCCCACGGTGCAGCCGCATGCTCACTTTCCGTTCTCGTTCCATGCCAGAGACGGGCCTAGGAGAGGTGTTGGCTGGAAGAGAGGAAGAGAAGCCACAACCACTGAGTACCCTGGGCTCCTTAACATCTCAGTAGCTGAAGTTGGAGAGACAGCTCGGAGGTCAAGAGCACTCGCTCTTACAAAGGAACCAGTTTGGGTTCCAGCACCCATGCGGCAGCTCACAACCATCCACGACTTTAGTTCCAGATCTGACGCCTCCTCCCTTCACAGGCACTAGGTACACATGCAGTGCATATACACACATGCAGAGCATTCACACACATACAATCTAATAAGTGAACAAGTAAAGGCCCCAGTTAAGGCTCTAGGTGGAGGTTTTCAGAGCGGAACCTGAAATCATCAACTAACTGGCTCAAGGCTACACACACAACCAACTCAAATGCTCAGCAACCCCAAGATCCTTGCTGGTAGTGGGAATGCATTCTAAGACCTCAGCAATACACGTCAGACCTGCGTAGTTAAGGATTTGAGACAATCTGTCTCATAAAAGCAAAATAAAATTTTTTTTTTGACACAGGGCTGGAACTCGCTTTGTAGACCACGCTGGCCTCTGCCTCCCAAGGTCTAGGATTAAAGGTGTATACTGCTATACCCAGCACAGCAAGAAGTTTTTAAAAACTCGTATGTGTGTGTTGCCTAATCACGTCTGTGTACCATGTGCCCGCAGTGCCCAAGGAGACAGGAAGATGGTGCTTGTTCCCCTAGAACTAGTTACAGACAGTGTAAAAGCTGTTATGTGGGTGCTGGGAAATGAACCCAAGTCCTCTGAACACCAAACAGGGCTCTTAACCACTGAGCCATTTCTCCAGCCCCATGAGAGTAAAACTTTATACAGGAAACAGCCAACAATTTCAGGGAACTCAATCTTTAGATCCAATCTTGTGAGAGGGAGATTTCTTTCTTTTCTTAAAGAGAAGATCTCACTATGTAGACTAAACTGGCTTTAAATTAACAAAAGGTCACCTTGCCTCTTGCTTCCTAAGTTCTGGGGTTAAAGGCGTGTGTCACCATCACCGCGCCATTTCTAAGGTGACATTATAGGTTGTGCCCCAGTCCTATCCATACTTCAGAATGAGGACTGACTGAAATGGGGACACAACCCTCAACTGACTGGCCCCAAATCCTTGAGAGGACACATACTGGGGTGGCCGGCCAAGTCATCGAACATAAAACAGAGGCCCCAGCCTGGTGGAGCATGCTAAGAGGTGTGCTCACCCGTGTGTGAGGTAGGGGTAAGGGGCGTTGGGGGAGCCACTTCCTGGGTTCCCCGCAGACGGCCGGAAGCTGTAGAAGGGAGGCCACGGGTGGCTGGATTCCGGGAGTGTCTTAATCGCTCCTCTCGGTCCCGGCGTTCCCGCTCAGCATCGTCCGCAGCTCGGCTGGCACCCTAAGGCGGAAAGAGCAGGATAAATGGAAGGAAGTGGCCTTGGTTTAAAAAAATAAAAATAAAAAAGCAAAATCTCCCAAGGCTTTTGACTGGTTTTGCCCCTTGAAAAAACACCAAAGGGCACTTGGAACAAACCTACCCCTCCCTTGAAACCACCCACACCGAAAGCGAAATCAGAAAGATGACACCTGCAGAGTATCCACAAAGGTCAGTCTCTCTTCACACCCCACCATATTGGAAGTCACAAGTACAACCTGTCACTTAATCTCTACCTATCAATGTTGGTGTGCTGGCATATTAGGGAAGGAAAGAGAGACTGCCTGAGACAGGAAGGAGAACAAAGTAGAGGCCTAAGCAAGCACTGAGTCAGAAGGGAGGGGCTAAGCAGAGTCCAGACTCTGTGACAATTCTGTGCCATAGCAACGCCAGTCCTATGCACAGGCCAACAGCAAGAAAGGGAGTCAGGTTTCTGCTGGATCAGAAATCAGAGTCCAAGTCATTCTAATCACTGTCAGCAGGAGTCTGCAAGCTTAGGCAACTTCATGAAACTAGCGGTCCCCAGCAGGACCAGGCCTCTCCTGAGCCAGCTCACCCCATAGGGTAAGTCTCCTTCTGGCTCTGGCTGGTCTACAGAGATATAAACAGTGCTAGGCCCAGGCAGGTACTCCCTGTGAGTTGGGACAGGGCAGCTGGCAAAGCTCTTGGTATACACCCTAAAGAAGCAGTTCTTGCTACTTCTTCACTAGACATATTACCTATAAAGGTTCCAATTTCTAGTTCAAATTACAAAAAATTTCTTGATTGTTTGAGACAGGGTCTTGCTTTGTAGCCCAAGGCTGGCCTCAAGTTCATCACCAGCCTCCCAAGTGCTGGAGTTAATGACAAAGGTGAACAACCATGCTTGGCTCAAGGAATAAAATCCCATTTTTTTTATTTTTGTCTGTTTATTCTGTCTCACTTTGTAGACCTGAGTGGATTGGAACTATGTATTCTGGGCTGGTCTCAAACTCAACAAGAGACCTGCTTGCCTTTGCCTTCTGAATGCTTAAAAGTATGAGCAAACTCTCAATGAAAATAGACATAAAAGTTTCACAAAGCCTTGAATGGTAGCAGCAAATGTCTGCATCAAATTCAGACTGAATACCAGGCACTGTACCCCAGAGGCTCTTCTGAGGCCTATGAGATGCATACTGGATTGGAGACAGAGGAGGACTAGATGACAGGGAGAGGCAGGGTTTAAGGAGACCACCAGGCTTCCTAGCAGTCCAGACTATCATGCCATGCCACCACAGGCAGCTGAAACCACAGAGCTCATAGAACTGGTGATAGAAATCATAATAAAATGATGTTCTACAATGGGATGGGGCAGCAGTACACACAGCACTCAGAAAGCCAAACAAAACATGAGGACAGCTTAACTGTGGTTCAAGACTGGCCTAGGCAACAACAAACTTCAAAAATAAAATCTTCAGGGTTGGAGCAATAGTTCAGGGATTCAGAGCACTTGCTGCTCTTGAGGACCACCTGGGTTTGGCTCCCAGCCATCCACACAGAAGCTTACATTAGCTTCTAACTCATTTCAGGGGATGCGCCCACCTCTTCTGAGCACCAGGAACACATATGATGCATGTACAGGTGTGCATGTACGTACACACATATACACACCCACACCTACCTTAAAAAACATATTCTCTCAAGAAGTAGCTTTACTCCCTAAAATTTAAGGAAAAAGAGAAAGGAAGGGAGGGGAGGGAAATAAGAAGGACAGCAGACAGGCCTTTCAACTAAGGAAGACTTACCAATCCATAAGAAGCTGACTCTGTGCAGACCTTCACCACAGTTTACTGGGTTTATTATACATATTCATAAATGCCCGAGGTTTTTATTTAGTGTCTGCATGTAAGTAAATGAACCATGTGCATGCAGTACCCACAGCAGTCAGAAGAGGGCATAAGGGGAACTGGAGTTCTAGATGGCCCTAAAAACTGTAGAAAAAGCAACAAGTGCTCTCTAAACCACTGTACAATCAATCTCTCCAGCACCATATGCTAGAGAGGTTTTTGCCTCACTCAGCATCTCCCCCCTCAGTACTCTGAACCCACAGGCAAAGTGGTCTCTAGGCCCCCAGTTCTACCAGGTGGGCTTGGCTTTCACCATTTCCACCATGCCTTACCACTGTGCCTTGCAGACAGCATAGCTTTACATAAAGAAGCCCAACCCAGCCTCCTAAGGACCAGGCTCCTGTCATCCAATGCTCTAGCAACGCCACTTACAAATTTGAGCATGTTCCAGTCGAACACATAGTCGTAGGAGAAGCCCTGGCGATGGAACAGATTTCTGAAGAGCTGTCTCAAGTAGGAGTAGTCAGGTTTGTCATCAAAACGTAAGGAACGGCAGAAATTCAGGTACGTGGCAAATTCAGCTAAAAACAAAACCCAAAAAACTCAGAGCTAGCAAGGATCTACCAACGGTGGCCCAGACTGATATTCATTCACCCAGCTCACCTTCTATAGTGCTATATACCAAAGACATCAAAGATGAAATTTGAAAACCAGTCATATTATTTAAGAAATCAGGCCTTGGGAGACTGCTTGAAAAAAAAAATCACCATCTAGAAACTGGAGGTGTGTGGTTTGGTTCAGTGGTAGAAAGCTCGCACAGCTAGCAGTGTGAGGCCTTGGGTTCCGTATCAGGCCCCTCTACACATCCCAGAGGTCAACACTAGAGAGCAAAACTCGTCACTGAGGGCATTTTTATTTGAGGAGCAATGTCACCAAACAGGGTAAAGGGTGGTCAGTTTAAGGAGTAGTTAGGTCTCCCCTACTTTCTTCCTTTCCTATTCATGGAGGTCACCTCTCAGGGCTCAGTCTTACATCATTTCAGTCTCTCCTGGGTCTCAAAGAACACATTTTAGACAAAAGAGCTCAGGGATGGAAAAACAAACCAGGTCCAACTGCCACCTTCATATGTGGCATAAGCGCCCGACGCAGGAGTCTGTTAACACTGGGGTGGGGGGCGCAGTAAGGGTGGGAGGGGACTCACAAGGATAGCCCTTGCACAGCACTTCAATGGGGGTGGACATCTTCTTCTCACTGATCCTCTCATACTTCTGCCTCTTGGTGGCGGCCTTCAGCCCCTGCCAGGGGAGAGAGCCCAGGTTGAAGTACATCAGCACGTACCCCAGAGACTCCAAGTCATCCCTTCGAGATTGTTCTGGAAAGAAAAGGGAACTATGTCAAGAATGGCACATCTATCTGTGTGTGCATAAAAGCAACACCCGGCAAACAAGAAAATGGAAATACAACTTCAAGAATAACGTAAAAATATACTTGCAGAAATATGTCACCAGAAGTTGTCCCTAACATGATATTAAAGAAACCTCCCTAACACTTCAGGCATGTAATATCATCACTTTGGAGATGTGCTGGAGAAGCCAGCTTCTGCCTACCCCACTGCACCTGGCAACATAAAGACTCCCAGCGGTTGTGCAAACCTGCTTGTCTGCTATACAAGTTGGCTGACAGACTCCAGACTTCTCTCATCACCAAACTGGCTCATAACCCCAGGCTGTTGAACAAACTGGACTTTCCCTAAGCTAAGGACGGGCATGTTAAAGGCACACTAAGTCAAGGGTTCCACCCCTATGTCAGGGCTCACCAATGCCAAGATGTGTGTTGATGGAGGCATAGCGTGCCGTCCCTGTGAGATTCTTGTTCTCTCGATAGGGGATATGCTGGTGGGTGCGGGCATCCCGGTACTTCTTGGCCAGACCAAAGTCAATGATGTAGACCAGGTTGCCTTTCTTTCCCAGCCCCATGAGGAAGTTATCTGGCTTCACATCTCGATGAATGAAATTCTTCGAATGAATGTACTCAATACGACTTATCTAGAAACGGAGAAAAAGGTGATATGAACCCCACAGTGGTTCATATGCTGGGAAAGCACACAGGCTCTGCTTTCTGGAGATCACAATAGGGCGGTCACCTCTCAAGGTATCTTCAGCTCTCAGCTCTCTACCCACCCCCTCGGGCACACTGGCCCAAACATCTCTTTTCCTTGGTTCCCATGAAGTAGAAAAGAGAGCAGGCTGAAGAGACCACGCACCACTAACAACGGTCTGCATCAGCTAGACTCTGCATGAGCTATAACCAAGAGTTTTCATGGAAACCACCCAAAAGTTGCTACCAGTCAAATGTGGGCTTCCTGAGAGAACTGGGAAGTCCATTCAATATGGATACACTTGGAAAGCTAAAAACTGGTCTCTAATCTTGAGGTCAGGGTTAAATAAATTCCCCTTTCTATGCACAAATAGGTGTAATAATGGAGAACTGGCACCCAAATAGCTATTTTTTTTGAGACAGGGTTTTACTATGTAGCCCCTGCTGGCCTGGAACTCACAAAGATCTGCCTGTCTCTGACTCGAGTACTGGGATTAAATCATGTACCACCATGCCCATCATAACCCACTAATTTATTCTGTCAAGCCAGCAAGCACATGCCAAGTACCTACACTGCCTGTGCAGTTCAGGAAAAGGGTGCTTACCATTTGGTCAGCAAGCAACAGGACAGTTTTCAGACTAAACTTCCTTGAACAGAAGTTGAAGAGGTCTTCTAGGCTCGGTCCCAGGAGCTCCATCACCATGACATTGTAGTCCCCCTCAGCCCCACACCATCTGATGGTGGGGATGCCCACTGGAAGAGAAACCAGACACAGCCCTTCAGCCTGGGTACTGCATCAGGTCATCAGATCACCTCTTTCAACACGACAGGCGTTCAGTGGACTGAGTCTGTAGGTGTTCCAGTTCAGATGATCCTGGCAATGTCTCCTTTACATATGCTCACTTGTGCTTAAGTCACATACAGTAGTAACACATGACACGGAGCAAACTCTGCTAAGTGAAGCAAGCAGTAGAAGCAAATGAGATGATCTCATAACACCAGTCAGCATCCATGGAAAGAAAAAGCACGTGAGGTAGACAGGTCCAGAGAGCCAGCTGGAAGTCACAGCTGCACCAGTGAGACTAGAACCTAACGTTGAGAACAGACTACCGCCGGTTGTAGAAGAAAGAAAAAAAGTTTCCATTTTTTATAATACTGATAAGAGAAAAGCAAACACAATGAAAACGTCTTAGAGATTCACATAGACTTTAAACACAGCAACCAGCAGAAGAGAGAATAAGAACAGGACAACCTCAACATAAAAAAACCAGTAGGGTGAGGTGCTTGTGTGTTGGAGCTATAGGGTCAGGAGTTTTGCACCTTGGACTACACAATGAGACCCTGTCTAAAGAAAACAACAACTACAAAACTAAACAATCTAGAATGCCAAAGGGGGAAGGAACTTAATGATGCCTCCAAGATGCCAGATCTGAAAACAGAAGTTAACACTAAAGCAGACTCTCTACTTTTGAGAAATGGGTCAAAGACCAAGTATCTCACCTAAAAACATATATGACTGACAAAGATGCTCAGAAAAAGCTGAGGACTCTTGCTCATGAAGACTGCTTTGCTCAGGTCAAAGAGCAAGCACTGCAGAGAGGCGAGCTTTACCAGATGCCCATACTCCCCTCTGCCTACCAGAGCACGTGGTCTAGGGAGCTGCACACACTCACTGGTCTCTGCCATGAACTCAAGGCCTCTCTTTGCTTCCATGCGAAGAACCATTTAGTGGAGCTTCAATGTGAGTTTAAATGTTTGCAGGGAGATCCTACCATTTGGGGGGAAAAAAGCTTCAATATCTCAAAGTATTTCACATCTTACTTGAAAACCCATACAACAAATAACTAAATATAAAACTAACAGACTTGGACCTGAGACAGACCAGACCTAGTTATTCCTAGCAGCAGCTCCTGCATCCCTGCCACCTTTTGTCACCCGTGCTCTGCAGGCGATCACGGTTCAGCCCTCTCTCACATGTGCTGTGTAACATCTCACACCAGGTTCCCACAATCTCTACCTACCTGTCATCTGGATGGTGGTTTGAATGAAAATGGCTCTCACAGGCCCACAGGGAATGGCACTATTAGGTAAGGCTTTGCTGGAGGAAATCTGCCCCTAGGGGTGGTGGGCTTTGAGGTCTTAGATGATTCCAGGCCCAGTGTCTCCCCGTCTTCCTGCTGCCTGCCAATCCTAGATGGACCTCTCAGCACCCTGTCTGCCTCTGCCCATGTGCCCCCATGCTCCCCATCACGACAACCGTAAGCCAGTCAAATTAAACGCTTTCCCTAGTAAGATTTGCCACCTGTTGTCTCTTCACAGCAACAGAAACCCTAGGACAGATAGTTTAGGTTTGCCTTTCCTATTATAAATGGCACTGTGGATTATTTCTTATGTATGCCCACTGTAACACATGCAATTCCTTTTATCTCTGAACGTATACTCACAGACCCACGAGACGCTGGACATCATCTACTGCCCAGCACTGTCTATTCCCTACGTGTACCGAGGGTGTGAAATCAATCTCTCTGACCACTGTGTCTTTTATGAACACAACTACTAAATCTGTTTCTCTTTTCTGACACACTCAAGCATACTTTGTGGCAAAAGGAGAGAGAGAGAGATTTAACGGTTTTACGTGAGACAAGTCTCTTACAGTGAGCAATGCTTTCAGGTTTTTGTTTTGTTTCTGAAATAGGGTCTCACTATGTACCCCAGTCTGGGCTTGAGTTCCAGGTTTTTCTGCTACCTCTCAAGTGCTAGGATTACAGGGACACGGCATCATGCCTGCCCAGCCTGCTCTCAGTATTTTTTTGTCTATGAAAGTAGTCCTGACCCCAGAGTCATAAAGAGATCCTATTATCACCTTGTAAAAGTGCCAAAGTGCAATGCTACATATTGAGACCTTGTCTTAATAATAACAAATGCTTATGTGCAGAAATCACTTTTGCTTCTAGCAGTGATAAAGAGACCCAATGACCTCTGTACTGAAATAACTAAGGAGGGGTAAGATAAAAAGCATGAACCCCAGGAAGACAATGCTGAAGCCTGAAAGACCCCCATCACATGCCCCAGTGTCACCATAAAAGACAGAACCAAGCTGGGCGGTGGTGGTCCACGCCTTTAATCTCAGCTCTTGGGAGGCAGAGGCAGGAGCATCTCTCTGAGTTTGAAGCCAGCCTGGTCTACAGAGTGAGTTCCACAGCTACACAGAGAAACCTTGTCCCAAAAACCAAAACAAAGGCGAGGCGGAAGAATGTGTACAACAGAAACACTGAACACAGGGGATAAGATTCTCAATGTCTAGCATTCAAGTTATGAGACGTAGCAGGGCATGTGGGTCCATAAATTAAAACTGGTAGAGAAGGGCATTAAAAACTAAAGTATGCCAAGGGACTGCAATTCCAGCTGCTTAGGAAACGGAGACAAGAAGATGACAATTACAAGTTCAAGACTTGCCAGAGCTACAGAGCAAGAGTTCTAGGCCAGTCTGCATAACTGAGATCCTGTGTCAATACAAAAACAAAAAGTGTTAAGGGATGTAGCACAATAGTGGAGTGCCTGCTTGGCACGTGAGGGACTCTGAGATCAAAGCCCAGTAATGCAGAAGAAAAAATGATGTCCTTCTGTGTATGTGTTACTTTTATTGGTTAATGAATAAGGCTGCTTTGGCCTACGGCAGGGCAGAATATAGTCAGGTTGGGAGAGATATACGAGTGTAGTCAGAATTAAGGAGACGCCATGTAGCTGCCATAGGAGAAAGACAAAGCCGGTAGGCCACAGCCTTGTGGTGATATATACATGAACAGAAATGGGTTAAGATGTAAGAGTTAGTTAAAAAGAAGCCTAAGCTATTTGCCAAGCAGTGTTGTAATAAAGTTTCTGTGTGATTTCTGTATGGGCAGTCAGAAAATGAACGAGCAGTCCCTGTTAAAAAAAAACTGCAATAAATGTAAATGAATTTCATGTTAAGAAAGCTAAAGATGCATGCACACACACCCTAATACTAAAGGTTGAAAATTATAATGTCTAATATTGAAAAACCACGAAGTAGAAGCTACTGAAGAAGAGCGGAAGTAAAACGGAGACTTAGTATACAGACCGTGCAGCAGGCCCAGCTGAAGCGGTCAGACATCTGAAAACAAATCCAGACTCAGTTCAAAGAAGTCAGGTGTAAGAATCATGAAGACAACTACATTAGTGCACAACAAACTGCCCACACAAATGGTGTTCCATCCCCAGTAGTCCTGCATAAAAGCTCCTTCCTGAAGAGTGAGATCCTTATCTACACAAAGATATGACCAAGTGAGATCCATATCTACACAAAGCAATCAGCAGCACTTCTTAGTTGCAATATTCTTTGGAGAGAAACACGGCTAGATTCAGGAGCAGTGGACTCAACTGTTGCAGAATATTTGTTTACACTGTATGAAGATGTGTCACTGTGAATGGTTTAATAAAGAGCTAAATGGCTAAAAGACAGGCAGAAGAGGGGAACTTGGGATGAATCTAGGGGCACTAGAGACCCCAGTAAGACACTTAAGAAGTCAGACATACAGTACAGCTACATGGCAGAATGTAGAATAAAATAGGTTAAGTTATAAGAACTAGTGGGACAAGTCTAAGCTAGGTTAAACTTTCATAATTAGTAAGTCTCTGTGTTTTTATTTGGGGTTGGCAGCCAAAAGAGTCTGATTACATATGGCATTCAACATCAGGCACCAGATGAAGCAATTACTTATATTGTCCTATCACTAAATAAAACTTGGGAGTCAGATACTGGGTTTAAAACCTGACGGATCCAAAGAGCAATGGAGGAAAGAGCAGATGACCCTGCCTCTCCACACTTCCAAATCAGAAAAAGCCCTGGAAACCTCTCCAACCTCCCCTCCCTGTACCTCTCTATCCACTTCCTTGGTCCTCCAACACAGCTCCAGGGCAAGCAGTGACATTCCCAGGCAATTGCCCCTCTTCCTCAGAGCACTGCCATTAATCTTGGCCATTCCCTCTCCTCTCTCAATTCTAGTCATCCTGTTCTCTAAGCCTTTGGACAAGACCTAAACAGGTTCAAATCCTATGAAGTCCCAGCAATGAGAAGGGAAGCTAACACAAATTCCCATCCCTATCCAGTACCTGCTGGGAAAGGCAAAACCAGTTTTCTCCTACGCAGTGTCACGAGGTCTATCAACCACACTGTCCAAGGGCAGGCCATGTAACCTAACCAGTCAACACAAAATACACACTTCTTCCCCCGTGTGCTTTTTGTCTGTCTGTCTCTCTCTCTCTCTCTCTTAAAATTAAGCTTTTGTTCTTTGAGAGACAGAGAAAAAGAATATGAAATTGTGTTGGTAGGGAGGTGAGAAAGATCTGGGAGGAGATCAAGAAAGGCAAACAATACAAGCAAAATATATGAAAACAAAATTGGAAAAAGCTGCCAGTGGTACAGAGGAAGTTGGAGAGATGGCTCAGCAGGTAGAGCACTTGGTTGCTCCTGTAGGAGATCCAGGTTTGATTCCCAACAGTCACAGAGCAGCTCACAGCCACGTAAAAATGACTGCAGCTCCAGGGTCCACAACCTCTTCCGCCCTCTGCAGGCAGCAGGAACAAATGTGATGCATGCAAGCATACAGCACATGCGCGCAAGCGCGCACGCGCACACACACACAGGCAAATATCCATACGTAAAGATTAAGAATAAAAAAGACGGGAATAGCCGGGCAGTGGTGGCGCACGCCTTTAATCCCAGCACTCGGGAGGCAGAGGCAGGCGGATCTCTGTGAGTTCGAGACCAGCCTGGTCTATAAGAGCTAGTTCCAGGACAGGAACCAAAAGCTACAGAGAAACCCTGTCTCGAAAAATCAAAAAACAAACAAACAAACAAAAAAGACGGGAATAGTGGTACACACTTTTAATCCCAGCTGTCAGAAGACAGGTGGATCTCTGAGTTCAAAGACAGCCAGAGCTACACAGACAGACCCTGCCTCAAAAAAGAAAAGGAGATGGTTGAGTGGAATTTCATTTAACATTAAAAAAAAAAAAGTTTTAAAAATTACACTGTGACAATATTTAAGGTGTACGCTACCATAAATGGCATTTGGGGGAGGGAGGTGTTTCAAGACAAGGTTTCTCTCCCCTGGCTGTCCTGGAATTCACTCTGTAGACCAGGCTAACCTTGAACTTTTGAGATCCAACTGCCTCTACCCCCCAAGTGCTGGGATTCAAGGTTGTGTGCCACCACTGCCTGGTCATAAATGGTATTAAAATTGTATTTTATAACTAATTATTGTTGATCTTGTTTGACTTTCCATACTATATAGGCGTGCTGGGATCACAGAAACACACTACTACATCCTGCTTGCACTTTAACCCACTGAGCCCTCTCCCTAGCTCAACTGCTGATATTTTGATCTTAAGCTAACAAAACTCTTTAATTTCTTCTATGTCTATTCTAGGAGAGTCTATCATATGCAAACAAGTTCTAGGAATATATAGTAAAAAGGCTGTGAGATGCAGATAGCACGAATGCTTTACACACATAACAGCAAACTGCTATTTAGGAGGGATGTATCCATGGCTTCCTGATGTACTTAACAGCTGGGGGGCGGGGTAAGTGACAGGAGGCAGCATCTTCCTTTTCAATGGGGAATAGTGCTATTTGTTAAACCACAGCATCAGAGACGGGATAAAATACAGTCACTGCAAAGATTCCTGAGCTCACAGATCCCTGGCTGGAAAAGATGAAGAATATCTTTTGTGGCACACTTTACCTCAGCAAACTGCCAGAAACTAGTGGTGAAGCCTAGGAAGCAAGTGATTATAAACTAATTAGGAGAAGGTTCCTGATAAAGTGTAATGAAGAACCTTCCAGTTACAGGCTCTTTGTTACTCTGGAGTCAGACATTCATACTAGCAAAATCCAGAAGCCAATGCCTGGAAAGTGTGCTACTAATCTTTTGTTTGTTTGTATTGCCAGGAACAAATGATGCTAGTGGTTTAAAGAAAAAACCTGAGCGCTGTCTGTGCCATGACTTGGTCTAAGATGCCAAAATAAGTAACTGGGGCCGGACACTAGAATACACAAGTCTTCACAACTGCTTTCCACTGTGATTTGACAAATATGTCAATGTAAATCTGGGCACTCAGAATTAATTCAAACAGAAGAATTCATTATATTTTCAGTAATTCAGTTAAGAATAATTAAACCTGCCAAATATTTCTAAATGATGTTATTTAGATTTTGAAAACCAAATTTCTCATGAGAGGACAAGAAAGAGAAACAGCAGGGCTGGGCTGCAGTTCAGCGATACAGTGCTTATCTAGCCCAGCAAAGTCCCAGCTTCATCCTAGCACCCCAAAACAACCCCAACACGCCCCAAATCATGGCAAACAGAACGGAGATGCAAAGGCCAGTGGAGATAGACTAGAGAGCCTCGGCAGGCGTGTGACTTCATAGGGGAGAGAGGGCTCACAGCACTGTTACTCCAGCATCTCCTTCACTACACACGGCATGCTCTCTAGCTCATGCTAATACGTGCCAGGCACGGTGGTCCACAACATTAGCTCTAACACTCGGGAGGAGAGCTGCAAGACTGTGAATGTGAGATCTTGACAAAAAGCCAAAGACGGAAGATACAAATACTGCCAGACAAGCTGGTTTATCTGAGCACTTGGGAGGCAGAGGAAGGAAGTTCACCAGCCTGGTCTACAAAGTGAGTTCCAGTTCAGTTATGGCAACACAGACTGTCTTGTTTGTTTTTTATTGCTGTGAAGAGACACAATGACCACAGCAACTCTTTACATCCGATATCTCGTAGGCAACAGGTAGTCGACTGTCACACCGAGAGAAGTGTGAGCAGGAAGAGTCCTCACAGTGACAGGCTTCCTCCAACAGGCTACACACTTTGGGGGCCATTTTCTTTAAAATAAATAAATAAATAAATATAAAAAGTGAAAAAAATTTTACAGTGGTGTGTATTTTCCTACCCAGATCCTATCACAAAGAGCCATTCTTCCATCCCACAAAATGTCCTGGTAACATTTACCAGAAGCATCTGTAAATGCACTAATGCTTTCTGCTGAGGAGCTACTGAAGGAGGGTGCGGTCTGAATCTACTTTGGGATGTATCAGGAATGCAATAAACAGTTAAAAAAGCTACGAGGTCTTATCTGGCAGCACCAGCTGTTGTTGAAAGTCACTACTCAAGACTTTTACTAACACTGAATTCTAGTTTATTTCTAGTATTTCACCTTTAACCTATTGTGCTGACCAGATTTTGGGCTGGTGAAGTGCTCAGGGCACACTGTTGCGGGATATTTGTTTACACTGTATGAAGATGTGTCACTGTGATTGGTTTAATAAAGAGTAGGTAGAATAGATACGCGGGATTTCTGGTGAAAGAGAGGAAGAGGAAGAATCTAGGCGTGTCCAGATTAGGCCAGAGAGCTGCCGGGGGACTCTAAAGAAGTCAGCCATACGGTACAGAGCAGAAGTAACAACTGAGCCTTGTGGCAGAATGTGGATTAATAGAAACAGGGTAATTTGAGTTATAAGAGCTAATGGCCAAGCTTTTATAATTAATAAGAAGTCTCTGTGTAGTTATTTGTGGGCTGGTGTCCCAAGAAAGCCCGATGAGAGCACGTCCTGGCCTGAGAGCTCGGGTTCCAGTCTGCATCCACTGCTCAGAGCCCCAAAGCTGCTTCTCCCTCAGCACGGAGCTCATAACCAGGCACCATGACAATACCAGCGCCTGCAAGTCTTCCAGATGGGTCACGGTGCTGCCAGCCACTCAACTCTATGCCAGAACCAACATAAACAAGATCAGGACAACGAAAGAGGTGTTTGTTCCTTTCAGAAAGTAGCAAAGCACTCCATGTTCATCTACATACCGAGAACATGACATGACAAGGTTTCTCCGGAGAGCAAAGTGTATCTCCCATCCGCACCTGCCAACCTCCGTTTAGTCTCAGATAGCAAACACTGCCAAAACTGAGCAGTCTTTGCCTGGACACATTACGCTTCCTAAAACAAAGACCTGTAGGGCACCCAGTAGTCAACAGAGTAAAACCTTACCAAAGCCTGAGGAACAGCCTTCAAACACCAAGAGAGGAAAATACCCATTTCTAAATCTTGTCTGGGGATGTGGGCAATGATGACCGAGGGCCCAGCACAGGAAGAAATAATGCTCTTCACCAGCAGGTACCCAGCCAGCATCTAGGACGCTCCACAGCACAGGGCAGTTTGGGGCACACTGTACTTGTTTCTCATCACTATCTGGCTGCCTTTCCACTTAGGCACTCTAGGCTAGCACAGTCTCAGAACTACAACCCTTAATATACTAATCTCAAATGCTGAAAACTCCTAGAAAAGACCAACCCCATGTCACTTTGTTCTACTCTCTACTTGTTACAAAGTTATGCAGCCAGTCCCTAATGCTCCCAAGAAGGCCGCCTTACTGAGGATGACGCCAAAGGGCAGGTGTGCAGGATTGGGTCTCTGCTGACCTGAGACAACAAGATAAAAATAAAAAAATGGATAGGATGAAACAGAAGGAAAAGAGTCAAAGAAAGAGCACCTCAAACACATATACAGAGACCAAACAGAAATCCCATAAAAATGTTTTAACATCAGAAACCATAACACACACGCAAAATATCTGAAAGAAAACACAAAAGAAAAAAATTTAACGACCAGACAAAGCATTATGAGGCAGTTTCCCTTTTCCTGCTGACAATAGGCCATAAAAGTTCCGTCATGGGGGTTGGTTGGGGGTGTGGAGGGGTGCTGTCTCTCCTCCCTGCTCTAACTACCATGGCACCATGGAGGCTTCTGCTAAAGAGATCATGAGGTATGGCCACAAGCAGGCTCCTATTCTTCAGAACCCTAACCCTGACCCCGACCCCGCAAGTCAGCTCTATCATCTAGGAAGGAGCGCTCACAACGCTGCTGTGTCTCCAAAGCCTTGAATAAGAACACCTGCTCCATCAGTCAAACTATTTCCAAGTTCCCAGAATTCTAGAAGTGAGACTGGCCTATCACTGGCTTCAGTACTCCAAGGTGTTGGGGTGAGGTTTTACAGAACTGAGAACAGTGAGTGGCTGAGCTAGGAAAGTCAGAGAAGTCATGTTCAGAACTCCTATCCAAGAGAAAGTGAGCGTCACAGAGTCAAGTTCTAAGGAAAGCATGGCCCAGAAGAGGCCAACTGGCAGGAAGCACCGTGGTGTGACAAGCAGCACCACTGGGGGCACCAGAGAGAAAATGTTTACTTCGAACCTTTCACAAAACCCAGATTTCAAAGACATTATCATCGAATGGGAAGCTAAGAAAAGTAGTTCTTAAGCAAAACAAGTACGACTATGCTTCTTTTTCTTGGTAGGGTACCTGTAAGTCAGGCTGTGGGCAGAATCTGACCACAATGAACCTTACCTCCTCCCTGCATCATTTTGTAGATCTTGCTCTCAATGTGGAGCTGAGGATGTTTGGTTTTGACACATTCAAGCTTGATGGCAACTTCTTCTCCTGCAGCAATATCCGTACCTTGGTAAAGAGAGAAAATCACATTCATTACCAGATAACCCAGAGCTGACTACAGAAAGGACAAGCGCTACGTCTACCCTTTACATCTTTCTGAGGCAGGAACGGTGCTGGGGATGGAATCCAGCACCCTTGGACATGGCTAGGCCAAAACCTGCCACCGAACCACACCCTTGCTCTTAACTGAGCTAAGCTCCCAGAGATGGACAAATGACAGATGCGCTTCACTTCCTATCAGAGACTGCACTGTACTGCACAGGGAAATCTATCTCTACCTGTACCCACTGCACAAGTCAGTCACCGGAGTTGGAGGCCCCAGTCTTCTTGCCCACTCAGGCACCTCAAAGCAGAGTAACAGGATGCTTCTGTGCTGCCCGGTCTCCCGAGAAGAGCAGATGGCTTTTACTCTATTCATCCTGCAGCCAGAGGCCAGACAGGCTTGGCATCCACCCACACATCCCAACGGTTTCTCACCAGCAGTTCTCAAGTGGGCTCAGTCCCCTCATGGCTGCAGGAGTCATCTCTAACAAAACCATCCAAGGCCAGCAAAGGCCTCAACTAAACCGAGGGATACGCTCCCGGGTGTCCCAACTTTGTTTGTAGACCAGACTGGCCTTGAACTCAGAGATCTGCCTATCTGTGTCTCTCAACTGCTGCGATTGAAGGCAGGTGCCACTCTTAGGGCTAGGAGACTAGAACTGGCCAGCTCTGCCTTTGCACTACAAACGGCACGTAGCTTTTGTCAGTTTGTGACAGACACTGTGATGACTAGAGCCCAGGAGCTTGGAGGCAAAGACAGTTTCCCGTGTAAGTGTCCCTCTTGTGCCTCACTCCACCACCTCCCTCCCTTCCAGGCTCCCTGCCCCCAGCTGCTGGGGATTTTCCTCTGCTCCAGCATGGACCATCCAGCCTACTGCACCTCACGCGCCCTCCTGTCTGACAGGTTGCTTCTGAATAGAATGTACTTCCAGGAATTTGGTTATCTGAAAAAGATAACATGGCCTTCCACAGAGCCAGCCAGAACCAACCACACATGACCAGGGTCTGTGCTGGGTAGACAAGTTGTGGACTGAACAGCCTAGCTACTTTTCTTGGTGACTCAATTTCTCTTGTCAACTGAGATGGGAGGGGTCAGCAAGAGTTTCACAGGGAGCTGAGGAAACAAATGGTTAATGAGTCACTCAGAGAGAAGGTGGAGCAAGACCTGAAAGCACAGGGACAATGCTAACAGCTGTGTCCAGTGCCACCAAAGAACCAGAGACAAGTCATTTTGTCTCTCAGATGGGAGCTCCCAGAGCTAATTTCCAACGCTGCAGTTCTGTAAGAGTAACTGGATCCCAATAGCTGCCAGTAACCATTCGTTCTGGGCTTAAGAACTTCACTATTTATCCCACAAAAACTCTTTGGAACACTAGTAATAAGCAACTTATCTTACTCTTCTTGCCTGCAGCAGGGCAGCCTATCCATTTACACAAAATGTGACTTCATCTAGAAAGTACCTACAGATGAAAAATGACCTCTGAGTTCTTTTAAGGACCTGGACTTTGAGCTGAACTTGCCAGCCAGGAGGAATGGTGATTCATTCCACCAGTGACGTCAGTGACTCCCTGCACCTCAAAGCAGTAGTCTCTGGGGACAGCATACCACCCTTCACAGGGACAAGACAGACTGGGGCTGAATCAGGACCTTCAGGAAGGTAGAAAGTGCCTCTAGCTTTACTCTTCTGTGGCCACTATAGTTCGTGTCTTCACAATCACCCCTGGAATACTCTCGGTCTTGGGAACAAATGACCACTGACAACTGTGAATTACAGCTTCTCAAGGAGCCAATGCCATGTACTGTGTCAAGACAAGAGTCTGTAGAACCATAAAGAGGGTTGCACTGAGTCTGGTAATTAATTAGCAGGAGAGGAGTAGCTGGACAGAGGACACCCAAACATATGAGGACAGCACAAGGCCTCCTCCATGGACTTCCTCACCTGGGTAGAAGGACCAAGCAGCTCCAGCTTCTGTCTTATGAGTGCCAATGCAGACTCACTGGTTTGAGTCCTGTAGCTCTGGCCCACCATCCCAGCAGACTACATCTCCTGAGCCCCACTAGCATGTTCATCTAGTCCAGACTTTACACAGGAAGGACGGACCTAGGAGCTCTGGTAGTGATTTAATACTACTACAAAGATTGGAATTTTTACTAATTGGTTCTCTACTATACAGAAGTCTGATAAATGCCACCAGGAAGGACACTAGTACCTAAAAGATGCCACTGTCATCAGGGGCCAGCAAGACAGTTGCTGACATGATTGACAAAGTGATTTCAGCTCCTACAATCAACATGGTAAAGCGAGAGAACCTCCACAAGCTGCCTTCCTGACTTCTACATGTATACACATGCCCCACATTCACACACAAATCTAATAAAAAAAATTAAAAGCCAAAATCAACCACACTGAAACATTTATTGTCTGTACTACCTGAACAGCATCAATATCTATATGCAGTTGAACAATGCTGGAAGGCTGAAGATAGGGATCCCCGCTAGGCAGAGGCTGGACTGTGTGTAGATGTACAATAACGTTAGGTGATGGCTCACAGCCATCTGTAACTCCAGTTCCAGGGGACACGACACAAAAATAATTTAAAAAAAAAGAAAGAAAGAAAAACAAAGTTATGCCCTCAGGTTGAACAGTCCACAAAGGTTGATGAATCACACAAACCTGTCTAGGGACAGGAAAGGAACTCTGAGGGACAAGCCCAGATGCCGGTCCCCTCAAGGTTTCTGGAGGACCTGGGTTTATTTCCCAGTTTCCACATGACAGCTAACAACTGTCCCGCAACACTAGGTGCAGGGGATTGGACATTCTCTTCAGGTCTCCTTAGGAACTGCATACATGAGAGCAGGCAAAACACATCATATAAAAATACATCTCAAAAATAAAACAAAACATACAGGTGGGTGGTAATGGTGGTGGACACCTTTAATCCCAGCACTCAGGAGGCAGAAGCAGGCCTCTCTGTGAGTTTGAGGCAGCCTAGTCTACAATCCGAGTTCCAGGACAGTCAAGGAAACCCTGTGAAGTCCTCTCTTGAGAAAAAGAGAAAGAGAAAAACAAAACAACCAAAACCCAAGAAACAATCCTGTTAATAGCGAAGTGGGGAGGCACCTCCCAACAGCAAGGCAAAGGTCACCCACAGGGCGATGTCGGCAGAGTAGCATGCAGTGTCACTATCCTCGGAATAACACTAGTCCAAGGCAGAAGCCAGCCATGGCCCACCGGCACTGCAGGATGGGGACTCTATAATTACAATGGTGCTACCACAACTTTAGGGACTAAGCCTAGATCATAGTACCCTCAAATATCCAGGTTCAGTCACCCACCTCCAATACGTCAGTTAGAACGAACAGTAACAAAGCACAACAGAGATTTATTCAACATAATCACACTAGGAAGAACCACCAGGCTGTCACTCAGGTGTCCTCGTTTTTGATCATACGACATCTAAACATGCTGGGCTGCTATACTAACATGCATGCCAAGCCCAGGTCGGACCCTCCTGGAACTTCAAACAAAGGGCTAAAGTAGGTATACTTAAGCAGACCTGGTCAAGGCATGGTCCCACCATTACTGTCTCAGTTCCTATCTGTCCTGGAAGGTATATACATAAGCTGTCAGAACTATATGGAATCTTTCTGAACATCAACTTTGGGGGTAGCACAAGGACTTCAGCCTTGACTTTCCTCCAACATGGGTAATTTTAATTCCTTGATGTCTGGCTCAATAGATAAAATACGTACTATGCAAGCATGAGGGTCCGAGTTTGGATCCCCAGCACCTATGTAAATGCTAGGTAGGTATGACACCCCACTTGTTATCCCTATCCAGGAAGCAGACTGGGTTTCTGGAGCAAGTTTGGTTAACTTGCCTCAGTATATAAAGTGAAAAGGGACCGCACACAGCACTCAAGAGACAGAAGCAGGCAAATCTCTGAGTTTAAGGCTAGCTAGGACTACATGGTGAGACCCTGTCTTAAAACAAACAACAGCAACGAAAAACCCCACAAACTATGACATACAGGTAAGCCAGGGACTCTAACCCTAGAATCCCAGTGATCCATTTTAGAACACATCAGAGGAATAATCAAAATGGAACTCCCTGGAAAAGGTTAGCTCATGTGATCCAATGCTGTGGGCCCAGTCCTCTGTCTAAGCTAGTCAGATGGAGAAGTCCCACCACCCACACGCCTGTGGAAGACCCTGGGCAGGATGTGTGTATGTGTGCTGGTTCAAGACAGTCTCTCAACCTTCTCCTTTCCCTGTGCACCACTGCTTTGGATGGAAAGAGGCTGCAGGAACTAGGGGGGTGCTGAAGGGCTGTGATGGGTAAGCCACACCCCCAGACAGAGCCTGAACACTCTCAGAGAAGAGTTTACGTCTCTGAGTGGCATGTGACACCACATCACAATTTGGTCGTTAGCAACCATCTTCAGAAAGCACAAAACTGCTTGGCAAAATCTCAGGGAACAAAAAGTTTCAGAATACCTATTTTCTGATGCCCATGAAAGGGTGGCTAATGGATTGGCTTCAGTGTAGCTCCTATATCCTGAGGTTAAACTTCTGCCAAAATCTATTGTTCTATAAATAAGCCAAACATCTCCATTTACCCAGCACTCTGACCCCCAAACACTGCCGATAAGGCATCTGGCGGACTACTTGGTTATAAATATTTAAATACGCAAACCCCAAGTATCTCTAAAGCATGTTTTACTAATCAGGCCACGATGGTAAGAAGTACAGGCACTAACTACTTCTAATGTACAGTACTGATGTGGCACATAGCAGGGTTGCCAGGCACCACAAAAAGAGCTAAGAACTACCTATATCCTATGTGGGTCAGTTGTTCACCCCACACCACCAGC
This sequence comes from Chionomys nivalis, assembly GCF_950005125.1. Taxonomy (NCBI): domain Eukaryota; kingdom Metazoa; phylum Chordata; class Mammalia; order Rodentia; family Cricetidae; genus Chionomys; species Chionomys nivalis. The sequence continues at coordinate 101,427,931 of NC_080092.1, forward strand.
TGTCAAGGTCCTAGGAGTCAGAGTAGGAAGTTCTTGGACTTGGGTAGCCTGAGAGGCAAGGCCCAAAGCTCCGCTTCTACCTGACTCTATTACAGGTACAACAGCCAAAGGAATGCAGAAGCTGGGCTACTCAACAGAGCACACTTGCCTCTGGCAGGCAACAACCCAGAAGGGGGGCGGACCTCAAGTTCAGGGGCTTTGCAATGATCTACAATCCCACTCATTTTAAAATGCCCAACAAGAGGGTTTAAGCAAACACGTAATTACATGGATGTATGTGCATATTCTTTCACTGTCAAGTCTGACGTAAGCCCGGATAGTCTAATCCTCAGGGTAGGATTCTCAAGTCTGCCTTGACAATTCTGAGAGTCAAGTCATGAGAACTTCCAGGTCACTTCCTCCCCTCTCTTCTGCCAACCTCTTCACACCAACTGGGCCCGCATCGGTCACAATTTCATTCCTGTTGATGTCCAGGAGTTCAGCAGTCAACTTAAGATGCTCACCCTACACTACAGACCCCCACCAACCCAAGGGACAGGAACTGCTCTAGCTCAGACCTTCCCAGCCCTGGGCTGGAGTAAGGTGGCAGCCATGAGAGCACAGACGATCCCTCCGGTAGGTCAGTTCACTGGAGACACCACACGAATCCGCAGGCACCGGCCCGTCACCTCCCCATTTTGGGGCCGGGACACTCCCCACCTCCACGCTACCCTTCTGATTGTTCTGATATGTCTCCCCCCCCACACACACACCCAAACACCCAGGATGACCCTGCAGGGGTGAGGGGCAGGACCGGAGCCTCGGAGGAGCACAGAGAGCGTGGCCTTTGTTTACTGCGGTGACCTTAGGTGGGGGGAGGCTGCTGACGCCGGGGCCCCGCAGCCCAGGCCTCCTTCGGGGCCCCACCCCCAGCCCCCCCCACGCCCGCTCTCCCCTCCCCCGCCCCACGGTCCTGCTGCCCCCGGCCGAGCTCCAGCACAGCCCCCCGCCGGGACCCGCCGTTCTTTTCCCACGCCCTCCGCCACCCCACAACCGGTCTCCGAGCCCCGCTGCCCCCGCCTCCGGAGCCTGCTCCCCACCTCCCTGGCCCCCGACCACTCCCCAGGCTCTCTCCGCGCTCTACCCCCACGGCCCCGGGTGCCCTCGACTCACTCTCCCGACCCTTCCCCGCCCCCCTCCGGAGCCCCCCGCAGCCCGCCGCGCCCAGCCCCCCGACCGCGCTCGCACGGCGGCCGTTGGTGTCGGCCGCGGCCGGTGGTCCGGGCCCTCGGACTGCGGGGATGCAGAGCGGCCGAGCGTCCCCTCCGGCCCTGGCGGAGGCCTCGGCCCCGCCGGGAACCCCGCCCGCCCGCCCGCCCGCCGGCTCGCACGGCCCGCCCGGCTCCCGGGCGCTCGAGGTGCCGGGCCTCACCGAGATAGATGTCTCCGAAGGAGCCGCTGCCGATCTTGCGGCCCAGCCGGTACCTGTTCCCGACCCTCAGCTCCATGGCGGCGGTGCGGCTCGCTGCTGCCCGACCGCCCGGCCGCTTCCTGGGTCTGCGCTCCGGGAGGCGGCGCCGCTGCTGCCGCTACTGCGGGTCCGGTCCGGCTCCGCCCCCCTCACGGCCCCGCTTTCACCATCGCTTTCCGGTTGCCCCGTCGCTCTCAGCGCCTCAATACGGGGCGGATGGGACAGTCCGAGCGCCGCCGCCGCTGCTCCGGTCCCTGCCGGCCCCGCTCACGCTCTCCCCGCCGCGGATGGACTCGGATCTTCCGGGCCTAAATCCTCCTTCAGCTGCCTAAAGGAGCCGCCGCCATCGCGCTGTGACGTCACTTCCCCTAGCAACCCGGAGGGGCGGGGCCACGGCGCTCGGGGGCGGGGCTTGGCTACTTAATGGATTGCGCAGCCGCAACCGGGCTTGTTTCTCTGTCCCCTTAGCCACTGCGCTCCCGCAGGCCGGCTACGGCTGGTCTCTCTGGGCTTTCCATTTGTCTCCAACAGGAATCTGAGAAAGCTAAACCGTGCGTGGTAGGGAATGGCCTGTAGGGAAAGGGTAGTCCCAGCTCTCGGGAGGACAAGTCAGGAGGATCATGAGTTCTAGACCATCCTAAGCTTCTTCTAAACACACCACATGTACCAAGATAACATGTTGGAGAAGCCAAGCAGCAGTTCTTTCTGCAAAGCCCAGGAGAGGCCCTGAAGAGCTGCTCTTTGCAAATGGGGGGAACGGGGTAGAGAGGAGGCTCCAGGCCCGCCTATGGGGGTCACAGATAGGCAATTTGTTTTGTAGGAATCAACAGTTGTAGGCTTTGAATGCTGCAGTTGTGGCACCTTCTTGCTCATCAAAGATGGAAGGAGGTGGTCCTGGGACAGTAAGGTAAACGTTGAATTCACTGAGGGTATAGAGGGTATGACCCAGACCCTGGTCTCTCTCCAGTGCCATCTGCCTGGAGACCACATCAACATTTTTTTTTTTTCTGGTCTATATTGGATCTGAAGGTTCTTCCTGGAAAATGGAAGTCCAGGCCGATGGCCAGATTCCAAGGCTTGGCTGTCTGTTCCAACCACTGAGGAGGGCCTTCGGGGAAGCCACCACACAGGAGGTATACCCTACACCCCACCCAGCTAGGAACACAGAGCCATGGGTCAACTTAATGCTTTTTATTTGAACAGCTAGCACCCATATCACGCTGTATACAACGTGTAGAGAGCTTCATGACACCTCAGAGTGACTCCTGGCGCTGTGGGCAAGCAAAGCTGTCATGTAATTGCCCGGCAGGAACACACAGAGCTCGTATCTCTTCCTTTCTGATCTCCATGCGACAGGATTCACTGCCAAGGTTGTGTGTGTCTGCAGATTCCTCCACCCCCAGTTGTGAGCCTCCAGATACACAGAAGACTGTAGTAGGAGCTGTGGGCTGTGTTCCTGCCGCCCCAGCTCATGGTCACCTGGCTAGCTTATGCCCCAAACAGAATGACTATGTTCTTCCTCCTGACAGTATGAAGGATGTCTCCTGATGAACAACCTGTATGAGGTGTGTAGCCTCATTTAAATAGAGCTCACCTTCCACGAGGCTCACCTGTATCCTCACCTGTATCCCACCAAACCTCTGCAGATTTTGCCACTTTTTATTCATTTTTTTTTTTTCTGTGCATTGGTGTTTTGCCATGGACGTCAGGTCCTTTGGAACTTGAGTTACAGACAGTGGTGAGCTGCCATGTAGGTGCTGGGAATTGAACCCAGGTCTTCTGGAAGAGCAACAAGTGCTCTTAACCCTTGAGCCATCTCTCTAGTCCTTTATTCATTTTTTTGGATTTATTTTATGTGTGAGTGTTTTGACTGTATGTCTGTGTACCACGTGCAGCTTAGTGCCCTGGGAGCTCAGAAGAGGGCATCAGATCACTAGAACTGGAGCTCCAGATGGTTGGAAACCACCATGTTGGTTGTGACCAATTTTTTTGCTATATTTAGCTTTTGATGGCCAAAAGGAGGCAATATACGAAAAGGGCCCCAGACAGGTTAAGAGTTAAGCACAATTAATAAAAACTCAAGAGAGAAATTGGGGTTCAACCTGAAGGTCCGAAAAGTAAAACAGCCAGCCATTGGCTCTTATCTCTAGTTAAGTCCAAAATGGCGATCCTGCCTCCGGGAATCTCAGAATTGAGACTGTGTCTGGGAGCTGTCTCCTCCTGTTTTATATTCCTCTCTAGGGCTGGGATTAAAGGTGTGCACCACCCGGTTTTCTACAACAAACTAGTGTGGCTACTGAGATTAAAGGTGTGTGTCACCACTGCCTGATCTGTAAGGCTGACCAGTGCGGCTGTTTTACTCTCTGAACTTCAGGCAAGCTTTATTTATTAAAATACAAGTAAAATATCATTACAGGCAGGAGCAATCTCTTGCTTTTGAAGGTCATTTACAAGTGGCTTGTGCTGGGTCCTTGGCTTCCCATCACATTGACACAGGGATTGCAACCTTACCATGCTGCCAAAGCCCTGAGCATCCAGGGCTTGCAAAGGCTCAGCTCACGACTGGTGCTCACACCCGCACCTCTGAAGCTCCGGTCCTTTCTGGACCCACGCACCACCCCCTCACTGCTCTTCATTTGAACACCCTTGTGGAGGGGGCCAAATATCAGACCTACAGACCCTCCTCATACAATGACAATGGCCACACAAAGGCCCACGTGGGTGCTTAGCAAGCATGCTGTGTTCTTTCAGAAACGGCTTTGTTAGTTTCCTGGCTCACAGTGATTCTAAGAGATAAACCAAATTAAGCGTTCAATAAACTTCAGTTTTGTGAATAACTCCTGTGAATGGATGTCCAACCCAGTGTAGGGTGAAAAGTCAGGCCAGCCCAAAACAAGACAGCAAGGTACAGATACTGCCTTGAGGACCTGGGGTGACCTCTGTGGGATCCTGGATACCCCTCTCTTAGCCTCACTTACCAACAAGGGTGCTGATCTGGGGCCTCTCCTCCTTCAAAACTCATACCTGGACTTCCTAGGTATGTCTAGAACAAGGCACGCCTCCCCAAGCAAAGTCTATTTTAACCCCAAACCTCCCCAGAAGCATAATTTTCTCAGGAAGGTTTGTGTGGCCTCTGTTGGGGTTGGGGAGCTAGAGAACTTCCTGCCAGTCCCAACAGAACCTGGAGCGTAGATTCATGGCTTTGCTGAGCATAGCCTGACCTCCATGCTTTACAGAGTTAAATAAATGTAACATAAAGGAATGCAACACATCTTTGCAAATATTCCATAGCATAAACAAATGTAACACATCTTAAACTAATATTCCACATTTCCCCCTTTTGGTCTAAATAAAAATGAAAGGTTTTAACTTTAACATAGTAAAACTATAAACAACAAAATAGTTATCAAGTAAGAATTACATTTAAAAATAATGCAGTCCGTGTGTATTTAACAAATTCAGAGAAGATACTCCATTACCTATCTCATCTTCGTGATTCCAAAGTTACATACCTAATTTACTTTGTATCGTAACTAAAGAAAACTATAACTCTATTTAGTCTTTAACTGTATCAAAGAGCCCTGAAGGATATAATATTACCTAACAACAGAGACATCTGACTGCCTGGACAGCCACCCAAAGTTCCTCTGCAACATGGGGGCAAATGCATCTTCACCCTACTGGCCTAGACTATTTGGTAGACTTTTCAGTGAAGGAGGAAATTTGAAGGACTATCCTACCTTGTATTGACGAAGTTTGTCGGTTGCTTTCCTCTGTGTCCTGCAGAATGTCTGGCGAACTCTTCTGTGAAGCAGGAATCTTGAAGGACTGTCCTACTTGACTTGGCCAAGTTCAGCAGTCTTTTTTCCTGTGTCACACTTGTGCAGTTGGTACAGCATGTTATCAGCAGTCAAGGCAAGAACAGTTTCTTGCCCAAAGGACTATCCTTGCCACATTGAATGAAAACTCCAAATGGCGATTCTTCAATTCCCATCATCTTTTTATGAAGTAAATTGGTGCTGCCAGGAGCAGATGTGTCTCATTGTCATGAAAAACCTTAGGTTACTAGACATCTTAAATGCATATTCTGTAGGTCTTTGAAGTGTATGAAGATCACCTATCAGTCTAAAATATTCCTGTTTAACCTTGAAAACATACCTAATGTGAGTACAAGTTTATTATAGATTAACTACTAACCTCATTTTTAGTTATACTTTGCATTTTCAAATGAGCTGTATAAGCACAACACTCCAAACAAGAGTAGAAGCATATATACATTATAACAATAATAAATTTAAAGTTGTATCAATATACCAAATCCATGTCAATGCAAAATATCTGAGATTAATAGTTGTCTTTTTATCCTATTTTCCTGTAGTCCCTTAAATGATAGCAAACACCCACAATCTACCAAATAACCAACAATCACCCACCCATCTCTTTGAAATGTGGGTATCATGTTCTCCAGGCTGCTTCCTGTGGGTAGAGGCATCTTTAGGGGTCCCTGAGAAAATGGAGATAATTGTCAAGTCCTAACATTCAGGTCTTCTCCCCACTGATCAACCCTGAAGGAATCCATAGCCTCTCATTTCCTGTGGAAATAAAAGGGAAAGCCTGTTCTCCAAAGCAAGGCATCTTTTGAGCTCCATTTTAAAGTTAGGGCATTCATAAGATATCTAGGTTTGTTCAATTTAGCGGTCCTGTTCACAACCCCTTGTCTCTTGGCGGCTGTCATTTGCTCATCAGCATCAAAAAAGTTAAAAATCAACACAGTACCATATAGGATCCAGACTTACACACACACATACACATATAGGATCCAGACTTACACACACACACACACACCATATAGGATCCAGATACACATACACACACACACACACACACACACGGTTTTTTACTTCTCTCTTTAAAGACTTTATTTTTAGTTTTTTGAGAAGGGTCTCTCTTATGGCTTTGGAGCCTATCCTGTCACTCGCTCTATAGACCAGGCTGGCCTCGAACTTGCAGAGATCTGCCTGCCTCTGCCTCCCAAGTGCTGGGATTAAAGTTGTGCACCACCACCACTTGGCTACTTTATTATTTTTAAACTACTTCTTTTCTGTGGCTGTCTATATCCTTTGTCTTTCGTCCTTAAGCCTACGAACATTTTAAAACACTGGAACTTGTTTAGAGTTATCCCTCCCCCTCCTCAATCTGGACCTGTCTTTACTGCTTATCTCTTGTTTCCTGACCGCAGGAGCCTTTAAACTGCTAAGTGGCATTGTCTAGGGCCTCTGCTGCAGCAGCTTTGATGGCTGGTTCTGCCCTGCTTCTTGGGTCCTGAAAACCGATCCTAAAGCTCCCAGCCCAGGAAGTAGGTGACCAAGAATTGCGTTCAAGTCCCCAGATCTAGAATGCCAATGCCTGCACTGTGGAAGATGTTTTTTACTTGGCTTTTTGTTTCTATTTAATGTGAAAGGCTGTTCAAGTGTTCTTCTGTTCAGCAGAACTTCTTAAAGGAGCTACATCATTTGGTTTTTCTTTTTTTTTTTTTTTTTTTTGGTTTTTTGAGACAGGGTTTCTCTGTAGCTTTGGAGCCTGTCCTGGAACTCCCTTTGTAGACCAGGCTGGCCTCGAACTCACAGAGATCCGCCTGCCTCTGCCTCCCGAGTGCTAGGATTAAAGGCGTGCGCCACCACTGCCCGGCCTTGGTTTTTCTTTTTTGTTTGTTTTAAAGTTTCTCAGGTCTTATGGAAATTCTAGCCTCATGCTGGACCACCAAAATGTTGTTGTTGCTTTGACTCTTTTGGGGGGCCCCTTTCTCCTGCCTAGCTATTGGCCGTTCAGCTCTTTATTAGACCAATCAGGTGTTTTAGACAGGCAAAGTAACACAGCTTTACAGAGTTAAATAAATGCAGTATAAAAGAATGCAGCACATTCTTGCATCATTAAACAAATATTCCACAGCTTAAAAAAATGTAACGGGCTGGAGAGATGGCTCAGTGGTTAAGAGCATTGCCTGCTCTTCCAAAGGTCCTGAGTTCAATTCCCAGCAACCACATGGTGGCTCACAACCATCTGTAAAGAGGTCTGGCGCCCTCTTCTGGCCTTCAGGCATACACACAGACAGAATATTGTATACATAATAAATAAATAAATATAAAAAAAAATGTAACACATCTTAAACTAATATTCCACAACACTTCCTGGCCGCTAGACTCTTTTTCTTCATCGGTCAGCCAACTGCTGTGGCTTCCAGAAGTTTCTGCGCTGTTATGAGCTTTCCTGGTCTCCCAACAGCCAGTCCATTCAGCTTGTTAAGAGATGATACCTGGAAGGTAGCCAATTCTTTTTTTTTTTTTTTTTTTTTTTTTTGCATCAGATCATAGGTCATAGATGACTGGCTAACCCCAAACTGTCACTTTGGAGACAGTAGGAGGGTACTGGGCCATTCACAGAAATTGTGGCCACTTCTGGATTCTTTTGTGCTAGTCCCTGGGGCTCTTGGGGTCACTGATAAGGCTTTGTCCTTGAAGAGAAAGCCACCAGTTCAGCTCACACTGGCTGGCTCCCTGGTGAGCGGCGAAGGTCAAAGGTCAATGGTCCTTTTTTTTTTTTTTGGGTTTTTCGAGACAGGGTTTCTCTGTGGTTTTGGAGCCTGTCCTGGAACTAGCTCTGTAGACCAGGCTGGTCTCGAACTCACAGAGATCCGCCTGCCTCTGCCTCCCGAGTGCTGGGATTAAAGGCGTGCGCCACCACCACCCGGCAAGGGTCCTCTTTTGCAGCTCCTATTATCCCTGCAGAACCACAGGAATGTTGCTGCACTCCGCCCAAGGTGGTTCAAGCCTGTCATTGCTGGTGGGGTGGGGGAAGATGGATAAACCAGTTCTCAAATGAACAGAAATTGCCAACTTAACAAAAGTTGTAAGATCTCATGAAAGCATACGGCAACACAGGGTTTGCTCTGGCTTCAGTGTCTAGGGTAGATGACTATGTTAGTCAATGTTCTCTAGAGGAACAGAACTGATAGGATGAACACACACACATGCACGCACGCATGCGTACACACGCTCACGCACACACACACACACACACACAGGGTATTTATTAGAATGGCTTGTAGGCTGTGGTCTAGCTAGTCCAATGATGACTATCTACCAACAGAAGTTCCAGTAGCTGTTCAGCTCACGAGGCTGGATATCTTAACTGGTCTTTGGTGAACGCTGTAATCCTGAAAGAAAGAGTAGACTCCAGTATCAGTGAAGGAATGATTTGCCAGCAAGAATGAGAGCAAGCAGGCAAAAACGCAAAAGCTTCCTTCTTCCATCTCCTTTATATAGGCTGCCGGCAGAAAGTGTGGCTCAGGGCTGGAGAGATGGCTCAGCAGTTAAGAGCATTGCCTGTTCTTCCAAAGGTCCTGAGTTCAATTCCCAGCAACCACATGGTGGCTCACAACCATCTGCAATGAGGTCTGGTGCCCTTCAGAAATACACACAGAAAGAATATTGTATACATAATAAATAAATAAATATTTAAAAAAAAAGAAAGTGTGGCTCAGATTAAAGGTTTATCTTCCCAACCTCAAAAGATATGGATTGAAAGTAGGTCTTTCCAGTGGAAGGGGCAGAAGGGGGAGAGGGCAGGGGGAGGCTGAAGCCTGGTTGTAAAATAAATGAACAAATAAAGAAGAAAAAAGTGGATCTTCCCACTTGAAGTGATTTAATTAAGAAAAGCGTCCCTCACAGGTATACCCAGCCGCTTAGGAGATAGTTCATTCCAGATGTAGTTGGCAACCATGAGTAGCCATCACATTGACCATTGGTGGCCTCTTGGGTCTGAAAGATGGGGAGTGACCTTGGCCTGAAGGAGAACAGACCCTGTGGAGGATCCACCGTGGAACATGGGGTTACTGCATGAGCGGCCAACAGCGTGCATGTACACACGGGTGTGTATGTATGTTGGGTATGTATGTATGTGTGTATGTATGTATGTCGCATGCTGAAGGTAATTCCGGGAAGTTCCGGGCTTGTTGCGCTCAGGTGAGACACGGGCACCCGTAAGAGCACTTCAGGTTCCGTGCCGGCCCTAACGACTCATCAGGCAGAGGTGGGAATCCCCGACCCACTCAGCCCCACAGCGGCAAGGCCTGGCAGAGGCCAGGACCATTGAGAGTTGGCTCCGGAGGTTCCGTGTGGAAGGCGCCAGACACACGCGGCTACTTAAGTTAGACTAAGTAAAGGTAATAAAACATCTGCTAGGCCGGGCGGTGGTGGCGCACGCCTTTAATCCCAGCACTTGGGAGGCAGAGGCAGGTGAATCTCTGTGAGTTCGAGACCAGCCTGGTCTGGTCTACAAGCACTATTTCCAGGACAGGCTCCAAAGCCACAGAGAAACCCTGTCTCGAAAAACCATTAAAAAAAAAAAAAAAAAATCTGCTAGGTACGTGATTCAGACACCTGGTGACGGCCACCCGCCTGGGGCCTGGGAGACAAGCTGGACACCGAGTGTACTCCTGGCTGGACATAAGCGTTACGCTAAATCTCACAGCGGAGCTCTGCAGTGGGTACCACTGCGTTCCACACTTAGGAGCTGGGTAACACTGCTCTGAGAAAGTCAGGACTCAGGCCGCGCCTCTTAATCTTGACTCCTGGCCTGACACAGTCTCTGTAGAATATCACTCAGACAAAGACAGGGGTTTGTATGAGGTGTGAAGTGGGGTATCGCAGCCGCTCTGGGCCCACAGCTCTAGAGCTAGCTGTGTGGTTTGGGTCTGTCTTAACCTACCACCCTTCCTCCACATCTCTTCCTATCCTGATTCCTAGGCCTTCCTACCACGTACAAGTTCTGTCCCCCAAGAAACCTCTTTCATAGACCTCGTGGCTGCCAGTGGCAGAGCAGTGATAGGGAACACCTGCCTGGTTTGAAGGAAGTCACAGCAGTCTCCAGATGTTCCCTCCCCGCTCGGGTTATGCCTCAGTCCCTGCAAGACTAGGAGGGTCATGGTTGCCTCTAGCCCGGGATCTTCCTCCTCTCTCGTGGGCGTGGAGGCAGCCCAGAGGCCCATCTGGAACAGCGCTGTGTCTAGGCACCAGCCAGGCCAGCGCGAGAGCTGATGCACAGACTTTGACTTGCGAGCTCAGACGCCCCCCTTATCCCCGCTTATCTGCATCTCGAGCCTGTGGGGGCACTGACTGGGCAGTGAGTCACAGCCTAGTTTCTCTTGGTGCCTCAAGGTGAGCACCCAGTGAGCTGGCAGTCGAAAGAACATCCTTGGCACCTCCTCCCGGAGACCTACCCACCCCAACAAGCTTGGGTCCCAGCGGAGCAATACACGAAGGGGTGGGCGCGGCAGCCTCTGATGTCAGTGCTCACCCTCCAGGCACGATATCACACCCAGCTCAGCTGGCAGAGCTCTCCAGGCCAGGGAGCCAAGTGTGGCTCTGCTCAACCTCGAGCTTGCTCATTGGAGGCCAAAGGAAGGGTGCCCTAGTGCCGAGGGAGTGCTGGGTGAGGTCAGAGTAAGATTGTAAACTCTCAAAGGGGGTTCACAAGCCCTGATTGGGAGGGCAAAATGGACATATGGTATTGGGGAGATGGCCACACACAGGTGCTGGTAAAGAAATAATTGCTGGGCCAGGCAAGGGGGCACAAACCCGTAATCCCAGCACTCAGAAGGTGGAGGGAAGAGGGTCAGACATTCAAAGTCATCCTGGACTACCCAGAGAAAAAAACATCTTTGGGGAGATACAGTAAGTAATATGCTTGCTGTACAAGCATAAGAACCTGAATTTGATCCCCAGGCCCAAATTTAAAACAAAACAAAAGACAGACATGTCAGGCATAGTGGCACATGCCTTTAGTCCCTTTAGCATCCAGCAGGCACAGGCTGGCCTAGTCTATGTAGAGTTCTGGGACATCCAGTGCTGCTTGGGGATACCGTCAAAAACAAGCAAGCAAGCAAACAGCAACAAAAATAAAAGAATAGCTGTGGTAGCCTACACTCAACCGTGGTTCTAAAAAGATAGAGACGGTGATCAGCCAGCTGTTGTTACTGCCCTCTGAATTAAGCAACTGGCATCTTGAATCCATCTGCATCCCCTTGCAAAAGGGTTGTTCCAACTGGGATTGTTGACTGTTTAAATTCCTTCGCGGAGGGCCAGGGAGGGTCGTGCGCAGCAGCTCCCTGCCACCTGTTAAAAGCCTGCAACTCTGCCTTAATTGCACATTAGGGTAGGGCCTAGAACAGTGGTTCTCAACCTTCCTAATGCCATGACCTTGTTGTAGTGATCGCCAACCATAACGTTATTTTCATTGCTGTTTCATAACTGTCAGGTCGGTAATGTTATGAATTGTAATGTAGATTTCTGTGTTTTCCTGCGGTCATAGGTGACACCTGCTGAAGGGTCCTTTGAGCCCCGATGGGGTTTCGACCCACAGGATGGGAACCACCGGGTTAGAGTATATAGGAGAGTGGGAACTAGAGGAGACTCCATCTATGGAGATGTGGGCAAGCCCTCAGCTGTTCTGGATAAAAGTTTCCTGAGTTTGGCTTGTTGTGGGGGAATAGCACCCAGACCCCTATAAGTAAGCCCTCACCAATGCTCTGTAAGGAAACTTGCTGGTTCCTCAGAGTAAGCTTTGGCAAAATCATGCCTGGGTTTGTCATCAGCATTTGGGGGAGGGGATAGATAATGCTTATGTATCCCCCTAGGAAGGAAATTGAGTGACATCAGCATAGCTCAGGGCAGTGAGAGACCTGTTCTCGAAAAACAAGGTGTCAGGACTGGAGAAACAGCTCCACCGTTGAGAACACTTGCTGATCTTACCAAGGATCCAGGTTCCATTCCTAGCACCCACACAGTGGCTCACAATCATCTATAACTCCAGTTCCGGGGGATCTGATGCCCTCTTCAGGTTCCCTTGGGGCTAGACACACACGGTGCACATGCAGGCAAAACACTTATAAAAATAAAGCTAAACTGGGCAGTGATGGCACACGCCTTTAATCCCAGCATTCAGGGAGGCAGAGGCAGGTGGAGCTCTGTGAGGTCGAGGTCAGATTGGTCTACAGAGTGAGTTCCAGGACAGCCAGAGATACACAGAGAAACCCCATCTCGAAAAACCAAAATAATAACAATAAATATAAATAAAGCTAAAAACGGCCGGGCGGTGGTGGCGCACGCCTTTAATCCCAGCACTCGGGAGGCAGAGGCTGGTCTACAGAGCTAGTTGCAGGACAGGCTCCAAAAAACCACAGAGAAACCCTGTCTCGAAAAACCAAAAAAAAAAAAAAAAAAAAAAATAATAATAAAATAAAAATAAAGCTAAAAACAAAAACAAAGTCAATGATGTCTGAGGAGCGATACCCAAGGTTGACTCTTGGCCTCCACACGCATGTGCATACATATGCATGCACACCAGCACACGTGCTCCCCCCACCCCCCACATGCACAAGAGAATGAATAAAATTGCTAGGGAAGGTGTGAGTACCAGAGGGAGTGGATACAAGATCAGCTCTTCCCCAGCTAAGCCTCAGTTCTGGAACTATAAATAATCAATTGAGAGCAAACTGAAGAAACCAGGAAGAAGAAAGAAGTCAGCAGGAAAGGGTAGAACAAGGATCAACAAAACTGAAAGCTGATTCCTGGAAGAACACTAGCAAGGCAGGCTTCCCGCGGGAACTATGCCAAGAAAGTGCCTTAGTGAACCAACACACAGGGGTGGAGTTTAGAAGAACAGGGTTAGGAACGCCAATACCCTGATAAAGATGGACGTCTAAATAAAGGAGGAAAATGTCCCAGAGAACTGTAAAATCCAAACAAACAAACAAAAACCACTCACACCAAAGAGAAAAACAACTCCAGAGAGACTAGGAAGTAACCGTGGGAGCCTTCCTTTCCACAGCCTAGTGTGGGCAGCTTCCAGAGACCAGCAAATTCTTGCTTTGGACAAGATGTTCCAGAGGTGAAAAAGAGGGAGGCGGCAGGGCAGCTCGTTTTACAAAGTCAGGACTGTGTGGAAACCAAACCAGAAAGGACAAACAAAGGATGGGGTGAGGGGCTGGAGAGATGGCTCAGCAGTTAAGAGCACTGACTGCTCTTCCAGAGGACCTGGGTTCAATTCACAGCACCCACAGGGCAGCTCACAACTGTCTGTAACTCCAGGATCCAACACCCTCACAAAGACATACATGTAGGCAAAACACCAATGCACATAAAAATAAATTGTTTTTAAAAAGGGATGGGGTGAGAGCCCACTTCACTAGGAGTTTAAATGCAAATAAGTAAATAATAGGGGTTCTGTCAGGATGGCTCAGTGGGTAAACCAGGCCTGACAACCTGAGATCAATCCGTGGGATCCACATGGTGACAGAAGAGACTCTGCTCCTGCAAAGTGTCCTCTCTCCTCCACCTACACGCTATAGCATAGGTACTCCCCCCAAATAAGTAAATGTAACACATACAAATTTAAAAATAAAATGCAGGGGCTGGAGAGATGACTCAGTGGTTAAGAGCTCTGACTACTCTTCCCAAGGCCCCCGGTTCAGTTCCCAGTACCTACATGGCAGCTCACAGGTGTCTGTAACCCCAGTTCCAGTGGATCTGACTCCTTCGTACAAACGTGCATGCAGGCCAAATACCAACATACACACAAAAATGAAATGAAATTACTTTAAAAAACCACAATGCAATATTAGGAACTGTGGCCGGGCGATGGTGGCGCACGCCTTTAATCCCAGCACTCGGGAGGCAGAGGCAGGCGGATCTCTGTGAGTTCGAGACCAGCCTGGTCTACAGAGCTAGTTCCAGGACAGGCTCCAAAGCCACAGAGAAACCCTGTCTCGAAAAACCAAAAAAAAAAAAAAAAAAAAAAAATATTAGGAACTGTGTCCAAATCGTACATGGTAAATGGGCCACATGATCTTGGTTTCTCTGGCTTAGTTATCAGACAGTGTGGACACCATCCATCCTTAAGGAGATGAAGGAGACCATGTCTGTCATTAACAGACACAGACATTGTTTGATGGGATAGGGTAGATTTTCTCTCCTTGGCTTATAATTAAAGAGCTCACAGTGCAATAGAAAAGAGAGTGGTCCCATGTCTACTGCAATCAATACATACATATATAATACAAGCAATATAATATATAATAACATATATATGTATACACACACACAGTATAGTAGAGTGTGTGATAGAAAAACGCCAATGGTCAAGGTCGTGGCCCAACCAAGAGGTCCAAGGAGGGCCCTGCTCCACACAGCCTTTGAGATAAATCAATCTAGTCGTCAACCTTCATGCCTAACTGAATTGAAAACTTGGATTCAGCAGGACAGAGGGCTCAGCTAGAAAAGGTGCTTGCTGTGTAAGTCTGGCAACTTGAGTTCCATCCCCGGAACTTACGTAGAGGTGGCTGGAGAGAATCTGCTCCGCAGGGTTGTTCTCTGGCCTCACACCTGCATCATGGGAAAGTGTACACACATAAATCACACACACGTGATGATAATAAATGAAATTTATTATAAAATTTATTTATTATAAAACTTATTATAAAATAAAAAAAGAGAACTAGCCCCAACACAAACCTTTTCTTCTTTATTTTTCTTTTTCGCCCTTGAGAAAAGGCCTCACTGTAAAGCCCAAGGCTTGAACTCACTTTGAAGTCCAGGCAGGTTGGCTCTGAATTTACAACTTCCCTTCCTCATTTTCCAGAGTACTGGGGTTATAGGTGTGGCTTTCACTTTTGTTTGTTTGCCATAAAAATGTTCATATGAACATTTGTATCATTTTTTTAAAATGAGCCAAATTATTTGTTTATTTCTTTCATTTGAAGTACTCAGTGATGACACCCTTGGTCTGAGGTTCTTTGCCACAATCCTTAACCACTGCACAACGGCAATCAACCCCTTTGTGTGGCTTCCCCTCATGATCAGAATTACAGAGGCTTACCTGTATCCCCTGGAGAGATGGCTCAGTGGTCCTGAGTTCAATTCCCAGCAACCACATGGTGGCTCACAACCATCTGTAATGAGGTCTGGTGCCCTCTTGAGGAAGAGACCTGTCAGTTGTCCTCATCAACTTAGACCATGAAACCCAATATGGACGAGTTCAATAGAACTGCCATATACAGGCTGCCACGCATGCCTCAGCATTGCCAGGGTGCAAAGTTCATCTTTTTCATTCACCCATTTCCCTTAGTTTCTTATTGGTATCACTTAATTAGGTTGCTTGGTGCTAGGCTCAAAGAGCCTCCACCAACTTGACATACAGAGGTTCCCCACGATTGAATGCCAACTCACAGATAGAGGCGCAGGCCTCCACCTCTGAGCACCTTGGTGGGAGCAAGGGGAAAGATTTGTAGCATCTGTCGTCATAACTGTCCCAAACTAGAACAAGCATGGACTTCCTCCAGTAGTGAGTAGATAATTGCGTTAGCTTTTTCATCGCTGCGATAAAATATCCGAGGAAAACAAAAGTCAGGGATGATCCCCTTTGGCTCACGGCCCCTCAGCAGCCTGTCGGACCATCATGAGGGTGGGTCATAGCGGAACCAAGTAGCTTTCCTCATGGAGGACTGAAACAGGAACAAAGAGGAGAGGAAGCAGGGTACAAAACTGCCTTTCAGGATGGCTTACTTCCTTAGACCAGGTCCCATCTTCTACTTTTTTTTTTACCACCTCTCAATAATGTCATCGTATTATGACCCCATCAAGAGATTAATTCACCATGAGGTCAGAGCTCTCAGGATCCAGTCATGGTTCCAAAGTCCTCAGCTGGCAACCTCATGCCCCCACAGATGCCTGTGAACGAGGAGTCATATTCAAATGATAGCAGTAAACAAACCATTCCCTACATCCAATCGCAGACAGAAGGAATACGTTGCTCAGGCGTGTAGAGACACAGATGCGTCATAGTGCTCTGACTTAGTGGAAGAAGTCATTCAAGAAGGCTGTGCAGATGCTCTGGGAAGATCAAGGCGTTGGGGTGTGGGGGTGTGTGGTGAAGGAGGGGAGGAAGAGAAGATGGAAAATAGAACACAGGGGATTTCCAAGACAGCAGAACTCCTTTGTAATTGTAGAACCTGAAACCCGACCGACCTTCGTGTATGCAAATTTAGTCGCTTAGGAGGTGGGGAGTCCCCGAATGGGAATTCAGACGTAAGGAGGAATATGACTGCACCACAAACAGGAGCATTACCGGAGGTTTGGTGCTGGCCTCAGTGATTTTAGAATTGAGTGAACTGTGGAGGACAAGAGGCAGAAAGAACTGCACATAGATACAAATCTCCATTTGGTAAAGTTGATTGGCAACGGATTCTGAGCTTCTGTCCTAGAGCCAAGGAATGAGGTTGATGGAGGCCAGGCAGCAAGGCTAGGTTTCTCACTGTGGAGTGGGGGGTTCTGCCACAGACAAACCAGAGACTTGGCTTGAATGATCCAGGTGGTGTTAAATTAGGATTAGAGACATCAGTTGGGCTCCCTCCTAAGACAGATGGTCACGGATACATGCACTACTCATATGTATGTGGAGAGTATAGCACACATATGATTCTACCTTTGGCTAGTCAAGAAGCAAAGCCACTGCAGTGAACACAGGTATCACCCAGAGCATGGCTTCTAACATCATTCTTTGATAAGGGACCTGCAACACTTAGTGAAATGGAGGATGATGGACTAGCTTCAGCAAACACCCATGTGTCTTTGAGTGCCACTGCTATGGATCAAATTGTGCTCCCCTCCAATCGTATACTGCAGCCCCTATGTGATTGTGTTTGGGGCCAAACAGTGAAATGAGATCATGAGGTTGGTGGGGTCCTTGTCTCACGTAAGAGGAAGAGACTCCTGGGGCACACGGAGAAAGTCAGGTGAGGACATGGGCAGAAGGGAACATCTGAAGTCCTAAGAGAGAAGCCTCAGAGGAAACCAGCCCTGCTGGCATCCTGACTGCCAATGTTTAGCTCCAGAACTTTAAACTACTTTGTGGTATTTAGTTACGGCAACACAAGCAGATTAATACACCCAGGAAGTGAAGAAAGCATCAGACAAAACTACCGACCCACAATGGTGGGATTAGACCGGAGACACAAAGGTGTTTCTAATGGCTAATCCTGGAATGATCCAGACGCTAAACAGTAACACTGGTAACATAATGCTGGGCTGTGAGCCAAATATAAACAAGTCCACATGGGTTCCCAAATAAAAATGGCGGAATACATAACAGGGGAAAAGAAATAAATGTCCCAATAGAACATTCTATATAGTAGATTCGGGGAGAGAGCCTCTCTTCCCTGTCACAGTTAGCCTTGTCTACTTGACACAGCCTAGAGTTATCTGGGAGGGAAATCTCGACTGAGGAATTACCTAGCTCACACTGGCCTATGGGCATATCTGGGGATGATTATCTTGACTGTTATTGCAGAAGGACCTAGTCCATTGGTGGCACCATCCTGAGGCAGGTAGACCTGGGCTAGGTCCTGGGTGTACAAGAACCAGCTAAGGGGGCTAGATAGTACCTCAGAGGTTAAGAGCATGGGCTGCTCCTCCAGAGGTCCTGAGTTCAATTCCCAGCAAAGATATAGTGGATCACAATCATTTATAATGAGATCTGGTGCCCTCTTCTGGCCTGCAGGCATACATGCACGCAGAACAAAGAAAAAAGAGAAAGAAAACTAAGCATGAACCTGGGAGTAACTGAACTAGGAAACAAAGTTGCTCTGTGGTTCCTGCCCCGACTTTCCTAAATAATTGGCTGTTACCTGGAAATACAAAACAAACTCTTTCCTCCCCAAATTGCTTTTGGTCAGAGTGCTATCTCCCAGCAATGGAGAGGAGGGTGGCACACTACAGTGACTGCTTTCCACAGGGCGTGCAGTGTGAAGAGAGAAGGGGAAATATAACAACTGGGTGGTAGTCGATGGTGAGATAGGGGATAACAAGGAGCGAGAGAACACACGGCAAGAAGGGCCCTGAATTAGTTATGCTTCTACTGCTGCGATAGAGTAGAACGCCGTGGCTAAGGCAGCTCACAGAAGAAAGGGTTAATTTGGGTTTACGACACCCATCACCAAACCATCACGCCTTTAAGGAGGCAGACGCAGGTGATTTCTGTGTGTTTGAGGCCAGCCTGATCTACAGAGTGAGTTCCAGGACAGCCAAGACTGTTATCCAGAAAACAGAAAACAAAAACAAAACAGCAATGTTGTAAGGTGGCTGCTTGTTCATCCCGGCTGCCCAAAACCAAAATAATCATACAGAAACCGTATTATTTAAATCACTGCTTGGCCCATTAGCTCTAGCTTCTTTTTTTTTTTTTTTTTTGGTTTTTCGAGACAGGGTTTCTCTGTGGCTTTGGAGCCTGTCCTGGAACTAGCTCTGTAGACCAGGCTGGTCTCGAACTCACAGAGATCCGCCTGCCTCTGCCTCCCGAGTGCTGGGATTAAAGGCGTGCGCCACCATCGCCCGGCTAGCTCTAGCTTCTTATTGGCTAACTCTTACATATAAATTTAACCCATCTCCATTAATCTGTGTATCGCCACGTGGCTGTGGCTTACCAACATCTTTCTCTGGCTAAAGTTCCAGCGTCTGTCTCTGGCAGGGCTACATGGTTTCTCTCTGACTCCACCCTTCTTTCTCCCAGCATTCAGTTTTGTCTTCCCTGCCTATCTAAGTTCTGCCCTGCTATAGGTCCAAAGCAGTTTCTTTATTCATTAATGGTAAGCACAGCATACAGTGGTAAATCCCACATCATAAAGAGAGTCCATCACCATCATGGTTGGTGCCAGACTGCATGCTGAGGGTTCACTTATTAAACCACAAGCAGGGGGCAGAGAGAGCTAACTGGGAATGGGGAGAGGCCACCTCCAGGGACAAGACCACAGTCCTTAGTCTGCTCAAACAGTGCTACCAACTGGAGACCAAGTACCCAAATGCCAAGGATTAGGGGGAGTAGCTTCTATTTAAACTATAGTGGGCACTTCATCTGACTGAGTTTCCTGCCCTCAGATCCCAAGCCCCAGTCTTGTCATGGTGAGGGAAAAAAAAATCTACAAATCCCAGTAGAGTAATCCTTTGCAGCCTACCTGTCCAGTGCTCCTAACAAGCCCGAAGACCATCAGGGAGAAAAGGAGTCTCTAGTCAGCCATGGTGTCCTGTGTTCCCAGCATTTGGGAGGCTGAGGCAGGAGGACAGTTGTGAGCCAATGCAGGCTACAAAGTCTGAGATACTCGCAGCCAGGAGACGCCTAAGGAGAGAGACCACAAATGATGTGTGGGATCCTGGACAGAAGAGGGATCTTGAGTAACTTTGAGAAAAATAAGAAGGGACTGAGGTATATGGCCTCTTTATTTTTATTTTTCTTCCTTTTTTTTTTTCAGTTTTTCGAGACAGGGTTTCTCATTATAGCCTTGATTGTCTTAGAACTCGCTCTAGACCAGGCTTGCCTTGAACTCCCTGAGATCCGCCTGTCCCTGCCTCCCAAGTGCTGGGATTACAGGCGTGCGCCACCACTGCCTGGCTTACCTCCACCTCTTATGGACTAAAATGACAGGGTGCCTCCACGCTGGGGTTTACAGTGCTGGGAACTGAACCCAGGGTTTTGAACATGCTAGGAACATGCTTTAACAACAGAACCGCAGCCCCAGCCCCTGAAGGACAACGCTCACGGTCCAGCACTGGGCTCATAGGAATAATGGATGCATCACACTGTGAAAATGGCATCAAGTAACCCACAACTTTGCACACTTAATGTACACCAATAAAACAGAACAAGCCCCAGAGTACCATGCTACTGAGGATGTTAACAGCGGGAAACATCTATATGGGAATTCTGCACTAATCTAAAATTAATGTTGATACAGAAATTTTTTTAAAAATTACTTTAAGTTTCAGAATGGTACCACACTTTGCATCTTTTGTTTCTAGCTTGCTAATAATTGTATTTTGTGTTGTATTTTTGAGGTGAGGGTCTCTTATGTTGCCCAGGCTAGTCTCAAAATTTTGCATCCAAATGTTCTTCCTGCCTTAGCCTCAGAATGCTAGAAATACATGGTTACCATATTGCATCTGGCACTAACAGTTTCAGCAAGAATGAATATTTATATTTAGTGTCTCGAGATGATGAAAACCCATCGTCTAAAACATGGCAGGAAAGCTGCCTGAAGGTCAGAGGAGGAGGGCAAGGAGTGGCTCTGTGGGGTGTAGGTACAGGAAGCCAGAGTCCTGGTTCTTAGTAACGAGATTATATTACAAGACCTGGAGATGGTTTGAAGTAGGTCTGTCAGCAGAGAGAAGGAAGGTGGCTATGCTACCAGAAGGCTAGTGGGTCCTCTGTGGCACCATGTCCGTCTCAAAGAACAAAAGAAAGTAAAATAGAACCTGCTCTGAAACTACTGAGTGTGTGTGTGTGTGTGTGTGTGAGAGAGAGAGGGGGGGGAGGGAGGGAGGGAGGGAGGGAGGGAGAGAGAGAGAGAGAGAGAGAGAGAGAGAGAGAGAGAGAGAGAGAGAGAGAGAGAGAGATATGAAGGGAGATTGTGATAGAGTTTCATGTAACCCAGGCTGGGTTTAAGCTCACTAAGTAGCCAACGACGACTTTCAACTCTTGGTTCTCCTTCTCGAGTGTTGATATCCGAGTATGTGCCACCAACTAGAAGTAGAGAAGCAGAAGTTCAGGCAAGAATCTATTCATGGAAGACCTTTAGGTCCTACTAACCCCGAAAACCACACTCACTGACTACCCGTTCAGCCCTGTGTCTGGGCCTGGACTTCCTGTGGAGAGCTGTATCTAGGACATCCAGAGGAATCATACGGCCCAGGGTAGACTCGGGTGCTGCCTGCTTTCTTGAGGCTGTTTTCTTGGAAATTTGGAGGTGAGAGGTGAGACTATAAGAGAAGACATCTCACGGGCAGACAGTCCCAGGCTCTGGTCACCTCCCCAAATGAGGTCCCTGGAGACCTACGTACGGGTAGCCAGATTTAATAAGTAAAAACACGGAATGGGGCTGGAGAGATGGCTCAGTGGATAAGAGCATTGCCTGCTTTTCCAAAGGTCCTGAATTCAATTCCCAGCAACCACACGGTGGCTCACAGCCATCTGTAATGAGATCTGGTGCCCTCTTCTGGCCTGCAGGCATACAAGCAGACAGGATATTGTATACATAATAAATAAATAAAAATAAAAACATCCCACGGAATGTCTGGATGAGCTTGTGCTTCAGATAAGCAATACAAGCTTAGTATTGTCTCTGTGATTTTGATGAACCTGTATTGGATTCCTTGGGCCGGAGAAGGGCAGAGTGGCTGCTAATAGTGTGTGTGTGTGTGTGTGTGTGTGTGTGTATGTGATATATATATATATATATATATTTTTTTTTTTTCCTGAGGCATGAAAGCACAGTTTGGCAGGGGGATCAGCTGCACAGCTCTGCGCCTCATGTTAAACATGTGTACTTTGTGGTCATGCATGGCCATACAACAGATCTATCTGATGTGCTATAAACAGTGTGTTCTCTCCGGCCATACTCAACTGCCTTCACATCCCTGTTTCTATAAAGTTTCCAGAAGTCCCCTTGCTTGTCTCTGGGGCGAGTTCCTGCGTCCCTGGAGTCTAGTGGCTGGAGTACACTCAGACGGCTGTCCAGGGCCACACAGTTCAACCTCCAGTTACTGGCAGCTGGGGTCACCTATTGTTCCTCCAAGTCAGGATTCAGGCCCACAAACCTGGAGGACTTTTGGGAACTGGGAGTCATTGCTGATCTCAGAGCTGATGTCATTCACCATTCTTAACCAGGCCTCATGTGACAGGGAGCTTTGACTGGATGGAAGTTTCCAGGCCTCTTAGTGTGTTTCCTTGGGACACCCATGTCCTCTTGGTGTTCTTGGAGAAAAGGAGAGGCACTGTGCAGAAGGCCTTGCTGCACGCTTCTGAGAAGGCCTAAGGACCCCGAATCTTTGCAGGTTTGCAGACTGAGGCTGCCCCTGAAGAGGAGAGGAAAGGCTGGGCCTACAGAGACCCTCATCTGTCAGATCTCTGTCTGCCCAAACATCGTCGAATTCCAAAGCACCACCTGCTGTCTGTGGTGCATCTAGGGTAGATGGTTTCGACATTAGAATGTAAACGCCCACAGCTTCACCCTGAACACTTGAGCATACACACCATTACAGACAATTTGCTTGTATGTCGCCTATGGTCACACACACACACACACACACACACACTTTTATTTAATCCCAGCACTCTGGAGGCAGAGGCTGCAGATCTCTGTAGTTTGAGACCAATTAGATCTACATGTGAGTTTCAGTTTAGTTGGGGCTACATACTGAGACCTTGTCTCCCAAAGAATTTTTGCTTGTAATTTTTTTCTATTAATATTAAAGTGGCAGTAACCACACATCTGTTGAGTTCTTGCAAACACACACAACCTTGTTTCCCGAGAGCCTTTGCAGATGCATAGAATGTTCTAGCAGCCCAGAACATCCATGCCATTCTAGTCACCCTATCCATGGAAGCATCGGCCACTCTGGTTTCTCCCTCTAGTTCGATTCTTGTAGTTCCCGTAAGAAGATCACCAGTACACACTTGTGAGAGAGACTTCCTTCTATAATGTGTCTGTAACTTGCTCATGTAGCTCAATGCATCAAAAATCCGTTCTTTTATTTTAAAGACTTATTTTTATTTTATCTGCATGAATGTTTTGCCTGCGTGTATGGGTGTGCACTTAGTGTGTGCCTGGTGCCAGAGGAGGCCCAGAAGAAAGAGTTGGATCTCCTGGAACTTATATGGACCATTGTAAGCCATAGTGTGCGCACTGGGAATGGAATTCCAGTCCTCTGCAAGAGTAGTCAGTGTGCATATCACTGAGTGTGCATTCCACCGGGTGTACATACCACCGAGTGTGCATACGACCAGGTGTGCATACCACTGGGTGTGCATACCACCGGGTGTGCATACCATCATTCTAGCCTCAGTAGGCTGTGCTTTTGCTCACTGAGTAGCACTGTTGCAAGCACACCGTAATGTGTTTATACCATTACCTTCTCCTTACTGATACTTGGCTCCTTCCATTTTGGCCTTTCATGAGTAAAGTTGCTGTGGACTTTGTTTTTTGAGACAGGGTCTTGCTATGTAGCCATGGCTGGCCTGGAGCTCCCTCTGTAGAGCAGGGGCTGGCCTTGAACTCAGAGATGAGCCAGCCTCTGCCTCCCGAGTGCTGGGATTAAAGGCAGCGTGCTCCACTGTGCCTGGCTCCAACCTGCTTTGTCATACTGTTCAGGACACCTGCCATGCCCACAGTGAACTGGGCCTTCCTTGTTAATCATTAACCAAGAAAACACCCTGACAGACATGCCCACAGATCAACCTGACGGAGGCAATTTCTCAAGAGAGATTCCCTCTTCCCTGGTGACTTGAGTTTCTGTCTCACCGAGAAAACTAACCAGCATGGCTATCATAAAAGAAGGGGAGTAGGGCCGGGCAATTGTGGTTCACACTCAGGAGACAGAGCCAGGTGGATCTCTGTGAGTTCAAGGCCAGCTTGTTCTACTGAGTGAGTTCCAGGACAGGCAGGGCTACACAGAGAAATCCTGTCTCAAAACAAACAAACGAATGAATGAATGAATGACTGAATGAAAAAATAAAAGATGAGGAGGGGAAGCAAGATCACTAACTTTCCCTTGGAGGATACGTACAAACATCTACCCTAGACAGGGTACCAACAACATGAAATAAACGGCGCTCTTCTCAAGTCTAGCTTAGTGAGCCAAAGAGTGTGTCGGGGATGGTGAGGGTTGCAGGGGTGTGGATGACCCCAGAGCAACCGCACACACTGCATACACACACACACCACACACACACACACGTGTGTGTGTGCACATAAACCACAACCATACACACTGCACATATACACCATACACAACCACATACACACACTGCACACATACACACACAGATACATCCATACACCCATACACACACTGCACACATATATACACCACACACATACACACAACCACACACACATATACATACACACACTTGCAAACATACACACACAGCCATATACACACATACACATACCACACACACTCATACATATACCACACACAAACTCATACACACAACCATACACACACTCACACATATACACATGCCACACACACATGCACAGAGGAAAATGGCTATGCTGCCTATCAGACAGTGTCTCACAACTATCGCATGTAACTTCTGCCCCCTGCCTACGCCACCCAGATGATATGCATCCAGGGCAGGGGACATAGGAGACACTGGCTGACCAATCCTTCAAGGGACCATTCATAGGCCCTATCTTGTGAGAATCTCTTGTGCAATTCATAACCTCTCTACTGGTAATGGTGGGCTTAAGAAGTTGCTTGGTCATAAAGTACTTGCACTAAAATCTTGAGGGCCTCAGTTTAGAGCCCCAGCACCCACATAAAACCTAGTTATGAGCCAGGTGGTGGTGACACACGACTTTAACCCCAGCACTTGGGAGGCAGAGGCAGGCGGATCTCTGTAGATTCCAGGCCAGCCTGGGCCATAGAGCGAGTTCCAGGACAGGCTCCAAAGCTACACAGAGAAACACTGTCTCAAAAGACCAAAAACAAACAAACAAAAAACACTAGCTATGGTTGTCGCCTGAGGACACAGTGTTTTACAGCAACCATGAGCAACCTCTCAGAGAGCATGTCCATGTAATGGATTATGACATGGGAAAAGGCTTTTCAAACACACAGCACTATATTTCAAGCCTTTGATTAAAATAGCAGAAGTCTAGTTAGTATGATGAAATCTTCTAGAATTCTGTATTGTAAATAGAATTGCTGTAGGGATCCACTTGGCATGATTATAACCATCTTGGGCACAATTGCAGTCTTGTGCTCCAAGCAACTCTGGCACACATCCCAGAGCCTCTCAGACAAATGAAATCTTTGAGATGTTCAAGTGTGGTGTGCCAGCCACCGATGCTGGGTTGTTTCTTAATGGAAGGGGACATGTTAATAGTGAGAAAGACCAAGTGCATTCAGGGGGCTGCCTCCCACCGTCGTCTAACTAAACATATAAATCCCTTGCTTCTGCTTTGGGGTACAGGGAGCATCCTGTTTCGTCAAGATGGTCTTCTGCCTGTGAATTCTTGCTAAACCTGTGTGACCCCTGGCTCCGCATCTTCTTACATCCGACAGCATCTTCCATCTTTGGTGGCCAGGTTAACGTGGGAGCTGAGCGTGGTGGCACATGCCTACACCCACAGCCCATGGGAGGCTAAGGCCTGAGCTCAGATCAGGAATTCAACACCAGCTGGATACACATCAAGTTAAAGGCCAGCCTGAGTTACTGAGGATGACATTAAAGAAGATTCAGCAAAGGCGGGGATAGTGACACAGACCTATTACCCCGGTACTTCTGAGGTACAGGCAGGAGGATCTCAATTTCAAAGTTACCACTGTCTATATAGTGGAAACCCAAACCAGCCTGGGCTACGATCAAATACAAACAAACTACAAAACGAAAGATAGCATTTGATCCTAGTAACTTTGGGTCCATCTTTCACCCAAATAGTTTAGGTCAAGTTGTAGAGAGGGGTAGCTGAAGCTTGACTAGAAATACAGTTTTGTGTATGTCTAATGGAACCTTATTTCAGGTAGGCCAATTAAAATGTTAGGTCTGAGGGGGCTGGAGCATACAGCTCAGTGGAAGGGAACACAGATATCCCCAGGATACTGGAGGCCTGAGTTCCATACCCAGGAACCCAGAACAAATGATATGTTACATGAAAATCTTAAATTCTGGCTTCTTTCTGGATATGTAAACAGTAGTGTGTGTAAGGCTTGTCTTTACCCCATACTTGCATTTCCGATTTTCCTCCTCCTAGTCACGGATGTCAAGACCTCCCCCACGCTCTCCCTCCCCTCCCTTAGCCTCCTTTATTCTAACTCCGTGTCTTTTTCGGGGCAGTTCTGCTGTGGGGATTGGTGTCTCATGATTTTAATCCTTACAGGTCTTCCACAGCGCAAAGTCACAAAGAGAATCTCGGGTCACTCTTAAGTGGAAGAAAACGCCCTAGCGTGCCAGTACAGACTGCAGACCGGATCTGCAGACCGGATCTAAGCGGTCCAACCCACACGGGACTTTTGCTATTCTGTCTACTCGGAGAGTATTGCAGCATCTCTTTCGCTTGTTCCCAACTGTGTTCATCATGACTGTAACTGCATGAAACTGAGGAAGTGCGCGCGTCCCCCGGAAGCGTGACGCCACCACATTCTGGCCACCGCGACCGGCTGTCTTCCCACCGCACTGCCTGGACTGTTTGCAGAGCGGAGCCCCGAGCCTTGCATTTGCCGCCTCTAGTGGCGAAGTAGATGGATCACAGGGAGCTGAATTCAGAAGAGAGTCTAGGCCCCCACCACCAGGAAGAGCCTCCTCCACAGGACGAAGTCCCAACGGAACGAATGCCTGCCTCAGCAGTGAGCAATTCGCCTGTCATCC
Source organism: Chionomys nivalis (assembly GCF_950005125.1). Classification (NCBI taxonomy): domain Eukaryota; kingdom Metazoa; phylum Chordata; class Mammalia; order Rodentia; family Cricetidae; genus Chionomys; species Chionomys nivalis. The sequence goes on from NC_080092.1 coordinate 101,454,857, forward strand.
TCCGAGGGAACAACGTCAGCAGGCAGCGCTTGCCAACAGCACCTGAACCGTCCCTGCTAACTGACAAGACCTAACCAATCTTCTTTCATCTTTCATGACGTCTGTGCTTCCAAAATTACCGCACACAAATGCGGAGGCATTTTCTATGTTTAAATTTTCATCCAAATCCCTAATAAACGTTTTCACCGTGCTTCTGTTTTTACTTTTGTAAAATATCCATAGTCTTGTCTTAGAACAGAAAACAAAACAAAACAAAAACCTAACAATACAAAACCATTGGGCACTGTTAACCATCTCCCGGCTCACGGAATTGAGGACAGCTGTCAGAAACCAGGGTGGACATGGCATAGGTTTGTCTCGGTCTCTCCAGCTCCCTCTCCAGAAGCCCTTAACTGTCAGAGAGTGAGTAGAGGCAGGGAAGGTGGGAACAGCTTAGAAAGTAACTGAGGTCCTGCAGAGCCGGGCAGCTCAGTCTCACCCAGGCGAATAAGTGCTCAGTGGGACAAGGTCATCTACTAGGGAGCACATTCTTCAGCGTACAGACGTTCCACTCGGTGCTAGGTTATCCTTGCCTCCTCTTCCTCCCTTTGCTCTTTATTTTTGTTTTGTTTTATGAGACAGAAGTCTCAGAGAATGCAGGCTGGCCTTAAACTTACTGGGTAGCTGAGGATGACCTTGCGTTTCTTATCTTTCTGCTTCTACCTACCCAGTGCTGGGATTATAGGCGTAAAGCACCACGGACATCTTCCACTAAACTCTTCTGATCCTCCCTGATGGACAGAGGCAGCAGGGAGCTGGAGAGCCCAGCGTTACTGAGGGCAGCCCAAGGGGATCCCCTCTGACTGTGAGGCAGCAGGGATACTGCTGCGGTCAGCGGGAGGAGGTCCCCACTGGTGACCTCCACTTGGGTAAGGCTGATCCTTAACTACATCTTAGGAAAGACTTTGGGACAAGCTATTAAGGAAAACCTAACAGACGGTAAATGTTTATTTATATTTAAGGATGAACATTGGTGAGAAAGAACCTTGAAAGGACAGAACAACATCCCTACCAAGACGTAGGTGTTAGATGTCTCTAGAGAGAGTTATACGTAGGTGTCTTTGCAATGGACAAACACAATTTTGTGTCTTGTTTTTGTTGTTATTGTTTCGAGGCAGGATCTCACCATGTAGCCAAGCTATCTTGGAACTCACTCTGTATAGACTAGACTCGCCACAGACTTATCTGCCTGCCTCTGCCTTCCAAGTGCTAGACTTACAATTGTACCCTACCACCTCTAGTTGATTCTGTAGCTTTCTAAATTACATTGTTGGAAGGCTATAATCTCTATAGAACAGCACCTGAGACAGGATGATTACATCTCTATAGCATAGCACCTGAGACAGAATGACTACGTCTCTATAGCACAGCACCTGAGACCTTTACAATCAGATTGAGTTCTGTTGACTGACAAACAGAGTTCAGGGTATGAGACTAAGGAGGAAGGATTTGTAACAGGCATAAGGATAGATGCTATTGATGGAGGATATAAAGTACACGAGACAGCTTTTATAAGGATGGGTTCTGTTCACTGAGAGACAAAGCTCAGAATGAGGGCCTAAACAATGCCCAGGATTTGGGGGGAGTCAGGTGGAGCCTGGCTCTATAGACTAGTGAAAAGATCACCAGGTCATAAAAAACATCCATTCTAGCCTCCTGGCTGAAAAGGCAACATTTCATTTCCTTGAAGAAACTAGGCCTGCATGTTTAATACTTCTGGTTCCTCCAGTGCTTTCTCTAAGATGTCTCCTACTTATGTGTGTGTGTGTGTGTGTGTGATTAGAAAGCTCCATCTCCCCGTGGGGCAGAAGTGAATCTCCGTGGAAACACTTAATGTTGATGATGACTCCTTACTGTAAGCACACCTTTCAATGCTAATTGAAAAAATAAACTAAGACACTGGAGGTGTGGTCTTCTGACTCCATGATTGACAGTTGTTACACCCAGAATATTTTGAGACAAGGATGGTCAGAGAAACAGGCAGCTATAATGATCCCTGGACTGCTTGACAAAGCTGTAAGACCATAGAGCTGCCTCAGGAACCTGTTCCTCTCCCCTCTGACTGCCTGTCCTCAGCCACTAGCCTTTGCTGCTGGCCACTGCAGCCCAGTGCTGTCTCCATAATGCCCAGGCCTCATCCTGCTTCCTCTGTGTTCCATGCTCACACGTGCATACTCCCACAACCACAGATGCAAGAGTTTCTCACTGTCCCTTCCAATCTCAGACCCGGACTCTGTGCACCTACAACACAAGGAAGAGGCTTCCCTGTTGGGTGGCCTGCCAGGTCCTCTGATGAGGACCCAATCTTCTCTCTCTCTCTCTTTTTTTTTTTTTTGATTTTTTGAGACAGGGTTTCTCCGTAGCTTTTGGTTCCTGTCCTGGAACTAGCTCTTGTAGACCAGGCTGGCCTCGAACTCACAGAGATCTGCCTGCCTCTGCCTCCCGAGTGCTGGGATTAAAGGCGTGCGCCACCACCGCCCGGCCCCAATCTTCTCTTGACTTGTGTTCCATAGTTTCTGCCCCAGCATCTTTCTTTTTTTATTTTTTTTAGATTATTTATTTATTATGTATACAGTGTTCTGTCTACATGTATACCTGCAGGCCAGAAGAGGGTGCCAGATCTTATTACAGATGGTTGTGAGCCACCATGTGGGTACTTGGAACTGAGCTCAGGACTTCTGGAAGAGCAGCCAGTGCTCTTAACCGCTGAGCCATTTCTCCAGCCCCTCAGCATTTTTTTTTGAGCTTTCCAGTGTTCCCTCTCACTACTGCAACCCTCACCCCCCCACAGACACTCCCCCCCACTCCCGACACTATGTTGCCAGCTCCGCCTGCACCTGCACTACCAGCTGTGAAGATCAAGTTTAGTAATAGCCCTCAAAAGAAACCTTGTATTGCAGCACCGGGTGCCTTCCAGTTCCCCCACAAGATCAGTAGAACCACCTGTTTAAACAGATAGGCATTGTCACCACACACAGTCCTGTAAATGTAAAACTGTTTACACCAGGCTCTCTAGTGGGGGGAAAGGCCATACTCCTTATCTGAGTAGAAAATGCTGCAGGGTTATTATCTAAAGTTCAAGGAAAATTGGGATGCCAAAAAGTCCTGCACAAGCTGTTTGAGACAGTGTTTATCGACTGGAGTGGAACATGGTGACCAGGTCATGGTGGGGTATTTTAAGACTCATGAGAAATGAAACATTGTCTCAAGGACCGGCTTAGTAGTCTTGCGGGATGTTCCCTACCGTGTGGTGCTGTACCTGGAGTCACCAGGCAGTCAGGACACCAGGTAGTAACGGGCAGGAGCAGGTGGAGGCTTGTGGAAGAAGTGGAAGTTTCCATACGTGGCCCAGGAGCACAGAGGCTATAGAAATTCCTGTCCTCCAGGTCAATCCCAGAGCTTATAAGCGTCCATCAGTGGTGGAGGGCACTCCCAACACCAGAGTCTGGGCCAGGTTGGGCTCAAACTGTTGCAAAGAATTCTGTGAAGAGATGGAGAGAATCTCCAAATTTTAGCCAGTCTTTTAGAGTAGGTAAAGAAAACACACACACACACACACACACATACACATAGACACACACGTACATGCACACACACAGAGACACATGCATGTGTGCACACTCATGTGCGCGCGCGCGCACACACACACACACAGAGGATGTCCTATAGGCTTACTATAGATACTCAGGTAGCAGACAGGGGCAGATGGGACAAGGGAAGCCCACCTGGCTCCTCCCAGCCATGTTTTCCCTTCTGAAATAACGGTTCCTCCTGGGCCTCTTAGAGACAATGCTGCCTGGAGACAAGCATAGATGAGTGTCCTTCCTTCATGGGACATCTTTATCCATTTTTGCCTCAATGGACCCAGATGATGGCCAGTTCACTCTTGCTTGACACTTACTCAACCACTCAGACTCCTGCTCTTTTCCCCTAATGGGGCAAATCAGATGTGCAGGAGAGGACCACTGTGTCTGTGTTGGTGGGGGTGGGCAGGGCTCATCCCCCTTCAATAAACATGTAAACTTTCAGAGCACAGACGCATCTGAACGTGCTCTCCCCACTTCTGCCCTCCCTGTCTTGCCACCAGAGGGCAGTCAGCCCTTCTTAGCGCTGCAACAGGCCTTGAACTCTGCCTCTCTGTGGTAGCATCCTCTGCCCTGCCCCTGCCCAGATCCCAGTGCCAGCCCTGCCCAGGATCCACCTGCCTTCAGGGCTAAGTTTCTAGATGGTTTCTAGAGAGTGCTATCTTGGCATTGAGACGAGATGGCCCCAGTGTCTCCAGGGTGATGGGACCGTTCAGTGACCACTTTGGGAAACCCTCCAAGAGCTTGTCCAAGGACAGCAAAGGCCTCAGAGGCAGGGCTGACCCTGGATAAGGACAGGTGGTGGCAGATATGGAGGATTCCAGTTCTCTTTCTGTGGCGCGTGCGAGAGAGAGAGAGAGAGAGAGAGAGAGAGAGAGAGAGAGAGAGAGAGAGAGAGAGAGAGAGAGAGACGCAGCAGGCATGCTGGAGCCTGGAGCTCTGTGGAAGGAGGGTTCACGGGGAGTGGTGGACCATGCTGCCCTGGGAAACACTTTTTTCCCAGTCTCCTAGAACTAGAACTCAGTCTCAGCCCCAGGCTGAGATGGGTAGCAGCAGGGTACTGAGCAGGGGCGGGATTTAGGCAGACTCCCTAGGGGAGGGAGAAAGCTTTACAATGTAGCTATCAGGAACAGCTGAAACAGACAAGCCCAGGGGAAACGGGACCTCTGATCTGGACCTGGAACCGATACTGGAAGAAACTCCTGGGAAGGTATCAATGTTTGTGAGCTGTCCCAGGATACACATGACATCCTGGGGAGCAGGATGAAGGAGACGACCCAGTCCCAAAGAGCCCATCTTTTTCTGTTGTCTTGGGGGGATGACCTAACTGGGACCATGTCATAGACTTCCCACCCAATCTCAGCGACCAGAAGGATAGTCGGTGTATATCCCTGGAGTTCCATGGCCGGTGGTGGCAGGTGCAGGATCACAGGCACCTTTCAGGCACACTCCTGCTCTTGACGTCCTTTTCCCCAGCCTCCCAGCCCTACAAGTGGTGGATTGCCTCTTGGCAGCAGATACAGAGCCAGGGAGTGGAAAGATGGCTGAGGGCCTACCCAGACTTAGCCTGGTTGCTCATGACTTAGCCTGGTCGCTCATGACGCCCTCACCCCAGGTGTGAAAGGCTGAGATGGTCTTTGAGCTCCTGTGCAGCAACCGCCTGAGGTCTGTGGTCTCTGCATAGAGAGAAGGGATGGAGCAAGGAGGTGCAGAGGGTTCTGCAGGCAAAGGTCATTTCAGGCGATGTTAGCTGTGGCCCCTTCTCACTGTTCCTCAGGCCTGGGTGAGAATGTGGGTTATCCAACGTCCTGTACTCTGGTATAGCTCTGTGTTCCCCTGGGGGCCCTCTCTCTGGATATGATGTATACTCCATGCCAGAGGCAGAGCTGAGGGTGACCAGCCGGGCCCAGAGTGAGAGAGAGAACAGGACTGCGCTTTCTCATGGGTCTTACAGGGCTGTAGTAGGACCTTGGAGGGGTCTTGCCAGGGCCTCCTCTCGGTGCCCCCAAACTCTTGGATCAGATTAACAGGGTTACCTGGGGGTCCCTTTTGTCCCCATCTCTCCTATAGTGGGCAGGGAGTTGCTATCATGTTTTCTGCTTGCTCTCTACCTGAGAGCTACCTAGCTACCTGGCATAGCGTGGGCACAGACATTAGGTTGACTCCACATGAACTCCCAGCTGTGGAGCAGACTGGAATAGAGTGGGCGGTGGAAGCGAGTGTGGCCTTCTGGCAGGTCTGGTGTATACACTGGTGGACAGAGGGTGAGCTATCCCTGTCCTGGGTTTCTGGAATCTTCCTGTGGAATAATGGTGGAAGCCTGGGCCTCGCTCTGCTCCCACATCTGACTCAAGCGACTGGGCAAGGTGCCCAAGACTTGTAGGCACCCCCACCCCTTGAATTCTGTCTAGTTTAGGGCTTGAAGGGACTGGCTTTCTCTTCATGGTTCAGGTTCAGAGACAGGGACCATGGCCCTGGAAATGGGGGCTGGTAACCACTCAGCTCTTGGTGGGTCCTTGGCCTGGTCACTTGCTGTGAGTCTGTGATCTCTGACACACTGATAGGTGGGGCTAAAATGGTTGCTGAGCCTGGGGGACCCTTGTATGGGGGGCTCAGCACTTGCCAGCTACCCCCTCCCTCACTAGTGATTTATGAGAGCCAAGATGTAGCCCTTCCACCCAGTTTTATCTTGTGTTTTTCTCGGTGGTCTCTGGAGGACTTTGTGCTTTAACTTGGGAGCTATCACAGGCTCACAGAGGTGCAAGGTGGACCTAGCTTCTGGGGTCCCTCGTCCCTCTTAAGAGGGATGAAGTTGGTCACCATGAGATGGCAGATCCATTTTATACCTGGGGGCATAAACAGAGGCTCTGCTAGGGGATGTGGTACCTGTGGCAAGTGGAGTCCCAGACCTTGTTGGGGCACGTGAGGTGTGTTCAGGCTGGCACAAGGTGGCTAGACCAAATCCTCTGCAAAGTCTCAGACCAGAGAAGGAAGGAAACAAGAGACCCAAGTCCCCTTGCACACTCCATTGTGCTGGCTCCTTCCTCAGGGAATTCAGGAACTACTGTATCCTTGTTTCAGCCTGGATCTTATCTTTTATCATTGTGTGTTGCTATATCTTCCTGATGTGGCCTTAGGCTGGCTTCCTTCTCCCCAAGCAAGTTTGGTGACCTCTGAGGAAGGGAGAAGATGTCCACTTCCCACCAGGCAAATTCACCTCTGTGGACTTGAGTCCCTCAGTCCCCAGAGGAAGCCCTGCCTTCAGGTCATTCCTGGGAGAGATCAGGGTGACCTCTGGGCCTGAAGGATGCAGGAAGGATGGCTGGGCCCAAAGTTCAAGCAGAGCAGAGAGTCCCACCCCCATGATGGTGGTGGGGCTGTTAGGACAGGTGAGCAGATCGAGGGTCTTATGGTACTTAGTGTTCTGTAGGGAGTGGAGGGTATCCCAGATAGCCGAGGCTCCTGGTATAGACACCAGGCCTGGAGGGGAGGTATAACAGCTTGGGCTGCTAGAGAGAGAGAGCACATACCCCCAAGAGGCAGGATGAGGTGAGGTGCACTTTCAAGGACCAGAAGCTCAGCCTCACAGTACAGGATCCTATACTCTGGACTTGGCCTTAGAGAGAAACTGAGGTTTTAGGTCTTGGTAGGTTTCTCATGAGTTTCCTTCCATAGGGTCATAACTAGCCTGGCACCCTAGCCTCTGGGAGCTGTTCCCCAAATGTCACAGCAGTCTGCTCTCCATATTGGGGTAGTGATCTGATGGACTGACTACTTATAATGTGGCTGCTGTGGTCCTATAGCTCGTGACAGGTCCTTCCTGGACTCAAGACATCTGAGACCTGGGGCATGGGGTCTGGGGGACTACTGTACTGTGAACACATAGGGCTGGAGAGATGGCTCAGAGGTTAAGAGCACTGACTGCTCTTCCAGAGGTTCTGAGTTCAATTCCCAGCAAACCACATGGTGGCTCACAATCATCTGTAATGAGATCTGGTGCCCTCTTCTGGCCTGCAAGCATACATGCAAGCAGAACACTGTATATGTAATAAATAAATAAGTCTTTAAAAAAATATATATATACACAGGTCCACATTAACCACTACTATATATATATGTATATATATATGAACTTTAAATATATATTTTAACTCTATATAATTTTATATACATAATTATATATAAACTTTAAAAATTAGGTTTATTCATCTTATTTTTGGGGGTGAATGTTTTGTCTGCATGTGTGTCTGTACATCACATGCCTGCCTGGTACCTGTGGAGGTCAGGAGGGGGCATCAGATCCCAGAGAACTGGAGTCATGAATAGCTTAGGACCACCACATGGGTGCTGGGACTTGAGCTGAGATCCTCTGCAAGAGCAGAAGTACCCTTAATCACTGGACCATCTCTGCAGCCCTGTGAGCATCCTCTTATCAGAGCAGCTACGTCTCACAAACGACCTATGAGAGCCGTGATGTGGCTCTCCCCACTGGTGTTTCCCTCAGTCATCCATGGAGGGTGTGAATCTTTTCATTTTATTTGTTTTTTGAGACAGGGTTTCTCCATGTAACAGCCCTGGCTGTCCTGAAACTTGCTCTGTAGACCAGGCTGGCCTCGAACTCACTGACATCTGCCTGCCTCTACTTCCCATGTGGTGGGATTAAAGGCGTGCACCACCACTGCCTGACTTGAGGGCCTTGCATCGTAACTCGAGAACTTCCCATGCAATCTTTTTATTTATTTATTTTTTTGGTTTTTCGAGACAGGGTTTCTCTGTGGCTTTGGAGCCTGTCCTGGAACTAGCTCTTGTAGACCAGGCTGGTCTCGAACTCACAGAGATTCACCTGTCTCTGCCTCCCAAGTGCTGGGATTAAAGGCGTGTGCCACCACCGCCCAGCTCTTCCCATGCAATCTTAAGGGCTGCAAACATGGAGAGGGTGCAGGCTACAGCTCCCAGGAGCTGCAAGGGGTTGGTATTGGGGTAGGGGTGGGCTATGGATCTGAGGCACACAGGCTTAGTGTAGGGGCATTTGATGCATGCCCTGGTTGTTGGGGGAGGGGACACCAAGGATCCCGTAGATCAGGGGTCAGAGGTTCTTGTAAATGGACCCAAATGAATGTTGGGGATTGATTTTGGGAACAGTACATTCCCTTAACTGCTGAGCCATCTATTCAGATGCAACAAGTCTGGCTTTGTTAGCAGAGAGGCAGCCTGTGGCCCTTTCGTGGAGGTAACTCTGTGGTTCTTCTGAGGAGTGAACACTTTAAACAACTTGACGACGCTCAGGACTTGAGTGTGAGAGTACAATAGGGGAGGAACTTGAGAAAACACAGACCCTCGGATTCAGGAATGTCATAGGGTCTGTGGATCTCAGGAGTCCCGGGATGCTGCCCATAAGACCCACGGTAGTGCAAGAGTGTGCAAGGGAACAGCTGCCTTCAACTTGTCCAACCGCCATTTGCTGTCTTCGAACCCTAAGAATGTGTGAAAGGACCCGGAAGAGCAGAGAACTGGGGATTGGATGAAGGTCTTGTGCTATGAAGAGTGGGATGTGGGGTGGAGCTAAAATGGTTGTCATGGTGATCATGCCACTCTCTTCATGCTGCCCTGGATGCTGCAGAGTTCTGGGCCCTTGTTTCTTGAGCACTGAAGACTTGGGGCTCACCTACTAGCCAATGGACCGGGGACAGGTGGGTTTCCAGCAAGATGTACTTGCTGACTTCAGGGTTACCAGGGTTCATCTTCTCCCCCCACCTTCTCTTTCAGCTTCCTCCCACCTCTCCTTTCCTCCCTCCCAGTGTCCCTCCCATGCCCAGGTCACAATTCAATTGTCCTTACTGTTCTCTGGGGCATCGCTCTACTGGGCTTGTCCTTGTAGATGAGACCGAGACCAGAGGTCACAGTATGAGTAAAGGACTGTGTGATGTTCCCCAGATTGGCCATGACTCCCCCTAGCAGGAAGAGCAGAGAGGGACCAGCAGCAGTGTGCAAGGTTGATGGTCCCACTGGTAATGCTATTGGAGGGGCCAGGCATGGTCAGGGACTTGACACACAGGGATGCCCACTTGGTATAAAGCCCCTCGACCCTCAGGTTCATATGAGGGTTCTTTGCCAAAGTGGGTGCATTTTGTGGACCCACCCTTGACCTGGAATAGGGGTGTGAACTGTTCAGTGCCTAAGTTGAGGACCCTAGCTGGTGTTGAGCAGTGGGGGCTGGTGTTAAACAGCAGGAGCCCCGAGAACTTGCTGGGCTTCTGCAGACCCAGCAGGTTCTTCCTGCGTCAACCACAGTAAACCAAAGCCATAGCCACAGCTAGAGCCACAGCTCAGGCAGGCAGGTGCCCACAGGCAGCTTGTCCTCTTTAGGTTGTTCTGCATTCTGGGGAAGGGCAGCAGGGGAGGGGCGCCAGCTAAGTCTTTTTGGGAGCAATGAGTGGTAGGGGGACTTTGTCACAACCTTAACCCCTTGGCCAGTTGATGGGGCCATGTGGGGCTGGGAACTAGGTGCAGCATGATCAATTGCTAGGAAAAAGTCCAGGAGCTGAGTATATGGGGCAAAATTACAAATCCTCGCACCCACTAGGCTAAATTAGGAGGAACTCTATGAGTTCAGGGTAAACTCAGGCAACATTGTAGCTTCTAGACCAGCTCAGGCTGCAGAGACTGTCTCCAAAACAAACGGTAAGCGGCTGGAGAGAGGGCTCAGCTGTAAAGAGCACTGCTCTTGCAGAGGACCCAAGCATCCAGGCAGCTCACAACTGTCTGCAGCTCCAGCCTCAGTCTGTAAGCGACAACCTCTTCTGGTTTTCATGGGCACCAGGTACACAAATGATGCAAAGGCACAAACAGCAAAACACCCACACACATAAAAAAATGATTATAATCCTGGGATTTATGACATAGAAGCAGGAGACCCAAGAGTTCACGGCTGGCCTGAGCTATATGAGTCCTTGTCTCAAAAACACAAGCAAAAATTAACAATAAAACCAGCCAAAAAGAAAAGTAGCTGAGAGATGGCTCGTCACTAAAGCGCTTGCTGGGGCATAAACATGAAGGTCTGAGTATCTCTTTCTAGACAGACAGAGACAGGAGAATCCCTGGGGTTCGCTGGTCTAGCTCAATCTGTGAGTTCCTGGTTTAATAAGAGATCCTGTCTCAAAGAATAAAGTGGAGAGTGACTGTCCTCTGATCTGTGCACACAGTAATATATACAAATAAATCAATAAATAAAAAAACTAATTTTGTGAGCCATGGTTTTGGACTGAGTTCCTTCACTAGGTTTTAGAATGGTATCAGTCAGGACCCAGGCTTACCATGTGCCTGAGATTGGCCTTGAACTCCCGAAGCTCCTACCTCTACCTCCTAAGTGATGAGATTGATTACAGGTGTGTGCTACCTTGCCCACCTTTGTTAGGAAAAGCTTTCTTTCTTTCTTCCTTTCCTGACTTCCTTTCTTTCAGTTCTGGGGATTGAACCTGGGGCTTCATGCATGTAAAGCAAGCACTCTACCACTGATACTACTGAGTGACAGCCCCAACTTTTTTTTTCCTTTAAAAAGTTTTAATATAAAAAAAAAAGAAAAAAGTTTTAATATAGATTCAAATACAAGCATGGAAAGAGAAGTGTGGGGAGGGTTTGTATATATTCTAGTGTGAGCATAAAATTCTTAATGAAGAGTACAATTTGTTTTTTGGTTTTTTTTTTTTGTTTTCAAGACAGGGTTTCTCTGTAGCTTTGGAGCCTGTCCTGGAACTAGCTCTTGTAGACCAGGCTGGCCCCAAACTCACAGAGATCTGCCTGCCTCTGCCTTCCGAGTGCTGGGATTAAAGGTGTGTGCTAACACCGCCTGGCTACCCTTAAACATTTTTATTGGTTATATGGATGCTGAGAATTAAACCTGGAAACCTGGATTCTCTGGAAGAGTAGCAGTTCTTTAATGAGGAACCATCTCTCTAATCTCTCTAGCTCTGAAATGAAAACAAATAAATCTTTTTTTTTTTTTTTTTTTTAGAGCCATAGCCAGGTGGTGGTAAATGCCTTTAATCCTAGCACTTGGGAGGCAGAGGCAGGTGGATCTCTGTGAGTTTGAGACCAGTCTGGTCTACAAAGCGAGTTCCAGGACAGCTAGGGCTACACTGAGAAACCCTGTCTCGAAGAAAAGAAAAAAGAAAAAGAAAAGAAAAGGAAAAAGGAAAGAAAGAATCACATTTCATTGTTCTCACAATGGCTATATGTATGATTTTGAAGTTACACTAGCCAAAGAGTTTACAATTAAGAACATTTCCACTGCCTTTTATCTAAGAAAGTTCACTGAGATTGTCAGTGGTGTGTGAGGCGCATCTTACAGGTGATACTGGGAGATAAGATTGTAAACAGCTTGGGAAAGCGCAAAGGGAAAAACCTTCAAGACTTCTTTTGAAAGCAAACGTGTTCAAACTCTCACTTGTGAGATTCTCAGAAAGGTACAGTTGGTAGATGAGAAAGACGTCTCCTAAACTCGGAGATCACAAACATTCTGACCTTTAGCACGAGTCGTTGCCCTTTTAACGTTTTTCAAAAAAAGGTTTATTTATTTTATGTGTATGAGTGGTTTGCCTGCCTGTGTGTTCGTGTGCCACGTGAGTACCTGGTGCCTTCGAGGTCAGAAGGGGGTGTCGGATCCCTGGAACTGGGGTTACAGACGGAGGATCAGCGCCACCATATGGCTGCCAGGAACTGAACTCGAGGTTTGAGAGAGCAAAGAGTTCTCTTAACCACCAAGTCATCTTCCTAGACATATTTGAACATTTTTGTTTGAAACATCTTTCAAGAAAAGAATACAGTCCCTGTGGGTAGTCATCACTGTGATTTTTGTTAGCTGTGTTGACATTTTTGACTCTTAGGCAGTGGCGGCATAGGCCTTTAGTCTCCGCACTCGAGATCTACAGAGCGAGTTCCAGGACAGCCAGGGAAACTCTGTCTCGAAAAAACAAAACAAACAATTCTTGACTCTCAGTGCGTGGGACGCCTAACCCTGGTCAAGAGCTCCCTTCCTTTCTCTTGTCCTCTGAGGTTTCTGTCACTCCAGCTCCCCTGGGCTGGCTCAGGGTTGATGGGAGGCTGAGTTGAGGCTCGCCAGTGATCCTTGGAGGTCAATGACGGTGACTAGAATGGTTGGCTGTGTGTGATCCACCAAAGTTATAACAGTCTTGGGAAAGGCTTAGTATGCATCCACACCTTTTACACACACACACACACACACACACACACACACGCGCGCGCGCGCGCACGCACGCTTTCACTTACCCATGATGCAGCTGCTTGTCAGATCTGTAACCACATTGTTCTATTTTACTATTTTGAGAGACTCTCAAGAATCATTTTCCAGAATCCCTGTGTGTGTTGTGAACAACACCCACGTCTGGAAAATCCCCAGTAGGTGGCTCTTATCTGGGTACCCTAGACACATCTCTGTTGAATCAGCATGTAAACTCTATAACTTTACTCTAGAAAAGGACTCCATGGAATTGTGGTCACCTGAAGAGGCAGAGAGAAGGCTGTGACATCATCCAGCAAGCAATAGTTATGAGCAGCCAGGCGTGGTGGTGCGCGTCTCTAATCCCAGCACTCAAGAGGCAACGACAGGCAGGAGGATCTCTGTGGGTTTAAGGCCAGCCAGTTCCAGGACAATTAGAATTATATAGAGAAATCCTGTTTCAAAAAAAAAAAAAGCTATAGATAGATATTTTGTTTTAGAGAATTGCTAGTTCCTGGGTATTTGCCTCCTGGCATTTTTTTTTTTTTTTGAGAGTAGTTATTTTTGCAGCTAGCTGAAGTTAAAGGATTGCATGCAGGGCTATGGTGGTGCATGCTTTTAATCCCAGGACTGGTGAGGCAGAGGCAGGTGGATCTCTGTGAGTTCGAAGCCAGTCTGATCTAGAGAGCGAGTCCTGGCATAACCAGGGCCACACAAAGAAGCCCTGTCTCAAAAAACAAACAAACGAAAGGGTTGCATTATGATTAATCTCCTACCATGTAAAAGTTTAAATTCTGTATCAAGACTATATGAAAATGAACTTGCTGTGGGTCTCTGAGTGGCGATACATACACCATCAACGACAGCTACGCTTCTCTTTACAGCCATAGCTTCACTAGGAGATGCGGATGTGCAGAGGTAATGATATTATTTCTTTTTTTTTTGTAGTCTAGATTTTAGTTTTTTTTTTTAAGATTTATTTATTTATTATGTATACAACATTCTGCCTGCATGTATGCCTGCACACCAGAAGAGGGCGCCAGATTTCATCATAGATGGTTGTGAGCCACCATGTGGTTGCTGGGAATTGAACTCAGGACCTCTGGAAGAACAGCCAGTGCTCTTAACCTCTGAGCCATCTCTCCAGCCCTAGATTTTAGTTTTTAAAGTTTATAAATTCAAAATTATTCACACAAATTTAAAATTCTTCCTTGCTCTTTTCTCTAAAATTTTACAACTTATAATCTTTCCTTTGAATTATGAGAAATACATGTAAGGTCCTGAGTTGCTTATATAGTCTTTAAGGCATTAACTTTAGAGGAATTTTTTTTTTATTAAAAAAATGAGAATGGGAAGATGGCCCAGTGGTTAAGATCAAATGCTGCTCTCACTAAGGACCTGAGTTTGATTTCCAGCACGCATGTCAGACAGCGCACAACCACCTATAACTCCAGATCTAGTAAGGCTGGGGGCTTTAACCAGCATGGACATTCATGTGTATTTCCCCACACACATATATAATTCTAAAAACTAATAAAATAAACTTTTTATAAAAAATTGGGTTCGAGACCAGCCTGGTCTACAAGAGCTAGTTCCAGGACAGGCTCCAAAGCCACAGAGAAACCCTGTCTCGAAAAACCAAAAAAAAAAAAAAAAAAAAAAAAAATTGGGCTGAATCTCTGTGAGTTCAAGTCTATCCTGGTCTACACGGCAAGTTCCAGGACAGCTAGGGCTGCACAGAGAGACCCTCTCTCAAAACCAAAAACAACGAAATAGGGCTGGGGTGATAGTTCAGTCAGCAAAGTATTTGAATCGCAAGCATGAGGACTTGTGTTTTGTCCCCAGAACTCACATCAAAATCCAGGCATGGTGGCAGACGTCTAGAGTTCACTGGGCAGCTAGCCTAGCCTAACCAGCAAGACTCAGGCTACTGAGAGACCTTGCTTCAAAAACTAAGGGAGCCAGTGCCTGAGGAGTAATACTTGGTGCTCACCTCTGACCTCCATATATACGGGCACACACATGACTCTTCATACATACAAACATTCACACAAACATACACATTATAATTTCCTTTCCAATCTAAACAAGTAGCCCAGGCTAATCTTAAGCTCACGATATAGTTGCCGATGACTTTGAACTCCTGATCCCCTGCCTCTACCTCACCGAGATGGCGCAGTTTTACATCTGTGGTTTGGTGTTTATTTTCTGGGTGCATCTTCTCTCAACCTTCATCAACTGAGTCACTCCAGATCCATGCGGCCCCGGGAAGCCCTTTGTGTTGTTCTTGTTACCATTAGCCTGAAGGTGAGCATCTCCAGGGCTGGCTAACCCAGCATGAGCCTGGTGTCTAGACCTTGGGCATTTGCTGAGTGGGAGACTAAGTACGAGCATGGTAAAATGTGGTTATCTCTGGTTGTAGGATTAAGAATAATTTTCACCAGGTTTTGGTGGTGCGTGCTTGCAATCTCAACACTTGAAAGACAAGCAAGAGGATTAATGATTAATGTGAGTTCAAGGGCAGCCTGGACTACATCATGAGATCCTGGCTCAAAATACTTGCACGAACAAAAGATTTTTATTCTCTCCTTTATATGTTACAATGAATGTGCAGCTAATATTACTCCTCAAAGCAAAAAAACGCTTTTAAAAATGTTTTATATTTTAAGGATTTACTTTAGTGTACTTTAATGGGTCTGTGTATCACCCTCCCCAAACACACACCCCCAGTCCAGAAGAGGCCATCAGATCCTCTGGAAATGGAGTTTCAGGCAGTTGTGCGCTGCCCAGCATAGGTCCTGGGAACGGAACTCAGGTTCTCTAGAAGAGCAGCCAGTGCTCTTAGCTGGTAAGCCTTCTCACTCCCTTTTAATGACCTTGTATTCATTGAGTATGCTTGCGAGTGTGCGTGTGTGCGTGTGTGTGTGTGTGTGTTTGTGTGTGTGTAGGCATGCTTATGTCACAGTGTATGTATGGAGGTTCGGAGGAGTGCTTATGAAGTCTGTTCTCTCCTTCCACCATTCAGGCTATCAGGCTTGGTGACAAATGTTTTTACCCACTGAGCCACCTCTCGCCAGCCCTACCCACATCCTCCATTGTCTGTCTTTCCTTCCTTCCTTCCTTCCTTCCTTCCTTCCTTCCTTCCTTCCTTCCTTCCTTCCTTCCTTCCTTCCTTCCTTCCTTCCTCTCTTCCTCTCTTCCTTCCTCCCCCCCTCTTTCTTTCGTTGTACTATGGGTTGAACCAAGGGCCTTGGGCACAC
Source organism: Chionomys nivalis (assembly GCF_950005125.1). Classification (NCBI taxonomy): domain Eukaryota; kingdom Metazoa; phylum Chordata; class Mammalia; order Rodentia; family Cricetidae; genus Chionomys; species Chionomys nivalis. Next base: position 101,470,975 of record NC_080092.1, read on the forward strand.
ATCCTAGGCTAGTTCTATCACTAAGCTACTTTCTCAGCCCCCAGTCTCACGGAGTTGCCAGACTGGCCTGTAGGCCAAGTTAGTCTTGAACTTCTGATTCTACTGCCTCAGCCTTCTGGATATCTGGAAGGACAGGTCTGGCTCACCAGTTATGGCTTGCCCTCCTTTTTAAATGCCCTGATGGTCTTCTCTCTGACTTTCTGGGATTTCTGCACAGATCTCTGGGCCGTCCACAGCAGCTACCCCTTTAAGACCATGGACTGCCGGGAAAGCTGTGAAAGGAACAAGAGATGGGCTCACACAGAGAGGCACACTCTAGGGTCCTCTATCCTGAGCTGGGCACGAACCTGCAGCCCAGGTGGGAGAATGGGTGGTCAAGGGTCTGAGTCCTTTCCTGGGGGAAGGGGCAGATCTAGGTTTTGGCACAGGGTCCTCAGGTTGAGTCCAGACAGAGGCCAGGCTGAACTTCAAAGATAATGTGCAGGCCTGGGGCCCCCTCAGATGTGAGGACCAGGGTTATCACCTACCTGCCTTATCACAACCACTCTTCTGTTTTGTGGTATCTTGTTTTTTCCCTTGCAAGAAAACCAAGATACTCATTCTTGACTCTGAGTTGAAATGCTCTTTCCTTTTGTCTGCTTACAGCAAAACACACTCTGACATTTTCTGCAAGTTCATGAGTTGCACGGAGAGCCCTGGGCTCATAGACCTCATCCTGTTTCTCGCTGAACAGGGCCTGTTGACAAAAGCTACAATTAAATATGGTTTCACACACTCTGGTGGTAGCGTCTGAATGAGTGTAAAATCCCTGTTGACTGGGTCTGTGAACTGGATCTGCAGGGGGCTCAGAATCTCCCCCAAATACAAGCATGGTGGTATACACTTGTGACCCTAACACTTGGGATGCAGAGGTCAGGAGTTCAAGGTCATCTTTGGTTGTCTACTGAAGGAAGTCTGGGCTTCTCCCTGTCTTCTCCTCCTCACCCTACCCTGTGAAATTTCTGCTTAAACTGTTGATTTATCTATTTATGTCTGTGGTTACAACATCCTCAGCTGCACAAATTTTACGTCTTCAGAACATATGTTTTCTTTTTTGAAATTGTTTTTATTAAGCCATATTCTATGCTCCCCTCCCCTCCACTTCTACCCTCTCCCATGGTCCCCATGCTCCCAATTTACTCAGGAGATCTTGTCTTTTTCTACTTCCCATGTAGATTAGATCCATGTATGTCTCTCTTAGGGTCCTCTTTGTTGTCTAGGTTCTCTGGAATTATGATTTGTAGGCTGGTTTTTCTTTGCTTTATATCTAAAAGCCACTTATGAGTGAGTACATATTGTATTTGTCTTTCTGGGTCTGGGTTACCTCACTCAATATGATGTTTTCTAGATCCATCCATTTGCCCACAAATTTCAAGATGTCATTAATTTTTTTCTGCTGTGTAGTACTCCATTGTGTAAATGTACCACATTTTCCTTATCTATTCTTCAGTCAAGGGGCATTTAGGTTGTTTCCAGGTTCTGGCTATGGCAAACAATGCTGCTATGAACATAGTTGACCACATGTTCTTGTGGCACAATTGAGCATCCTTTGGATATATACCCAAAAGTGGTATTGCTGGGTCTTGAGGAAGGTTGTTTCATAATTTTCTGAGAAATTGCCATACTGATATCCAAAAGGGTTGTACCACCTTGCACTCCCTTCAGCAATGTAGAAGTGTTCCCTTTTCCCCACAACCTCTCCAGCACAAGTTGTCATCAGTGTTTTTGATCTTGGCCATTCTTACATGTGTAAAATGGAATCTCAGAGTTGTTTTGCATTTCTCTGATGACTAAGGATGTTGAGTATTTTCTTAAGTGTCTTTCAGCCATTTTAGATTCCTCTGTTGAGAGTTCTCTGTTTAGGTCTGTACCCCATTTTTTATTGAATTATTTGTTCTTTTGATGACCAATTTCTTGAGTTCTTTGTATATTTTGGAGATCAGACCTCTGTCTGATGTGGGGTTGGTGAAGATCTTTTCCCATTCTGTAGGCTGCCATTTTGTCTTGTTGACCATGTCCTTTGCTTTACAGAAGCTTCCCAGTTTCAGGAGGTCCCATTTACTAATTGTTTCTCTCAGTGTCTGTGCTGCTGGGGTTCTATTTAGGAAGTGCCATTTTGTCCTGTGCCAATGTGTTCAAGTGTACTTTCCACTTTCTCTTCTATGAGTTTCAGTGTGGTTGGCTTTAAGTGGAGATCTTTGATCCATTTGGGCTTGAGTTTTGTGCATGGTGATAGATATGGATCTATTTTCATTCTTCTACATGATGATATCCAGTTATGTCAGCACCATTTGTTAAATATGCTTTCTTTTTCCATTTTATATTTTTTCCTTCTTTGTCAAAAATTAGGTGTTCGAAGTGTGTGTATTGGTATCCGGGTCTTTGATTTGGTTCCATTGGTCCTCCTGTCTGTTATTATGCCAATACCAGGCTGTTTTCAGTACTGTAGCTCTGTAGTAGAGTTTGAAGTCAGGGATTGTGATGCCTCCAGAAGTTCCTTTATTGTACAGGATTGTTTTGGCTATCTTGGGGTTTTTTGCTTTTCTATATGAAGTTGAGTACTGTTCTGTCGAGGTCTGTGAAGGATTTTGCTGGGATCTTGATGGGCATTGCACTGAATCTGTAGATTGCTTTGGATAAGATTGCCATTTTTACCATGTTAATTCTACCTATCCAAATGCATGGGAGATCTCTCCACTTTCTGGTGTCTTCTTCAATTTCTTTCTTCAAGATTTAAAGCTCTTGTCAAAGTTCTTCCACTTGTTTGGTTAGAGTTACTCTAAGATATTTTATGTTATTTGTGACTATTGTGAAAGGTGATGTTTCTCTGATTTCTTTCTCAGCCCGTTTTATCATCTGTGAACAGGAGGGCTACTGATTTTATTGAGTTAATCTTGTATCCTGCTACATTACTGAAAATGTTTTTTTTTTTTTTTTTTTTTTAAGATTTATTTATTCATTAAGTATACAGCAATCTGCCTGCATGTTTGCCTGCAGGCCAGAAGAGGGCACCAGATCTCATTACAGGTGGTTATGAACCACCATGTGGTTGCTGGGAATTGAACTCAGGAATTTTGGAAGAGCAAGCAGTGCTCTTAACCACTGAGCCATCTCTCCAGCCCATTACTGAAAGTGTGTATGAGTTGTATAAGTTCCTTGGTAGAATTTTTAGGGTCGTTTATGTAAACTATCTTATTACCTGCAAATAGTGAGAGTTTGACTTCTGCTCTTCCAATTTATATCCCTTTTGATCTCCTCTTGTTGTCTTATTGCTCTAGATAGGACCACAAGAACTATATTAAATAGATATGAAGAGAGTGGACAACCTTGTCTTTTCTTGATTTCAATGTGATCACTTTGAGTTTCTCTGTTTAGTTTGATGTTGGCTTGCTGTATATTGTCTTTATGTTTAGGTATGTTCCTTGTATCCCTGCTCTCTCCAAAACCTTTATCATGAAGGGATGCTGTGTTTTGTTGAAGGCTTTTTGAGCTTCCAATGAGATGATCATGTGCTTTTAAAAGTTTTGTTTATATGGTGGATTACATTGACATATTTTTTTAAAAATATTTATTTATTTATTATGAATACAATATTCTTTCTATGTGTATGCCTGCAGGCCAGAAGAGGGCACCAATATTGACATGTTTTTGTATGTTAAACCATTCCTGCATCTCTGGAATGAAGCATACTTGGTCTTGGTGAATGATTTTTCTGATGTGTTCTTGGATTTGGTTTGCCAGTATTTTATTGAGTATTTTTGCATCAATGTTCATAAGGGAGATTGGTCTTTAAATCTGTTTCTTAGTAATGTTTTTGTGTAAATGTGGTTTGGATATCAGGGTAATTGTAGCTTCATAAAAAGAGTTTGACAATGTTCCTTCTGTTTCTATTGTGTGGAACAATTTGAGGAGTATTGGTTATTAGTTCTTCAATGAAAATCTTGTAGAATTCTGAGCTGAAACCATCTGGCCCTGGGCTCTGTTTTTGCTTAGGAGACTTTTGATGACTCTTTCTATTTCTTTAGCAGTTATAGGTCTATTTAATTTACTTATCTGGTCTTAATTTAATTTTGGTAAGTGATATTTATCCAGAAAATTGTCTATTTTCTTTAAGTTTTCCAATTTTATGGAGTACAGGTTTTTGAAATATGACCTAATGATTCTCTGGATTTCCTTTGTGTCTGTTGTTTTGGCCTCCTTTTCATTTCTGTTTTTGTCAATTTGGATATTCTTTCTCTGCCTTTTGGCTAGTTTGAATAAATATTTGTTTATTTTGTTGATTTTCTCAAAGAACCAACTCTTTGTCTCATTGATTCTTTGTATTGTATTCTTTGTTTCTGTTTTGTTGATTTCGGCTCTCAATTTGATTATTTCCTACCATTTAGTCCTCCTGAGTGAGTTTGCTTCTTTTTTTTCTAAAGTTTTCAAATATTCTGTTAACTCACTAGTGTGGGATTTTTTCAGCTTCTTTATGTAGGCATTAAATGCTATGCACTTTCCTCTTAATACTGTTTTCATTGTGTCCCATAAATTTTGGTATGCTGTGTGGTCATTTTCATTGAATTTTAGGAAGTCTTTAATTTTTTCCTTGACCCATTGATGATTCAGGTGAGCACTGTTTAATTTCCATGTGTTTGTGGGCTTTCTGAAATTAGTATTGCTGTTGAATTCTAATTTTAATCCATGATGATCCGATAAGATACATGGGGTTATTCCAATTTTTTTTGTATCTATTGAGGTTTGCTTTGCTATTGAGTATGTGATCAGTTTTTGAGAAGATTCCATGAGGTACTGAGAAAAAGGTATATTCTTTTATGTTTGGATGGAATATTCTATAGATGTCTGTTAAGCCCATTTGATTCATAACGTCTGTTAGTTCCCTTATTTCTCTGTTAATTTTCTGTCTGACAGACCTGCCCAGTGGTGAGAGTGGAGTGTTAAAGTCTCCCACTATTAGTGTGTGGGGTTTAATGCATGATTTAAGCTTCAGAAGTGTTTCTTTTACATAAGAAGGTGCCCTTGTATTTGGGGCATAGACTTTAGTATTGAGATTTCCTCTTGATGGATTTTCTCTGTGACTAATATGAAATGTCCTTCTTTGTCTCTTTTGATTCATTTTAGTTTGAAGTCTATTTTGTTAGATATTAAGATAGCTACACCAGCTTGTTTTTTAGGTCCATTTGATCGGAATATTTTCCCCAACTCTTTACACTGAGGTGATGTCTGTCTTTTATGTTGAGGGATGAATTATGTTTTTGTATCCAATCTGTTAGCCTGTGTGTCTTTTTATAGATGAGTTGAGTCCATTTATATTAAGGGATATTAATGACCAGTGATTGCTAGTTCTTTATATTAGTTTTTGTTGTTGGTGATGTTATTGTGTGTGTTCTTCCTTTCTTGGGAATTTGCTGCTGTGAGATTATCTATTGTCTGTGTTTTTGTGAATGTAGCTAACTTCCTTGGGTTGGAATTTTCCTTTCAATATTTTGTGTAGGGCTGGGTTTGTGGCTGGCTATTAGTTAAATCTGGTTCTATCATGGAATATCTTTTTTTGTCCATGTATGGCAACTGAAAGTTTTGCTGGGTATAGTAGTCTGGGCTGGCATCTGTGGTCTCTTAGTATCTGCATAATTCTTGACCAGGACCTTCTGGCTTTCATTGTCTCCAATGAGAAGTCCCGTGTAATTCTGGTAGGTCTGCCTTTATATGTTACTTGGCCTTTTTCCTTTGCAGCTCTTAATATTCTTTCTTTATTCTCTATATTTAGTGTTTTGATTATTATGTGGTGAGGGGAATTTTTTTGTTCCAATCTGTTTGGTGTTCTGTAAACTTCTTGTATATTCATATTTATATCTTTCTTTAGGTTGAGAAAAATGTCTTCTATAATTTTGCTGAATATATTTTCTGTGCTTTTGAGTTGGACCTCTTTTCCTTCTTCTATCCCTATTATTCTTAAATTTGGTCTTTTCATGATGTCCCATATTTCATGGATATTTTGTGTTAAGCTTTTTTAGATTTAATATTTTCTTTGACCAATGAGTCTATTTCCTCTATTGTATCTTCAACGCTTGAGATTCTCTCTTCCATCTCTTTGTTGTTTTTTTTTTTTCGAGACAGGGTTTCTCTGTGGTTTTGGAGCCTGTCCTGGAACTAGCTCTTGTAGACCAGGCTGGTCTCGAACTCACAGAGATCCGCCTGCCTCTGCCTCCCGAGTGCTGGGATTAAAGGCGTGCGCCACCACCGCCCGGCTTCTCTTCCATCTCTTGTATTCGTCTGTTTATGCTTTTGTTTGTGGTTCCTGATTGTTTTCTCATGATTTCTGTGTCCAGAATTGTTTACACCGACTCTGTTAGAAAATATTCTTAACACCAGAGCCCAGAAGACATTGGGTCTGTTGGGACTGGAGTTACAGATGGTTGGGAACCTCCATGTGGCTGCTAGGAATTGAACCCTGGTCCCTGGAAGAGCAGCCAGTGCTCCTCACCTCTGACCTCTGCAGACCCAGTCTCCAATTCCTTATATTTTTGGTAATGACTCCTACACTTGTTTGTGCCCTGGCTTGAGTGCTGCCCCTAAGAGTGACTGCAAAGTTGACTTTTGATGGTGTGTTTTAAGAGCTTAGATGTCTGAGTATCTATTCTGTCCTGAAGTTGTATAATTTTGTTGAATATGACTGTCCAGGGATCAAGTTCTTGACCCCCAGTATTTAATTACTCAGTTGTCCTCATCATGAGGAGCTTGGCACCATCTGGGTCTGGAATCTCCTCACTATTTGGCTGTTCTCATAGGCTGAACCCAAGCAACACTCACCCTCCCCTTTCACCTGGCGCCCCAAGGTGCCTTGCCCCATAGGAGCTCTCCGCTTGCTTCTGACCCTTCCCTTCCCTTACTCTCCATTGGCTGCTACCTCTTGGCCAGGTTCTTGTATCAAAGTATAACATTAACAAAGAGGCTTGGAGGAAGAGAGGAAGAGGAGGGGAAGGGGTGTGGTGGTGTGTGATTGGTGGCTTCCCTTCATCCTGGGATGCCTTAGGCTGAGGTCTGTTTCAGGATGCTGATCTCGTGAAATTCTCAAAAGGAAGGGGTTGTGGGGGGAAAGTCCTCCCCTGTGGGTGAGGCTTCCCCTGAGGTTTTTTTCCCCCCATGTAATCTACTCCCTTGTCTGTCCAAACCTGGGTGGCTGAAGGCTTATTGCTCTATGGCGGTGTTGCATCCAGCATCTTGGTTAATCTTTATGGCATCCAATCACTGCATTGTCCCATGTTACATATGAAGGACCCACATCCTTGAGAGACGCCTCCCCAAAGCCCCAAGGGCCAAAAATAAGGCTTATGTGTGGAGTAGCCAAGATCTAGAACCAGAAGTAAGCAAGCCCCTGGTGGTACTGCCCTTGGCTGAGTCCCAAGCCATAGATGTCTCCACTTCCTGCAGGGAGGTGGGAGTCACAGAATTTAACACAGTGGGGCCGGAATTCAGACCAAGCACACACTGTTGTCACTGGAGTCACCAGAATATTACCCAACATGCAAAACTCATAGTGGTGCTCACTAAGTGGGTGCTTCTGAGGCTGGGTGGGGACCGGGACGTAATTGAAAGACTCATTCCCATGTACCATACCATCCAGGCCTCAATGAAGACAAAGAGGAGAATTGTGGGGAGCTCAACACATGAGAGCAGGGTCACGGGAAGGATCATGGGGTCCTGAACATGCAGGGGTCAGGAGGACGACCATGAAGTGAAAGCCCTGAGCAAGCATGGCTAGGAGGAGGGAGAGGAGCCTGGCGGTTCAGTTCTGTGGACACACGGCCTGTTGTTGCCGGGTGGAGTCTGGCAAGCCATGTTTCATATCACAAGACCTCTGAGGTGGGCTTGTGGGCGACTAGTCTGCTTATCTTTCAGGAAGTTGCTTCTGAATTGAGAGGAGGAACCAGAGTAGAGTAGCTTCTCTGACAGGAGCTGAGGGTCTGGAACAGCTTAGCTGATGTCAGCGAGCCTTGGCAACCAAACCAGCACTTGAAGAGAAGTAGACTCCCACCTATGTAATTCACTAATTCACAATAATCAGGCCCCTTTGTCAAATCAGCAAGACCCTGGTGGCATCCGCTGTATGTGTGGATGTGCCCTTGGCTGAGCCCCAAGCCATAGATGTCTCAACTTCCTTTAGGGAGGTGGAGAGCACAGAAATTAGCCTCCTAGGCTCTGTCCCCTTGCTGATCCTTTGCTCTCTGTGTGGAAGGCTGTGCCAGAAGGAGACTTCTGTCACTGCACAGGGCACAGCTGCCAACATGGTCGCTTTGCAATGCGATAGGAGCATTTGTATATATGACATCTTGACGGTGAAGGGTGTTTGACAGCACCAGCCTTATACACTGACCAGGCTTGAGGACCTCAGGATGTCAGTTGTGCCCAGCCTGTTCCCCAGGACCCCACACCTGTGTTCTTTTGCCTTTCCTGGTCACTGCTGGCTGGTGGGGCTAAGTGTAAAGGACTCGGCTACAGCCATCCAGGCCCACAGATGCTGCCTGGGGTCAAGCTCTTCTAGATGTAGACTAGTATCTTCTAGACAGTATCGTCTAGATCTGCAGAGGGTTGGTGGCCTCCAGATGCTGAGGAGCAGAGCTGATGCAGAGAGAGCACTAAGTGATGGCAGACATCACTGCGAAAAAATGGGATACTTGGGTATTGCTGGTTTTTACTGTGTTCTTTTCTTTTTTTTTATTGTTTATTTATTTATTAAAGATTTCTGCCTTCTCCCCGCCACCACCTCCCATTTCCCTCCCTCTCCCCCATCAAGTCCCCCTCCCTCATCATCCCTAAGAGTAATCCGGGTTCCCTGCCCTGTGGGAAGTCCAAGGACCACCCACCTCCATCCAGGTCTAGTAAGGTGAGCATCCAAACTGCCTAGGCTCCCACAAAACCAGTACGTGCAGTAGGATCAAAAACCCATTGCCATTGTTCTTGAGTTCTCAGTAGTCCTCATCTTACTGTGTTCTTTTATCCAAATGTTGTCTTCTTATTCATGGACAAGTAAACTTATAAATTAAATAAATTTATTGACTTCTGACCTGTATTTTGTTCAGTAATCATTTCCTTGCAGTTCGTAGTTCTCTATCATTTACTTGTGAGATGTCTTAAAGCATGCAGCTGACAGCACTTGCTTTGTCTCTATGACTTACGCTGGCGGGCGGGTGCAGACAGCCTTGGGGCTCACTGGAGGCCTCTGGACTTGCGGCTGTCTTAACCAGGCTCTCTTCATGCTGATGGAGGACTCTCTGTGGATGACCCCAGCTGAGCAAAGCCCTCTCCACGAAGGCCTGTAGTGAGGGCCAACCAACACGGGACTGATGTCTCTCTTCTGAGATGTTAGGGGTAGAGCAGGCCTTGGAGCTGGGTCAGCCCAGCAAGGTCTGGATGGAGGACAGAGGGTCTGAGTATAGGTTTAGACAGAAGCCTCAATCAAGGTTGAAAATGCACATTTCCCAGTGAGGTTGGTGACGCTGTCTAGGAGGCCACCTAGATCCAGGACGGTGGCCCAGACAGATGGGACTTGGGGCAGCAAGTGAGAGGTACCCTACAGAGGGACAAAGGTTGCTGGGGCTTATTAAACAGAGGCCTTAGCTGCCCAAGGGGTTTTAACCTTGTAAGATCCAGGTCCCTGTGACCCTTGACCCGGGTTCTGTCTACACAGCATGTTGGGCACTGACAGCCCCAGTGACATACATGGCTCTTCAGCCTCTGGGGCTCCTGGGACTCATTTGGGCTTTGCTGTCACTAGTGTCGAGGTGCACAGCCTCTATGGGGGCCATGGTGGTATCTTGGGGAGCAGAGGTCAACCCAGGTAAGGAAGGCTGATTTGGGGATGAGCTGGCAAGACAGGAGGCTCTGTGGGGAGTTGGATGGAGCCATGGTCTGGGTCCGAGGGTACCACTCACTGGGGGATTCTCTGACTGCCTATTTTCCAGGTGCACAGAGCAGAGCTATTAAATCCCCCTCGGTACAGCTGCTAGTCACTTGTCCTGTGCGCCCACCTTATTCTGTTGGCACCGGGGAGGGGTCAGAAGGGCAGGAGACAAGGGTGGCAGGCAAGAGCGTGGAACAGCTGTGGAGCCAGCACAAATGTGTCTATTTTGTTCTTGTTCTTTCTGTTGCTTCCAGTTATCCCAGGAGTCAGTGATGGGAGGAAGACGAGGGACTGAGCCGCTCACCATGGATCAGCTGATTGCTCTGGCCTCAGTTTCGGGTTCCTGTCCCCAAGAATAACACTGGGAACTGGGCTGGCTCCCAGGTTTCGGTACAGTGCTGCTGTGGCCTCACGTGTCAGTCCCTGAGACAAGGGAGGAGTCTGGGAAAGCCAACACTCAACGTTCTTCTCACTGAGGGCCCTAGGGCTGCACCAACAGGGGCCTAGCTGGGCTGGGCCCTCAGGAACATGGCCTTTTAGAATGGGTGAGGCTGCTGTCACTGGCTCTTCACCTGTGCGGGTGAGCTGCTCCTTATGGGGGTGTCTGGAGTGCTGATCCTCCTGGAGACTGGGGCAGGGGAGTGTCCCCTACCCCGCTTTTACCCTCCGCTGCTCTCACAGACTCTGGCCACAAAACCCTGGAGGAGCAACAGTCTGAGTCCCTGCCCTTTTCAACTAGGAGCCGGCTGTCGGAGTTGGAAAAAAAGCAAGCGCTTATTTGCTTGTTTGTTTATTTATTTACTTACTTATTTCTGGCCAGGTTACTCAAAGGCAGGTACCACATTCCCCCCGCCCCCCAGTTTTTTTTTCTCTGATGGCAACATGGTCAGGGCTACCTGGCTAGGGTGGGGATAGATTGCAGAGCCTTGTAGGGAAGCTTACAGAGGAGGAGTCCCACTCACCCAGAAGCACCAAGGGGGCACTTGAGTGTCATGGTCAGGGTGCTGGGGGAGCTGGGCTGGGTGGGTCAGCAGGACCACTATGAACTCTGCTGAAACAAGGCATGGGGCGGGGGACCATGGGTAGAGGGCTCACTGGTACGGGTTAGAGGTACATGGAGTCTTGTGCTTGTAGGACATGTCTTCATACACTACACACCGTGAGTCCTTCTTCCTCGAGGCACACAGCTCCTTGATCTGAAAAGACAGCGGCAGTGGTCAGCATGGTGACGTGGGTAAAGGGTGCCTGTTTCGAAGTCACCCCTATCCTCAACAAGCAGTTTCCCCAGACTTGGGGGAGCAGAGCAAGCGTCCATCTGCACCTGGCAAGGTGAACTGCAGGCAGGTCGCAGGGCCAATGGCTGAGCGATCAGGAAGAGCTGACCGCTGTCGGGACCCTTGCCCTGTGTCTCACAGCACACAGGGACTCAAACACATTAACACATATCTCAGGGACGCCATGTATCCCACATTCATACATGTCCACGCACACTCAAGCATCGCACACAGTGCACACACACGCATGCTCACACATGTGATCTCTCACTCTGCTGTACACAGGGGCCTGGTCAGAAGCCCCACACTCTGCCTCTAGGCTTCCCTCTGCCATTTTGTATCCCTGCAAGATGCCTCATTCACACCCCTCTGCGTCTTCAGTGCCTCTGACCAGATCTTTGGCCTGAAGCCTTCTGTCTTTCCTTCTGTCAGCCCGTGAGAAGGGCCAGCTCGTTGGTAACAGCCATAGGCTCACACTGACCTGTGTCTTCCTCAGCATGCACAGCATCCCGAGGACCAGCCCAAGGAGGAAGAAGCCTACAGCCAAGATAGCCAGGAGGGAAACTGATGTCCCCTGAGGTTCCTGGGATCTGTATGTCTCCTGGGACACTTTTTCTGGGAAGATGAACAAAAAGAACCATTGGTAGGAGACGATTCTACTTGAGGCCTTAAGGTTCGAACCAGGAAGGAGCTATAGCGGCAGCAGAGGGTGAGAAACTGGAGGCTCCCAGGAGCAAGCAGGCTCTGAGCAGACAGTTCCAGAAAGTGTAAAGAAGTTCCTGGCAGCCAATGGGCTCCTGGCCTAGCCAGCAGTAGATGGGGGCATTCCCTACCTGTCACCACAACCATGGTGGATGGGCCATCTGTTTTGGTTTTTCTGACAGCGTGGCAGGTGTAGATGCCAGAGTCTTCCTGCTGGAGGTGGCGCATGGTGATGGTCAGGTTGTTCTGGGAACCGGAGAAATCAATTCGGCCTGTGAAGTTCTTGTCTACTGTGGCGTTTTCTCCGTCTTCAAAGTAAATCACATTCTTATTCTGCGGCCAGGTCTTCTTCAGGTAGATCCCCAGCAAGTTCTCACTTGTAGAGCAGGTGATGTTGATGGAATTCCCCTCAGAGGCAGTCTTAATCTCTGTGAAGGACCAGTCACCGTTACCACTGGGCTGGTGGAGAGATCTTCCCCCTCCCCGCACAGCACACGGGGACTCAAACACAGTAACACATATCTCACGGACTCCACGTTCATACATGTCCACGCACACTCAAGCATCTCACACAGCATACACACGCATGCTCACAGTTGTGCTGTCTCACTTTGCTGTGCACAGGGGCCTGGTCAGAAGCCCTGCACCCTTCCTCTAGGCTTCCCTCTCCCGTTTTGCATCCTTGCAAGATGCCTCTCTCAGACCCCTCTCTGCAGGACTGGCGTAGGGACTTGGTCAATCCTGGGCTAACATGGCACTTCAGCGAAGGTGCTGAGGGAACCCTGGAGCAGCGCTAGATGCTGATACCCCCTGTGCTCAAGTTCTGAGCAGTCCATGGCCTCAGGGTGGGCTGTCGGCAACTCTGTTGCATTCCAGCACTAGGACTTATTCCTTTTTGACCCTCCCCTCCCCAAGGCTCTACCCTTTCTCTCTCTTCTAGTTCAGTCCCGTCTCCTCTTTGCCTGCTCTTTCCGGTGCTGGCCGCGTCACCAGCCTTCCTCTCCTGTCATTTCCAGGCATCCAGAGCCTATGGCTCTGTAGGAGGGGCACATGTTGGTCATGGGATCCCCACTCTTTCAGAGTCCAGCCTAGTTTGCTCTGCCCAGAGCCTGCGCCACCAGCCCGAGGGCAAACCTCAGCACCTCACAGACTGAATGCCGTGCTTACGGATTGTGCCTGGGAGCCTGTACTCTCATTGCAGAACCTTTGAACCCTACCACAGGACTTCCCACAGACAGCTGCTCTGAACGGGAAATAGACAAAAACATCCTCACTAGCAACAAAGGCCATTGCTAATCATGTAAACAAAGCTTTCAAGTCTCTGCTTTTCCACAGATCTGAGTTGGCTCCAGGACCCCGAGAGAAGGGCTGAGACTCAGGGAAGTCAAGATCAGTGCCAACCCTTCCCAGGCAGGTGTGTGAGGCTCCCCCTGGGAGCCCTACAGTGTGGAGAAATGCTTACCTTGGGCATCCAGGGGGCCAGGCAGGATCATGGCCAGTGTAAGGAGCAAGACCGGCAGTACATCCTTAGACATGCTGCCCAGATCAACCGACCAGAACCACATCATCAGCCACTCTGGCGGAAACACATTAGTGAGCAAGGTGAGAGAGGCTCCCCCAAAAGCCCCAGGAGAGGAAGAAACAGGGGCGTGGTCTTTCAGTTTGGTTGGTGGTAAGTATAGAGGGAGGGCTTCCTGGAGGCTAAGGCGGAGTCTTGGGGGTGGAGCCTCACAGCAAACCAGGTGGGGGAACACTCTAATTACATTGCTACTGGACCCCTACTGTCCTCTTTGGTTGGTTGTCTGGTCCACCTTTTCATCGCCCCAACCTAGAGTTTCCACCAGAGACATCGAGAGAGAAGAGATAAGGGCTGGGGCTGTGTCAGAAAAATAAGGGGGTCTTAGAGTGAGATCTCCTCTAGTTTTTGGTATCATTTTCTGCTGGGACATGCTGAGGTCTACAGTGTCACCTGGCATCATCACAGAGCATACCTGGCTATAGTCCCAGAGGAGAAGTCACATATAGGCTAGGCTGTGATTGCTTCTTCCTTAGAAGCAGTGTTGAATCATACCTGCTGGGTCAAAGGGTGGTCAGGAGTCCCGTCAACAGCAGCCCACCTTCTGGGGTGAGAGTGAAGACCCTGTGTCCGGCTCCCAAGCCAAGGGACATCTAGGACTCTTGCCCACCATGGAGCTTTATTTGGTGGTACCAGAGCCAGTGTGTGTCACAGTGAGGGTTAAAGGTCAGTGTGTGTACACTGTCACCTAGGGACCTAAAGCCAGTTCTTCCGTGGGGTCCCACTTGGAATGGCTGGAAGATGTGGGTAGATTGGGAGTGCTCCAGGGCACACAGAAGAGGAACTTGGGTAGAGGAAGGTCAAATCTGGAAGGTTTTAGGAACAAAGGATTGTGGAAGGAGGAGGTCACGTGTGCCCAACAGAGGGTCAACAGGTAGAGAACCCTGTAACTCGAGAAAATGGGAGAGGAACATGAGGGGAGCTGGGGCAGGCGAGCAGTCGGGGAAATCATCACTCAAGCCCCAGAGGAGACGACCATGGTTACAGGGAAGCAAGAATATTCAAAGGCCTTAACCTAGTCTTCCTCCTAGGATTTCTGTGGCCATACAAGGGGCACATGGACTGGACTCCTGCCACCCCCAGGGCTGGCCTTGATGGAGCCTTCATGTATGAACACTTTTGACTGTTTGAGGTAGCATGTGTCATGTTTCAGAGGTTACAGACACACACGGCCCCGTGGACTGTACCCAAATGTAACCTAATACTACAGGGGAGATGAAGGCTCAAACATAACGTACTTTATTGATTAAAGAGACACAGACTCTTTTTTTTTTTCTTCCGGTTTTCTGAGACAGGGTTTCTTTGTAGCTTTGGAGCCTGTCCTGGAACTAGCTCTGTAGACCAGGCTGGCCTCGAACTCACAGAGATCCACCTGCCTCTGCCTCCCGAGTGCTGGGATTAAAGGCGTGCGGCACCACCTGTAAGAGACACAGACTCTTGTGCCCCTGGGCGTAGGGCCACAGCCTCAGGGGCACGATGGTAGTGGCTTTGGCGGTCATGGTCACCAGTCAGTGTCTTTAGCTCAGGGCTTCATGGTTAGGTCTCAGCATATGGTGTTCAGCAAGTGTTATGGGTTCTTTTTCAATGTTTCTTTTAATCTTATTTCCCAGAAGATGATGATTTCTTCCATCCAGTGATTTACCGTACTCATTTATTTAAAGATCGGAATCACAGAGGTTTACTCCGCAGACTGGGTCACAGCATACACAGGGGAAAAAAAAATCACCCAAATTGAGATTACCATGAGAAGACAAATGGGCCCAAGAGGAACAGAGGGTGAACATGGGGGTGAGAGGGCAATCAGGGTGGGGATCTCTAAGGAGAGGTCCTTAGGGAGATTAAGGTCTCCAGAAGCTTTGGTCGCTAGGGCTCCCTGCAGGCAGGCCCACTCTGCCCCCTTGTGGTGGTAGCCGGATGGCGTTGCTTGGACAGCTAATACCAAGTGCCCCTGGGCCTGCAGCAATTGTTATCACTTGTGAGTCAGAACAAAGGAGTGTAACCTTGATCTCCTGAACAAGCTGACGTGGTCTCCGGCGTTGGAGACTACTAGAGAGAGGAGAGCAAGCGAGATGATGGGTTCTGCTGAAGTCGTGTGTGCGCTCTCTCTCTCTCTCTCTCTCTCTCTCTCTCTCTCTCTCTCTCTCTCTCTCTCCCCTTCCCTCTTTCTCTCTTTCCCCCTCCCTTTCTCCCTCTCTCTACCCTTCCCTCTCTTCCTTGGTCACTCTCTCCCTTTCTCGCTGTTTCCAGAGTCTCACTACGTCACCCTGGCTGGCATGGAATTCCCTATGTTGGTAAGGCTGCCTTGGACTTACAGCGATGGCCCTGCCTCTGCCTTCCAAATGCTGAGTTTTAAAGACAGGAACCACCACTTATAAAGGGCAGAGGCTGTAGAATCTGAAGGTCAAGGGAAGTGAGAAGCAAACCCCCAGGGTTTTCAAGGGTTGTGCTTTCTGAGGTCATTCACAATTTATTTAGCAGCAGCTGAATTTCTAGACGCTGGGTGAATGCATCTCTTGTTTCCTGTGGCTTCATTCTAATGTGTGGCTTCACTCTGTGGGTTCCTTTTCTCTGAATTTTGTTGGGGTTGTGTGTGCGAATGCATGGCCACACACAGGATCAACCAGAGATGTGTCTAGCGTCCTGGAACAAAGCATGGTATAACGCTAGCTGTTTCCTCAGAACTGAAACTTCCCTCCTCGAGGGAGGAGGGAGGTTCATCAGATTCTGGAAGCTAAGCAGGAAGCTCAGGAAGCTTTAAGATTCTGGCGGGCGGTGGTGGTGGCACACTCCTTTAATCCTAGCACTCGGGAGGCAGAGGCAGGAAAATCTCTGTGAGTTTGAGGCCAGCCTGGTCTACAGAATGAGATCCAGGACTGGCTCCATAGCTACTGAGAAACCCTGTATCGAAAAACCAAAAAATAAAATATAAAATAAAATGAAAAAAAAGATAACTGTAAGATTCAGGAGGCTTCTCTCCAAGTTGTAAAATGAGAAAAAAAATTTCTATGGAAAGAAATGCTCAGACCTGAGTTCAGTCCCCAGTACCCACGTCAGGTGGCTCACAACTTCCTGTAACTCACCTCTGGCCTTGTGAGCATTTGCCCACACACAGACAAAACACATAAAATAATAAAAGTAAATCTAAAAAAAAAAAAACCCAGAAAAAGAGAGAGAGAACAAGAGAGAGAGTGTGTGTGTCTAGGAGATTCTAGCCTGGCGGTGGTGGTGCATTCTTTTAATCCCAGCACTCAGGAGGCAGAGGCAGGCGGATCTCTGTGAGTTGGAGACCAGCCTGGTCTACAGAGTGAGTTCCGGGACAGCCAGGGCTACACAGAGAAACCTTTTCTTTTTTTTTTTTTTTTTGGTTTTTCAAGACAGGGTTTCTCTGTGGTTTTGGAGCCTGTCCTGGAACTAGCTCTTGTAGACCAGGCTGGTCTCGAACTCACAGAGATCCGCCTGCCTCTGCCTCCCAAGTGCTGGGATTAAAGGCGTGTGCCACCAACGCCCGGCTGAGAAACCTTTTCTTGAGAAACTAGAGAGAGAGAGAGAGAGACAGACAGACAGACACACAGACAGACAGTCAGACTATGGTGGTGCTAACTGCAAGTTGGGCAGAGACCCAGGGGCTGATAGAATCAAAGATAAGGTCAGGGAGAACACTTGAACAGGCCCTGTGAGTTGTAAGATGTGCAAACTGAGGCCAACCTGTCAGGAAATGGAACATTCTCATGGCTACCTTTTCCTGTGTGGTACAGGATGGTCTGCTTCTTTGTGGCGGTGGTTGCAGGCTTACGGAGAACAGTCAAGTAATAGAAATCTCAGCTCCGGCACAACGTTCTAGCACCCACAGATCCCTTTACGTGTGTTGGAGGCAGCAGCAAAACGGGGGACGTGTGCTCCGGATTTTGGTTTAACCATTTTCAAAGAAACCGGGGACCGATGGCTCACTGAGGTGGCTATTAACTTAGCATTTCTCATCCCACCCACTACCCTAAACCTGTCCAGCCACTGGACTTCCCGTCCCCTAGTTTCTCTTATAAGACCCAGTCAAGCTGAGCGGTGGTGGCGCACGCCTTTAATCCCAGCACTTGGGAGGCAGAGGCAGGCGGATCTCTGTGAGTTCGAGACCAGCCTGGTCTACAAGAGCTAGTTCCAGGACAGGCTCCAAAACCACAGAGAAACCCTGTCCCTGTCTCGAAAAACCAAAAAAAAAAAAAAAAAAAAAAAAAAAAGACCCAGTCATTTGGCTTTGTGCTGTCTTGGCCTTTTGGGTCATCTCTTGGCTCCATTCCTGGACCTCCTCCTCTTCCATCCCTCCTCTCTTCCTCTTTTGCTTCCTCCTCCCCACCCCTGCCCCGCCACACCCGGTCCCATCTGCTCTCTCCTGGCTCAGTTCAGTCCAGACCCTTCCAGATGCCTCTGACTCTTTTCTCTCATATCCACAGTAAAAACCTTCTCAACTACAGCTAGGGGCAGTCAAGTCCCCATTTCCACTCAGCACCTTATTAGGAAAATAAAACAGTCTCAGACCACAATACCAAATCCCCAAATTTCATCCTCTCCTTAAGTGGTCTTAATTTATAGATATTTCTTTCGTGTCTTAGCTTCTATCTTTGTTGAAATCCCTGGGGCTGGAAAGATAGCTCAGTGGTTAAGAGGGTTTCCTTCTCTAGCAGGGGACTTGGTTTTGGTTCCCAGCATGTATTTGGTGTTTCTCACAACCCAGGGCTACCAGCCCAGAAGTAGCACCACCCACTGTGAGTCCCCCTCTCTCTCTTCAACAGAGAAAACACACCACAGCCTTGCCCATCTGCCGATCTTGTGGAGTCATTGTCTCAACTGAAGTTCTCTCTTCTAAAATAACTCTAGTTCGTAGCAAGTTGACATAAAACTAGTCAGCACATCCTTCTTGTGCACCTCAGCACTAATGCAGGAATGGAAAGCAGAACGTGGGCAATCAGATTCTCCTCCTCCTCCTTCTTCTTCCTCTTCCTCCTCCTCCCCCTCTCTTCTTCTAAGACAGCCCTGGCTGTCCTGGAACTCACTCTGTAGACCAGGCTGACCTGGAACTCAGAGATCCACCTGCTCTGCCTCCCGAGTGCTGGGATTACAGGTGTGTGCCACCACTGCCCGGCCCAGACTGGCTTCTTATGTCTATCCTAACGCGTCAGTGAGCTCAGCTGTGGGATTAGCTTCCAGGACCAGCTTGATCCTCTGCCCTCAGTCTTTCTCCAGAACTGCCACGCCTGGCCCTGGGAGAGGGATGCAGAGTCTATGCCCATCCATGAGGGACAGTGCCAGCTGGGAGATGGTGCTCTGGAGAGGCACTGCGTCTGGCTCTCCTGGTTACTAATTCTCTTGGGTCCAATCACCGATTAACTCTCCCGTTTTGCTTTTACTTACTTAATGTTCTTGTGCAATTGTTGCAGATTACGGATCCTAGCCCCAGCTAGTGCTGTCCTGAGAATGTCAGTCTTCACCATCGCCAGTGCCTGTCTACGGCTCTCAAGGACTTCTCCGTCTTCAAGAGGTGTCACTCTCCAGCCTCAACCTCTTTCGATAACTACTCCTCCCTCCAAAATGCTGCTCAAGCCTTTTATGACTTACGGTTTTATGACCCTGTATCAGTTAAGCAAAACCAGCCAGAGTACCCCCAAAGCTTCTCTCCACCGTGTAGCTGTCCGAAAGAACAGAGTTTTATCTCTGTCATTGATTTGACATTGCTGACCTGGGGGAGACATGTCTAGAAACCAAAAAGCAAAAAAATAAAAACAAAAGACCCTAATCTAGCAGTTAGACACTGACTCTCGGAGTTTTCTGAGCGACTTGTGATGTCTTAAGTAACAGCTCCCAATGACCCCTGACCCTCGCCACTAGTGACCTTGGTTGGTACTTACAAAAGTTACTACTTAAGAGGCAGTGAGAAGGCTGGATTTGCTCTTGCAGAGGATCTGGCTCCAGGCATGCACGTTATGGCATGCAGCCGTTTGTAATTCCAACTCCAGGGAATCAGATGCCCTCTTTTGGCTTCTGCAGGCAGGGCACTCACGTACACAACCCACACCCCGCACATATACATATAATTAAAAATAAAATCTTTAGCCAGGCATGGTGGTACACACTTTTAATACCAGTACTTAGCAGGCAGAGCAGGTGGACGTCTGTGGGTTTGAGGTCAGCCTGTTCTATATAGTGAATTCCAGGCCAGCCAGGATTACTTACTCTGACCTTGTCTAAAATAAAACAGAATAAAAATCTCCAAAAAAATATAAAAAAATAAAAAGATAAGTGGGGCGTGGTGGCGCACGCCTTTAATCCCAGTACTCAGGAGGCAGAGCCAGGTGTAGCTCTGTGAGTTTGAGGCCAGCCTGGTCTACAGAGTAAGTTCCAGGACAGCCAGGGATACACAGAGAAACTCTCTTTCAAAAAACAAAACAAAACAACAACAAGAATCGTGGACTAGGCAGTAAGAGCACTTGTTTCTCTCGCAAAGAACTCGGTTTCAGTTCCTAACACGCACGTGGTGGTTCAAACCATCTGTAGCTCCGGTTTCAGGGGATCCAACACTCTCTTCTCACCTCCACGAGCACCATGCAGCAAAATTATCTTCTAGAAAGAGGAGGAGAGAGATTTCCACTTTTTACCCATCCAAATGAGACTCCGCAAGCAGCATGAGATGAAACCAAACAGTTTCTCTTAACTATTATAAAAGGAACACTTCTTCCAGGGAGTGACTTTATAATAATTCACCCTTTTGGCGCTCTCTCTCTCTCTCTCTCTCTCTCTCTCTCTCTCTCTCTCTCTCTATCCTACAGAACATATTATTAAAATTTTTATATCCAGCTCTGGAGAGATGGCTCACTGGGTAAGGGTGCTTGCCACCAAGTCTGATAACTGGAGTTTGCTTCTTTCACATGGTTGACAGAACTGGCTCCTAGAAGCTGTCATTTGACTTCCACATACACACCCCCGAGCAGAAAATAATAAACTGATTAAAAAACTTTATTTATTATATATACTGCATTCTGCCTGCATGTCTTCCTGAAGGCCAGAAGGGGGCACCAGATCTCATTACAGATGGTTGTGAGCCACCATGTGGGGGCTGGCCACCATGTGGGGGCTGGGAATTGAACTCAGGATATCTGGGAGATCAACCAGTGCTCTTAACCGCTGAACCATCTCTCCAGCCCTTAAAAAGAACTTTGGATATACTTTTATCCTGGCACCTTACTCTTCATTCTTCGAGAAAAGAGATGGGTATCTAGTCGTGGTCCCACGGGCACAGGCACATGGGGAAGGGCCTGTTGGAGGAAGGTCAAAAGCCACAGAGAAGAGAAAGATCACAGGACTAGAGAGGGGCAGGTCACGTGGTCATCAGGTCACGTGGTCACAGCATGAGGACAGTAGGTTTGGAGCCCTGTGGCTGGAGTGAGGGGCAAAGACACAGAAGGGAGCCAGGGTGGCTAGGCACGGCAGGACCAGCATTCTGTCTCAAGCAGAGAAAACCTGGACAGACAGAAGCCATGAGGGAGCAAAGAAAAGCCGAGGGCTCCTATCCAGTTTCCCTCCTAGGCTTCTCGTGGCTGCTGAACGGGGCCACCTGGGTTCCCAGTTCCTCTCCTCTGAACTACGGTTCAGAGCTGGCATCTGCTATGACTTCTTTTAAAGCAGTAGCACTCTGGACTGGTTTAGGTTTCGGGACCCCCCAGAAGCATGGGTTTCATGCCTGTGCCCAATGTAACCCAGGGCACCAGAGGAGCTGGTGGGCTGGCTTGGCTTGAATTGGCCCAAACCCAGCATCATAATGGCATGGACCTTAATTTAGACTATTAGGTACACATCCCTGTGCACCGGGGTTCAGGACCACCGACTCACAGCTGCTATGGGCCTGCTCTGGGCCAGGTCAAGGACATCAGGCAATGTCCTCCGCCTCAGCCTTCATCTTTAGGACTCAGTGTATAGCACTAAACAAGTGTTTTGTGGTTTTTAAAAAATATTTATTATGTGTGTGTGTGTGCGCGCTCACACCCAAGGGCATGTTTGTGTACCATGTGTATGCAGGAGCCTGTGGAGGCCAGAGAAGGCATTGTATTCCCTGGAACTGGAGTTGCAGATGGGTGTGAGCGCCACATCGATGCTGGGAACCAAACTGAGGTCTTCTCCAAGAACAGAAAGTTCCCTTAACCCCTGACCCATCTTTCCAGACCTGTTTTGTGGGTTTTAATGTTTCTCACTCTCAAGTGTATTTCCTAGAGGACCTACAGCTTTATATAATCATTGATTTACCATATTTCCTTAACAGTTTGTATCATGAAGGCTTTCCTGAAGCATGAGTTATATAAATGATGAAATTATTCAAGTAGGCATTACAATAAAGATAAATGGGCCCAGAGGAACAGCAGGCGAGGGTGGTTTATAAGCAGGGAGGTTTGTGGGGGAATTTAAGGGCCTGGCTGTCCTCCCCAGGAGAGCAATGTCCACCAGCAGGTATTTCCCCCTCTATCAGCTCATTGTCCCTGAGGACTTCCTGCAGACAGGCCCACTCCACCCCCTTGTGGTAGGAGTATAGTAATGCACCATTCTGGACCTCTCATCCTCTGCTAAGACCCTGGAACCTGACAGCAGGATCCCGGGAACTTGCTATTGTGTGAGTCAGCAGACAGATCTATGGCCGGGAGCAAAGCTGGCTCAGCTACCCGTACCCCTCAGCTGGCACTGGAGGCCATAGGGAAGTGGGGGGCGGGGGCGTTCAGCAGAAGGGAAGGAACCCAGACCCCTTTTTAAAAGGCAGAGGGGATAAATCCTGAGAGCCAAGGGCTATGCAGCTTGGAATTCCCCCAACGTTGGAAAAGTTGAGGCGCAGAGTCAGGTACTAATGACCACAGGAAAGAGTCTGTTACTGTGAGTGCCAGAGAGAGGCCCGGACCACTGCTTAACAGGCCCTTCCCTAGTGAGCCAGTGTCGCTCTTTCTACAGAGGACATGGATGGGATCCTGTGTACAGAAGGGAGGGGGAAAGAGAGGGAGGGAGGGAGAGAGGGAGGGAGGGGGAAAGAGAGGAAGGGAGGGGGAAAGAGAGAGAGGGAGGGAAGGAGAAAGAGGAAGGGAGGGAAGGAGGGAGGGAGAGAGGGAGGGAGGGAGGGAGGGAGGTGCCTGAGAGCCTGACTTGGGCCTGTGTGAGCTACAGAGGCACTGGCACAACCATGTACATAACCCACAGCTTACACAAATAAGCAGATAGACCACACACACTTGAGATACTCTGAAACACTTTGATGTCTCCCAAATCCCAACAGAGTTATGTTTTGAGTACAGGAGGAGCTCAGTCAACTTCTAGGGCATCCTGAATCAGAAAAAATCAGAACTCTGTTCTCATTTAAAAATTTCCCTGGAGTCCTGGGAGGAACCTGAAGAGCACAGACCCCATTCTGTTCTCAGGGTGTTCCAGGGTCGAGGTGAGAGCTGTCCAATTACGTGAGGAGTGTCCAAATATAGATTGTCAGCCCTAGCCAGTAGAGGTCCTTGTAGTCTGCTGTCTGGAACTAATAAGGCCCCTTGAGTACCTTTTGCTGCAGGACGTGGAAGACCTTGGGCAGTGTCTGGTGGGGACTGTGGGGACCATGGGGAGCGCCAGGAAACCCATGACTCAGACCAGGCCCTGGCCCTTCATATCTGTGGTACTTCAGGGAACGGGAGCACTTGCGGTAGACACGCACACTGACTCCTATTATCGTGCTGCTAACGACGGTGACGACGATGATGACGACAATGACCTTGCCGCTCCCTGAAGGTGGGGGCTCAGCATTGACTTGCAAGCTCTCTGGCTCCTGGTCGGTGGTGTCTAGGTCTGGAGCAGGGAAGTCAATGAGAATTGGCTCACGTAATTTACCCCTCTATCCCTACTCAGTTCCCCCTTGTTCCCCTCCCACCCCTCGACACTCCCATCATGAACTCCTATATGGGTAGGAACCGGTTGTGGAGGAGGCTAGGAGGGGCCTCTGGGTTGGGCTCCAGAAATAGTGGCTATGTGGCCTCAGGGGAAAAAGTGTGAAGGGTCTTGTGCCTTTGGAATTGGAGAATGTGAAGAGTTTCCCGCCTTTAGAGCCTTCCTGGTCTTGGGGTTCTGCCAGAGACAAATTATCAGGTTTGGGGACCGTAGCCCTGGTGTACCTCCAGGTCAGAGAGAGGGAATTCTGATGTCACCCCCAATCTCCTATGGGCTCAGGGGACTATGGTGGATTGAACTGGTTTGAAGGACCAGAGGGAGCGGAGCCCGGAGGGACTAGGTAGGGGGGTAGGGGAGAGGAGGGCGGTAGGTTTAGACACATAGAGTCCTTGTTTGTGCGTGGAAGCAGATGAAATCCAGAGCTCAATTGTGAGGGGTTCCTCCCTGCTCCTCCCGCCCCCCTCCCCACCAACTCACTTCCTAGCCTAAAGCTCACCAGTAACATTCAGGGTCAAGTGTTCATCTTTTCTCTGGAGTCCATGCAGCCTCCACAGGTACTCCCCTGCGTGGATGTCCTGGACATCCGTGATCACCAGCTGGGCATGACCTCCTTGAATATGGAGATGCCATAAATCTTTAAAGTAGTTTCCTGGAGGCTTTTGGTCGAAGATGGTCTTGGTCTTTCCATTGGCAGTCAGTTCAATGGTGACGTCTTTGAAGGTGTGGGAGATGTTACAAGCCAACAGCACGAGGCTGCCTCTGGGAGCAAACACTTCCGGTTCGGTGCATACAGGGTTGTCCCACCCTGTGGAGAGAGCACAGTCTTTACTTTGCAGCCTGGGCATGGTCTTTGATACCCCTACCAATGCCCTGGCAGTGATCCGAGGACTATTGGTGCTTCAGGGTCAGCTATTCTCAGGGATACATGGCTCACCCTTCTGTAGTAGCCCAGTTTCCACCATATTGGGACTACAAAGCCAAGGTCACTATCTGGTCCTGACCTTGGTCTGACCCTCCCACTATATCTGGCCCTGAGGCCCTGCACTTGGGAGACATAGAACCCAGACTTACTTTGATTATGGGCATTCAGAGAGGCAGCCAGGAGAAGGAGGGTCCAGAGAATTCTGGGACATGAGCCCGTGGACGTTACAGGGTAGGCCGCCATGGCTCATTCATAGGATGGGCCTCAGGAGACAACTGTTCTGGTCAGTGGTTTTTGGACAGTACCTAGAGGAAGGAAAAAGAAGGTGTCAGAAGTCCCCAAAGCTGATGCAGAGGTCCTTGAAAACAGCACCAGCCTCAGAAGGGCTATACAGCCCAGGGTCTTTGAGCTCCTCCTGTCTACTCCTCCCCAGATTCCTAAACCTAGGCAGAGGCCCCAGCCACCAGCGCTGTTCTTACATTTGGTAAAGAGTGTGGGTCTGGCTGAGGTAAAGCAACAGGCAGATAGATGAAGCCAGGAGTGAGGCGCATTGAGCTGGCTGTTTGGCACACTTCCTGCTTAGAGCTGCAAAGTTAACCAAGCAAACAGCTGGGGTTGTACTTTGTACAGAAACAGTTTCGTCGTTGACTTGACCTGTGCACTGTCTACAGTGCACTAAGTGGCTTCTGTTCAGTGCCTAGTGCCTGCGATTCTCATGTCCCGCCTGCCTGTTCCTTTTCTCACTTGCTCAATCACCCTCACTGAGCACTAGGTATAGGATGTGGTCCGTGTAGTCCAGCAATGGCTGCCTCATGCCACAGAGGCCAAGAATCTGGTAATTGTTCAGCCCGCTAGGCTGCATGTCTCCGCTGTCCCAGTCTGGTGCTGAAGTCCTGAAGAAGGAGGTCCTAACACTGGTGAAGGAATGCTTCAGGAGAGATGCAGCCTCCAGTGAGGGTAAGGGCAAGCAGGCAGAGATCCAGGCTTCTTTCTTCCATTCCTCTTATCTGGGTTGCCATCAGAAGGTGCGGCCCACATTTAGGGTGGGTCTTCTGGCTTCAAATAATCTGATGAAGAAAATCCCACACAGAAGTTCCCAGAAGCTTGCGTTTTAGTTGATCGCTGACGTAGTCAAGTTGACAACCAAGATTAGCCACCACAGTAGCTCATGCCAGAATAGGGGAGACCTTGGCCATCTTTCAATCAAGCAGCCTGCCCAGTGCCTTTTCTTGCTTTAACCCTGGACTCTGCCTACCTGTCCTCATATTAACTTCATACTATACACTTCTAAAGCACAGGTGAGCTTTATATTTCTTCTGTTTACCATAGGACAGGCTGATTGCTGCTTTTAGTAGGTGGGCAAATCTCCTAGACCTCAAAGTCAACACAACCGACCCTGTCTTATGGTAGAGGCAGCTCCAGATCCCTGGACAAGCAAGCTGCATCTCACACCGTCCTTCACAGTCTCAATGCTTAGTTTCCAGCGATAGAGACCCATCGTACACATCCTCCTAACCAGTGCAGCCGCTGTGGGATGTGTAGATCCTGTTCTGAGGGTTCCTGGGATGCTGACTGGCAGTAAAGGAAGGAGAAAGTCCCACAGAACATTGACAGTTCCTCTTAGGCAACTTGCCCTCCAGAGAGCTTCCCAGACACAGCATGACCTGACTCCTACTTATAGTTTACTGCTTCCGTTGCAGAATGTGTAACACCCTGTTTCCCGACCGCTTCGACCACCACAAACATGTACACGTGTATAGGAATAAATGTATATACATCATGCATATACACGTACACAAATATTATGTTGGAGGAGGATGAGACAGCAGAGATGAACCTCTAACGACCCTGATGACATCATCTGTTTCCCACAGGCCTGGTACATGTTATGTATACTGTAGTAGTCCAACAAATGCATCTGGACCCACTGAGGTGTAGGAGGGGTAAGGATCCTGCCCAACCTTCCCTGACAGACACGGAGCACGGCTTTGCTCTTTGTGACATCAGCCAGCAGCCCTTCAGAAAGGTTGGGTCAGTGCCCCATGGGAAGCCTGGTCCATATTCCTGGGCTGGAGCTAGGCTGGTCAAAGGTCAGTCTTGGTCCACATCTGGACCCAGGTGATATGGAAAGCTAGTAACCTCAGCCAAAAGTGTCGAATGGCTGCTGAATCACAACTGTAGGATAGGGACACCCACGGAAAGTGAAAGCCAGAAGCTGGACTCTTGCCTCGAGGCTATGGGAGCTTAGGTCCAATAGTCCTGGGAGGCTGTGCTCTTTAGCTTTGGAGACTCAGCTCTCTGGGGAGGCAGGAGGCTCTCAGCGGGGGCACCAAGTGTGATGGGAACTTCCAGTTTCCCTGTTGGCTCTTAGGAAGCCTCTGAGCTGGTCTACCTCACACCCATGTGCTAATCAGCCCACAGGCATTTCCTCACTGTTAGAGCCTACCTTGCTGTCACCCCCTCCCTTCAGAATCAGACATCTATGAAGTCACTGTGTATGAAATGCCACAAGACATTCATACCAGAAGGCATCTTGGCTCTGAGGATGCCACCATCCTCATGGTAGCCTCCATAGGAAGCTGGAATCTTTGGTTCACAAGAATGGTGCCCAGGTTCCAGGCTTCTCCCATTGCCCAAGCCAAGGGCATCCTCCAGCTTCAGGGCCCTGATCATTCCAAACTTCTTTTCATGCCCACCATGAGGTCGTCACAGTAGGAGTCCCAGATGGCTCTGTAATCCACCTTGGGGATTCTATGGTCACACCTCTGTTTTACTCTCAGGTACCTTCGTTTGGGGTGGTGCTGTGGCTTTTGCTATGGTCCTTGGGGCACTGGTCGGGCACCATAGACAGTCAGGTGACTAACAAAAACCACAGTGTAATGGCAGACATCACAGTAAACCAAGATCCCTCTGCAGAAGGACTGAGGGCCTAGGGGCCAACTTCTTGTTTCTGGCCTAGCTGAAGCCGGGAGGGCTGCCCTGATCTTGAGATGATCTTTGGTTTGCACTATGAACACAGGTGCCATGTGGTCTGAGGTTGGCCATCAGAGAAAAGGGCAAGCCTAGATCTGCCCCTCAAGATACCTCTCAGTTCCCAAGCGAGAATCTTCCTATTGTTCCTGGAACTGGAAGCCGACCCTCTCTTTTTTTCTGGGAGTCTCACTTTGCCTTTCCAAGGTACACAGAAATGGATTAAAAATCAATGCTTTGGGATGATGCTCCTGTATACTGCAAAGATTTGTCACTCATATTAGTTTAATAAAATGTTGTTTGGCCAGTAGCCAGGCAGGAAATATAGGCAGGGTGACCAGAGTAAGAGAATTCTGGGACGAGGTAAGGCAGAGGAACAGCCATCTTCCGGACACAGAGGAAGTAAGAAGAGAATGCCTCACTGAGAAAAAGTACCAAGCCGTGTAGCTAAACATTGATAAGAATTATGAGTTAACTGGAGTTGTAAGAACTAGTTAATAATAAGCCTGAGCTAATAGGCCAAACAGTTTATAATTAATGTAAGCCTCTGAGTTTCTTTGGGACTGAATGGCTTTAAGACCGGGTGAGACAGAAACTTCTGTCTACAGTCAAGAGGGTAGGAAAAACATTCCAGAGATATTTTCAAATAAAAGTGTTAAAATAATTGGCTGTGGCAGCACACACTTTTAATTCCAGTAACCCGGACAAAGAGGCAGGCAGAAGCACACAGAACTCTGTGAGTTCAAAGCCAGTTTCATTTACATAATAAGGTCGGGGCTAGCCAGGGTTATACAGGGAGACCTTGAAAAAAAAATTAGAGACTGGAGAGATGGCACTGGCTGCTCTTCCAGAGGTCCTGAGTTCAATTCCCAGCACTCACATGGTGACTCACAATGTCTGAAACTCCAGCTCCAGGGGATTTGACACCCTCATACCAACGCACATAAAATCAAATAAGTTATTTTTTAAAAAGTTAAAATAGCAACGAACATGCTTAAGGTCTGTGCATATATGAGCTAAAGTATGTCCTTATTCAATCTCCCTGACATTTTCTGGCACTCAAACAAACAAGGCTATTGCCTTCCACTTACAATCACGGTACCCTGCCTCATTGAACCTGTGGCTCAAGACTTCTTTTATCGATTACAAGCCTGGCTAGCATCCTCAGACATATTGTTGCACTGTCACTTGAGTGTTTAAAAATATTTGTTTATTTATTTGTTTTTTGGTATATGAGTGTTTTTGCCAGCAGGTATGTGCACCACACACATGCCTGGTGCCCTCAGAGGTCAGAAAAGGGCATAAGATCCCCTGGACAGTGTGAGCAGCCATGTGGGTACTGGGAACTGAAGCGGGGTCCTCTGAAAAGGCAGCCAGTACTCTTAACCGCTGACCTATTGTTCCAGCCTCATCGTTTAAATGTCTTAGTAACCCTCTGAAGGCAATAACTTCAAATCACACACAGGGTTTCTCCGTGTAGCTTTGTACACTGGCTCTGTACACTAGGCTGGTCATCAACAACATGACTATTTCAAATACTAAGAAGTGTGATTCTCCTTCGAGAGACTTACACCCACACTCTTTGGTGTAAGTCTTACTCTTTCCCTGAGTTCCTTTCATTCTCTTAATCCCTGTCCTCAAATCAGTCTATGTTAAACAACATCCTGTGAGGCCTGGTGAGCTGGCTCAGCGGGTAAAGGCAGTTTCCCTAAAACTATGGCACCTGGGGGGATCCAACCCCGGAAGCCTTGTAAAGGCACAAGGAAGAAACAGACTCCACAGAGTTGTCCTCTGACTCCCGCCTTTGTGCACATCCACACTCACACACACCCCTACACACACACACGCCCCTACACTCACACACCCCTACACACACACACACCCCAACACACACACACACACACACCCCTATGCATACAATATTTCTAAAGGTTAAGCACTGCTTTTTTGTTTTGTTTTGTTTTTTAAAAAGATCTATTTATCTCTTACACAGTGTTCTGCCTGCATCTCATTACTGATGGCTGTGAGCCACCATGTGGTTGCTGGGAATTGAACCCAGGACTTTTGGAAGAACAGGCAGTGCTCTTAACCACTGAGCCATCACTCCAGACCCCCCCCCCCCATTTTTAATGTCTTTTCCCAGGTATGGTTGCATCTGCCTTTAATCTCAGCACTCTGGAAGCAGAGGCCCCAGAAACAAGGAAAAGAAAGAGCCACCTGCTCAGCAGGTACAGGCAGGTACTTGCTGCCAAGTCTGATTGAGTTTGAGCCTTGCTTCCACATAGTGGAAGGAGAGAAACTCAAAGTTTGACTCTCCACAGCCAATATGGCTCCTATTTTCCTCCAGAGTCCTAACTGCTCCAAGCTGCCACCTTCTGCCACGAGGGTTCTCAGCCTCCTTCCAGCAGACTTGAGTGGTGGGACACCCTGGTGAGGGTGAGAGCAGCCCCAGAGAGAAGCAGGTATTGTGCCCCTCTCTGGCCTCTGTCTTGTCTGTGGTCCCAGTGCCCAGCCACCTACGCTCTTGGGCCCTGGGCATCTCTGGAACTTTTCTAGCTGTAGAACCTCCTTACCTAGGACAGCAAAGCAACCAGAAGCAGGGTGAGCCTGGCACCGCCTCCTTTGCAGCTGTCTCCTTTACACTCCGGTTCCTGCTCATCTCTGCGTGTAGATACTGCAGCTATGCATGGGGCATCCCTAAATCTAAACCCCTCATGACTGGAGAAATGAAGATGGGAGTCACTGACCAGCCACTGCTTTTAATGCACTGTGGTCCAGGGTTTCAGAATAACCCTCACTTCTTGGGAATCCCATTATTCCTCAAGCAACAAAGACTTCTGGGCAACACCCTACACAGTCAGAACAGAGACAGCGACCAAGCAGGCCACACAGGACTTTTTAATTACGTAGACCCTTCCTCTTTCTCTCTTTAAGCCTGAAGCTCATGTAGTTCTTTAAAGATGGGCTGACAGGCTTCGATGCTCTCCTTGTCCAAGGACTGTATTGGTTAAGTTCCTCTCCTGTGCTTTTATCTGCTTTCTAAGGGATGAGCAGCAGAAACCGCATGTTGGAACCCCTAGAATCTGTTTCAGGACTCAGGTTACACAGACAATACCCACTGTCACCTTTATGACACCCTCCTCCCAATGCCTTTGTAATTACTACCTCACTGAGTTTCTTGATGGGTCTGTCACCCTGACCCGTGTCTAGTGGATGTGAGTGCTGAGCCACAGAGCGGTCAGGAGCAGATTTGTTGTGGCATTTCACCGGCGGACCCCACCCACAGATTTGACCCCCTCTGCAGCCAGTCTCATACAGCACAGTGGCTTCCAGCTCTGAGTCAGGCTGGGAGTTACATGCACGGAGCTTCAAGAATTCCGGAGTCGAAGGAAAGTCACAAGAAGAACCTTCAAGCCTACAACCAGAAGTCGGCTTCTACTTACATTACGATGGGAACAAAAAACCAGGATTCACAGTGTCCCTGACCAAACGTGGCATAGATTCCCAGTTCTGAGTGGCCAGCCTTAGAAGTCCACAAATACCAGCCACCGCGGCCCGTGTGCACCAAGCCCCTCTTCTGGAGACCTGGGCAACTGCACGTCCCTGGCTTCCCATATACATAGTCAGATGACAGGGAAGAGTGAGGTCGCCATTCTCCTCTTTCCATTCAGTACTGAAGAACCCAGCTGCTGCCTATGCCCTTCCTGGAGCTCGGTGTGAGACACTGCTCCTGGCAGCGGCATCCAAAGCCCAGGTCTACTCTGTTCCTGGCCGCGGCATCCAAGGCACCTGGGCAGTAAGCACCTCAGCCCCGCCTTTACTCCGGACAGATCCTCGAGGCAAGAGGCAGCCTCAGGGACACCGTGCCTGATGGTTTCATCCTCATAGGCTTTAGCCTATGGAGCCCCAAACCCTCTGAGCACCAGGGTTCCCTCTAGTCCTCACCTGCATACTTGGCTCTTGTCTGAACTCTGCAACTGCCACTGGTGAAGTCATCCAGCCCAGACGTTGCTGAGGCGCAGATAAGGCAGGCCAAGTACCGCCCATGGGACTGGCCTTACCTTGGAAGAAAACAAGTTCGGGAAAGCAGTGTGACTTTCAGGAAGTACCAAGTCAACACAACAATGAAGTCCTGCATTAATTAGCCCCTGCAGCAGGAAAGCTGGAGGAGGGTCCAGGTTCTTTCTAGAAGAGTCCTGACTGGGGCCAAAGTTTGATTCAGGGCTCTGGGGCTGCTCCTTTAGGAAAACTGGGTGCATTTGTTTCCTTGCGTGGGACAGTACGGGCATGACCACTCTGGGCAAGCACACAGGGAAAGGCAGCAACTTTAGGACTGAGCTAAGGAAGGCAGGAGCCTAGTGCCCCACACTGGACACAATCCATGGATAACATACTCACAGCGTACCAGGTACCCCTAGTGCCTACCTATGCTGTAGAGAGGGTCAAATAACTGTGATCTTATTATCCCTCCTGGCAGGGCTTTGGGTGACAGATTAGACTTAGGAGACCTTGGTATGGTGGGGCTAGAACGCCCTGTGGTAAGGGAGAGTCTGGAAGGGCAGCTAAGGTTTCCACTGTCTCACCCCATTAAAATGCCTTTCTGCGAAAGTGAAACTAGTCCATTTGTTTTGAAACTACACGGCCAGGACAAGACATTACAAGTCTTCCCCGGTGACTTAGTGTCAATGTCCACAGACGATGTGTGCCTGGCCTTCTGGAGATCATGTGTGCAGAAAACCATCTTGACCAGGCACGTCTCCTAAAGGAGTTGTGTGCATATGCATCTCACAGGTAGACGCAGCTGCTTGTGTTCCGCCTAGCTCCACTAGGAGACGCCCTCTGCATGTCCCCTGGTCACAGCCTCCTCTGCCAAGGGCTCTGTCATCTGCTGACTCACATCCATGGGGTTTCCAGAGACTTGAGTTCCGAGGTCACGTTCCATTTCTTCGGCAGGATCTGCTAAGAAATCAGGAGTAGTAGGTGTTTCTCTCCTGTGGCTAGACTCTATTTTTAATTAAGTGTGCGTACGCCTGGTACACGTGTGTATGTGTGTGTGTGCGCACACATGTGCGACAGAGGACAACTTCAAGTATCCTACCTTAGGCACCCTCTGCAGTTTTGAAATGGGGTCTCTCACTGGCCTGGGTTTCACCGTTAGACTGGCTGGCCAGTGGCCCTAGAGATCCTCCTGTCTGTACCTCCTCAGTGCTGGGATCACAGCTGTGCACGTCATAATCAGCTTTTAATTTTTTTACATGGGTTCTGGGGATCACTGGATCCTCATGTTTGTAAAGCAATCCCTTTAGCAACCGAGACATCTCTCCAGTCCTTGCCTTTGCCTTTCATGTTTCTTGGGGTTGCATGCGTGACCCCATGGTCACACTCAGGATCATCTGTAGATATGGCTCATGTCTCTGTGTTCTCTTCTTGGGAGACTGAGTTCTACAGGTGTCTCTGTATCCAGGTGGTCAATGGCATGGGTTACTCACTAACCTATTTGGACTGGCTTGAGCCATCGGTGATGGGGTAAGGGAAGCAGAGTGAGGGGAGCGTTAGCGGAGTCTTGGGGGCTGGAGCAGGAGAAAAGTTGGGGACACAGGGTGGAGGGAGGGATTTGAATGCAGCTGAGGTCCCTGCTATCTGGAGTTTGGTCTTTGAGGTCTGACTTATGTCCTCTGGGGTCTGACTGTGTCCTTACATCTGTATTATCATCTGAACTAAAAGACTGGCCTGGCTGAAGAAGACTTGGTTTTGGCCCTGAAGAAGAGACCCCAGTTTGTGACTGCCCCAGGAGCAGAGCAGAGGCAATTAATTGGTCAGGACCAATGGGTAGCCAGGAGACACCACAAGAGTGGGAGTGACAGGCTTGTGTTCAGACCCAAGGTCAAAGACCCTGCTGGCTCTGACCTCCCAGAACAGCAGAAGCATGTACTATCCCCGAATCTCATGTAATGCTAATGACAGAGTCAGTGCGTGTCACTGTGCACGGAGATCTCATGTGCACATGCATAGTCAATGCGTGTGCATCGTCATACAGAGATGTCTGGCCCAGAGCACATTTCTGCCTGAGTGACAGACTTACTCCCTGTGCTGGCGGTGAGTTTGAGGTCCTGTGACATGGATAGCAGGACAGTGTAGGTACAGATGAGTTTCTTGGGACTAGCTTCCTACTATGAGGACGAACCTGTTTGGACCAGGCAGCATCTGTCGAGGTGGCTTTCGAAGGACCCTATAGGAATTCTGCGTCTTTGGCTTTGAAGACAGAGAGAACCAGAGCAGAAGACACTGTGGGACTGGCTCTCAGTGCCCAGAGGAGAAAACCGGGGGAGACAGAAGCCACAGCCAAGTGAGCACAATTGAAGCTCCCGACTAGGTTTTCTTCTAGGGTTCCTGTAGCTGCGGGGTAAGAGGAACTTCATGGACTTTGAAGTTTCCCTCCTCGGCAGAAGCTCAGAACTGACTTTTGATGAATCTTGCTGCATCAGCATACTTCACTGGGTTAGAAAACACATGACCACTCTTGCTTCAGAAGCCAAGACACACGGGGCCTCACGCTGTTGCCCAGTGTAAGAGGGGAACAGGGGAGCTTGATTGCATTTAGGATCACCATGGAATCACACCTCTCTGGATGCGTCTGGCAGTGTTTCCAGAAAAGTTTTACCGAGGAAGATGTGGGTGGCTCCACCCCATGGGCTGGGATTGGAATTCCAGGTTGACCAGAAAAGAGAGAGCAAGCTGGGTACCAGCATTCGGTTTTCCTGCTTCCTGTCTGTGAACACAATACTTCCAGCTGCTTCGTAATCAGCCACCAGGCCCTCCCCACTGTGATGTTCACACCTCTGCCACCAGGTCTCCCTGCTATGTCGTTCACACTTCTGCCACCAGGCCTTCCCTGCTGTGACGTTCACACTTCTGCCACCAGGTCTCCCCGCTGTGATGTTCACACTTCTGCCACCAGGTCTCCCCGCCATGACGTTCACACCTCTGCCACCAGGCCTTCCCTGCTGTGACGTTCACACTCTGCCACCAGGCCTTCCCCGCTATGATGTTCACACTCCTGCCATAAGGCCTTCCCCACTACGACAGACTGAGCCCACATCAACCTTTCTTTCCCAAGCTGCTTGTGTTGGGTATTTCGGTCCAACAGCAAGAGAAGTAACTAATACATGGCCCCAAACAAAAACAGCATTGAAGTGCTGTATTTCACCTTAGTTTGATCTGGGAAGCTCAGGTCCTCCTGCAGCCACAGAGATACCATGGGGCTGGCTTTGGAGGCCACAGGCAGCAGGCAGCATCTCTGG
Organism: Chionomys nivalis; assembly: GCF_950005125.1. Lineage (NCBI taxonomy): Eukaryota > Metazoa > Chordata > Mammalia > Rodentia > Cricetidae > Chionomys > Chionomys nivalis. Next base: position 101,505,605 of record NC_080092.1, read on the forward strand.
CCTCTGCTTTCATTTGGGCCCCAGTGCATGAGGTTTCTTGTAGACTTTTATGCTTTTGACAGCTGTATTTCCCAGCTGACCTGATGGTCTCTTTATTAGTTTATTATTTATCTGAAGATTACATCCAGGTGATTGTCTAAAGGGTGGCATATCTCGTGGTCAATGAAGGGGTTCAGCAAGTAAAAGCATTTGCCCAGTGACCTGAGTTCGATCCCTAGAACCTATGAAGAAACCTATGACGTGTAATCCCAGCACTCTCAGGGTAGGGTAGGTGGTAGAGGTCAGAGACTTGTCTGGATGCTTGTGGGCAAGCTAGGCTAGAAAATACAGCCCAGCAGCAGTATCAAGAGAGACACTGCCGCAGAACGAGGTGAAAGGCAGGAGCTGACTCCCAAAAGTTGACATCTGCCCTTCCTGGCATGCCCATACCCACACTCATACACAACAACAATGATAATAATAATAATAATGGAGTTTCTATAAAAATTCGTTTTTAAATGTATGTTTAAGGAAAACCAGGATTGTAACCAAGACAAATGCCAGAAAAGGACAGTGGGGCATGGATATGAATCAGGGAGTTGGGGCTGGGGAGTTCCAGGGTTGGCCACCTTCCCTAGGAGAGTGATACCTGCCAGAAAGAACCTATACCCTCTTCCATAGACCCCTCTTCCTGAGGGCACTCTACCTACCCGGGACAGGAATGGGGGATAGTTTATCTCAGACTTCTAATCTTCCTATTTTGGCCCCCAAACTTGACATTTGAGTTTCCCAGATCGGTTACTATTGTGAGTCAGAAATCAGGTGTGTGGCCCCCTCCTACTTGAAGCAAATCTTGGTGCAGCCTAGACTTGCACTGGACATCTTTGGGTAGTGGAGAGACATTGGCCTCAGGGGCCCAGCAGAAGAAAAGGAGCCCAGGCCTTTGTAAGAGGAAGAGAGTGCAGACGCTGAGGGTCAAGAGCCGTGCAGCTCGGAAATTCTCACTTTTGCAAAGAGTTGAGGAGCTGATCAGACGGCTGAAGACCGTAGTCCAGAGGCTGAATGGAGTGATATTTTGTTTGTGTTCTTAACACATAAAGCTTGCCTGAAGATCAGAGTGCAGAACTAAGCCACTAGAGGCCAGGGAGTGGTGGCACACACCATTAATCCCAGGACTTGGGAGACAGAGGCAGACAGATCTCTGTTAGTTCAAGGCCACCGTGGGCTACACCAGATTGATTCAGTCTCAAAGAAAAACGGAGCCAGGTGGTGGTGGCTCACATCTTTAATCCAGCACCAGGGAGGTGGAGACAGGAAGGGATATGGCTGGGCCGAGAGAGGAATATAGGTGGGAGGAGCCAGGAGCTCAGATGCCGTCTGTGAGTTTATTCTGAGAATGCAGTCTAAGGCTTCATAGGGACGGATGCAGTCCGAGGTTTTGATTACCCCTTTGGTCTGGGCATTGGTAGAGGTAAGAACTCCCTAGTGGCTGGCTGCTCTGCTTCTCTGATCTTTCAGCTTTAACCCAGGATCTGATTCCAGGTTTTTATTATTAATACTAATTAGAATTTGTGCCACAGCTGTCTTCTTGTTCATGTGAATGAGAGATGCCCAAATGATCTCCAGCTTCCAAGGCCCCTCCTCAGTGAGTCACTGTCCCCTCCTCTACATAGAACCAAGGGTCTCACCCTTGGGAAAGTTCTGTGCCCAGCAAACATAAACAGTCTTCTGCTCTGCCAAGCATGTAATAATGGCTCCACGGTGTTTGGGTTCCAGAGGGTTGTAGCAGCTGCCAAGGGCTAAGAACATGACAAGCCCATCCTGGTGACCTCTCTCTGGAATCAGCTCCGCCGGCAGCTCCTTCAGCTTCCACTGGCCCACAGACTTAGAACCTCCTTATATAGACAGGGAGAGATGAAAGGAGAGAGGGAGGGTGAGCCCCTGAGCTCAGACCTGTGTACAGAGAAGCACGGGCGTGCACAGGTGGTCCATCGTCTCAGACGCTGCATGTGTGAACGGTCATACCACCTAAGCTGGGAACACCCACCTTGTTCTCACATTCCTCCTCCCAGCAGAACCTGGCTCTAAGCCCACGGTGAACTTCCAGGGTGCCAAAAGTCTGAAACACCTTGGATCAGAAACCACAGGTTTGCTTCTAAACACAAGTTCTCAAGAGTCCCAAGAGAATCCTGAGGACTATAGACTGCATGCTGCTCCCCAAGCTATCCGAGGATCAGAATAAAGCCCGGAGAACAAATGATCCTTGTAAACCCAATTCAGGACTTATGTTCTTTGCCATTAGAAGACTGAAAAAGTCCTTGCAGTGGGATCTGCTGTCTTGGCTCTGTGTGACCTCCATGATCCCTCTGAACCCCTATTGAAGCAGAACTCAGGGGACACCCCAAGGAGGTACGAAGTAAGGACCCAGAAAGACCCCACCCATACCTCAGGTCAGTCACTGAAGTACATATCCATGGGGACTTCTTGAACGGTGGCGCCTGTAGCAGGTTAGTGCGCCGATTCCTGCGAGTCCCAAGATCAGGATGACAGCGACCAGGACTCCCGCGAGGGTCTCAGGCCTGTCCTCTAGTGGAGCTCTCTTGGACTGGGTCAGTGCATCTGAAGCGGGCAGGAGTAGTCAGGGGTGGTTTGCCACACTGGTCCTTTACTATATCCTCCCTAGTTCACAGTCCTACGATGCCCATTGTTCACCACCTGCTGACCCCACACCCTCCTGGGCAGTGATGCCTGGTGAGCAACTTCAGGAGGGGCTAAGGGTGAAAGGTCCCAGGTGGCCAGCACTTGGTTCCATGGCATCAGGAGCAGCTGGGATGCTAAGAAGCCTGGGGAGAGGGTTAGGACACCTACCTGAGGGGGGTGTGGATAGCCTCTTGTCTGTGGGCTCATCCTTGTTTGAAGGCTCTGCCAGAGACATACCATCAGGTTGGAGGTTATGTGTTTGCACCCCCAATTCCAGCTGCAGTCCTGCAGGGCTGGCTGGTCCCAGGAGGGACCAACATCAGGCTCACCTTCGGGGGCTCAGGTGTGGGCAGGGTAAGAGGGACATGGAGATTTCACAGAGAGGATGGAGTGGGTAGTGGGTTCCAGGTTGGGAGGAATTCATTTCTAGGTGCAGTAAGGATGGGCATCACGGGGTATACCAGTCTCTAGAGAGATACAGGGGTGACCAGAGGGGTGTAGGTAGGACAGGGATCCTCGGCAGTTACTTCCACCTTGTGAATGAATCATGAGAGTTGCTAGGGTAGTATTCTAGCTAGCCTAACTGCCAACTTGACACAGCCTAGAGTCTCCTGAGAAGGAAGTCTCAGGTGAGGAACTGCCCGGATCGGATTGACCTGTGAGCATGTCTGTGGGGGATTATCTTGATTGTTAATGATGTAGGAGGGTCCAATCTACTGTGGGCAGCATCATTCCCTGGGCGAGTGGTCCTGATGTATCTAAGAAAGCTAGCTAAGGCGGCACACACCTATAATTCCAGCACTTAGGAGGCAGAGGCAGGCAGACCAGCCAGGGCCACACAGTGAGACCCTGTTCAGAGAGAGAGAGAGAGAGAGAGAGAGAGAGAGAGAGAGAGAGAGAGAGAGAGAGAGAGAGAAAATCAGAGAGGCAGAGATATAGAGAGACAGGCAGAATGGAGGGAAGAAAGAAGGAAAGGAGAAGAGGAAGGAAGGTTGGGAAACATGGGTTACACAGAAGCCCGTGAACAGTATCTTTCATGGTTTCTCTCTTTCTTTCTTCCTTTCTCTCTCTCTCTCTCTCTCTCTCTCTCTCTCTCTCTCTCTCCCTCCCTCCCTCCCTCCCTCCCTCCCTCCCTCCCTCCTTCTCTCTCTCTCTACGTTTAAACACTTACATTCTTATTATTGATACAACTGGGCATTGTTCATCAACAATAAAATCACATGCTTCTCTTTTTTTTAAAAAAAAAAACCTTGCCCAGGTTGCTTAGTAACACTAGGTCCATATTGCTACAGAACATCAGTAGGATGGAATTGAGTAACATTGTTCTCTTGGACCAGTCTCTGCAGTGTTGTTCAGTCTCTAGAACACTCATTGTTATCTTATCACTGGCTTGGATAACTCCCTTGTATTAGTTTTCCCACATCTACTAAAGAAATGGAGACAAAGGCTTTGTCTGTTGCCATTCGGGGGTTATTTGTGGTGTAATCCTTCCAAATGGTGGCTCCTGGCTGAGATTCTTCCTTTGACAGTCACACAGTGAACTGAAAAGCTAGAGAATATTCCTAAGAGGGTGACCCTCACAGTTAGGCTGATTGGCATTTTTATGATGCAATTTCCTCCATGATTTCTGTCTCAAGTTCTTGCTTGAGTTCCTACCCTGACTTCCCTCAATAACAGACATTGCTCGTAAGCTGAAATTAATCCTTTCCTCTCCCAAGTTGCTTTTGGTCATGGATTTTTGTCATCGCAACAGAATTAAGCTTGAACAGGAAGTGTGTGGGGGTCTTTGCTCTTTGGTTCTTGTTTTAAGACAAGGTCTGATCCTGAACTCATGATTCTCCTGCCTCACAGCCTCCTGAGTGCTGGGATCATATCACACTTGGCTGAACTTTCTTTTTCTAAGGCACACAAAGTCCAGGGCAAGCCTCCGTGGTGGAAAATGCTGTGGGGAGGGGGACAGGGCAGTGTGGATACTCCTGGAACTGGGGCCTCATTCTGTGGTCACCAAGCTTAGCACATTCTCAGTCAAGGCTTAGATGGTCTTCTGCCCTGAACAATGGAGCTCCTTTCTGTATCTCAGACAGATTAAGCTCCTCTAAAAAACCAAAATCTTTGCCTTCCTCTCTGCCCTCCTTCTTGTCCCCCAAATCACTACACTCTACATACTGGAGCCTTTATCCCCTCTTACCCCCTTACTCCACAGCCCCCACCTCACCGAAAACATTCAGAGTGACGTTTTTGAAATCTCCCTGGCATCCGCGCAGGTACCACGAGTACAGCCCTGTGTGGACATCCTGGGTGTGGTTGATCACAAGCTGTGCCTGGCCCCCTTGAACTTGGAGCGCCCACTCTTTCCAGCGGAAGTATCCTTGGGGCGTCTTGTTGAAGATGGTATTGTTGTTTAGCCAGATGGTGACATAAGTGAAGTTATTGGAGATGTTACAGATCATCTCTGCGCGACTGCCTCTAGGCACAGACAGTATGCCCTGGGTGCAGTTAGCAAAGTCCCAGCCTGTGTGGAGAAGATGATCACACATGGGCAAAGGCAGAGCTGTGGGACAGTTGCTGGCTGCTCTTGTAAACCGTGGGCAGTGAACCAGGTGCCAAGGCCTCCAAGAGACAGGATGGGATATCTCACACTGATTGAGTCAGAGATTGGCACACGCAATGGGGAATGAATGCACTGGCAGTGATTTCACGACCTCGCTGGGGATGTCGGATCTGGAGAGCTGTGTCAGGGGAACTCCATGGGTCCCATTTTCTATACTCACTCTGATTGATTAAGGGTCCAGAGAATGCCTAGGCTGTGGGGCAAAGCTGGATGTACCCAGAGGAGGTTAAGCAGGTCCTCAGTTATGTCCTGCCCCCTTTGCCTGGCCAGGACACCCTCTTTCCCTTGCAGCCTAGGTGTGGTTTTGGGGGTTCCCCCTCAGTGTTCTAACATCAACTCCAAGTGTTGCTGGCCCTTTCTCTGTTGTTAGCCATTCTCAGGGGCACACAGCTCACGCTTGTGTAACCCAGGGGCATCAACCGTCCTGTGAGTCTTTGATGCTGAGTCTCCTGGGTGGCAGACATCACTTGGCTCTGACCTCGGTCTGTCTTTCCCATCCTGTCTGCACCCTTGCACCCCTCCCTCTAGCAGAAGACCCAGACCTACTTTGATTCTGAGCGTTCAGTGAGGCAGCCAGGAGCAGAAGGCTGAACATACTGGGAGTGTGGACAGCGGACAACGACGGCCAGGTCTTCATGGGCAGGTGGTGGAATGGGAGGTCTCAGGAGACCCTTGTCATTTCCAGCTGTCTGGGAACACTACCTAGGAAGAAGAAAGCAGAGGTCGGAGGCCCATTGAGGTTGCTGCACAGCATGGTGGGGGGGCTGTCCTAACCTGGCCAGGGGTGCACAGCTCGGGGTCCCTGCCTGAATACCTGAGCTCCTGCAGGATTCTGAGCCACCACTATTCGGTGAGGTGTCATAGGCTGCGGAAAACACATGAAGCTACGAGCAAGGAGCACCAGGCTGAATGATGGGCACTTCTGTAGAGATTTCCACGGAGCTAGCAACTGCCTGGATCTCACTGCTTGTGGGAATGGAGTCAGGACAGATTTTTAAGTCTCTTGTTTGTTTATTTAGACAGTATCTTGCTATGCAGCTCAGGGTGACCTTAAGTTTGTATCTCCTTGCCTCAACCTCATAAATGCTGGGATTATAGGCAGGTGCCACCACACCTGAGTGATTTTATAGAGAGAAAAACTGACAGCAAAACATGAAGGATTTCCATACATCCCTGTTTGACCCGGCTCTGCATTGTCCGTGTTGCTGACTTCTCTTCTCTTCTCTTTTCTTGAGATAGCGTATCACTATGACACTATGGCTGGTCTGGAACTTACTTTGTAGCCTACTCTGGCCTCAGATCACAGAGTGCTGGGTTAAAAGGTGTGTGCCACCCTATGCAGCTCCTTTGTTGTTAATATCTTACACTCAGTCACAGGCTTACAGGACATACCTGTTGAATTATCTCGGGTTGAGAAATACTACAAGATAGACCAATTATATTTTTCTTTATTATAAGGGGCAAACTAACGAAACAGGAAAGAGAAGTTCAAGCTCAGCTGTGTAGCACAGGAACCACAGAGAGAGTGAACCCTGAGCCTTCCCCGGGTGTTTTTCTCCGGGTTCCCAAAAGGTCACACCCCTAACTTGGTCCCACCTCCTAAAGTTCATTGGCTGACAGAGATTCCCCATCTCCTCCCCCTTTTGTCTAAATAAGAGACTTTTAAACACAATACAAAACTATATACAATAGAAAAAGATATCAAGTATAAAATTAGAACCAGCATAAATAATATTAAATCAAGGAACATGTGCTACATGTTTAATAAACATTCTATTCTAAAAAGTCTAAGTCTTACATCGGGAATGGCTTGGCTAAATTGTAAAAGGAAGGTAACTAAGACTATTTAATCTTTAACTCCATCAAAAGCCTGGGAAGGGAGATAATATTACTTGAGCAGGCAGGACGTGCAATCGAGCGATATATGACAGAGACAACTGGCTACCTGAGGAATCACCCAAAGTCTCATTTGTAATGTTGAAGCAACCAACTTTGGCTAAGGCCATTTTCAGAGGCAGGAAAAGTTTTAGAACTGTCTTATCCTGTCTTGGCAAGGTTTGGCAGTCTTTTTTCTTGTGGCCTGCCTATCCAGTCCGGACACCGTGTACCTTGTCAGTGGTCGAGGCATGGGCAGCTTCTTGCCCAAAGGCCAGTTGTGCCAAGAAGAAAACAAACTCCAAGTGGAGTGTCTTTGGTGCTCAACACCCTCTCGGGAATAGATTGGTGCTTGGAGTAGGAGGGCCTTCTGTCTATATGTTACTTTCATTGGTCAAATAAAGAAACTGCCTTGGCCTTTTGATAGGACAGCAGCTTAGATAGGCGGAGTAGACTGAACAGAATGCTGGGAGAAAGAAAGCAGAGTCAGATGCCATGAAGCTCCGGCCCGAGAAGGACATAGGTTAGACTCTTCCCGGTGCTACATGGTGCTACACAGATTATTAGAAATGAGTTAATCAAGATGGGAGAATTAGCCAATAAGAGGCTGGAACTAATGGGCCAGGCAGTGTTTAAATTAATACAGTTTCCATGTAATTATTTTGGGGATTAGCCAGGCGGCCGGGAACTGGGCAGGACATGGCCTGCTCGCCACTCATCTTTGCAACAGAGTGGCGCCCACACGGGGTGGCAGGAAGTGGCCCGCCGTTCCTTCTACAGGTGCTATCAGGAGCAATTGTGTCTCAAGTCAACAGAACCCTAAGTTATTTAAATGCCATGTTACACAGATCCTTGAAGTGGTTGAAGATTACCTATATAGGCAGAATACAATCTCTATGTATTCAAAGAACCTAATTAATCTGACTATATGTATAATAAACATGAAAAACTATTGACCTATAATACTTAATATCTATATAACTTAAAGACTAAGATTTCATATCAGAATATTAAATAATCTATAAACAACTGTGCAGTAAATGAGGAAAATGACCTCAAAATGTAAACAATGTATAAGTATCTTGATCAGAGGTAGGTCTATATAATGCAATATGAAAATATATCCTAAAAATTGTATCTATGTACAAAATGTCTTAGACAGAGGTAGAAACATGCATGCAGACAATCTGACAAAATAACTTTGCATAGGTGTACAAATATTGTAAAGAGAAAAAACAAATATTATTTGAACTTTATTAATATACAAAAAAACTATACCAATGTAAATTGTCCATAAATATTATCTCACAAGTATTTATTCTATTACCCACTATTATTATTATTAGTGTGAGTAAGTTCACACTAAATTATCTATTATCTCACTCAATTTTTTTTCTCTCTCTTTATATATATCAGTGCCCAGTGTCCACAGTCCACACAAACCCAATCAGAGGCACAGCATCCCATTCTGGGCTATGGGAGTGGAACCCTAGACTCTCAAATTCCTGCCTTACCCTGTGCTCAGCACCAACTTCCACCTCCACTCCGGCTCACACTGCTGCTGCTTCACCTGCAACCTGTTCCCAAGCTCTGGGGGAAGGCAACGGGGAAATCTCCCTCCAACGGCCACGTTTCAGGCTGTTCCCGGGTGACAGCTTGAAGTTAGGTCTGTATCATGTGCTTTCAGGACTGCAGCTGGAGTGTCTTTGAGTTTATGGCAGCTGGTGTTGTTTCTCTCTTATTTTAAAAAGCTTTTCCGCACAAGCATAATATTGCATGCCTGTTATCTTAACCCGTGGGTGGTGGAGACTTAAAGATCAAGGCCAACCCCCATTGCACAGCAAATTCAAGACCAGTCTGGGATTCCTGAAACCCTGCCGCAGAAAAACAAACCAATAACCTTTTTCTTTTTTCTTTTCTTTTTTTTTTTTTTTGTTTAGAGACAGGTCTTTTTATATAGCCCAGGCTGACCTTGAACTTGAGGCCCTCCTGCCTCAACCTCCTGAATGCAGGGGGTGGGGTGTGGGGGTGTGGGGGTGTGGGGGTGGGGTGAGAGGTATGGGCCATTGCTCCGGGACCTTTTCTTATTTCTAGCTTGTTGTAAGAAGGGTGGTTTGCTTAAATCGCTACATTGCTCCCACGCTATGAGATAAGCTGGTCCTGGTGGCTCACACCCTGTTGTTCCAACACTGGGAGGCGAGGCGGGAGGATTTCTACGTGTTGGAGGCCAGCCTGAGTGCGAGACTCTGTCTCAGCAGCACCACACTTCTCTCCACCCCTCCCACCTAGAGAAAACTAGGGAAAAGCAGATGCTGGAAACCAGCCGATAGACACAAGTCGAGAGAAGCCAGGAACATGTCAAACCATCCTTTTATGCATGTCCTGTGTTGAGAGCATTTTCATGGGAAGCTTAGTTACAGCACCTCCCTCTCTCCTCTGCCTCTCCCCGTGGTACCATCTGTCCCTCAAGACTCTTCTCCCCGGGACGACTGTGATCTTATTTGGAGTTAAGTCACCACGGTGTAGCCAGTCAGGATGGGGTTGTACTGAATCCAGTGAGCTGTACCCAGCAGGGCTGACATCTGAGAAGAAGGAATTTGGCACATAGGCACAGAGATGAAGGCCATCTGACATTGGCGGAGATGAGATGGCACAGCCACAAGGCCACAGCCACAATACCCAGTCTCCTGGAGCCTCCGGACAGAAATAGATCCTCCCTGAGCCTGTGCAAATGTGGCTTCTGTTTCTGACACCCAGGACTATGAGGACATAAATTCCTGCAGTTGTGAGTTGTGCAATTAGCCCTTGCTATGTCAGTTTCTCACACGGTATCTGACTTCTGATTGGTTTGAGAGACACTTGTGTTTAGAGAAGCATACTGTCTTTCTTACACAAGGCTAATTCCTTTCTTGGTCACTCCTCTCTCTCATCTCCTTTCCTTGGAGACTGAAAAACTCTACACCCTGATGCTTTCCTTGCCTGTTTTTTCTTTCAAAGCTTTAAGTTTTAGCTTTGAAATGTTTACCGGAGGCTGAAGAGATAGGTCAACCAGTGACATGCTAAACAAGAGGACCTGAGTTTGATACTTAGAACATAGATTAAAAAGTCAGGTATTAAGCCAGGTGGTGGTAGTGCACACCTTTAATCCCAGCACTTGGGGCGACAGAGGCAGGTGGATCTCTGTGAGTTCAAGGCCAGCCTGGTCTACAAAGCCAGTTCCAGGACAGAGAAACTCTGTCTCAAGAAACAAAACAAAACAACAAAAAAAGTCAGGTATGAGGGCTAGAGCAATGGCTCAGCAGTTAAGAATGCACATTACTCTTCCAGAGGACCCAGGTTTGATTCCCAGTGCCCACATGCTGACCTAAAATAGCTTGTAACTCTAGTCCCAAAAGATCTGATGGCCTCTTCTGGCTTACAAGGGCACCAGGTACCCAGGTGCAATATGCATATATATTGCCAGACAGAAATGCATGCGAAACATCCATGCACATAAAATTAAAATCTTTTAATTTAAAAAGAAAAAGTCAGATATGGTGGCACACACTTATAACCTTGCCACTGGGGAAGTGGAAATAGAAAGATCCCTGGGGCCTGCTGGACAGCCAGCCTAGCCTACTTAATAAGCTCCAGGCCAATGAGAGACCATGTCTCAAAAAGGAAAAGTGGTCAGTGCCTGAGGGGCAACACCCTTCACAGTGTGTACATATGCACCCATCCACATGTGCGCACACACACAATCCTCCTGAAGTCATGTTGAAAACCGTGACCCTGAGAGTCCGCTGTGGGCAGCGTGTCAGGGGACACTGGCTAAGCAGGGCTGACCATCCACTACACCAGGAGCCCTGATGCTCAAGCCCTTGTGGCCCTAACTTGGGCATCTGCCTTCTTACTTTGCAGGTTTCAGCAAGCAGCTTTGACACCCAACTTAACAGCTGGCTAAACAATCTCCTTGGTTTTTATCTTCCTCTAGATCTCCCGGCAGACTTAACTCTGCTCCTTATTTCTGTAGAATCGGGAGTTAGCCAGAACCTATTTTGCATGCTACAAGTGTGTATTTTTGTGCTTTTTTTTCCCACCCCTGCCTATGATCAGTAGAGCGCCATAACCAGTTTTCCAGCATTCTGGGTTTCTGGGAACTTGATGGGCGGAAACTAGAAAGGTGTGGCAACTCTCTTGAGGGGGCTTTCCACCGCTGACAAGATCTACCTAATACTTTCCCTGAGACAGCGCTGTGAAACACTTTCTCCAAAGTTCCTGCCAGAACGAAAACCCCTAAGAGACTTTGCTGAGTCCTTGGGCCTCCCTTCTGTTCACAGAACTGCAGCTGATTAAGAGTGGGCCCTGTCTGGGGTTCTGTCCAACCCCAAAACTGGGCTGTGTATGGGGCTGCGTATTGGGATTATGTCTTTACATATTTCGAGGCAAGTGAGAGCCTGGTCTATCCTCTGCCTGCTATGCCTGGAACTGGGTTGGGGAGCTGGGGTGCATCCCTGTCTCAGAAAGGCCATCTTCAGGCAGCGAAGAGCCTGTGGCCCAGGAGCCAAAGTCTACTGACAGCCAAGAGCAAAGGTTAATCTCATATTCACCTCAGTCTGTCTGGATCATGTTTCCCACCTGTCTCCTCTTCAGTAGACGAAACCTCAAGGTGGTGAAGCAGGGGACAACCCCGGGTGGGACAGAAGACAGCGCTGGGTGGAGCAGGAGACAGTCCTGGGTCCCCTTGGTTCTGCTGTCCCATGATGTGAAGATTACATCACCCAGGGTCAGCACCACTCTGTGTTCTACCCTGGGGTCTTTGCAAGTCCATGTAAAGTCGCCTTTTAGGATGGCCGAGGCCACTGTCTTATCATAGAGGTCTGTCCTGTGGTGACCTGGGCTACTCTGAATCCCTTCTGGAAGCCACTGAAGAACCCTGGTTCAGGGACAACATCTTTGTTCTTGGCTGTCAGTAGACTTTTGCTTCTTGGGCCACAGGTTCTTCGCTGCCTGAAGATGACCTTTCAGAGACAGGGATGCATCCCAGCTCCCCAACCCAGTTCCAGGGTAGACCAGGGTCTCTCTTGCCTATAAGTATGTAAAGACATAATCCCAAGGGCCAGCCATTGACTGAAGACTTTAGCCCCACAGATCCTGTTCTAATCCCTTGGGAGATGTGAAAGCCCAGGAGGGTCAGTATCACAGACCCAGGCAAGAATTACCTCTAGGACACGAGGCCAGAAGCCGGCAGTCAGCTGGCCTTCTTCGGTACAGCTCAGTGAGAAGCACAGTGGGCCCTGGCTCGTTTACCGCCTGAAGGGGACAGCCAGTACTTCTTTCATGTTAGTGGCTTGTTGTGTGGGTCCACTCAGTGCGTAGTCCCATGAAGTTTATGCTCCTGGCATGTGGCTAGGAAGGGTAGCTTGCACAGGAAGCCGGCACCCTTGCTGGGAGCAGATGGACCCCTCCCTGCAAGGACTTCAGCCCTTTTAGAGACTCACTGGCCAGACACAGAACAGCTGCCCTGAGGGAACCAGCTCAGGCTTGGCTTCCTGGCTGGAACTCTTATACCCAAGACAGATATTAACTAGAAGGTGGGAGGTGGTCTGAGAACGTGATGTCCTCAAAGGAAATAATGAGAGGGAGAAGGAGCCACGGAGCACCCTGGTGTCTGGTCTGCATGTGTATGTGTGCATGTGTAAGTGTGCATGTGTAAGTCTGCCTGTGTAGTGTGCATGTGTCCATGTGTAAGTTTGCCTGTGTACGTGTGCATGTGTAAGTGTGCATGTGTACATGTGCATGTGTAAGTCTGCCTGTGTAGTGTGCATGTGTAAGTATGCATGTGTAAGCGTGCATGTGCATGTGTAACTGTGCATGTGTAACTGTGCATGTGTATGTGTTCATGTGTAAGTGTTCATGTGTAAGTGTGCATGTGTACGTGTGTATGTATAAGTGTGCATGTGTATGTGTGCATGTGTAAGTGTCCACGCGGGTATGTGTGAGTGTTCGGGATGTGGGTATGAGCAAGGGCAAAGGCTCAGAATCCCACATGAAGGTGTGCGCACAAACCTGCAGGTGACGACACTCTGCAGGAATCGGTGCTACTGAGTGAGTGCATCTTCTTCTTATTCACGGGCCTCAAGCACAATGTCCATCCTCCCATCCTCCGAATCCTCTACCATGCATGTTTAGAGGGCAGAGAGAACTTCTTCCTCCTCGCCCCACTCAGCTGAAGAACCTCGAGCAGAACCTCGAGCTGCCGCTACTCCTCCAGAGCTGAGCCTGAGGCACTTCAAGATACACAGACAGATCCTGCTTAATGCTGACACAGCCCTGATCCTGCCTCCTGCTGTTTCCCGAATCCTGACACCCTGACGGTGGCTCAACTCTGTTTTTGTTCATCTCTTTTCTGAGGCAGCCATTCCCACCCCACAGAACCCTCAACCCTCAGAGCATCCAGTCGTCCTCAAATCCCTGTTCCCCTCACCTGCTCCTTCCGCAGCAAGTTCTCCAATGTTACCACCTCAGCTGCCACAGGAGGTCTGGATTTGGCCGACTAAATGGGAAACTGAAAGCCTCGGGGGAGGGGCTAGAGGAGGCAGTCTGTCCAGTTCCTTGCCAGGCACTCTGTAGGAAACAACTCAATTTTCAGGAACTACTCTGAATTAACATAACAGAGCCATGAGTTTCCCAGTGATTCCATCATTAGCATGTTTTAATTAGAAGCCCTGCATTAGCTGCATCCCAGGAACACTGGAGGAAGGTCCGGGGTTTTGCTAGGAAAACCCTGGCTGGAGCTGGTGTTTGTGTCAGGACTCAAGGGCTGCTCTTTGGGGAGCTGTGTGGGTTTGCTTCCCTGAAGGGGTCAAGGCCAGGGGTACTTTAGGACAGCCCTGGGGTGTGTGGCAGGAACGAAATGCAGGGTTAAAATGGCGATAGCAGCAGAATTCCAGGGCTGACGTCCTTTACCACACAGTAAAGCCCCAGGACATGGAGTCTGCTGTGCTGATCCTCACCAGGGCCCTACATCTTGTAGACAAACCCTAGCCGGTCTCCTGGGCCCCACCTGGAAAAGGTCCCAGATTCAAGGAGATTGCAGATATTTGACACCTGCTCCTTGCAAAGAGGTTTTGCGGCCTGCTCTGCGGACTGTGTCTGAGAAGCCTCATAGTGAGATGCGGAGACTGCTGTCCACTGATGGAGGGAAGGGCTGCTGTGGACCCAGCCTTGAGCCAGCTCCAAGTTCAGCTCCAGCCTCCCTGTGGCTTAGCTGTACTGCGAGGTCAGCCTGGTGTCTGGGCTCATGGACAGTCTGTGGCCATGGGTGTAACGGGGGCACCCTGGGGAAGATATTCTCGAGGGGCAGGAGATGGATAGGGTGACCCTGAAGAGGGTTTGTTTACATCCCAAGTGACTTGCGAGCTGCGAGGAGAACTGCATTTAGAAAATCTGTGCCCACACGAATACAGTGGACACTAGGGCAAAGACCTGAGGCCCCACAATGATTCTGTAGGATGTCTGTGGCCTTGCAGAGACCCAGGGGGAGAACCCTGAGATATGATCTCTAGGGGTGAAGATCCCTAAAGAGGCTATGCAGTGAGCCAGTCCCTTCCCCACACTGCACAGGGACGAACAGAGATCTCTGGACTTTAAGAAGAGGCCTTGCAGTCTCCAGACATATGGTGATCAAGCCCCAAAGAAGGTGATGAGATGTGGCGCCTCCGCCCAGTGACTTGGAGGAGAAAAGGAAGCAGATTCAAACTCTGGGAGCCTGCAGCTGTGGGAATGGGCAGGAGGGACAGGGTGACTGGTTTGGGGCCCAGCTGTTCCACAGGCATTCAGGACGTGAGAAGGGACACACTGGCCTGAAAGAGTGGCCAGCAGCCCAGAGTACAGAGCTGACCACAGAGAACCTTGTCCTCTGTGCTCTTTCAAAGCAGTAAGTTACTTCACGTCGGCAGATAAAACCAGGAGCCTGTTCCAGCCTCGAGGAGGAGCTCTGAGGCCAGGGAGGACCCTCACAGGTTCCCCAGACACCCTCAGTGCCAGCACAGGCTGGAGAAATCCAGACGCTAGGACATCATGGCGCAGGTTACCACTGCCTACTCCCTCCCTCCTGTGACTGCATCTCCCAGGCAGGGCCACCAAGGTCTTCGAACATCAGAAGGGGCCTCTGGCTGATGAGGGGCTAAGGGGCAGCTGAGGGTACCCAGTGTCTTTCCCACAGAGATGCCCTTCACAGTTAAGCAAACGTTGATTTCCTTTGTGGAAGTGCAACCAGTGGGTGTATTTTGAAAGTGAGAAGGAAAAAGGACAAGAAACCAAGCAGACCAGAACGATCCCAGTGGTATAGAGAACGCCCCCACTTTACTTTCCCTTTCATGGCTCCTTCTTCTTTTCCTTTCTTTTCCGTTTTTCTCATTACGGAGCCCCGGTTGGCCTGGATGTCACTGAATATATCAGGCTGGCCTGAGACTCACAAAGATCAGTCTACCTCTGCCTCCTGAACGCTGGTTGGGATTGAAGGTGGTCCTACCACAACCCGGAAAGCCAGCTCCCGGGACTGCACCAGGGTGGCAGCAAGATCTCCTTCAGAGCAGCAGAGACTTGGGGAAATCTTCTCCATCTGAGGACTAGACTTTTTCTGTCCGAGGGTAAATAAGGAATCACAAGCTTTCTGATGGAGACTTAAGAAAAACAGGAGCAAGCATACGTTTTCCTGATGGTAATTTTCTCTGTTACTTTGTCTTGAATAATCTCTCTTTCTGACAGTCTCTCTACACAGGTACATCTCTTCACATGCGGTTACATCTCTCTCTACATACATATGTCTCTCTTCTACACAGTCACACATCTCTACACATAGTTATATCTATTTTCACATAGTTACATTCTACACACATCTCCATACATTCTCCACACATCTACACACCTTCACACTTCTTTTTTTTTTTTTTTGGTTTTTCGAGACAGGGTTTCTCTGTAGCTTTGGAGCCTGTCCTGGAACTCCCTTTATAGACCAGGCTGGCCTCAAACTCACAGAGATCTGCCTGCCTCTGCCTCCCGAGTGCTGGGATTAAAGGCGTGCGCCACCACTGCCCGGCACCTTCACACTTCTTTATAGAGCCAAACCTCTCTGCATACAGCTACATTCTCCACACAGCCATAAGCTTCTTCTTCTTCTTTTTTTTTAAATATTTATTTATTTATTATGTATACAATATTCTGTCTGTGTGTATGTCTGCAGGCCAGAAGAGGGCACCAGACCTCAATCCAGATGGTTGTGAGCCACCATGTGGTTGCTGGGAATTGAACTCAGGACCTTTGGAAGAGCAGGCAATGCTCTTAACTGCTGAGCCACTCTCCAGCCCAGCCATAAGCTTCTTCCTTCACATACATCTCTCCTATACACACGCCTCTCTTCTATATCTCTCTACCCGCTCAACTACATCTCTTTATCATTCTCTTTGCACATTCAGCTACCTCCCTTTCAACACACGCACACATCACACATGCACACGTGCACACACACACATGCACGTCCCACACAGGCACACACATGCACACACATATACACACAGACACATACGTGCACACACATGCATACACACACATACACGTGCACACATACACACAGGCGCACACACATGCACACAGATGCACATGCAGACACATGTGCACATGATGGAGGAAGGTCATTGGCTAATAAAGAAACTGCTTTGGCCCATCTGATAGGGCAGAATTTAGATAGGTGGAGTAAACAGAATAGAATGCTGGGAGGAAGAGGAAGTGAGCTCAGACTCGACAGCTCTGCTCTCTGGAGCAGACGCCATGCTCCCCTCTCCCCAGCAGATGCGATGAAGCTCTGACCCAGGATGGACGTAGGCTAGAATCTTCCCGGTAAGCGCTCCTTGGGGTGCTACATACATGAACAGAAATGGGCCAAGCAGTGTTTAAATGAATACAATCTGTGTGTTGTTATTTCTGGTGTAAAGCTAGCCGTGCAGGAGCCGGGCAGGACGAAAAGCAGGCCCGCAGCTCCCTACTACAGATGGCCCCCAACGTGTGGACAACTGAATCCACAGAAAGCTTGGGAAAGAATAGAGTACAGCATGTTTTCTTGGTAGCAGCAATTTCTCGGGTCTGCTCTGCCTGCTAGAGGCAAGCAAGCACTCTCATGTAAGAGAGGCTTCCTGACTCAGCTTCAGCTGCAAAACCCTGCAGCTCATTAAGAGGTCCTGCCACGAAACACTTAAATGGTATTGATAAAAGCTGACTGAATGCTTGTTTGTTTTCGGCCGTAGCAAAAAAAAAAAAAAAAAAAAAAAAAAAAAAAAAAAAAAAAAAAAAAAAAAAAAAAAGTTGTGCTGTTTTAAAATGCTGGCGTTCTGGTCCATCCTGCCAGGGCAAACTCTGACTGTTTGAGGCAGGAGGGCCTACTACAGAGAGAGGACTTGATTGTTGTCTGTGGACGTAATGCTGCAGTTTGCTTGTTGGCAAAGACCTTGAAACGCCACAGAGTTGTGGTGATAAACATGGCTACAGCCGGTACCTCTGCCATGAGGCTGTAAAGCTAAGGAATGGGTTGGACCTGCTGGCAAAGCCACGGCTTTAATCCTACCCATATATTGCTCAGTAATTTGAAGGCTCATGTGGTCAGATAAAAAAAGAGAGATATGCAGTAAAGAGAGACTCAAAAACAAAACAAAACAAAATTTCTAAATGATTTACAGTGTGTAAAAAATATATGCAGGCTAAAAGACAGAAAGGAAGAAAGTAGTTGGGTGTGGTAGTACACACCTTTAATCCCAACACTTAGGAGACAGAGGGAGATTGACCTCTGTGACTTCAAGGTGTGGTAGCACACACCTTTAATCCCAGTGCCTGGAAGGCAGAGACAGAAGGATCTCTGAGAGTTCAAGGACAGCCTGGTCTAAAGAGTTATTCCAGGACAAAGATATACAGAAAATATAAAACAAAAGTAAAAATAAACAAAATAGAGTTAAAATAAAGCCGCACAAAGATGGAAAGTACACAGAAAATCTTGATACTGTATGCTATTATGCTCTCTTTGAATTGTTTGAATGCTGAGGAAAGAGCAACATCTGCTAAAAGATATTTGTTTATAAATGCTGCTGAACTAATCCAAGATAGATATTTTCAAAATACCTTGACTTCAGAATTTGGATCTAAGGATATGATACTTTGGAAAAGAGTTTCTTCTTTTGTTTTCACAGAAGATGAGACACTGTGGATTGCTTCTTTGATCACGATATGGTATGATAGACCACGCCCTCCTGAAGGGTTGCTGTGAACACCCTTAAAAAATTGCTTCGCTCAACTGCCAACTGAGATGAACCTAGCAGACAGGTTATCCCATAAAAGACCCGAATAACAGCGCCCCCATTCAGCAGGAAGCAGTTTGGAGAGAAAAAACTGCGCCCATGTTCCCATATATTGTTTATAAATGTTCTTTTACATTTAAAGGGGGTTATGATATAGGTATGAATAATTTGCATTGATATGGATTTTGCTTTAGTGATTTAGATTTAAGGTCAATTTTATTATATGTATATGTATTTCTGATATTGATTAAGGTATTGTGATTGTGTAGTTCACTTAAAAATGTAATGTATATAGGTTGTTAATAGATAATTATCAATAATAGTCAAGCTTGTAGTCATGTTAGTTAGATTTTCTAGATGTACATAGATATATTTTAGATAGACATTCTTCATATCTTTCAAAGATTATAAAATATGGCATTTTAAGTGTTTTAATAACTTAAGGTTTTTCATGACAATGAGACACTCTGCTCCTGGCAGCACCAATCTACTTCAAGCAGAAGATGGGCATCGAAGAGGCACCTTATGGAGTTTGATAGCCATTTGGGCAAGAAATTGCTCTTGCCTGGACTGTTGCATAAACTGGACACAGAGAACCCGCAGAAAGAGGACTGCTGAACTTGCCTAAAGGTGAGATAGTCTTTTGGGGTTCCTGGTTCATGAAAGAGTCTACGAGACATTCTGCAGGACACAGCAGAAAGTGACTGAACTGTCTTTGGAATTTTCCTGATTCATGGAAATGTCTGCTGAAAACTATGGGCCTGTAGGCTGAAGATGGATGCCCCAACGGTACAAAGGAACTTTGGGTGACTGTCCAGGCAGCAAGATGTCTCTGTCATTTCTAGAATTTTCTTATTTCTTGTTTACTTAGGTAATATTATATCCTTATGGAGTCTTTGATAGAGTTGAAGAATAGATAGATAGTTATAGTTTTCTTTAGTTATGATAAAGATAAAATAGATGTAAATATTGTAACTGTAATTCTTACTTGATAACTGTTTTGCTATATGTAATTTTGCTATGTTAGAGCCTTTCCTTTTTGTTTAAACAGAAAAAGGGGAAATGATGGAGGAAGGTCATTGGCTAATAAAGAAACTGCCTTGGCCCATCTGATAGGGCAGAATTTAGATAGGTGGAGTAAACAGAATAGAATGCTGGGAGGAAGAGGAAGTGAGCTCAGACTCGACAGCTCTGCTCTCTGGAGCAGACGCCATGCTCCCCTCTCCCCAGCAGATGCGATGAAGCTCTGACCCAGGATGGACGTAGGCTAGAATCTTCCCGGTAAGCGCTCCTTGGGGTGCTACATACATGAACAGAAATGGGCCAAGCAGTGTTTAAATGAATACAATCTGTGTGTTGTTATTTCTGGTGTAAAGCTAGCCGTGCAGGAGCCGGGCAGGACGAAAAGCAGGCCCGCAGCTCCCTACTACATGCACACACATACACATGCACACACGCATACACACACAGACACACACATGCACACTCACACACGCTGCACACACATGCACACATGCACACACACAATGCACACACATGCATACGCCTCTCACATTTCTCTCCTACCTCATTCTCTACAGCAAAGCCTCTGGACAAATATGAATCACATTCTCGGGGTCACACATCACTTCTTGAGTAAACAATGAGAAACAGCCATGTTGGCCACACGGATTCTCTCAGGCTGGGGACGTCACGCTGACTGGGCACAGTGAGTAAAGTAAGCACGCATCTCTGAGTGGCCAGGGTACCCAGACAGAAAATGACATTGAAATTCAGGACTTAAATAATAAACAGATAGTTGGCTGAACCTTGAAGTTGGGAGTATGTGCGGATAGTCCATTGCTGAGAAATTTATGTCTACTAAAGTTGCTTCACGCCAGACCTTGAAACAACAATAAATACCTGGGAAATTTTCCTTGTGTATTTGTCTCTAGGGGCAACCAGGTTGCTTTGAATTTGTTATGAAGTCTAGAATTAGCTGTCTTGGCTGAGAATACTATTGCTTTCCTATGTCAGTCTGAGTAGTGAAAAATACCATAGTATTATTTCTGTTCCTCAGAATTATACTGATTAAGGAGAAATCATCTTCCTGACCATCCACAGTGACATGTGTGCCCAGTAGATGGAATATTTTCATGAGATGAACACACAAGCAGGGGGGGAAATACCCATAGCTGTTGTTTTTAGGGAGGAGTCATGGCAGCACATGAAAGATAAACACATTCAGAGTCAGTGACCCCCATGGTCTTTCCCGAGCAGTTGCTCCCCATCAGAGAATTATTCATCTGATACACATCAGCTGTCATCTGCTCTATGACCTAATGGCCTTCAGCAGTGTTCACCACCAGGCCCGGTGTCGATGTCCACTAGTGACGAAGGCTTAGTTTTCTGGAGATTTTGTGTGTACAAGCAAGCTCTCGGGCCTGACCTCTAGTGGCTGACTTGGACTGGAATGGGCCCTCTGTGATGGAAAGAAGTGTGTTGCAGTCTGGGGGGGTCCCACTAGCAACTTCCAATCAAATGCACCAGGATTCTTTGGCTGTTTTGTTTTGAGACAGAGTCTTGTGTAGCCCGGGCTAGTCTGGGACTCACATAGGTGAGGATGACTTTGAACTTCTACTTCTCCTGCCTTCACCTCCCCAATGCTGGGGCTGCAGGTGTGGAACACCACACCCAGAAATGCTGGGATTATTATTTACCTATTTGGAGACCAGGTCTTAATATAAGCCCTGGCTAGCCTTGGCTTTGAACTCACAGAGATCTGCCTGCCTCTGTCTCCCAGATTCTAAGAATGCTGGGATTATTATGCCACAGAATAGACTTTCAGGACTAGTCAATATGACACAAGGTTAGAATTTATTAAAAAGAATTTGGGGCCTGTGCAATGGCTTAGTTGGTAAGCATTTCCTGTGTAAGAGAATCTCCAGCCCTCACGTTAAAAGCCCGTACAGCCTCACAGACTTATAATGCCAGGAGGATCTCCGGGGCTTGCTGGCTAGCCAGCCTAATCCATAAGTGTAAGGTGTAATAAGGGACCCAGTGGCAAAAAATTAACAAGGTGGAGGGGATGGAGTGATGGCTTGGTGGGTAAGAACACTTGCTGTGGAAGCAGGCCTGAGTTTTAATCCCCAACCCTGTAAAAAGTCAGATATGGCTGTGTACGCCTGTAACCCCGGTGCTGTGAGGAGTGGAAACAGGGAGGCCAGTGGAACTTTCTGTCTAGCCAGGAAGCCTGGTCAAAAAGCCAGCAAGCTTCACGTTCTGAGAGAGACCCCTCCTCGAGAGAACAAGGCAAAGAACGATAGGGCTAGAAGATGCCCAGCGTTGATCTGTGGCCTCCACAATCACACTTGTATCTGTGTATCTGCACATTCACACACGAGAGAGAGAGACAGAGAGAGACAGACAGAGAGAGACAGACAGAGAGACAGAGACAGAGAGACAGAGAGAGACAGAGACAGAGACAGAGAGAGACAGAGACAGAGAGGCAGAGACAGAGAGAGACAGAGAGAGGAGAGAGTTTTAATATAGATTTAACTGGGGGAGAGGGAACAGAAGATTTTCTCTTTGCTTATTTCTTTTGTTGTTGGGGGCACATTGCTATGGCGTGTGTGTAGGGGACAACTTGAAGAAACCTCTTCTTCAATACCATGAAGGTTCTGGAGATAGAACTCAGTCCAACCGAGGCAGCTTGAGAGGGACTTGAGAGCATCCTGGAGCAGCACCGACTTCTCAGCAGGATCCTAAGAATCACCACATCTAAGGGTTTAGTAGTTTCCGCTGTGGTCATGACGGTCAAAGGTTTTAAAGATTAAACATCAGCGTTTCAGTTTGCTTATGTTGACCTAAGGAGTTTATTGGATGAGATCATAGGGTGGTTTCTTCACTGCACAGGGCAGTGCACAGAGTGGCTAAGATAAAAACAGATCAAGATGTAGCCGGACGTGGTGGCACATGCTTTTAATCCCAGCACTCAGGAGACAGAGGCAGACACGGATCTCTGTGAGTTCGAGGTCAGCCTGGTGTACAGAGCGAATTCCAGGATAGTCGCCTGTCACACGGAGAAACCCTGACTCAAAAAAACAATTAATAATAATAAAACAATAAAACCAGATCAAAATGTCAGATAAACCCTTGGCTTATTAGGTTACAAATAAGTCAATGTATGTTTTGACTGTGATCAAGGCTGATTGATCCTGTTTTTGTGATTCGTAGGAAATTACAGGCCTAGGGACCAGAAAGGAATCAGGCTAAATTCAAAGGTATATACGTTAGGATATAAACATGGGTCACTGATATTTTAACAACCTTCTTGAACTATGTCTATAAAAAGAATTCTGGCTGAGCATACAGGCTCATCCCTGTAGCTTTAGTGTTTTGGGGGCTGGAGCAGGAGGAGTGCCACGAATTTCAGGTCAGCCTGGACTACAGTGTGGAGACCCTGTCTCATAGTAATTGACCCTGTAGGTGTCCCCACAGTTAGTTTTATTATGCTGAAATCTTAACTCTCAGCTGGTGAGAGGCTTCTACCAGACTCCTGATGAGGGGCTCATTTTTCTTCCTGTATTCCTGAATTTTCCCTGTCTTTCCATTAAGCCTCACTTTGCCATTGTTGGTTTGTAAATGTAGGTTGCTGAACAATGACGGGGTATTAAAGAAGTCACAGCTTTCAAAGAGGACTTGCTGGAAGAAGTCAACACAGACACACAAGTAGTCGCTACAAGCGCCTCGTGGGTAAAGCTTGTCCCTCAGATTGACAACCTGATAACCGGAGTTAAATTCCTGGAATCCACGTGGTGGAAGGGGAGAACTGCCTTCTGCAAATGGTCCTTTGACCTCAATATCATAGTATGCTTACACACACACACACGCAATAGTAATAATGACCATGAACAGAAGATAATACGGAAGCCAGTACGAGGTCTGAAACCTAGCCAAAGAGTAGAATCAAGCCATAGACGCTCGGGACGGCAACTCCAGCACACGGTAGAGAGTGACGGAGACACTCAGTGTCTTTACCGGCTGAGCTATTTCACCGGCCGTAAGAGACATTTTTAAATATAGATTTTAAACATGAGGGTTAAGAGAAGGAAAAGGGCACTTGGGGAGAAGATAAGATACATCTCAGAGTGTGGACACCAGCCACAAATAGTCAAGAATAGAATCTGGATTTTTTTTTTTTTTTTTTGAAGTGTGATTCTCTTTAGAGGGCTGTTACTGAGGTCACTGTGTGGTTCTTGAGGGACATGTGACAAGGTGACTGTCATTAGAGTTAAAGTCCAGCTCACAGGATTGGAGGAAGAATACATACTTCCTCATGTACACAGTTAATTGTCATATGGAAAAGAGTGACTCCTGACCTGAGATCATATACACTCAGATCTTCAATCTAGTTCCTGACTATTTTATTATTATTTTTCCCTGCTAATTGGACATAAAGTATCTATAAGCAAAAGGACTATTAACCACATGTTGACGGTGCTGGAGCTTCCTGGGTTCCCTTAATTTCCATCCTCCCAGAGACAGGGTTTTATTACTAGGGTTTTAAAGGCAAACCTTTAAAGTAAACTAGGGATTTAGAGGCGAACACCTCACTCTTCGTTCTAAATGAAAAATCAAAGCAATTCTATTAGCTCTTTTAGATAAATCACTGTCTTAGTTTTGTCAGCCATTGCTGAGATAAAACACTCTGATAAAATCAACTTAAAGGAGAAAAGGTTTATTTGGCTCACAATTCCGGGCCACAGTTTCATTTTGGGACGTTTCAAGGCAGCAGGAACTTGAAGCGATGAGTCACACGGTCACACTGACAGCCAGGAACGGAGAACAATGAATGAATTCACTCATGCTCGTGCTGTGCTCAATCTCGCCATTGTTATCCAGTCCAGGACCCCCTGCCTAGGGGATGGCGATGCCCAGAGTGAGTGGGTCCTCCGTGCCAATTAACACAATTAAGACAATTAGTAATTCTCACCAACACTTCTTCCAGGTGATTCTAGATTGTTTCAAATGGACAATGGAAACTAACTGTAACAAGTTACCCCGGGTTTACAAAAGACTAATCAGTTTGAATTCTCTCTAGAGGACACCCAAACAGTATAGATTTAATATTTTTCATAGTTATACAATTAAAAGAGGTTCCTCTATACTCTTGTTTTTCTAAGTTCCTATTTCCCTTTCTGACTTGCTACCATAAGATTTAAGCTTCCCCGGATGTAGCCTAAACCCAAATAACTCAAGGAACCCAGATTTGCTCAAAAGAGCTCAAGATGACCTGTCACGCAAGTGGCAGTCACCCCAATGGCTCAACAGAATCCTAGGGGTCCAGAAGAACTCCAAGAGATAAGGACCCCACACTTCCTGCTGAACAAGTTGCAGAAATTAAAATTAATTCAGAATGAGCCCAAACAGCTCCAAAGAGTCACCAGACTGACTAGAGAAAGGGTTCAAGGTGTGAGCCACAGGCCTTACTCTGTCCCTCACTTACAAAACTGAAGAGTGGTGTTGAAGGTGTAGGTCAGAGGCAGTGCACAGGCCTCTTTAGCCGGAACACATGGTGACAGTCGGGGTGGAAGCTGATCTTCAAAGAAAAAGACAGAACAAGTCTCTGCCGTACAGATCCTACAGAGAACTTCTTAGAAAACAAAGAATTTGCTAAAGCATGGGACACTTTCACCTACTGTCTCATAAGAAATTCCAAGATTTTTCTTCTTTCAAAACCTGGGGGATCGGTAAGATGGCTCAGCAGGTAAAGGTGCTGCCACCAAGCCTGATGACCTGAGTTTGATCCTGGGGACCTGCAGGTTGTATACACACACACACACACACACACACACACACACACACACACACACACACACAGTTTTAAATAACGTAAACGAGCAAGTCAAAGACAATTTTGGGGACACATAGGATCTCTGTCGGCCTGAAACTTACTATCTAGACTCACAGAGGTCTACCTGGTTCTCCCTCCTGAATGCTGGGACTAAAGATAGGCACCACCACAGCCTGCCCAGTTTCTTTTTAAATTGGGAATGGCTAGGCGGTGTGGCACACGCCTGTGGTTCTAGCATTGGGGAGGTAGAGGGAGGAGTATTAGGAGTTCAAGGCCAGCCTGAGCTACACCGTACTCTACTTCCCAAACAAAACGAAACACCAAGAAGGCCTTTTCTGTGAGATGTACAGTCCCTCCACCAACCTAAGTTAATATTCATGTGATTCCAATCCGCGCTGATGTCACAGCTAGTGCCTTTCACTCCGTGCATCTGGGCCTCACGTTGATAATCGACACGGTGATAATGGACAGGTGCTGATAGCTGTCTTGGCATGTGTTCTGTAAACAGCGCCAGACGCTGCTTGTAAAATGGAGTCACCAGGGGCAGACGCGGTCTGAAGCCCAGGCTCCACACAAGATGGAGTAACTTAGAGCAATGCACAGCTGACCTGTCTCCTCGAGAAGCCAGCATCTTGATCATTTAGCCGTGGCTTCAATTTAGAATTCACTGTGCTGGGGTAAGGAGGGCTGGCAGAAGTGACTACGCCAAGGACAACTGACAAAGGGACAGACACTCTTCGCAAAGAAGGCTGGGTGGACAAAAGGAGGAAAAAGAAGCATGCTAGCATCTGGACCACAGGACAAGAATAAGAATAAAGATGGGTGTGGTGGACAGTAGCATGTTAGTACCTAGTGAACCTTTCTGTCTTAATCAGGTTTTTCTTTTAAAATCTGTGTGTGTGCGCGTGTGTATGTGCCTGGCGTCACACCCAGGATTTTGGGCATCTTAAGCAAGGGCTCGACCACTGAGCCATAACCCACCCCTTTAAAAATTTCAGCTATGGTCTCATATATAGCTAGGATTCTTTGAACTCAGTATGTTTCAGGGAATCACTTTGAACTCCTGACCCTCCAGCCTCCATCTCTCAAATGCTGAAATTAACATTATCTCGGCACCGGGTGGATTTTCCCAAGGCAATAAGATGATAGGAATGGGCATAAATACATCCCACGCATTGTTGACAAAGGAGGAAAAAAAAAAAGATAGGCAGTAAACTGTAGGTTAAGGGCGTAACCACGCTGATTTTTTAAGTGAACTTTGGCAGGACCGAGAGATAGTTCAGTAGGTAACATGCTTGCTATTTAAACATGAGGACCCGGATTTTATCCCTAGCACCCAAACTAAGAAACAAACATGCAAAAAAGAGAAAAAAGCAGCTGTGTAAAGAAG
Source organism: Chionomys nivalis (assembly GCF_950005125.1). Lineage (NCBI taxonomy): Eukaryota > Metazoa > Chordata > Mammalia > Rodentia > Cricetidae > Chionomys > Chionomys nivalis. The sequence continues at coordinate 101,532,319 of NC_080092.1, forward strand.
CTACTCAGTGAGAAGCACCCGGTTCATTTTCGGAGGATCTAGATGCAGTTCCCAGCACCCATATGATGTCTCACAGATATGTGTAACTTCATTTCCTCGGGGAGGGTCCAATGTGGTTCTCTGGCCTCTGGAAAGAGAGGGGTGGAAGGGGCAAGAATGACCAGGCATACACATGGGACACGTGCACATATGCAGACAAAAGATTACTCATACAGATATGGTGGCATGCTCCTATAATCCCAATGCTGAGGAAGTGGAGACACCCGGGTTCCTGTATAAAACCCAACCAACTTGGTGAGCTCAAGACCAATGTGAGACCTTATTTCAAAATAAGGGGTGGATTGTGATGACCTTCATTGTACAAGAATATATATGCATAAATACACACACAAAGAGAAAACAATATAGCCTCTCATATCAGCTGGGTAGGGTGGCACACATAATCCCAATATTTGAGAGATGGAGGCAGGAAGTTTAAGAGTTCCAGGTATTTTCCTAAAACTCCCCCTGAAGCCACTGGGTGCCACATGAGCAGGGCAGTAGCTCTGACTCCGAGGACTCTGCTGGGTACCACTGTTCATTTTGATGGGCATTGGTTTTCCTCTTTGCTTTGCTCTTGTCGGTTTCTAAGTTCCTTTATAAATACGTTCTTAAGACAAACAACAACAAGAAGCCTGACATCCACACCCCCCAGCAAGATCAGACCTGCTGTGCCCTCTGCCTCCGGCACACACTCATCTTCTGTTCACACCTTAGACTCAGCCTCACTGTTCCTGGAATCGGGTTCCTGAGGTAGGAAAAGCAGAAGGAAGTGCGTGTAGCTAGAGTTTGACTCATGAAGAGAAAAGAGAACACATGCAGTTTCTTTTCATCTTCCCTGTGGCAGTGTTAAGCAATGTTGTGCGGAAGAATAAAATGAAGTCGGGAAATATATGCTTGGGATCTAGCTATCAGAGTTTTCCTGGAAGTAGTCTATTAAGTCTTTCTCAGACTTAGGATGTCCTGCAGGAATTTAGGTTCATTTTCTCCCTGCCTGCACTGTTATCTTCTTGAGAGAGGGTCTCGTGTGTCCCCAAACTGGCCTCAAAATAGTCTACATGCCTCCAATTCCAGTGTGCTGGTCTTACAGACCTATGCTGCAGTCTCTGGTTTATGTGATGCTGAAGGTCAAATCCAGAGCCTCATGCATGCTAGGCAAGCACTCTATCAACTCAGCTGCATGTCCAGCGCTGAAATTTGAATTGTTTAGGGTCTCCATTACACTGCTTCCTCATGGACAACCAGCTTCCCGAGGACATGGTCACTATCACTTCTTGTGCAAGTAGGGCAACTTTGTAATTCTTCGTTCTTCTGGCTTTGAGGCAATCTCTAAGTGACAAGCTCCGAGATCTGTGGGCCTTGGGGTGTATCCGACTCCTTCAGGCCTGATGATATGTAATGAGATACAATTCCAGATTTTTTTTTTTTTGTGTGTGTGTGGGGCAGAGTTTCACTATGCAGTCACGGATAGACCTCACTATATAGACAAATAATATAGATATTTGTACACTGTGAAGATGTGTTGCTATGATTGGTGTAATAATGGCCAATATCTAGGCAGAGAGGATAGGCAGGATCTTCAGAGGGAGAGAGGAAAAGGAGGAGGAATCTAGGCAAGCCAATTACACCAGCGAGATGCCAATGAGATACGGAGGTAGTTAGACGTGCAGAATAAAAGAAATGTAAAAAGCCACATGGTAAAATATAGATTAATAGACAAGTTAATTTGTTATAAGAGCTACTGGGACAAGCCTAAGGTAAGGCTGAGCTTTCGTAATTAATAGTGCTCCATGTGGTTATTTGTGAGCTGGTGGCCAGGAGAAAAATCCAACTACGCCAGGCTGGTCTGAAAGTCACAGAGACTCACCTGCCTCTGCCTCCTAAGTGCCGGAATCAGAGGCATGGGCCACCATGCTTGGCACAGTTCAAGGATTCTGTTCCTCATTTTTACAATACTTTGGTTTGTGTGTCCCAATCTCTTCCAGAACAGATGGAGAACAAGACATCTGTTGGTTCCTATTTCTTTGGGGCCAATTTTTAAAAACTTGTGTTTATGTGTGGGTGTGTATGTGTGTGTGAAGGCCAGACATGGACATCTGGTGTCCTTTCTATTCCTCACCTTCAGGGAAGATTTTCTTGGGGGGGTTTTTTGAGACATGGCTTCTCTGTAGCTTTGGAGCTTGTCCTAGAACTAGCTCTTGTAGACCAGGCTGGCCTCTAACTCACAGAGATCCGCCTGCCTCTGCCTCCCGAGTGCTGGGATTAAAGGTGTGTGTCACCACCGCCCGGCCAGGGAAGATTTTTAAATGTTTTTTAAATGTTTCCTCAGCTGAAGCTTTCTTATTTTTTTTTTTTTTTTTTTTTTTTTTTTGGTTTTTTCGAGACAGGGTTTCTCTGTGGTTTTGGAGCCTGTCCTGGAACTAGCTCTGTACACCAGGCTGGTCTCGAACTCACAGAGATCCGCCTGCCTCTGCCTCCCGAGTGCTGGGATTAAAGGCGTGCGCCACCACCGCCCGGCTTTCTTATTTTTAAGATTTATTTTTATTATTTTTAATGTGTGTATTTATTATTTTATGTGTGTATGCATGCGTCTGTATATGTGAGTGCCCAGGTGCCCAAGGAGTCCAGAAAAGGGCATCAGATCCCTGGGGATAGAGAAATACAGGTAACTGTGAGCTGCCCATGTGGCTGAGAATCGAACCCAGGTCCTCTGTAAGAGCGTTTTGTGCTCTTGACCCCTGTACCATCTCTCAGGCCTCTTGGCTTTGAGATCCTTTTTCCTTCCATCTTTTTTTCCCCTCTCTCTCCTCCCCTAAAGGTTTTGACATAACAAGGGAATGCAGAGCTTCCTCCATCTTGTATTCTTGCTGAGGCCATCCAGGTCTGATTAGAATTTGATCTCCTTGATGGAGATTCCCATGGCAAATTACCCAACTCTTTTCTAGGAACCCAAGGTCAGTATGTTCTAGCTAATTTAGTCTCTATTAAACTGCCTGTTTGTTTGTATAAAACCCCTCTACTTAATTGCTTTTAGCTTTTGTTAAAACTGCTAGCTTCAAACTGCTTACTTCTGTAAAGCATCCTCCCCGCTTGCAGCTGCCAAGAGATGCCAGTATGTGGTTTCTGCCTTTTAAAACCCTGTGTTCTGGACATTTGAGGCCACACCTAGGTCCTGGAATATCTGGTGTGGCCCCAGCCAGCTGGACTAAAGACTTGCAGTTGACTGTAAACGGTGTAAGTGGACTTTTCTGGTGGGCTACTTGAAACAATGTATTTCCTTTTTGCATTAGTCAAAGTTTCCTAGAGGAAGAGAGGGAGAAAGGTAGTCTGTGAAGAGATGGCACCCCAGGTAAAGTACTTCCTTTCCAAACACGAGAACCTAAGTTCAAATCCCCAGCACCCACATAAAGCCAGAAATAATATCAAGTGAAATGGGAGGTGGTTACAGAACTCCCACAAACTTTCCAGCACAAGAAACTGGATGTCTCAGGACAAGGAGCACCAAGGATGCAGCTCAACCCTGAAGGCCTGGAAGCTCCCTGTGGTCACAGGTGCTGAATCCAGTCTGACATCACAGGCGTACCAGCAGCTAAGGGCATGCACAGGAAGAGTGGAACTCGCTCTTAATAGCTGGCTGGCTTTCCTCTTTGCACTTTTATGCTACCTAGACCCACAACCTAATGAATGGTGTTGCCTGCAGTCAGGGCAGGTGTTTCTCCAGAGTTACTGTCCCATGTACCGAATTCTCCGGAACCGCCACCGCAGACACACCCAGAGGTGTGCTTCATTTATCTCCAGCAAAAGGCAGCCCACAGATGGGGAGAAAAATCCTTACCAGCTGTACTTCAGACGGGGGTGCTCAATATCCAGAATTTACAAAGCGTAGGGGACATGAGGTCCACACACTCATAGGCAGCACTAGAGAAGCCAGAATTGTTAAACACACAGCGTTCTTTTCTTCAACAGAAGAAGTTGACAGCTGTTCACACGGAAGGCTGTAGTAAATATTGTTTAATAACCTGGTCCTCTTTGCTATTCGGTAGAGATCACAGGTGCTTTACAAAAGACATGTACTTTGTAAGGGAGTTGCAATGTAGTCATGTCTTAAACTTTGTTGTGATCCTTGTCACGAGGACATTTTCCTCAAAGTTTTGCTGTGTCTAAATATGTAAAAAAATAAACTGATCAAAGTCAGGCTCCGTGAGCTTGAACCAACCCAGCTAACGAAATTGTGCCGACCTGAATTTTCTTCTTGACTCTGGTGTTTCATTTCTCTCCTGGCCACAGAGCCTGCAGGGACCCACTGTCTCTGTCAACGTTCCGTTGCCATGAAGAGACACCATGACCACGGCAACTCTTTCATTTCTTTCAAGACAGGGTTTCTCCATGTAGCCCTGACTGTGCTTGAGCCTGCTCTATGGGCCAGGCTGGCCTCTAACTCAGAGATCTGCCTGCCCCTGCCTCCTGAGTGCTGAGATTAAAGACGTGTGCCACCACCGCCAGGCTGACCACAACAACTCTTCTAAGGGGAAACTAATTGGGGCTGGCTTCCAGTCTAGAGGTTTAGTTTATTATCAGCACAGCGTGTAGGCAGACACGGTGCTAGAGAAGGAGCTGAGAGTTCTATATCCAGATCTGCAGGCAGCAGGAAAAGAGAGTCACTGGGCCTGGCTTGGGCTTTTGAAACCTCATAACCCACCCCCCCAGCGATACACTTCCTCCAACAAGGCCACACCTCCTAATCCTTTCAAATAGTGCCACATCCTATGAGCCTACAGGGGCCATTTTTATTCAAACCACCACCTTTCACAACAAAGCATTGCAGAAATTAAACATCAAGGAACCAATTTGCCAGTTAAAATGTACTAATGAAATGGACAGTTCCAAAGAAGAAACCCAAATGGCCAGTAACTATTTACTTTTCTTTGCTGTTTTTTTTAAAGACAAAGTTTCTCTGTGTAACAGTTCTGGCTGTCCTGGAACTCACTCTGTAGACCAGGCTGGCCTCAAACTCACAGAGATCCGCCTGCCTCTGTTTCCCAAGTGCTGGGAGTAAAAGCATGCACCACCAGTGTCTGGCTGCCAACAACTATTTTTAAAGGTATTCCACATCCTTAGTCATCAAGGAGATGCATATTAAACTCCTTTGAGATACCACCTCTTCCTGGTCAGAATAGTTATCATTAAGAAACATCACAACAGATGCTTGGGAGGATGTGGGGGAAGAGGAGCCCTACTACTGGTGGGGGTGTGGATCAATCAGTCATTATGCAAATATGTCTGGATGATCCTTTAAAAACTAGAACTACCACACGAGCCAACGACTACACCACCTCAGAGCGTCTACCCAAAGGACTCCATCGTCTACCAAAGAGACACCTGCTTGTCCTCATTTATTGCTGTTCAGTTCATCATAGTGAAGAAGTGGAGCCAGTATAGATGCCAATCAATAGGTGAACAGATAATGAAAATGTGTTACTTATACAAAGTGGAATATTCTTCAGCTGCAGAGAGAAATGAGGTTATGAAACGTGCGGGCAAATGAATGACCTAGAAAGCACATCCAGGCAACCCAAACTCAGATAGAAACCACGTGTTTTCTCTCATAGGTAGATCCTACCCTACAATGTATACATGCATTGTATACATGGTATACAATGTATACAAACAAGTAGAAGTGTAGGTGTGGTGTGAAACTTAAGGAGATCCAGAAAGGGTAATATTGGGTGATGAGCAATGATAAATGACACCTGACTCATGAGAAAGGCTGTGAAACCAAAAATTTCCCCTGGTTTTAATGCAGGAGAAACCTGAGATCATAAAATCGATGCCATAAAGTATTTCTTTAAAAAACTTGGTTAAAAATACCAAGTCCCTCAAGTAGAATTTGGTTACAAGAGTGCTACCTCCCACATGACTGGAAGATAAGCAGAGACCGGCAAGGCGGGTTAGAGATGTTTGGAGTGGAAATTAAGTTTAAGGGAGGCTGAGAAAACTGCTCTTAGTGCTTGCTTATCAAGATTGGCCCCTAATTAGGTACCATTCCTATGACCAAGGGAACAAAGGTTTGCACCCCAGGACAACAAAACCCTAACTTAAAACTGGCCAAATCAAGGAAGTTCCTCTAACCCCACCTTATGGAGGTCATGCAGGGTGATAACTGACATTAAATCCTCATCTGCCAATAAATCTCAATTCTCTTATCAGAAAGAAATAACTGTGCCAGGTGAGTAAGATAACCGCCTAACAACTATTTGAGAACAACACTGGTGTGCTGGCGTAGCTCCGGTTATATCTTTCTGTGCGAATCTCCCACCTGCCCAAGCGAACCAGGAGACTTGCCGTCCCCTGTCTCTCTTTCATTATTGAAGGCTTGAAAAGGATTTAAGAATGGCAATGGTGCAGGCCAAGTCTGGATCTCCTCTCTGCATTAGCCAGAACTAGTCCTGTGTTCCTTTCAGAGTGTTTCACTTTATTAATCTCCAAGTGTGAGGAGTGACTTCTCATAGGGAAGACATATTAATTCCATAACAGCTCTGTCTCTATTGTTCTGTTCTCTTTTGTGGTGGATCTGTGAATTCAATTTTTGGGGGAATTGACGTAACAAGAACTTTTTTTTTTTTTTTTTTTTTGCATTCCAAAAGAATCCGACATGTACTATCCCTTTCAGACAGTGATTGTGAAAGTTGGGTTTTGAAAAAATTCCGCCGGCCACTTGGGACTAGTCTCTAAGGACTTTTGTCACATTGACTCAGAAAAAACAAATTAAAAAAAAATGTTCTCTGGGAAAGGGGTTCTATAAGCCTAAAAACTTTTCTTTCTGATTATAGCTAGATCAGGTTAGTCTATTATTATGTAAGTTTTATTGTTATATATAAAATAGAGTATAGTTTTTGATAAAATAAAATAAAAAGCCAACGATCCAGCTTTACCTGAGTTAAAGTCCCTAAAAGGGTAAGGCGACTCCTCAGGCTGCTGTAGGTGACAGGGTGTAGGTACCTCCATCTCTACAGACACCGACACTAAAGGAAGACTGGTGTTTCCTGGTATTCCTTGATCGAGAGTAAATCTGGGGACCCATCCACCCAGGGGACTCTTCTCAATGTCCTCGTCTCTGTCTCCACACAGTGTCTTCCTGTATCGTTTCCTTTGGAGAGACACAGCCCACCAGAATGGCTTCAGAGGTCACACCTTCTGCTTGAATGCAGGACAGCTGGCTGGCAGAAAGGAAGAAGGGAAGACGGGCAGAGGCCGCACATGAGTCCATAGTTGAGAGCTTCTACCAACGAGCACGATCTTCCCTTTATTATGACTTTTTCCTTTTGCAGGATAGTTACAAATTATAAATAATGGAAATTTTAAAATCAGCTGTAGCCATGCCCCGCAAAGGAATTTTCAAGCCTTTTGCTATGCTAGGTCCTCTGAGGTTTAAACGCACAGTGGGTCCACACAGTGAGGTACGGGCAGCTCTTTTCTCCTTTGCATTGCCTGAGTGAGTTACTGGTTCTCTGAGATGCAGGCGGGTGTCACTGATGTTCCTGGTCTAGGCTGCGACCTCTCTCTCTCTCTCTCTCTCCCTCTCTCTCTCTCTCTCTCTCTCTCTCTCTCTCTCTGCCTTTGGGCTCGGGCACAGGCTTGTAGAGCCCGAAGACAGAAGGCAGAGCTCCTGGATTGGGGTCTCCTTTCTCTGCAGACAGAGGAATGAAGTTTACTCATCTCCAGGTCCAGCCACCCGCCACACCCAGCCGTCTCTGGCTGGGATGATGTCCTCACCAGCACGGTTTAGGTCTCCAGAGAGCTAGCTGCTGCTTGTCCTGGGCTCACACCCCTGATAGACCATCTTCCTGGAAACTTGAGTCTTTCTTTTGATAATGTATGAAAGTCGGTCATCACTCCTGACGTGGTGACCCAAGGCCTCTAGGGAGGGCTGCAGGAGGCAGCTTCCCTGCCAGGAGCTGGAGCTCAAGATGCGGCAATGGTAGGCCAGTCCCTCAGCCCTGGGTCTTTTTGGAGGACTTTTGGGACAGTAGGAAGCTAAAACACATGGCTCTACCCCACTTATGGGACCTGTTTCAGCCCCTGAGGGGAGCATTGAGACCCGAGGGTAGCCCTGAGCCCTGAGGGGAGTGCTAGGTCCATTGTCTGGGTGCCCAGCAGGCATGCAGTGTAGCGGCATTTCATTTATATTATAATAAATAAAACTTGCCTGAAGTTCAGAGAGTAAAACAGCACCACAGAACGGCAGTGATGACACACATCTTTAATTTCAGTAGCCCGCCATAGAAACCAGGCAGTGCATGCCTTTAATCCCAGTGGTACACATCTTTAATCCCAGCCCTAGAAAAGATTATGAAATGGGAGGAGACAGCTCTCGGACTGAGTCTCCTTCTGAGACTCCTGGAGTCAGGATTGTGATTTTTGAACTGAGGTAGAGGTAAGAGCCAGTGACCGACTGTTTTGCTTTTCTGATCTTCAGGTTGAACCCCAATTTCTTTCTCTGAATCATTATTAATCGTGCATCAGTGGAGGATCCAGTACTTCTCAGGTTGCCTCAGAGAACCACACCTGCAAGGTGGCAAGTCTCCTAAGGGCTCTTCTTTGACAGCACCCGTATACAGTGACGTTTTTATATCTCGCTGCCTTCTTAGATGCCTCTATGCTATTGACATGAGTTTCTCCCAACTCTAGTTGGGGTTTAGTCTAGACCTTGACTGGCAACTGAGTGGGATCCCAAAGCAGGGACAATTACTTGGCCACGCCCCTTGAGCCAAGGAGTCCTCCCATCTCCTAACCCAAGCATCACTAGATCGCCTCTGCTCAAAGTCTAGATGAGGCACCCACTCCAGGAAGGTGGCACTGACTGAGGACTAGTATTGGTTTCTCTCTCAGTTGTCCAGCTCCTGAAGGCCTTCTGTGTCTTCTCTCGCAGGGATCTGGTCATTCATCAGAGCCAGACTCAGCACAGAGAAAGGCCAACTGAGTCATTCCGTCCTGTTGGCTGTCTGCCTCCCCTTCCCAGAAGTATCCTGGAATCCATGTGCTGATCCTTGGAGACAGGACATGACAGCGAGTTAACAGACAGCCAGACTTCAGTCTCTAGGCACCCAAGTGATGGGCCGTGACCCCAGGATGCTACTCTTTCTGGGAGGAAGGCAGAGTTTAAGAGGCATCTCAGAGCCAGCCTTGTTCTGCTGCTGGGGACAAGGTGTTGAGGAGGGCCCAGGTGCCCCCCTCCTCCACTGCCTGCTCTCAGTTCCAGTTGGGGTTTCGTCAAGTGTTCAAGGATGCTCAGGGACAGAGACTTGCTCATCGCCACTTCCCAGCTGGATTGCTGTTAGTCCTCCACCACCAGGCAGGATGAGGAGGTTTCTAGAACAGCAGAACCAGGGGCCAGGGATGTCCTAGGAGTGCCTCCCTAGAGCAACAAACCCGGCTGGTGCTCTCCAAGGGTCAGAGCAGAGGGTTGCAGGAATCCAGGTACCAATGCAGCATTTCAGCTGCCACCGGTGTCTGCAAGCCAGCTTTCCTAAGTGCCCCATTAGAGTATACATCTAACCCTAGCACTCAGCAGTCTGGGGCATGAGGAGCCTGGGATACGTAGACCCCAATCTTAAAAACCCAAAATACGAATAGCAACCAAGGATGAGAAGCAGAGGCTGATAAGATGGCTCCAGTAGCAAAAGCACTTGCCACCAAGCCAGAAGGCTCAAGGCTGATCTCAGGGACCCACACTATGGAAGGAATGAATTAACTCTGACCTGCACACACGCATACACAAGTACACAGGCACACTTAAATAAATAAATAAATAAATAAATAAATAAATAAATAAACAAATAAAACACATTTTATGTGTCTACCTTTACTTATGTGCACGTGTGTGTGTCTATGTGAGTGCATGCTTCATGTATTCACATGCCCAAGAAGGCTGCAAGAAGGCATCAGATTCCCCTGGAGCTGGAGTTAAAAGTGACTGTGGGCTGATCAGTACAGGTGCTGGCAAAGGAACCTGGGTACTCTTACCCAGCTGACTCCTTGCTCCAGTTCGAATATAGCAACTTTCTCTTTAAAAACCACAAGAAAACAAGTAAAATAGAACATATTCCTCTAAACCTGTTTCCTCTAAGCATTCTACATCAGAAGCCAGCGGGTGGTCCGTTTTCCAGCATGCTTAGCAACTTCTGCAAGGCCAGGTCACAGTGTTAGCACCTACTTCCCTCCCAAGCTCCATCAAGGGCTCTCTTTGCTCACATTAAGATAAAGACCGCCCTGCATCTCTTCTCCATCTTTGTAGTGTTTGAAAACTGCTCAGACATCTCACCTTAATGTTCAACTGATGGGAGAATCTGAGGTAAGAATGAGATCCTTGGTTACAAAGTAACCTAACAGCCTCTGTCTGGCTCACAAGCAGGCGTGGGGTACCATGTCTAGTCGATTGGGTCAGGAGGTTAGCCTTTTTTGGAGGCCCATAAGACTGGAGATGGGCCATGGTCAAAAAGGCCCTTCAAGTAATCTCACTGGAGAATTGAGTCATGTGGGAGGGGAGCAAGGTTACCATGGGTGTGGGGTGGGCAGCCGAGTTCCTGTTCTTTCTTTTAGGAACTGTCTTTAATAGCCCGCCATTTCCTTGCAGGTTTCCTGTAAGGCAAGCTCAGAGCTCTTTTCCTAGAAGTGCTGAATTAGTCTTGTCATCAGATTCTTTCATCCATTGTATCCTGAGGGTCCCATTTCATGACCTGTATTTGTATCCTACTTTCAAGGAATTGCAGGACCGTTCCAGGAGCCAGGGATGGGCTGATGGATGTCCACGGCCCACCCCTTTAAATTAGGAATGGAAAATATTGGGATGTGCTCTGTCTAAGGGTGATGTTCTGGGTGTACAGGCCACAGGTAGGAACATGGGTCATTTGGGGAGAGTACCAGGTCACCGCTCAGGTCCCTGTTGGCAGGTCTGAGCCAGCTTGCTCAGGAGTTGGGCCAGGGAGATGTCATACTGACAAGATAAACCTCCCCCATAGGTCCCTGTGTGGGGTGCCCCAGGCTGCCACGAGGCTCTGCCTTGGGAACAATATCTATAGAGAGCCACATGTAGCTAGCAAGTAGTGGGACCCTGTTTAACACGGTCAGCATTCCTGTGATAACCATAGATGCTGGACTCAGGGTAGAGAGCTCTGGCTAACACTCCCAGGGGAACCCAAGAGCTGTTCGGGAAGACATCACCTCTGCTCAGCCTCAGGGCACCCTCACAAGTACAGCCCGGGAGCCCACATTCCCAGGGGCTTATTGTCATTGAGACAGCCCCACTGCAACTGCTTCATGTTAGCTCACAAACCCCACCCCTCCTGGGAACCTGGGTACATGGAAGATGGTCTGTTTTAGGGCCACAAGAGAGGAATTCAAACTAGCTGTCACTCTGCACCACGCTAGAGCTAGAGAAAGTTAGACCCTTGAGTTGGGGGGGCTGGGGTACAAGGGAGCAGAGCTTTCTGTGTTTCCAGCCTATCTCTTTGGCCACACCCACCTCTTAAAGGAGGGGGCACCTCTAGCATGTGGGGTGTGAGCGTCTAGCTAGCCTGGAGTCTCCTCATTAAGGTTCAATCAGGAACTTTATTCTCATGATGATACATTGACGAAACATTGATACTTGTTTATCCGTTTTGTTGTTTTGTTTGTCCTTTACCAGAACAGCTTTGGGAATCGGAAGGTCTCAGCTGCAGCACACTCCCGCTACTGGTGATGGGATGTCAGGAACCACTTTGGACGACATTTGAAAAGCTGGGGTTTCTGAAATCCCATGCTGCTTTTCTCTGCTTTGGTGTCCCTTGGCTCAGCTCACCCAGATGTGCCGGGGTCCCATCTGCCTCTTCTGTGCCACAGCCTGAGCAAGACTGAACCCTCCAGAATTCTCTCCTCTCTGGCCCAGCCCCATATCTACCTTTATCCCCTGGGGCCCCCTGACTTTTCCTCCCTGAGCCACTGACATCAGGGAAGCCAAATCACCTTAAATTCCAGTACCTGAGGCTGGGCTGCCTACTACCTGCTAAAACATTTAGTGTCATAAGCAAGACCTTTGTTCCTGCCGGGGGCTGGTGGTGGTTTATGTCTTTAATCCCAGTACTTGGGAGGCAGAAGCAGGAGGATCTCTGTGAGTTGGAGGCCAGCCTGGTCTACAGAGCAAGTTCCAGGACAGGCAGGACTGTTTCACAGAGAAACCCTGTCTCGAGAAACCATAAAGGATAAAGAAAAGACATTTGTTCCCTTTAAAATGTGTTTAATGGGGGATGAAGAGATGGTTTAACAGTTAAAAGTACAAGCTGTTCTCGCAGAAGCCCCTGGTTAACTTCCCAGAACCGTTTTCAACTTTTCTTCTCTCTCTCTCTCTCTCTTCCTTTTTTTGGTAGCTCATAACTTTAACATGTGAGACTGCAAAGCTCTGTGACCAAGTCCCCACCGTGGACCTGGTAGAATGCATTTCTGACAACCTCAGTTGAAATCTCACAGAGACAATCTTTATACCCAAATTAGTAAAACCCACTGGCTTTCATAGGACAACTACTTATTAAGTCAGAAAAAGTGTTTTAGGGAGCCGTGGAAATGGTCAAATGGGTAGTATGTTTGCCATGATGTGAGGTCTAGGGTTTGACCTAGCACCCACACACGATATGGGCAGCCTCGATGTAATCCAATGTTTTAGAGGCAAACGTGGGATCCCTGAGGTCAACTGGCTAGCTAGATAAAGCCAAACTGGTGAGTTCTGGGTTAGTAAAAAACCCAGCCTCAGTGAAAAAGAAAATGGACAGAGATTTTCGAAAAGACACACACATACACACACATACATACATACACACACATACACACATATACACACCCCCCCACACACATACACACACCACACACACATCCCCCCCACATATACACACACACCACACGCACACATCCCCCACACACATACACACACACATACACACACACCCCATACCACACAAATAAATATTTAAACAAACAAAAACCCGAGGCTGGTGGCTCCTGAGGAACGGTGCCCAGCCTCCAGCCTGTGTTCCTGTGCTCTGTGTGCATCTGAGCCAACAACGACAACAACAAGAGAGGCTCCACAATTCATGTGAAGTAGCGAAGAGGCAGGGATCAAAGGAAACTTTGAAACTTGAGGAGGTCGGAGCTCCCGTCCCACATCTAAGGTCAAGAAGTAATTAATTGGCCAGAGAGGAGGGCAGGAGGAAGTAAAGGGACAGAGAATCTGGGGCCGGTGACAGGGCATTCCAGAGCCGGTGCTATGTGCTGCGATCTCAGCTGTGCCTGAGAGGCCAGGGCCACTCTCCACTGCGACTTGTGTGCAGCCTCTCAGTTGGGCTCTGACAAGAGCCTTTGGGGGGAAGATTGCTCTTGACAAGCCCCTGGGTCATATTGTGTGTACATATCGGTGTGTTCATATGCCAGCGTGCATTGTACAGTCAACGGAGTATGGACTAGCGTGTGCAAGTCATGTGAATGACGGAAAAGGGAATGTGCGTGTGTGCAGTGGGCACCGTGGTCATCACGCAGACTTCCCCTCATCAGGAAGAAGGGCCTAAGGAAATAAAATGTCTTTGGCCATCCCTGAGACAAAGGTGCACATATCCCACATCCGCCTTCTCTGAGAATGATAAATTGGGGGGAATTCTGCGCTGAACTATGGGAGTGCAGGCTTTGGAGCCAGCCCTGGGTGAAGGCCGCTCCTCAGAGTCACTGCCCAGAACTTCCTCCTAACAGTAGGTGAGCGGAGCTGGATGTGACCTCAGGAAGGTCACTGAAGAACACAGGAGGAAGGTCCAGGTCTGTTACCCCCTGGCCACCTGCCCAGAAGAACAAATTGCATAAGAAAGGGCACAGTGCAAACACCCAACACAATGGGAATCCCTACCCGGGGTGTATATGGTTATCAGGGGCAATTGCAGCTTGTCCTAAGTGAAACCAGGCTTTGGAACTGGCCAGGGGAACATGTTTTGTTTTTCTCGCACTAACTCAGACTAGCCTGGGACTCGCTATGTAGTCCAGGCTGGGCTTGAACATGTAGCAGGCCTCCTGCCTTAGCCTCCTAAGTGATGGGAATATTGGCAGGATTATTGGCAGGATGTCACTGTGGTCAGCAGGTCTATCTTTTCTCCTGATTGGTAAATTTGCTAATTCTGCTTCATCCTGACTAGTCCTGACATTCTTTTCTTCAGTGTGGGTCTAGAATCCTGGGGATGTAACTCAGTGGTTTCCTAGCCTACATGAGGTCATAGGGTTTTTTGTTTGTTTGTTTGCTTTGGGTTTGGTTTTGTTTTTTGTTTTTGTTTTGTTCTGTAGCCCAGGCTGGCCTCGAACTCACAGAGATCTGCCTGTTTCTGCCTCCCGAGTGCAGGGATTAAAGGTGTGTTTTTGGTGTGGGATACCTTCATATGAGTCACTGGTCAGAGAGTCACACGACATTGCTCTTGGTTATATACCAGAACACAATGTTAAAGACACAACAAGCTTTGTTTGTTGGACATACAAACATCAAGTTGTAACTGATCTGCACGCTTCCTCCCTCCTGCCTGGCTTTCAGAGTGTTGGAGGGTGCTGTAACAGGCTGCTGGGAGAGAGAAATCAGCAACAGTCTTTTTTTAAATAACTTTTTTAAAATTGCTTTTATTGTCTCCACTTCTGTCCCTTCCTCTCTCCTATCCTTCAATCCTCTCCCATAGTCCCCACGCTCCCAATTTACTCAGGTCATCTTGTCTTTTTCTATTTCCCATGTAGATTAGATCCATGTATGTCTCTCTTAGGGTCCTTGTTGTCTAGGTTCTCTGGAATTGTGATTTTTAGGCTGGTTTTTCTTTGTTTTATGTCTAAAAGCCACTTATGAGTGAGTAATATGATATTTGTCTTTTTGGGTCTGGGTTACCTCACTCAATATGATGTTTTCTAGTTCTATCCATTTGCCCACAAATTTTAAGATGTCATTTTTTTCTCTGCTGTGTAGTACTCCATTGTGTAAATGTACCACACTTTCCTTACCCATTCTTCGATCGAGGGACATTTAGGTTGTTTCCAGGTTCTGGCTATGACAAATAATGCTTCTATGAGCATAGTTGAGTACATGTCCTTGTGGTACAGTTGAGCATCCTTTGGCTATATACCCAAAAGTGGTATTGCTGGGTCCTGAGGAAGGTTGTTTTCTATTTTTTTTTGAGAAATTACCATACTGATATCCAAAGCAGCTGTGCCAGTTTGTATTCCCACCAGCAATGCAGAAGTGTTTCCTTTACCCCACATCCTCTCCAGCATAAGTTGTCATCAGTGTTTTTGATCTTGGCCATTCTTACAGGTGTAAGATGGAATCTCAGAGTTGTTTTGATTTGCATTTCTCTGATGACTAAGGATGTTGAATATTTCCTTAAATGTCTTTCAGTCATTTTATATTCCTCTGTTGAGAGTTCTCTGTTTAGGTCTGTACCCCATTTTTTATTATTGGATTATTTGTTCTTTTGATGATCAATTTCTTGAATTCTTTGTATATTTTGGACATCAGACCTCTGTCTGATGTGGGGTTAGTGAAGATCTTTTTCCATTCTGTAGGCTGTCATTTTGTCTTGTTGACTGTGTCCTTTGCTTTACAAAAGCCTTTTAGTTTCAGGAGGTCCCATTTATTAATTGTTTCTCTTGGTGTGGTGTCTGTACTGCTGGGGTTATATTTAGGAAGTGTTTCCTGTGCCTATGCATTCAAGTGTACTTCCCACTTTCTCTTCTATGAGGTTCAGTGTGGCTGGTGTTATGTGGAGATCTTTGATCCATTTGGGCTTGAGTTTTGTGCATGGTGATAGATATGGATCTATTTTCATTCTTCTACATGTTGATACCCAGTTATGCCAACACCATTTGTTAAATATGCTTTTTTTTTCCATTTTATATTTTTTGCTTTTTGTCCAAAAATCAGGTGTTTATAGGTGTGTGGATTGGTATCCAGGTCTTTGATTTGGTTCTATTGGTCCTCTTGTCTGTTTTTATTCCAGTACCAGTCTGTTTTCAGTACTGTAGCTCTGTAGTAGAGTTTGAAGTCAGGGATTGTGATGCTTCCAGAAGTTCCTTTATTGTACAGTATTGTTTTGGCTATCCTGGGTTTTTGGCTTTTCCATATGAAGTTGAGTTCTTTCAAGGTCTATAAAGAATTTTGCTGGGCATTGCATTGAATCTGTAGATTGTTTTTTCTTAAGATTGCCACTTTTGCCATGTTAATTCTACCTACCCAAGAATATAGACGATCTTTCCATTTTCTGGTGTCTTCTTCAATTTCTTTCTTCAAAGATTTAAAGTTCTTGTCATACAGATCTTCAACTTGTTAGGTTAGAGTTATTCCAAGATATTTTATGCTATTTGTGGCTATTGTTAAGGGTGATGTTTCTCTGATTTTGTTCTTAGCCCATTTATCATCTGTGTAAAGGAGGGCTACTGACTTTTTGAGTTATTCTTGCATCCTGCTACATTACTGAAAGTGTTTATGAGTTGTAGAAGTTCCTTGGTAGAATTTTTGGGGTCGCTTATGTAAACTATCATAGCATCAGCAAATAGTGAGAGTTTGACTTCTTTTCTGATTTGTATCCCCTTGATCACCTTTTGTTGTCTTATTGCTCTAGCTAGGACCTCAAGAACTATATTGAATAGATATGGAGAGAGTGGACAACCTTGTCTTGTTCCTGATTTCAGTGGGATCTCTGTGAGTTTCTCTCTATTTAGTTTGATTTTGGCTGTTGGCTTGCTGTATATTGCCTTTATTATGTTTAGGTATGTTTCTTGTATCCCTGCTCTCTCCAAGACCTTTATCATGAAGTGATGTTGTATTTTGTCGAAGGCTTTTTCGGCATCTAATGAGATGATCATGTGGTTTTTATTTTTCAGTTTGTTTGTATGGTGGATTACATTGACATATTTTTGTATGTTGAACCATCCTTGCATCTCTGGAATGAAGCTGACTTGACCATGGTGTATGATTTTTCTGATGTGTTCTTGCTCCTGCACAGGTCTCTCTGTCTCTGGCCTGCTCCCTCAGCAGTGACTCGCTTGTACCCGCTCCTGTGGAGGTTGTTGCCTTGGGCCATCAACAGTCTTCTGTAATGTACCCTGCAGGGTACAGTACGGATCTGCCAGTAAAGATGTACCCAGTGATACAATGGTGGTGTGACTGTTAAGGAGGTAGCCTGTTGCTTTCTGGTTGGATTGAGGTGCATTTCATAGGAGAGAATTCATGTCTAGTGTCATAACCTGGTCAAAAGCCTATGGCAGGGGAGGGGAGGTCATCGATTCCATGGAGGTATCTACTACTGCTGTTTTGCTAAATGTACATGCTTTCCAATGTCCTTTAAGATATTTACGTTTATATCAATAGAATGTTGTTTTCAGCCTTGGTTCAAGAAGCTTCACATTGCAATGGGCTACAGTTAGACTCACAGCTGGTCAGAGGGCTGGGAATGAACCCTCTGTGGGCTCTGTCCTAAACAGGACATCAATACCACCTCCTCATTGTAGATGAGGGTGTGGAAAGATTTTAAGAGCCAGAGGATGGGGAGGAGTGCAATGAAGAGCTGTCTTGTGGATGTGACAAGAATGTTGGGGGAGGCACTCATGAGTATAGATCCCTCCCAGAAGAGCCATTGACAGTTAGTGGTGGATGGGGGAGGTAATTTTCTTCAGTGGTATAGTCATTGGTAAGTTCTCCACACTCCAGTAAAAAAACAAAACAAAACAAAACAAAACAAAACAAAACAACCCTACCTGTGCTCATGTAAGAATCTCTAATTAACAAACAAGATGCAGGAAAAAAAGAGGCAGCTTGTTTGGAAGAAGGAGGGGTTCAGCATTAAGTGGGAAGGAATAAGAGAGGGCAAATTGACCCAAACACACACACACACACACACGCACATATATAATGTCAGAGATTTTTAAAACAATCATTACTGTGGTAAAATACAGCAAAGCAATTATGTTTTTGTTTTTCCAGGCAGGGTTTCTCTGCGTAGCCCTGGTTGTCCTGGAACTCAGTCTGTAGAACAGGTTGCCCTTGAACTCAGATCTGCCTGCCTCTGCCTCCTGAGTACTGGGATTAAAGTTCCTGTATCTTCTCTTCCTCCAAAGCCAGACCCTAGAACTAAAACAGAGACCCAACCTCCAGTGCATGTACAGAGGTCAACACAACACAGGCCTCAAGACTTTTCTCCATCTCTGTCTTCCCAAATGCAACCACCCCCACTGTTGGTATGAATTGCTGAACAGGTATATTCTTTGTCTGTCATTAAGCCAATGCATTCATGAACACATACACACACACACATGCATGCACACACACATGCACAATGCATATATACACATGTGCATGTGTACACATGCGCACAGACACACACACACATGTAGTAGGGAGAGGGCCGCTTGTTCCTCCCAGCTGCCCGACTAGCTTAGACCCAAAATAATCGCACAGAAACTATATTATTTAAAGACACTGCTTGGCCTATTAGCTCTAACTTCTTATTAACTCTTATAATTTATATTAGCCCATTATTTTTGTCTATGTTAGCTATGTGGCTCAGTACCTTATTGGGCGAGTCAGTCACATCTTGCTTCTCTGTGACTGAGTCACGACTGCAGACTGTGCTTCTTCCCAGAATTCTCCTGTTCTCATTGTCCCACCTCTACTTCCTGCCTGGTTGTCCTGCCCATACTTCCTGCCTGGCTACTGGCCAATCAGCATTTTATTAAAATACAATTGACAGGGTACAAACCATTGTCCCACAGCACTTCCTCTCCCTGCTTTCTTTTAAAACAAGAACTCTGAATCTAATATCTTTTGTTTAGCTTTTCTCCTGATTATTATCCATAACAACTTGTAATCACCATTCTAAACAAAGGAAAATATCCACAAATTGGCACCCACGTGGCCAACAAAATCCATGTAAAACCTAAGAGGGCTTGAAAAGTAATTCTATACAAAAAAAATATAGTGTTTAACACGGCTTTTTGCTGTTTGTTGGTGGCATGTCGCAGCTCCTTTAAGAGAGGTTTTCCTGATGCAGAAGCAGCAGCAGGAAAAAGCCATGCCATTTTAAAATGCTTACTGGGCCCTGCCAGCATGAACTCCGACTCTTTTAGGCGGGAGGTCCAGCTACAAAGCATTTGGATGGGGTTTGTGAGCAGCATGCTACAGCTCACTTAATGGCAATGTGGGCTGGCTGTGTGCCTGGAAGTGGGTGGTGGGCGCAGCTCTGAGGCGCGAGCAGCTCCACCATGCTGGACTGGGTTGGTCAAGCAGACAGTATCAATTTGACTTAGTAATGCTGCAGCTTAAGTTTTAAGAAGCACTTAGCATTTTAAAAAGCACTCCTGGACAGTAAAGAATTACAGATCTGCAATAAAGACAAATCCAGATGAGTCATAGTGTTGAATGAATGTATGTAGGCTTGGAAGAGAGAAGAAAAAGAGTTTAGAGAGTCATAAAATAAAGTTAATGCTTAAAAAAGGGGTAACGTCTTTAAAGAGACAGAGTACAGATAGTCATAGATTAAAAGGAGTAAAGAAAAATAAGCTACGTAAAAATGGAAAATTCAGAGAGTCTGGATTATGTATATTATTGTGATATCTTTGAATTTTTTTGACTGTGAATGAGCTAAGTACAGAGAGACATTTCACTGTATGGGCTGCTAAGCTAAACTAGCATGTATATTATAAAGTTATAATGACTTCCAAATTTTGGTCTAAGGATATATTGCTTTGGAAAAGAGGTTCTTCTCTTGTTTCCACAGAGGATGAGAACCTGGGGATTGCTTCCAGACTGGTGTGGTTTGATGGAATAAGACTCCCTGAAAGATCGCCGTGAACACTCTCAAAAAATTAATTTGCCCAACTGCTGACTGAGGTAAACCTAGTACATAGGATACACCATGAAAGACCTGATTAACAGCACCCCCAACAGCAGGAAGAAGTATTGACAAAACTATGCCCATACTCCCAAACACTGTTTATAAATATTCTTTTATATTTAAAGGGAGACATGCTATAGAGATTTGCATTGGCATGGATTTTGGTTTATTGATGCAAATTTAAGGTCAATCTTGTTATATGTATATTTATGCTCTTGATTAAGGTATTGTGATTGTGTAGTTCATTTAAAAATGTAATGTATAACTAAGAAATACAGGTTAATCGATAGTCATCTATAATAGTCAAGCTTGTAGTTATGTTAGCTAGACTTTTTAGATGTAGTTAAGATGGACAGATATTCCTCAAATCTTTCAAAGACTACAGATTGTGGCATTTAAAATGTTTTAAGAAGTCAGAACTTTTCATGACAATGAGACACATTTGCTCCTGGCAGCACAAGCTACTTCAAGAGGAAGATGGATATCAAAGAGGCTCTTTGTAGAGTTTGCTAGCCATTTGGGTAAGAAACTGTTCTTGCCTGGACTGCTTCACTGGACATGCAGTACCCACAGAGAGATGACTGCTGAACTTGCCTAAAGGTGAGACGGTCCTTTGGGGTTCCTGTTTCATGAAAGAGTCTGAGATATATTTTGTAGGATACAGAAGAAAGTGACTGAACTCTCTTTGAAATTCCCTGCCTCATGAAAGAGTCTGCTGGATACTGTGGGCCAGTAGGCTGAAGATGGATGCCCCAATGGTACAGAAGAACTTTGGGTCACTGTCCAGGCAGCGAGATGTCTCTGTCAATTCTAGAGTTTTGGAAGTTGCTTACAATGTACTTCCTGTTTACTTAGGTAATGTTATATCCTTCTGAGGTCTTTGATGGAGTTGAAGAATTTATAGTTATAGTTTTCCTTAGTTATGATAAAAGACAGAGTAGATATAAATATTGCAACTGTAATTCTTGCTTGATACCCATTTTTTATATGTAATTTTACTATGTTAAAGGTAAAACCCTCCTTTTTATTTAAACAGAAAAGGGGAAATGGTGTGGGAGGTCCTTCTGTCTATGTGTTGCTTTTATTGGATAAAGAAACTGCCTTGGCCTGTGATAGGGCAGAGCTTAGGTAGGCGGGGAAAACCATACTGAATGGTGGGAGAAGGAAGGCAGAGTCAGAGAGACAACATGGGGCCACCACCAGAGTCGGACATGCCAAAACTTTGCCAGTAAGCCACTGTCACATGGAAATACACAGATAAATAGATATGGGTTAAATTAAGATATAAGAGTTAGCCAATAGGAAGCTAGAGCTAATGGGCCAAGCAGTGATTTAATTAATACAGTTTCTATGTGCGCATTTCAGTTCTGGGTGGCTAAAAAAGTGGCTCCTTGCAACACACACAGCCTAAGGAACAGATAGATAGTAATAATGGATGAAGTTGGCTCTATAGTAAAAATCAGCATGGAGGTTGAACTGACAAGAAACCAGTATCCATGCAAGGCAAAGCTTTCCCCCATACTGTGGCCAGTTTGGGCCCAATCCTCCACATCGATCCCCTCTGTTGCCATTCCAGAGAATCAGAAAGAAGTATAAATATTAAACTGTAGGACATGGAGGGGCATAAAATCCCCACTCTGAGTCCAGCTTTCAAACATTCGGAAGGTGTTTCTGGGGGATTCCACAGATTTTGCTGTGACTCCACCTGAGTCATTATTAGGCACCGTCCAGTGTCCCTTCTCCCTTGCCTGTTGGCAGAAGCTGCTTGTTTGTTTCCTGGCCACCCAAACCCAAAACAATCACTCAGAAACTGTATTAATTACAACAATGCTTGACTTATTAGCTTATGCATAGTTCTAGCTATCTCTTACATCTTTAATTAACCCATTTCTATTAATCTGTGCATCACCATGTAGCTGTGACTTACCAGGAAAAGTTTCAGTATCTGTATCCTACAGCAGTGGCTATGTGGTGACTCACTGACTTTGCCTACTTTTTCCTCTATGATTGCTTGGAATTCCTGCCTTACTCTATTCTGCTCTGGGATATTCATTAACCAAACACAATCACAGCATACGGAGGGGAATCCCATATCACCTCCCCTTTTCCATATAAATAAAAGGAAGATTTTAACTTTAACATAGTAAAATTACATATAACAAAACAAGTATCAAGAATTACAGTTACAATGTTTATATCTACCTTATCTTTTATCATAACTAAGGAAACTATAATTATAACTATTTATTCTTCAACTCCATCAAAGATTGCAGAAGGATATAATATTACCTAAGTAAAAAGGAAGTGCATTGTAAGCAACTTCCAAAACTCTAGAATTGACAGAGACATCTTGCTGCCTGGACAGTCTTCAGCCTACAGGCCCATAGCAGCTGGCAGACTTTTCCATGAAGCAGAAAATTCCTAGGACAGTTCTGCCTATATTGACAGTTTGTCAGTCACTTTCATCTGTGTCCTGTAGAATGTCTGGCAGAATCTTTTATGAAGCAGGAACCCCGAAGGATGGTCTCACCTTTAGGCAACTTTAGTAGTCATTTTTCTGTGGGTCCAGTTCATACAGCATAACATCAAATAGTCCAGGCAAGAGCAGTTTCTTGCCCAAATGGCTAACAAACTCCATGAGGAGCCTCTTTGATGTCCATCATCTCCTTCAAGTAGATTGGTGCTTCCAGGAGCAGATGTGGCTCATTGTCATGAAAATCCCTAAGTTCTTAAACATTTTCTATTAGTCTTTGACAGGTTTGAATAATAACTATTTATCTGAAATATATATCTGTACATCTAGAAAACCTAACTAATGTGACTTCAAACTTGACTATTATAGATAACTATTTATTAGCCTGTATTTCTTAATTATATATTACATTTTTAAATGAGCTGCATAAACACAATACTCAAATCAAGAGCAGAAATATACATATAACAAAATTGACCTTAAATTTGTATCAATAAGTCACAATCTATACTAATGCAAAGTATTCATCTCTGTAGCATATCCATTTAAATGAAACAAACATTTATAAACAATCTTTGAGAATTTGGGTGTAATTCTATCCAAACTGCTTCCTGCTTTTTGTTGGGCAAAGTATTTTGGGGGGGGGTTATGGAAACCTTTTAGGGGTTTTTGGTTCATCAAACCACATTAGTCTGGAAAGAATCCACAGGTTCCCATCTTCTGTGGAAACAAAAGCAGAACCTCTTTTCCAAAATAACATATCCTTAGACCCAAATTTTGAAGACAAGATACCTTTAAAATATATATGTTGGTTTAGCTTAGCAGTCCATAGCAGAAATGTCTCTCTGTACTTAGCTTATTCACAGTCAAAAAATCTAAAGATATACAATGATATACATAATCCAGACTCTCTGTGTATTTTCCATCTTTATGTGGTTTATTTTTCTTTACTCCTTTAATCTATGACTGTCTGTATTCTTTTATATTACTTTTACTGTCTTTTTAAAGACTTTACTTCTTTTTATAACTGTCTATACTCTTTTTTTTCTCTCTCTCCCAAGCCTATGTACATTTATCCAACATTGTGACACATTTAGAGGTCTTTTTCATCTGAATTTGTCTTTATTGCATGTGTATCTTTAACTATTTTCTGACCACAAGCACTTTCTTTTTTTTCCTCCAAATGCTAAGTGGGCGTGGCTAGGACCAATTCTGCAGCTCTGCCTATTGACTCTGCCCATGGTGGAAGCATGCTCACTGCCTCTGCAAGCCCTGCACACTATCCCATTTTCAGGCACACAGCAGGTCTATGTTGCATGTTTCCATTAAGCAAGTTGTAGCACTCTGCTCACAAACCCCATTCAAATGCTCGGCCTCCTGAAAAAGCCAGAACTGCTCCTGCAACTAGCACAAACCAGGAAGCCTTCCCTCAAAGAAACCACACAGTTCTTGTCTGTGCTTGCCACCAGCGAACAGAGCCTAGCTGCACTAAACTCTTTGTGTGTGTGTGTGTGTGTGAGTCTAGAATTCCTTCTCAAGCTCTCTCAGGTTTTATGTGGATATAGTTACCCACATTAGTGCCAGTTCTGTGGCAGAGACTGCTCGTTTGTTCCCGGCTGCCCAGACTCAAAATAATCACTCAGAAACTACATTAATTGCAATACTGTTTGGCCTATAGCTTAAGCATCTTTCTAGTAGCTCTTACATATTAAATTAACCCATTTCTATTAATCTGTGCATTGCCACATGGCTGTGGCTTACCAGGTAAAGCTCTGGTATCTGTATCCTACAGCAGTGGCTACATGGTGACTCACTGACTCCACCTACTTTCTCCTCTATGTCTGCTTGGAATTCCCACCTTACTCTATTCTGCCCTGGGATATTCATTAACCAAACACAATCACAGTATATGGAGGGGAATCCCACGTCACTTGCCCACCCTTTGCAGCCCCCTAGTGATGCCAGGTCTTCTCTGAGAGGCTCTCTTGCACAGTGAGTGGGGTTGATCCTCATCCTTCTCTGAAACAGCAAGGCAGTAGAGCCAGCTGGAAAAGCTCCAAAGGGGCTGGTATCTCAAAGGAAGCTCTCATTTGATTGACTGACTGATTGAGACAGGCTGTCTAGGTAGCTTTGGATTACCTTGAATTTGTTATGCATCTCAGACTGGCCTTGAATCCACGATTTTACTGCCTCTGCTTTCTGAGTTGAGAGTTAGCTGGGGTTATGAGATTTCAGTCTAGCTCAAAGTTCAAGCATAAACACAGACGAGAACATAAAACAGTCACACAGGGTCACCCATAGCCCAGTTTTATGAACTGCCAACAGGGAGCCTCTTCCGCTACCTCCCTCCAGCTCTTGGAGTTGATCAGCAATTTTGCTGCCTGCTCTCCCCGTGCATTCCTGGCCCTTGCTCCACTTCCTGACATGTGGGAGGCACAGGCTTGCTTCCCAGATCTGCTAGTGGCTCCAAGGTGGAGGTGCCATGCATCCTTTGAGCCTTCTGCTAGGAAGGACCTGTTGGTTAGCTGCATAGCTGAGAGAAGGAGCCATGTTTCTCTGTCAGTTTGGATGTCTGGACAAGCACTAATCTGGAGCCTGGATGTGCACTGGGAGCAGAGCTGTGCTGAGGTTATGTGGGGGTGCCTCCTGCACGCCACAGCCTCCGTGGGAGGCCTGCCAGGTCCCAGGGACATTTTCCCACATTTGTTATCTTTTAAAAGCTTGGGTGTTACCCAGTTGGTGTTTTAAGTGGTGCCAGAAAGACTCTGGGGTCAACTATTTCAACATGACCCAGGCATGGAGTCTATGTCCCTGGGGCTGCCTACAACACTGCTGGCATCCCAAACTTCTCAGGGTCTCACCACAGGGCACGTCTGTTCTCAGGTCCAGCCCAGGCTATGAGCCTGTAGACTTCTGGCCTTAGGCAGCCAGGCCTTCTGGGGCCCCTGGGCCTGACACAACACCTTATGATGACCCTGGTCCAGGGCTTAGGGTAGAGTCAGTCATCACGACTATCCCGGAACTGTTTGTTAGTGAGTCAGACCTGTAGCCAAACTTGATGACCCCACAAGTCAGCCACCTGCTACACCAGTAGGTGTGTGTGTGTGTGTGTGTGTGTGTGTGTGTGTGCAGGCAGATAGGGGAGAACCTCCTTGGTCACTGAGGAGGTAAAGAGGGAGAAGATGGGATGGAATGGGGGACAATCTCTGGTGACGGTACAGAGTTCGAAGCCTCGTGTCCATCCTGGCTAAATGGTTCAACTCCATCCCACTTTCCTGAGATGTCCTGTGTTATTCTCACAAAGCCTCTGCCTCAGCCACATTGTGGGGTGGCTGAGAAAGGATGCCCGGGACCTGGTTATCTTGGGTGTCTTTTCATGGCTTAACCCAGCCAGATGAAGATGAGGGGCTGCACACCATTTGGGGAAGGTTATGACTCTTTCTTGTTATACAGAAATTCAAGTGAAATTTAGAAGTCTTGGAAGTCACAGATGAGCAGAAAATATGAACATTCTGTGTTCTTTCTTGCCAACAGCAGCCTTGGCCAATGTTTGGTCCCCTTACCTTGGGCCCTCTCCTTTGAGTCCCTGTTATTGTTGCTCAGTTCACTTCAACATGCAAGTTTCTAGAGTGCCAATCACACCTGGTACCTGCTTCTTGGAGCCTGAGAGGGTGCACCTGTTAGCAGGGGCATAGGTGTCCGTATTCCCAAACATGTACACACCTATGCATACCCATGTGCTCTTAAACATGCCCGCTCCTTCATATACACATGTTCACAGTTGACTTCCAAGTCTGGGCAAGTGTGCTACTGGGGAAATCAGGGTTCTCTTTTGTGGGTTCTTAGTCTTGTTAATAAAACAAACAAAAGGGATTTAAACACAGACTCGGGTGGTGTAGGAGGTTCTTCTGTTCATGTGCTGCTTTCATTGGTTAATGAATAAAGAAACTGCTTTGGGCCTGATAGGGCAGAACTTAGGTAGGCGGAGAAGACAGAACTGAATGCTGGGAAGAAGGGCAGAGTGAGAGATGCCATGAATCTTCTGCCTGAGATGGATGCTGGTTAGAATCTTGCCAGTAAGCCACAGTCACGTGGTGATACACAGATCAATAGAAATGAGTTAAATTATTATGTAAGAATTAGCCAATAAGAAGCTAGAGGTAATGGGCCAAGCAGTGTTTTAATTAATACAGTTTCTGTGTGGTTATTTCAGGGGCTAAGCTATCTGGGTGGCCGGAAAGAACAAAGGAGCCCTCCTTGTAACACTCGGGGGCTAGAGGGATGGTTCAACAGATAAGAGAATTTGCTGCTCTGGGAGAAGATCTGTGTTTGAGTCCTAGAGCCCATGTGGTGCCCATAACCATCTGTAACCCCCATTCCAAGACACCTGATGCCCGCTTCTGGCCTCCTAGGTCACCATGCATACATTTGGTACAGGGAAAACACTCATACATAAAAACAAAAGTAGATATTTTTGTGTGTTTGTTTGTTTGTTGAAACAGGGTTTCTCTGCAAAGGCCTGGCTGCAACAGAACTTGCTCTGTAGATCAGGCTGGCCTTGAAAGGTGTTTGCCACCACAGCCCAGTCAATACAACTAATTCTTAAAACAAATGAACATAAAACAAAACCAGACTCAAAAGGAAGCTGGTAGACCATTTTTATTAGTTTGAGAGAAAAGTAACAGGTTAGGTAACAGCAAACAGCCAGGAGGTGTTATAAGGAGAGGGGTCCCTTTGTTTGTCCCGGCCGCCCGGCTAGCTTACACCTGAAATAATCATACAGAAACTGTATTCATTAAAACACTGCTTTGCCCATTAGCTCTAGTTTCTTACTGGCTAACTCTTACATCTTAATTTAATCCATTTCTATTAATCTGTGTATCACCATGTGACTGTGGCTTACTAGGGAAGATTCAGCATGTCTGACTCTGGCAGATCAATGGCAGTTCTCTTTCTGCCCTTCTTCCCAGCATTCGGTTTTGTCTTCTCCACCTACCTAAGTTCTGCCCTATCAGGCCCAAAGCAGTTTCTTCATTCATTAACCAATGAAAGCAACACATGAACAGAAGAACCTCCTACACCATTTCCCTTTTTCTGTTTAAACAAAAAGGAAGGCTTTAACTTTAAGATAGTAAAATTACATATAACAAAACAGTCATCAAGCAAGAATTACAGTTACAATATTTATATCTACTTTATCTTTTGTCATAACAATGGAAAACTAGAACTATCTATTCTTCAACTCCATCAAAGACCTCAGAAGGATATAATATTACCTAAGTGAACAGGAAGTACATTGTTAGCAACTTCCAAAGCTCTAGAATTGACAGAGACATCTCACTACCTGGACAGTTACCCAAAGTTCTTCTGTACTGTTGGGGCATCCATCTTCAGCCTACTGGCCCATAGTATCCAGCAGACTCTTTCATGAGGCAGGGAATTTAAAAGACAGTTCAGTCACTCTCTTCTGTATCCTGCAGGATGTCTCAAAGACTCTTTCATGAAGCAGGAACCCCAAAGGACCATCTTACCTTTAGGCAAGTTCAGCAATCATCTCTCTGTGGGTACTGCATGTCCAGTGAAGCAGTCCAGGCAAGAGCAATTTCTTCCCCAAATGGCTAAGGAGCCTCTTCAATGCCTATCTTCCTGTTGAAGTAGCTTGGTGCTGCCAGGAGCAGATATGTCTCACTGTCATGAAAAGTCTTAAATTTTTCTTTTTTTTTTTTTTTGTTTTTGTTTTTGTTTTTTGTTTTTTGTTTTTTGTTTTTTGTTTTTCGAGACAGGGTTTCTCTGTGGTTTTGGAGCCTGTCCTGGAACTAGCTCTCGTAGACCAGGCTGGTCTCGAACTCACAGAGATCCGCCTGCCTCTGCCTCCCAAGTGCTGGGATTAAAGGCGTGTGCCACCACCGCCCGGCTTTAAATTTTTAAAACATTTTAAAATGCCATAGTCTGTAGTCTTCGAAAGATATGAAGAATGCCTATCTAACTGAAATACTTCTTTGTACATCTAGAAAATCTAACTAACATGACTACAAACTTGACTATTATAGAGGATTACCTATTAACCTATATTTCTTAATTACACATTACATTTTTAATGAACTACACAATCACAACACCTCAATAAAGAGCACATATAACAAGATTGACCTTAAATTTATATCAGTAAACCAAGATCCATACCAATGTAGGTTACTGATATCTATATCAAGAAGGAGCCTGATAGAGAAGAAATTAGCCTTTGAAGTTAGGCATAGAGGCTATAGAAGCAATGAGGAAGTCCAGGCATCAGGTTGTTGACTGGTATTGAAAAGAGGGAGAGAGATAAGAAAAATGGTTTAGTGCCAAGCCGTCTGAGTTCAGAGGGAGCATCATTCCAGGCTCTGGAGTACCAGGACAAAGGATTATGCCAGAGACACAGAGTTAGAAATAAGAATAAGAAAAGCCAGGCATGTTGGCGACTGAGCACACCTTTAACCCTAGCATGCTGGAAGCAGAGACAGGCAAATCTGTGTGAGTTCAAGGCTAGCCTAATCTACAGAGTGAATTCCACAACAGTCGAGGTGCTGGAGAGATGGCTCAGAGGTTAAGAGCACTAACTGCTCTTCCAGGTCCTGAGTTCAATTCCCAGCAAGCACATGGTGGGTTACAGCCAGCTATAATGAGATCTTGTGCCCTCTTATGGAGTGCAGGTGTACACGCAGAAAGAACACTGTACATAATAAATATATCTTAAAAAAAAAATCTCAGTCCTTAGAACAGTCAAGGCAACATAGAGAAATCTTGTCTCAAAAACAAAACAAAACAGGTAATTAAGAAAGAAAAGCAGACCAGCTGTGGTGGTGCACACCTTTAATCTCGGCACTTGGAAGGCAGAGGCAAGTGAATTTCTGTGTGTTCAAGGCCAGCATGGTCTACAAAGTGAGTTCCAAGAAGGAAGGAGACGCATTCTGGAGACACAAGTGAGCACCAAGGACCCGTGTGACCCCGGGTCACAGAGAATACAAACCTTTACAGAACACATACACAGCACCTGCCGTTCTCACATCTATGCACCCCAGGCTTTTCTTGTGCACACTCTGTTTATTCCTGTAAACTTGGCCTGAACATGTTCACTTTGTTGCTGCGTGAAGCCCGTGGGGGAAATTTCCTGCCTTTCTCAGCAAGTTGTCCTCTTTCAGATCTTAATCTCGGTGTTTCTGACTCTAGGCTCTACTCACTTGCCAAAGGTGGAGTCGGTTAGAAGGGAGGGAGGGCTCCTGGCAGGATAACTTGGGAAAGGTCCCTTGTCTTTGGCTCAGCCACCTGTCAGAATCATCTAGAAGAAGACCTGGGATACATAAGGGTGTACCACCTCTGATCTAAAATCATGGACTGAGGACATCAGAGGGCTGGAGGTCACAGGAATTTTTAACAGACTGGCAGTTGATTCTCACGGACGAGGGACCTGGAAGACCCGGAAAGCCTGAGCAGAAACAATAGAGCTGGACCAGCCTGAAGTGACCACCAGGCTGCGCCACTGGCAAGCAGAAAGTTTTAAGGAGGCCTACCCTGAAAATCAGTCCTACCGGAGGGTGGTAAGCTTCTGGACACTCAGGAAGATGCCAGGATTGCAGGCATCCGGTGGCCAACTGCTCCTAGGTGCAGAAAGTTTCCATGATCCTTTTTCCACCAGATGTGTGGACTGGCCT
Organism: Chionomys nivalis; assembly: GCF_950005125.1. Classification (NCBI taxonomy): domain Eukaryota; kingdom Metazoa; phylum Chordata; class Mammalia; order Rodentia; family Cricetidae; genus Chionomys; species Chionomys nivalis. The sequence continues at coordinate 101,562,447 of NC_080092.1, forward strand.
CGGTCCTGACTTCGGGGGTCTGTGTGCTCCAACTATGCCTGTTTAAAGCAATCACTCAGCACGGCAGGACTCAGGAATGGGTTTTTGGTCCAGGTCTGCCATGCCCACACCCATTGTGAGCACAGGGCTCTGTGCCTGGGCCAGGGTGTACACAGTCCTGTCTTCCCTGGAAAAGAAAGGGCAGCTGGACCAGACCCCTAGACAACTGATCACTCATCAAGAGCTGCTGTGATAGTTTGGGGGACCTTTTGAGTGCCTGCCAGTGGCCTCTAGAGGTCTCTTGTGGGATCATACTGACCAGGGCAGTGAGGGCACACCTAGAGCCCCCTGGTAAGCCTTTTCAGAGCTGCCACGATGCATCTCACCCTCCCTCCATCTTTCCAAGAAGGGGGGGACCCACAGTCTGCAGGCGAGTGCCCATGTAGCCCACAGTTCCAACTACCCAGCATACATCTTTGGTTTTGTTTAAAGCTTAAACACAAGGAAGCTAAATACAAACATTTAAAGTTATTTCCAACCCAGGTATGTGTTACTCATCCTGTGCCGTACTGCCTGTCACTTGAACGACGGACAGCCAGGGCACCCTTCCGAAAGGGCAGACAGCCAGTAGCTAATGGCAAGATGACTGATGGGTCTGATTTGCCCAGAATAGTTAATTCTTGAATGTTGCTTAGATTTTTGTATTTTCTTTCTAATTTTTTTTCTTTTTTTTTTTCAAGACAGGGTTTCTCTGTAGCTTTGGAGCCTCCTTGTCTCAAAAAAATGTTTTCTAGCCGGGCGGTGGTGGCGCACGCCTTTAATCCCAGCACCTGGGAGGCAGAGGCAGGCGGATCTCTGTGAGTTCGAGACCAGCCTGGTCTACAAGAGCTAGTTCCAGGACAGGCTCCAAAACCACAGAGAAACCCTGTCTCGAAAAACCAAAAAAAAAATGTTTTCTAGATTTTTGTATTCTTAAGACAACAGATGCCATTTCAGATGGTGATGAAGAAGTCAAAAACAGCCCCAGCATCTAACTGGGTACCTAGCCCTATCTCTGCTATAGGGGCCTGGGTGGGATGAAGTGGGTGGCTATGCCCATTGTCACTACTAGAGCCCAGGGCTGGCATTACCTATTACCATAGGCTTATGGGCAGTTGACACACAAGACCCTGGATATGACTGTTGTTTCCAAAACAGAGCTTACCTTACCTCTGACTTTGTGATCTGCTGTGTGGGGAAGGCAAAAGAAGGGAGGGAGGGAAAAAGAAGCTGTATTCTCCCAGTGAGCCCTGGGATGATAAGAGAATGTTTTAGGACTCCAAACCCTAAAGGCATCAGACTTCCAGAACTCTCTAGAACATTGATTCTCAACCTATCTAATGCGATCAGGTCAGATCTCCTCTCTGTTCTGCTTTCTAAATTTTGATAGTGTGGGGCTGGCAAGATGTCTCCGTAGACAAAGTTTCTGTCCCATCTGGTCCCGCAGCTGTTCAGTCCCAAATAATCACACAGAAGCTTATATTAATTATAAAGTAATTGGTCTATTGCTCAGGCTTATTATTAACTAGCTCTTACAACTTCAATTAACCCATAATTCTTGTCTGTTTAGCCACATGGCTTGGACCTTTCCTCAGTAAGGCATTCTCATCTTGCTTCCTCTGTGGCTTCTTGCAACTGCATCTCTGCCTTACCTCTTCCCAGAATTCTCCTAGTCTGGTCACTTAGCCTATACTTCCTGCCTGGCTGTTGGCCAATCAGAGTTTTATTAAACCAACAGGAATGACAACTCTTTACAGTGTGCAAGAGCGCTATCCCACAGTGTGTCTTAGTGGTTAAGAGCCCTTGTTGCTCTTGCAGAGGACTGTGGTTTGATTCTCAGCAACCACATAGCAGCTGTCAATTATCTGTACCTCCAGTTCTGGGGGATCTGACACCTTCTTCTGGCTTCTGTGGGCACTACATGAACATGATGGACATATATCATGTAGGCAGTATACTGATACACATACACATAAACTAAAAACAAAATCTTAGCCAGTGTGGTGATGCATGCCTTTAATCCCAGCACTCGGGAGGCAGAGGCAGGTGGATCTCTGAGTTCACAGCCAGCCTGGTCTACAGAGCGAGATCTAGGGCAGTTAGAGCTACACAGAGAAACCCTGTCTCAAAAAAACAAAAAACAAATCTTTAAAAAATTGACAGTGAAGTATTTGTATCAAGCAAATGACACCTGAATATTTTTTAAAGGGTGTTCTCAGCCAAGCCTGACAGCTCAGGCTGCAAGTCCTAGACATGAAGGAGGCCAAAGCTGGAGGATTCTAAGTTTGAAGCTAGCCTGGGTTAAGGAGTGAGGTCACTATCAGCCTTAGTGACACCCTATTTCAAAGTAAAAGGTAGGAAGAGCAGGGGCTATGACTTAGTGACAGAGCACTTGGCTAGTGTGGCTTGCCAGGTGGTGGTGGCGCAAGCCTTTAATCCCAGCACTCTGGAGGCAGATGCAGGTGGATCTCTGTGAGTTTGAGGCCAGCCTGGTCTACATAGTGAGTTCCAGGACAGATTCCAAAGCTACAGAGAAACTGTGCCTCAAAAAACCAAACAAACAAAAACCACCACCAACAATTAATTAAAAAAAAAAAAAGAAACCACATTGCTCTGCACTTGACAGCAACTGCTGTTTGTATTGGTTACTTTTTTATTGATATACTAAAACACTGTGACCAGGGAAACTTACAGAAGGATTTATTTGGGCTTCTGGTTCCAGAAGGCGCGAGTCCTTTATGGCGGAAAGGCATAGCAGCAAGGATGTTAGCCAGAACACAACACAGCTGAGAACTCCCATCTTGACCTGCAAGCAGGAAGGAGAGAGAGAGAGAGAGAGAGAGAGAGAGAGAGAGAGAGAGAGAGAGAGAGAGAGAGAGAGAGAGAGAGAACTCAGGATGGCACGCATCTTTTTACGCTCAGAGCCTGCCTCCCGTGACATGCTTCCTTCCTCCAACAAGACCATATTTCCTAAGCCTCCTCATACAGTGCTACCAACTGGGGGGCACGTTTTTAATTCTGGAAACTCTGGAAGACGCCACATTCAAACTATCACACTGCTCTTTTAGAGGACCAAGGGTTTGGCTCTCAGCATCCAGGTCGGGCGACTCACAACTACCTGTTAACTCCAGCTCCACCAGATCCAACACCTTCTTCTCACCTCCACAGGCAGCCATGCAAGGGCAGACACACACAGACACATAAATAAAAACAAATGGAAAAAAAGACAGTCGCAAAGTACATGATCAATTAAGCGTTGATTGCTTAAGGGTGCTAATCAACGCTAATCAACACACGTGAACAGCAAGAGATGACCAGAGCACACAGACGTGTCTGCCTGCAGAACCCCTGTGGGGACAGAAGCCACCAGCAGGTCATGGGGCTCAGTGTGGGACAAAGCAGGGCTCCAGACCGTGCACCCCATCTCATGGCACAGGGACCATTTACCCAGAACTCCTAGATTAGGTTCATGTGTTCAATCCAGGAAAATTAAGATGATTCTTCCCCTCCTGAAACACAGTGGCCCATGCATGCAAGCCAAGCACCAGGGAAGCTGAGGCAAGAAGACAGCTCGAAGTTCATGACTAGCTAGGGAAAATTAAGTACAAGATACACGCTTCAGAAATTCTGGCCCAGTATGTATGGGCAGTGTTGATTTTTGCTAGGGGGGGAAAAAACTAACAATACAAAACAAAAACACCACACACACCTTTTTTCCCCCTTTTGTATTTTTGAGATTGACATTACCGCCCCGGTGCTTTCAAACTCAGTATGTAGATGAGGATGACCTTAGACTCTGAATATTCCTTCTGGGATTACAAGTCTGTGTTGCCTCCTGTCAATCCATGAGATGAGACACTGCTCTTCTACGCAGTAAACTGTAGGCTGAGACTGCTTGTTTGTTTCCCAGCCATCCAGACCCAAATAATTACACAGAAACCATATTAATTAAAACACTGTTTGGCCAATAGCTTAAGCATATTTCTAGGTAGTTCTTACATCTAAAATTAACCCATTTCTATTATTCTGTGTATTACCACAAGGTTCATGGTTTACCAGCAAGGTTCTGGCACGTCTGTTTCCTTTGGCAGCTATATGGCATCTCTTTGACTCTGCCTACCCTCTCTACATCTGTTCTGGTTTTCTGCCTGGCCAAAAGCAGCTTCTTTGTTAACCAATGGCAATAAAACATGCTCATAGCATGCAGAGGGAAATCCCACATCAAGAAACTGCCCCTATTTTAAACCCTGTACATTTGGGTTGTGAAGATGTGGCTCTTTTTTTTTTTTTTTTTTTTTGATTTTTCAAGACAGGGTTTCTCCGTAGCTTTTGGTTCCTGTCCTGGAACTAGCTCTTGTAGACCAGGCTGGCCTCGAACTCACAGAGACCCACCTGTCTCTGCCTCCCGAGTGAGTGCTGGGATTAAAGACGTGCGCCACTGCCGGCCGAAGATGTGGCTCTTATACTTGACACAAACACACTATGGGACCCAGAAAACAGACCAGAACCCAATGTCCCCTTCCCGGCTCTGTGGGATCTTAAATTCGTGAAACTGCTGACTCAGGAGAGAGGTGAACAACCCATGAGGTCCCAATGAGGAGACTGCAAAAGGCTTCTATGAAAAAGATGACAACTTTATTAAACAGAAACACGCACAGGGCAGAAACTTGACAAACAGCATAAACAGTCAACTCTGAAGCCAGGACTCGTGGGCCCTCAGAAGGTCTCAGTGCAGAACATACACGGGTCGAGCACACCCGACTTGGGTCCACACCTTCTAGAGTCCACACCTACACCTACAGCAGAACAGCCGAGGGATCAATGCCATGTCCCCCAGAAGACTTGATGCATACGTTTTCCTCCTGCACAAGAAGCTGGGGCTTACCTTCCAAACACTCAACAATCAACTGAGGACAACTAAACCCGGTTTCCCTGAAGCCCCACCCCTCAAGATAATGGGCATCCTCTTAGACCTGTGGCTGAGGACAGGCAACCTCTAGCACTACAGCCCCTGGGGCCCTGGGACAGGGAGGTCAAAGGGAGCTGCCGGACCTTTAGTCCTTCAGTCTTGTGAATCAGGGGAGGGGGAGCGGAAGCTGGGTAGCTCCCTCAGAGACACAACTTGTACGACAAGCAGTCTCTCCCCGGGCTCGCTGCCCCAGTCCTCTGGGGTGTCACTGTGCCAGGGCAGGTAGGAGTGCACCTTGAAGCCTCCCTTCCGCAGGCTGCAGTCGGCAGGCACCAGCTCCACCCCCAGCTCTGAGGACTCCAGGATACTCAGCCTCCAGCGGTGCAGGTCCTGCTGTTCAGGTGCATTCTGAAGCTGGGCCACCCTCACCTCACCAGGGTCCAGCAACACCTGCCAGCGCTGGACCCGGGTCCTCACAGCCCAGCAGGGAGTCATTGACAGCAGGTAGCAGATGGCATCGAAGCTGCCCAACAGAAAGACGAACTTCAGATCCACCAACCAGGCTTCTGCTTCCAACGGATCCATGGGCCAGATGGGGCTCAACTCCAACAATACAGGTTGTCCAGGAGATGGGCTCACATTGAAAACATCCCACCAGGATAGAGGGGGGATAAGCCAGTGCGAACAGGGAGAAAGGCCATCAAATCTCCAGGGAAGAGCCTGGGTCCACTCAGCATCCTCAGGGCCCAGGTCCAAGGGTACAGCTTCCTGAGGCCCCAGCTCAGTGGGGACAGGCTGGGGTCCCAACCCTATTCCTTGTGTCCCTACAGGGCCTGACGTCAGGATGCCAGGACCTATGGAGACAGAGTTGCCATGCGACAGATGCCCTTGGCCCTCTCCCCAGCTGAGGCCCAGCCACTCCTCCGGCTCGGATCCTGCCTCCGAGAGTTCCATGGGCTCAGCACCCCATTCTTCCTCTTCCCAGTCTCCCATCTCCAGCATGTTTTTAACTACCAGGAAAGCTGCCTTGAAGCAAGCAAAGCAGATCTTCATCTGGTCTCCATGGACAAGCTGGTATAGCCAGGCCGCATAGAGGCAGGACATGCCCTTGGGCTCCTGGCGAACGCTGACTGGGGGACACATGGCCAAGAAGCCTGCCTGTAGCTGACTGGATAGAAAGAGGAAGACTTGATCGATGGTCTCAGGCTCTGGAGACCGCGTAATGCTGGAGACAGACGGGAAGAGCCGAGAATGGGAGAAACGGGAGAAAATGGGGTGCAGTAGGGGGTCTCGGGTACTTTGGGCTCCAGGCTATAGGGTTGTGGTGAGAAAACTGGGTGCCAATGCAACGGATACTTCCTTGGAGAAGTGGACAGACGTGAGATTCCAGAAACTTCTCCACCTTCACACTTGCTCCAATGTCTGGGGAGCTAAAAAGGTAAAGAAAATGAGGCTTGACACCCCCCCATCCCCCCCTCCCCGCTGCGCAGGCTGCTGAGACCACCGAAGGGAGGAGGACTGGGGCTGAGGTTCCCCGGGGCGCACTGCTCACCTTGAGCAGACTGGGGCTCCCTCACCACAGGCCCAGGCTCAGCAGCTTCCTCGGGGCTCATGGCCCGGCTCACAACTGAAGGAGGCAGGGAAGGGGAAGCCTAAAGGAGGCCAGGAAGCCTAAAGCAGGATCCCCTTCTGCCCACCGCACTCCCATGCAGACCCAGACCCCCTCACCCAGTGCAGGCCACCCCACCCAACCAGTCCCAGCCACCCTCTACTCACTTCCCATCCTCACCTGCCTGACTGAGCTCCCAGCAACTCTGCAAATGGACGCCGATCCCAGCGAGGCTCCTGTGCCACAGCTCCAGGGCTTTATAAAAGGCCAATACCCATGATGCTCCAGCTCATTTACATATCTCCCATGAGCGCTAAAACGCGGGCAGCTAAGATGCTGAGTCACGCTGCTCCCCCCTCCCCAGGCGCGCATGCGGCCTGGCGCTCGCTCACAGGGCGCATGCGCTCTGCTGCCTCCTGCCTGCAAGCGTCCTTCTGCCTCCTGTAAGCAGCCTTGAGTTGACCTGTGTCCCTGTGTCCCTGTCCCCTCGAGGGACACGAAGACCTGTGCCTGCGGCTTATCTTGTTTGGAAAGGAGGATTCCTTCTTCCCTGTCCCTTTAGGAAAAATTCCAACTGCTCACTCGCTCGGCCCTTGACTGCGTTTTAAACGCATTTCCCCCTCTCTGGGTCTTTACGTTCTTAAACAGACTCTAAAGAATTCTTTCTGGAGTTTATTTGTAGGTGGGTTTGAGACTGGGAGGAAAAACACCAAGCAGAAGATACAAGGTTTCCAGCGGCCTCCCTCCCGAGCTCGGCCTTCACCGAGATCTCTTTGTTAAAATCCCAAGCAGCACCGCGGGTCTTATCACCTCGAGTAGGTCGCTGTCCACTGCGGACTTCCCACGGCTTGGACACGGGTATAGTGGCCACCACAGGGCCACGGGGACCAGTTCACCCTCTCTAAGATGCCCCTTGGCACCCTGCCCTCCCCTGGCTCTCGAATCACTAGCATGACCTCAGCAACTGTTTTGCCCTGTCCAGAATGCCACATGGCTGGTCTCAACCAACAAGACACGATCTCAGTTTCCTTCTGTAGGAACATATGGATAGGTTTCCCGGGACAGCAAGAAACAATTTTCACTTCCTTGTTCAGCAATACTCGGCTAACTGGATATGCCTCTGTTTACCTATTCACTTCTTGAAAAACATGGTATTTGGTCATTTGGTATATGTGTGTGTGTGTGTGTGTGTGTGTATAACATAAAATTTATATTCATATATATATATATATATATATATATATATATATATATATATATATGCTATAATCAGCTTTGCGCTGTTTTTCTGAACTTCAGCTTTTGTCTCCAAATGTTGCATTGTGTGGCGAGCCGGTTGTGTTGTATGAAAACCAGCATATTTCCCAAGCAGCTGGCTCTTCCTTCAGGGCTAAACGGAAGCTGAAGAGCCATGATTTGCAAGACCTGGAAAATGTTAGTCGTGACGAAAACAACATGTAGGGAATGGCCCAAACCACGAAAACTCATTTATCATAGTTGTGGAAATTTCAGGTTAGGAGCCAAGCTTGAGCAAAGTTGCATCACTCCCAGGCATCCTTTTGCTCCAACCTCCCTCTGTCTGCAAGTGGGCCGGGTTTCTGAGGAATGAAACAGGGTTTCTTTGTAGCTTTGGAGCCTGTCCCAGAAGTAGCTCTTGTAGACCAGGCTGGTCTCAAACTCACAGAAATCCATCTATCCATCTGCCTCTGCCTCCCGAGTGCTGGGATTAAAGGCGTGAGCCATCACCGCCCAGTTGAGGGATCTTTTTACAAAGGCTGCTGGGTTGCAGAATGGCCCAGTGTTAGAGCTCTTTCCTAGTACATTTGGATTTGGTCCCCAGTCCTAAAAAAAAAAAAAAAAAAAAAAACCATAGCTGGGCAGTGGAAGGAGGCAGAGGAAGATGGATTTCTAAATTAGAGGCCAGCCTGGTCTACAAAGTGAGTTCCAGGACAGCCAGGGCTACACAGAGAAACCCTGTCTCAAAAGAAAACAAAACACAACAAAAAAAATTTGCAAAATCACAGTTAGAGATGTACTAGTCCCATTTATAAGAGCTCAACCCTCCTGGCCTGATTACCTCTGCAAGGGTCTACTCCCAACCACACTTAAGGGTTAGGATTTCAGTAGACTGTGGAAATGGTTGGGTCTCAAGCCTTCAGACCTCTGTGGACATCTGCAGATCTTCATGTTAAGTTTGAGCATCTTTAGTGAGGTGTTTATGTTTTGTTGGGGTTTTTCCAGTTTTTAGATTGATCTCTTACTGTTGAGCTTACAAGTTCTTTGTATGTTTTCATCAACGGTGCTTTGCGCCACTTATGGGTGCAGGCTTTTGTTTTTGGGATACACACCAAGACTCTGCCCCTCCCTCCAAACAAAATGTTTGTGAAAATACAATGGTCTTAGTCTTCATTCTATTGCTTGAAGAGGCAGCATTACTTAGGCAACTCATAAAAGAAAACATTAAATGGGGGCTTGCTTACAGTTTCAAAGGCTTGGTCTGTACCATCACGGTGGGGAGCATGGTGGGAACATGTTAGCACTCATGATGCTGGAGCAGTAGCTGAGAGACATATCCTGATCTGCAGGCAGAGAGAGAGAGAGAGACAGACAGACAGACAGACAGACAGACAGACAGAGCAGTAGCTGAGAGACACATCCTGATCTGCAGGCAGAGAGAGAGAGAGAGAGAGAGAGACAGACAGACAGACAGACAGACAGACTGAGCCTGGCATGACTTTTAACCTCAAATCTTACCTGAGTAGCACACTTCCTCCAATAAAGTTACACCTCTTAATCCTTCTAATCCTCAAATAGTGCCACCCCTGATAACTAAGGTTCAAATATATGAGCCTATGGTGGCCATTCTTACATTTTTTTAAATTATTTATTATGTATACAGTATTCTCAATATTCTGTCTACATGTATGCCTGCAGTCCAGAAGAGGGCACCAGATCTCACTACAGATGGTTGTGAGCCACCATGTGGTTGCTGGGAATTGAACTCAGGACCTTTGAAAGAGCAGGCAGTGCTCTTAACCACTGAGCCATCTCTCCAGTTCCCCCATTCTTACATTTTTGTTCAAATCACCACAACAATGCTCCTACTGGGGTAATGGTTCAGCCACGCGAGTCCTGGAAACTGAGTTCTGACGCCCAGAACCCACAGGGAAGCTATTTGGAGTGGAGCATGCATCTGCCACCTGAGCATTCTGACGGGGACAAGAAGCCTCCAGAAGCTCTTGGGACAGAACGGAAGATGAGCGGGAATAAGAAATGGCTTATTCTGGAGCCAAATTATGAGCGATTGTGGCCCTGGCACGCAGTGGTTCTGTAAACTGTTGGTAGAAACAGAAGTTCCACATTGGTGGAAATATCAGATAGGTGGACTACGGTGAAGTGGAGAAATCTCTGCTTTAGGTTTCAAATGCTATGTGAGGACACCCAAGCTTGGTGAAAGCTCGGGGTCTCTTCAGACATTCCAGAGGGATCTGCCTGTTATCCACAGAATTAATCACAGGCTGGCGAGGGTGGCTAAGGGCTTTAAAAGACTGAACTAGCTCAAGGTATTTGGCCTGCAGCGTTCTACCCACTTCACTAGCTCAAGGTATTTGGCCTGCAGCGTACTAACTAACCACTTCATGATGGCTGCAGTTCCAGTGTTGGGCAAGGCTCTTGGAGGCGTGGCTTCCATTTGAAAACTTGACTTTACAGCTTCCTGTCAGCCAAGATTCACATTTTGTGCATATGGAGGCCAAATGTTGCTTCAGGTCCCCCATTGCTAGGAAGGCTCATTCCTAGGGTCTGACGCAGATGAGGCTGAGGAAACAGCAAAGCGATTTTCAGGGAAGGAGAGTAGCTGCAGAAGTCACCAGATGTCTTGCAGGGTGCAGGACATCACCGTGGGTGTCTGGGGCTGAGCCGCCTCTGAGCCCTCTCTCTGACACGTCTCCTTATGTATTTTTAAAAGATGGGATACCTTTACTAGATTAGTCGAGAGATTCAGTATTTACTATGAACTGTAAAACTTTCTTTCCATAAAGTAGAACCTTTTTTATCCCCCAAATTTAACTTCTTTATTGATTCTTTGGGAGTTTCACATCATTCACCCCAATTCTGCTTACTTCTGGGTCCCCCCATATCCTCCTCTCATCCCTGCCATGGCCCCCAACAAAACAAAACAAAACAAAGCAAGCAAGCAAAAGCAAAAAACAAACAAACAAAACCCCCAAAACAAAACAAAACAACAACAGAAAAAAAAATCTTTTTGCCTTTCTATCTCCTCTTCATTCATCCTGGTGGTGGTGGAGGCTTCAGTGTGTCACACAGTGAACCCCTTTGTCCTGTCAGCTTTACTGGCAAATGTTCACTGCAGTGAGCCACTGGCCTGGTTCAAGGCCTCTGGTTTCAGGTACACCATCCTCACTGGATCCTCACTGGAACTCTTCTGGGGTATCCTGTGGCTGCCCCAAGTCTTGGAGACCTTGCAGGTTTTGTTCCACAGGACCAGTCCCTTCATGAGCTCCAGCAGGTCCTAGATAGGGTAGACGCTAAGGTGAGGCAAGCCAAGGCCCAGCTGTGGACCTGGGTGGTAGCCAAACTGGTCAGTCTGGGCCTCTGGAGCCATCCAGCTCAGGGTGAGGGGGCAGAGCCAGCTTCAGCTCCCCCAGCCCATGCATTTTCTCAGGGTCTGTTCAGCCTCACCTGTGGTGAGGGGTGGGGCTATCTCACCTGAGTGCTGAGTCCAGCTCCCTTGCTGTAGTATCTAGCCAGAGGCAAGGTCAGCTTCTCCAGGACCAGCGAAGGGCGGGGCCGGCTCAGCACGGCCCTCTGATTTCATCCTGCACTGTCCCTAAGGCCTCCTGAAGTGACATAGGCCACAGACATCAACACAGACCCCAGCTGCTGCTGGATCGTGGACCCAGACATTGCCTTCAGCAGCAGCTTGGGCCCAGACAACATCCTGGCTGCAGGTAGAAGGAATGGCCCCTCAGGTGGGAATGGTCCTGCCGGCCGTATGGCCACCAGACACCACCAAGGTCTCAAGTTGTGGCCCCAAGCCTGGGTCTTCATGTGACCTTTGGTGGCAATGCAGAACCCTGACCAAGGTAGGACCATGGACCCAGACATGGCCATTGTCAGCAGCTGAGTCTGGACGTCACCACTGCCCCTGTGGGGTATGGCCCTGAGACAACAGTATGGCCCTTGATCTCTGGTGTCTGTCTGTACGGCCTTCGATGGGAACAGGTGAATTGGACATCAGCACGGACCCTGGCTGCAGTAGGATCCTGGACCCTGACATGGCCCTCAGCTACAGCTCTGGCCCAGGTGACACTGAGTAGCCGTGCAGGCCACTCAAATCTGGATGCATCCTAGTCCTTGGACACCAACCTGGATTCAGGGTCTGACCCCGGGAATCCTCGTGGCGATCGGTGGCAACAGGAGCTACATACATCAATCTGGACCCTGGCCACTATAGGGCCACAGACCCAGACATGGCCCTTGCCCGGATGGCACCATGGCCCCGGGTGGCAGCACAGGCCACCCATATATGTATGGCCCCTGCTGTGGCATAGCCCCCAGACTCCAACCAAGCCACAGGCTCTGTCCTAGATTCTAGGCCTCTGCATAGGTCCTATGGCAACCTGAGACACAGACTTCAACACAGACCCAGGCAGCAACTCGGCCTGGTCAACATCCAGCCCCAAGTGGTAGCCCCAGTCACTTAGATCAGGATGGTTCTTACAGCAGCATGGTCCCTGGACACCACAGGTTGCGACTTATACCCCAGGCTTCATGTGTCCCTTGGTGGCACTTGGGACTGAGGCACCAACATAGACTTTGGATACAGTAGGACCATGGACCCAGGCATGGTCCCCGGCACAGCCTAGGCCTGATTGGCGTCACCATGGCCCAAGTGGCAGCAAAAGCCTCCCCATCAGTATGGCCCCAGTGGTAGCGTGGCTCGAGGACCCAAACATGGTCTCAGGAGGGGCCTAGCCCACTGGAATCAGCATGGGAGTCAACGGTAAGAGGAGCCATGGACATCAACAGAGACCCTGGCTACTGCAGGACTGGGAATCCAGACATGGCCCTTGGCAGCAGCCCAGCCTGGACATCACCAGGGCCCTGGGTGGCAACCTCCCCGCTCAGTCCACTCCTCACTGCCTTCACCTTGGCCCCAGGTGGCCATCAGGGCTCCGCTATCTGGCCACTCCTCACTGTCTTCATCTTTTTACTTTCTGCATCTTTCCGCAGAGTGCGAAACATTTCGCGTCTCTATCTTTCCTGTTTACCCGCCACATATTTCCTTATCATAACGAGGAGCACATGGCGGGCAGGCCCGTGGCTGTCTTCAGACAGCCGGAGCCTTGAGGACCTGAGCTGCCTAGACCCGGACTGAGCGGATCGGCACCGGGCGGGGTCCCATTACGTATTTTAAAAACTAGATCGACTATATGCTTCCCTATATATCTTAATTCTATAGATATGTGTGGGGGATTTTTTTGGTATGGAGTATTTAAAATAATCAATTATTCTTTACATTTAGATTTTTTTCCTTTTGACTGATTTTACCGTACAGCTATAATTTTGTGTGGAATGATTGGCTCTAAGTTTTAGGAAAGAATGGTCTTAAATATTTAAATCATTTTAACACTTATTTATGGATAATACTTCACTGGGTTTTATTAGTCTATAAAATTAGTGTTCCAGGAGAAATCATATAACTTGACAATATTATTTTTAATTCCCTTTTAAGAAAATCGTCTTTTCCTGTGTTCCAAGTATTTTTACTGACAGATAAAAACAAAAGCTGGCCATGTCAGAAATGAGGATTTATAGGCTTTGTGGGCACAACAAAATGTAATTTTTTGTAACAGTCAAAAAAGGAAATAGAATTCTAATGGAGTTGAAGTAATAGTAACCATTTCCTTTTTAGTATCAAACTATGAGTATTGTTAAATTAATTTTTTAATCCTGGCTAAGAGCAATATATGACAATTTATTTGTTTTTGATTTTCTTATTTTGTTTTTGGTATTGTTTATTCTGGATTTTTTTTTCAAGACAGGGTTTCTCTGTTGCTTTGGAGCCTGTCCTGGAACTCGCTCTATAGACCAGGCCGGCCTCAAACTCACAGAGATCCATCTGCCTCTGCCTCCTGAATGCTGGGATTAAAGGTGTGTACCATGTCCAGCCTAGTACCATTTAAATATTCTACCATGGATAGTGTTATCGCCAGATACTAATTTATTTTATGAATTATAGTTTGGGTATTTCTCCAACACCATGTCTGCCTGAACGCCACCAGGTCACACCATGATAATAGGGGACTAAACCTCTGAAAATAAAAGCCACCCCAATTAACTGTTGGTACCAGGGACTGGGGTATTGCTGTAAAAGGCCTGACCATGTTTTTGTTTGGAGGAATTTGGACTTTGGTACTTTAGGTTAGGAAAGCAGGAACACTTTGAGCACTGCCTAATGGGCCATACTATTAGAAGCATGGCAGACAGGTGCTGAGTGATTTGAACTGTGCAGGGCTGGCTCAAGAGGTTTCAGAGGGGAAGAATTTTAATACGTTGCCTAGAGCTCATTCTAGCGATATTTTGGTGACGGAAGTGACTGTTTTTGACCCTTGTCTGAAGATGTAGTGACATGAATAGTAAAGCCGTTGTGTCTGGCTTTGAGAGAAATGTTTCAGCAAAGCCTTTGCTGTGTTTGAGTTAATCAGCAGAGGTGGAGAAATTGTTTTGAGACTGTTGAAACCTTGAAGAATTGTGTCTCTGAAGAGTCTGCCCTTGGTGCTGCCAGAGAGAGAGAGAGAGTTTGCAGCTGCACCGACCTTGGTCCTAAGACCTGGAGTTCTTACTCTTGATTATAGCTTGCTTACTTGAAAAGACAGTTTGAAGCTGAAGATCACACCTTGATCCTATGCCATTTAGCAGGCTTAAATGCTTGGCACAAGGTTGACAAATTGGGAAAGAGGTTTGAGTCATTTATTAAAATTATATAAGGCCCAAAGGAAGACTTCACCGATTTTTTTTTTTAAAAGATTGACTTCATCTGTAAGTAGAACAGTACCAGATCCAGGAGTCAGACAAGTATTAACTGAGTCTTTGGCTCTTGAAAATGCTAATTCAGAATGCAAAACAGTGATTAAATCTTTAAAGGAAAGATCAGCCAATAGATGAATGGATAAGAAATACAGCTGTTATCGGATTTCACAATTATGATGCAACTTTGATAGAAGTAATTTCTAAAAGTTTTAAGAAAAATTAAAATGTCAGATGTTTTAATTGTGGTAAACAAGGTCATTTGAAAAGGGATTGTAGGCAATGTGTTCCTAGAGACAATAGTTTTTCTAGAGAGAATCGAAACAGAAGGCCACAGCCTTCTGGAATATGCAGAAGGATATGGCAAAGACCAGCATTGGATTAATGAGCACAGATCAACAAAGGACAGGCAAGGTAACCCTTTGTCATTGGGAGACACCTTAGGGGGCCTTCCACATGCCCCAATATAAAATTTGGCTTAATAATTTCCTATCAGCATTGGAGAAACTCATTCACAGAGCAATTAAAAGACTTAATGCCTGTCTGTTAAAAACAGCATTGCTTTGGATGTGATCAAAGACAGAACAGCTTTGGCAGATAAAACAAAAAGGTTCAGGAGAGACCAGAAAACAAGTATTTTGGCAAACTTCTGTAAATGATCAGAGACCAAAGCTAAAAATACAAATAAATAGCATTGAAATTGAAGGCTTAGTAGACATAGGAGCAGATATTATAATAATATCAAACCTTGGCATCCTCTTCAGGAGGTAAATGTTCAGCTTCTAGGGATTGGAACTTTATCTCTCGTAAGACAAAGTTCAAGACAGGTCAAGAGTTTAGGGGCAGAAAGGCAGATACGAAAATTAAACCCATATGTGGCTAACAAGGCAATTAATTTATGGGCGTGTGATTTGTTACAGCAATGGAAAATACAAATTAACATTCCTCCAATCTCAGAAACAAACCATAAAATAAAGAATTCTTTTGTGCCAGGCAGTGGCGGCACACACCTTTAATCCCAGCGCTCAAGAGGCAGAGTCAGGTGGATCTCTATGAGTTTGAAGCCATCCTGGTCTACAAAGCTAGTTCCAGGACACCCAGACCTGTTACACAGAGAAACCCTGCCTCAAAAAACCAAACAAAGGTACCATTGGGAAATTCTTTCACAAGAAATGTTAAACAGCCCCACCTTGTGTTAATATTTTGTCAAATAGCCATTAAAAATAATTTGTAAACAGTTTCCTCAATCTATAATTTATCACTATGTGGAAGATACCTTTCTATTTGATTCAGAAGCAGATGTCTGAGAAAAAAATGTTTGATGAAGCAAACATTTTTGGGGATTACAAATCACTCCTGAAAAAATACAAAGAGGAGATTCTATTAATTATTTAGACTGTAAGATAGGTTTACAGAAAATTCAACCACAAAACGTACAAATCAGGAGAAATCAATTACAAATGCTTAATGATTTTCAAAATTTGATGGGGAATATTAACTGGCTATGGCCCACAATTGGATTAACTACTCAAGAGCTAATTTACTTCAAACCTTACAAGATGATAAGGACGTAGTAGTGCCCTAAAGTTTTCAACTTGAGGGAGGAGTTTCTGCCCAGATGGTGTCTCTAAAAGACAGAGAACGTGAGAAATACAAACGGCTCCTATGGCTACTCAGCTGCTTGAGTGGATCTGAGTCTCTGGTGCTGTAGGAAGTCTTACAGATAGTGGTCACCTGCCCACTGGGGCATGGCCTCTTATACTATATATGCTGATGCAGGGCATGCGTCCAGGTCTCTTTTCCAGCCTCTCCTTCTGTTCCAATTGTAGATTTTGGTTTCTGATCTCTGTTCCAGCAGAGGACTCTGGTTTGTGAGTTTACCCCTAAATAAATAACCATCTACTTCTCAATTCTAAGTTAGCTTGGGATTTCTTTTAAGTGACCATCTTCATTTGTTGCCCACATGGAATCAGACTCCATGCCTCCTGGGTGGATGGCCTAACAGCCTGGCCTGTCCATGGCCCCAACAGTCTCCCAACCCTTCCCACTTGGCTTGCTTTTATCTAAGCGTTTTTTTTTGTAGAATTCCTGCCACAGCAGAGTTTACTGCATGTGGCAACTTGGAAATTTCCCAAGCGCACACACGCACACACACATGCACAACTGCTGTATTCCCTGGGGTGGTTCCTTGCTGTGTGGTGACTATTGCAGCTTCTGGTTTCTGCTCCCTGCCCCTGAGTTCTGGTTTTCTTACTCCATGTATGGAATTGATTTAATTGCTTTTAATTTGTCAAGCAAAGCGTATTTCTCAGTATTTAACCAGTACAAAGGCAAGAAACTAAAGCGACTCAGAAATTAAAACAGTCCAGGACCATTCCTGTCACCACTGGTTGCATTGCTTCTAGTTGCAACTCTGCAATCACGACATATGCTGGACAATAAAGGTGGCAGTTTACTGGATCACATAACAGGTAATCAATAAATCATTATGGCAGACTTCATTAATAATGCAACTTATAGTAACTGTTTTGCTAATACTATGGATTGTATTATGTGAGGCTTATATGACTAATTTATTGGGTATTAGGATTAATATTCTGTCATTAAGAGAGAATATAGCACTTTTAGGAATGATACAGTATTAATAATGAAACATTATTAATGTTTTTTACAGATTAATAATGAACAGCTAGTTGACAGGATTAATACCATAGAAGATCGAAAGTTACCTGGAAAAGTTAATAATATTACATACAAAATTGAATCCATATTTAAGGGTACTAAAAAGTTATCTGAAAGAATTCATATTGTTGAATTTGACAATCAAAATTTGTCAAAAAGTTCTGATAAGTTAGCAGATAGACTATCTCTCCAGGATGACAATCTGCACACTATTCAAGAAATGTCCAAGAATGAGATGTTATCTTTAAAGGAGAAATTTCAGACCTTGGAGTTACATGTGCAGAATAAGGGCCAGAGGTTAGGTGCCTCAATGAACTCACTAGAAATATATACAGGCCAAGAGATTCAGGCTTTACAAACGACAATAATAAAAAGATTCAAAACAATTGAGGAAATTATTGGAGCTGATGAACAGGGAAAGAAGGCACAATGATAGGATTTAACATTGCCAGTAGCTGTCAGAGATGACTTACCCAGGGTTTTAGCTTCTTACCCTGTAATCTACTCTGACAAAGCATCAAGTTCTAAAGACCCAAAAGGATCCAAAGAAGGTAGATGAATACCTATAGGAATGAATGATCTAAAAGAAATTAAGCAAGCTGTTGTAACTTAGGGCTTACATCCCACATTTGTTAAGGAGATGATAAAGTTATGGTTTTCTAACATTAAAGCAATGCTTCATGATTTCTTTCAGTTAGTTTCAGCAGTCCTGGATGATAGACTTCAACTGATGCTTAAAACTTATTTCAGAGAAGAAGCCAAAATTTTGGAACAACATGGAAAAGCAAAAGGCCTTAAGGCTTCCCAAGATCAAATTCTTGGTGAAGGCCCTTATGCTGATCCACAGGCTCAAGCTTTTTACGATGAAGAAATCTTGTCCCTATGCCACAAAGCAGCCTTAAATGCTTGGGACAGAATTCAAGAACTAGGAATATTAAATGAATCATATACCAGGGTTAGACAGAGACAGAGAGAACCCTTTACTGACTTTTTACAAAGATTAAGTAAGGCTATACAAATAGGGATAACAGACTCAGATGTTAGATGTGTACTTATTGAATCTCTGGCTTTTGAAAATGCCAACTTCGAATGCAAAAAGATACTTGGGCCTTTAAAGGTTAGATTAACACCTATGGATAAATGGATCCTGCATACAATGAATATTGAGATATTTGACTATAATACTGAATCTTGGGTAGAGAAGAAATTTCCAAAGGAATGAGGAGACATCAAAATGCCAAATGTTTTCCTTGTGGTAGAATAGGACATCTGAGAAGAGACTGTAGATTAGAAATTCCTAGGAATAATATCTCCTCTGGGAATGGCAAGAATAGGAGGACTCTGCCTTCAGGCATATGTAGAAGGTGTGCCAAAGGCCAACATTGGACCAATGAATGCAGATCAACAAAAGACAATGAACCATGGCAAAGAGCTTTGTGCTAAATTTTTGGGAGAAATTAACAGTACTTATCCCAAAAGTGATAGACTTAACTTTATAAAGAGAACTTCTTGGATTCATCCCCAAATTGTACATGATGCTCCAATAACTGGAACCCGTACATTTTATACTGATGCAAACAAATCAGGGAAGGCAGGATACAAATCAGAAGAATTAAGTAAGGTGGAACAAAGCCCTTATAATTTTCTCCAGAAGGCAGAATTATATGCTGTTCTCATGGTGCTAAGGGATTTAAAAAAAAAATATTTATTCACAATATGCAGATAGAGTTAGTTATCTTACATATTGAAACCGCTGAATTTATACTAGATGATACAGAATCGACTTCATTATTTATTCAGGTGCAAGACATAATCAGGAATAGGCTTTGTCCTATATACATAACACACATCCAATCCCATACAGGTCTGCCAGGTTCTGTAGCACAGGTAATGCAGAAATTGATCAATTATTGATTGGAAGCATGTTGCAGGCCTCAGAATTTCATAAAAATTATGTCAATAGCAAAGGTTTAAAGAAGGAGTTTTCTATTACTCTTGGCAACAAGCTAAGGAGATTATAAAAAGATGCCCTACTTGTTTTTTCTATAATCAAACACCGTTGCCTGCAGGGACTAACCCAAAGGGTACTCAAAGGAATGAAATCTGGCAGGTGAATGTGTTCCACTTTGCAGAATTTGGAAAATTAAAATATGTACACCACACCATTGACACTTATTCAGGTTTTCAGTGGGCAACTGCTTTAAGTTCAGAAAAGGCTGATTCAGTAATCACACATTTATTAGAAGTTATGGCCATCATAGGTATATCTGCACAGATAATGGTCCAGCATATGCCTCTAGAAAAATGAAACCGTTTTTTGCTTATTATAATATCAAGCATATTACAGGTATAGCACACAATCCTACAGGTCAGGCAGTTATAGAAAGATCAAAATCAAACTATAAAGGATATGTTAAACAAACAGAAAGGGGTGGAAAATGACCCCAGAAATAGATTATATAATGCTTTATTAACCTTGAATTTTCTTAATGCTAATGAGAAAGGGACACCAGCAGCAGAGAGACATTGGATAATGGAAAAGTCTTCTGAATTAAATCAACTGGTTTATTTCAAGGATGTGCTGACCTCACAATGGAAGTCAGGAGATGTGCTACATTGGGGAAGGGATTTTGCTCTTGTCTCCACAGGAGAAGAAAAATTATGGATACCATCAAAATTAATAAAGATTCGGTTTGAAAAAGAGAAATGACAACCTATCCACAATGGTGACAACCATACAGGTGCTAAGGGAAGCATATAGGATGGGGGCAGGTTCTGTTCTTATCTTTGCAGGAAAACACTCATCTTCAAAAAAATTCAAGAGACCCTGGATGTTTGAATGATGACAGATGGAAAAATAACTACCCAATAAGTATCATCAAGAAAATCAAATATGATCTGTTAGTACAAATGTAGAATATATATATATATATATATATATATATATATATATATATATATATAGAGAGAGAAAGAGAGAGAGAGAGAGATGGCTTTGGAGTTGGACACTGGCTCTGCCCCTCTCTAAATCCAAGCATGTTGTTAAAAGAAAAAAATTCAGAGTTTCTGTCTCATGTCAGGAGCCATGATATGGGACAGAAAGAGAAAAGAATCTAGAAAAATTTTACTTTTCTTCATATCTATTTTTGTATTTCATTGAATACATATGTCTGTATATGTCTATATAAATAATGTTTAAGTTTTCCACAATGAACAATGAATTTTCCTGCAGTAATCTTTGAAGTTTCCAGCAAGAAGATGGGGCCCCACAACAACAACTCTACCTGGTTGATATGACATCATGATGCTGATAGTGCTACAAGACCTGTTTGGGGTACCAGCTGCTCAATATGGTTCCAAGTTGGTTAGCTGAAATGGTGTACTTTTTTAAACAACGTTCTGGCCAGACCTCCACCAAATACTCAGAGACTATTTGCAATTATACCAGACATGAATCTTGGAACTTAACCATTATTTTACTTTCACAGGATCCCATAGAAAGAACATCACCCCCATAACAGCTGGAAGTAATTCTAGAAGACGACGTCCCCTCTCCCAACAAAGTTTTTCCTCAGGGTTAGGGACATCATTTAGTGGTTGATTGTAATTGGTATAGGGTTGGAGTTGGGGGGGAAATTTTATAGGTTCAGGGATCACTTTGAGAAAAAAAGGGAAAATTGGATGGGATAATGGTATGAGCTTACTCACACTAATAATAATAGTGAGAAATAGAATGAACACTTGTGAGTTATTATTTATAGACAATTACATTGGTATAGATTCTTGTATATTGATACAAAGTTAAATTATATTGAATATTGTAAGCATGCATACTTCTACCTCTGCTTAAAACATTTTTATATATTGATATATATTTATCATATTGTAATGTACATTTCTACCTCTGATCAAGATACTTATACATTGTTTACATTTTGAGGTCATTGTCCTTATTTGTTGCACAATTGTTTATTGTATAATATTCTAATATGACGTCTTAGTCTTTAAGTTATACAGGTATTAAGGATTATAGATCAATAGTCATATATGTTTGTCATACTTAGACTAATCAGGTTCTTTAAACACATAGATATTATATTCTGCATAGATAGCTAATCTTCAACCACTTCAAAGAACTGTAGAATATAACATTTAAATAATTTAGGTTCTGTTGAAGTGAGACACTATTTCTCCTGGAAGCACCGATCTATTCTGGAGAGAATGTTGAACACTGAAGACACTCCACTTGGAGCTTGTTTTCTTCTTGGCAAAACGGGCCTTTGGGCAAAGGAATGCCATGCCTCAACCACTGACAAGATACATAGTATCTGGAAATGGATAAGCGGACTGTCAAATCTTGCCAAGACAGGGCAGTTTTGAAAAATTTCCTGCCTTTGAAAATGATCTGTCAGTTATTCTAGGCCTTAGCCAAAGTTGGTTGCTTCAATGTTGCAAACGAGTCTTTGGGTGATTGCCCAGGTAGCCAGTTGTCTCTGTCATTTGTTGCACATTTTGGAAGTTACTTTATTGCACTTCCTGCTTATTCAAGTAATATTATTTCCCTTCTCGGATCTTCGATGGGGTTGAAGACTAGATAGTTGTAGGTACTTTCCTCTCATGACTTGGCCAAGTTATTTATTATACAAGACTTAAACTAGTTAGGATAGGATAATTATTAAATATATTTGTTCTTATTGTATATAATTTTGTATTAGGCCTAGAACTCTCTTATTTATACAAAAGGGGGAGGTGCTGTAGGAAGTCTTACAGCTAGTGGTTACCTACCCACTGGGGCGTGGCCTCTTATACTATATCTGCTGATGCAGAGCATATGTCCGGCCTCTTTTCAGGCCTCTCCCTCTGTTCTGTTCGCGGATTTCTGTTTCTGATCTCCGTTCCACCAGAGGATTCTGATTTGTTAGTTTACCCCTAAATAAATAACCATTTATTTCTCAATTCTGAGCTACTGTGGGATTTCTTTTAAGCAACCATCTTCACTCTGGTATACTAGACAGTACATAACGGGGTCCTGGCACACTGAATACCCACAGAATGTCACTGAGCCTAGGGCATTGCCTACTTCACTACCAGAACATGCTCACATGACGTGGTCAGTGTGTCGTTTGGGTTCATTGGATAATAGCATGGTGTGGTCTTAGCTGATTGGATGATATATGCCAGCAAACCTCTGTATTAAACAAGATCTGCACCCCAATACAGCAAATTTCTGCATTAAATTAGGTTTGCAAACCAATGCTGGTCTCCTGAGTCTGCTTCCTAGGGAACATTATGACCCTGTTGCCCCCAATCCCCAAGCTGCCAGATCAATGCCCCACATCAGCTGAGGCTGAGAGAAATGGCTATGATAGAAAAGAAATTACAGCTGGGTGGTGGTGGTGCACATCTTTAATCCCAGCACTTAAGAGGCAAAGGCAGGTGGATCTCTGTGAGTTTGAGGCCAGCCTGGTGTACAAGAGATAGTTCAGGACAGGCTCCAAAAGCTACAGAGAAACCCTGTCTCGAAAAACAAAGAGAGAGAGAGAGAGAGAGAGACAGAGAGAGAGACAGAGAGAGAGAGAGACAGAGAGAGAGAGAGACAGAGAGAGAGAGAGAGAGAGAGAGAGAAATTACAGGGGGCACATGTGGATTCGGAGCTTGATTGTACCCTAGTCAGTCTACTGTTTATTCTTTCTCCTACAGGGTTCTTATGCAGAGAGAAAATAATATCTTAGAATGGATTTTATTTTGTTCTTTTCAAAGCACGGTTTTTCCGGGTAGCCTTGACTATCCTCAAACTCACTCTGTAGACCAGGATGGCTTCGGACTCAGAGATCTGCCTGCCTCTGACTCACAAGTGCTGGGATTAAAGGTGAGTGCCACCACCACGCAGCTAGAATGGATATTTTTACCACACAAAGTAAAAAAATTAAAGACCTATGTAGAAAAGGTTTCTGAATTGGTTTGAAAGGAAAATTGAGACTTCATCAATCATCAGGAACAGACCCAGGAGAAATAAATTGTGGTTCCTTTTACTAATGCTGAGATTTCTGCATTATAAGCAGAAAATGAACATTGTAAAAGAGCTTGCAGTAATTTCTGTGGCGAGATTAGCAACAAATATTCCAAAAATAAGAGACTTCAGTTTATAAAAAGAACCAGTTGGATCTTCTCTTATATAATAAAAGGAGCACCAATTTCTGGAGCCCTTACATTCTATACTGATGCAAATAAATCATAAAAGTCAGGTTATAAGTCAGGAAAAATAAGTAAAGTGACTCAAAGTCAAAATGATTCTGTTCAAAAGTCAGAATTATATGCTACTCCCATGGCATTATTAGATTTTTCCAGAACCTTTTAATATAGTTACTGACTCAAATATGCGGAAAGAGTTGTTTTACATATTGAAACTGCTGAACTTATTCCAGATGATTCAGAATTAACTTTGTAATTTATTCAGTTACAACAAATAATTAGAATTAGAAATCATCCGTTGTATAAAACACATATCAGATCCAATATGGGTCTTCCAGGCCCTCTAGCACAAGGTAATGATGAAATTAATTAGTAATTAATAGGAAATGTGCTGGAAGCCTCAGAATTTCATAAGAAACACACGTTAACAGCAAAGGTTTGAAAAAAAGACTTTTCTATCACTTGGCAACAAGCCAAGGAAATGATAAGGAACTGCCCTATTTGTTCTTTGTATAATCAAATGCTATTACCTGCAGGAAGTAGCCCAAAAGACACTTGAAGAAATGAAATTTGGAAAATGGATATGTTTCATTTTGCAGAGTTTGGAAAATTAAAATATGTGCACCATACCATAGATACATATTCAGGATTTCAATGGGCAACTGCTTTAAGTTCTGAACAGTCTGATTCTGTAATAACACATTCTTTAGAAGTCATGACCATTATGGGGATACCTACACAAATTAATACTGACAATGCTCCAGCGTATGTCTCTGCCCTGTGGGAAGTCCAAGGCCCTCTCCGCTGCATTCAGGCCTAGGAAGCTTTGTATCCAAATAGACGAGGGTCCTAAAAGGTCAGTATGTGCAATAGAAATAAGTTCCAGTGCCTTTATCAATGGCTTCTCAGTCAGCCCCCATTGTCAGCCACATTCAGAGAGTCCAGTTTGATTGCATGCTCATTCAGTCCTGGTCCAGCTGGATTTGATGAGCTCCCATTAGAACAGGCACACTGTCTCAGTGGGTGCCCAACCTAACCAATTCTTTTTAAATGAAAATAAACATTTATAGACAACCATTTTGGGAATTTGGGCATAGTTCTCTCCAAACTGCTTCCTGCCTTTTGTTGGCCAAAGTATTTTTAGGGTTTATATAGACCTTTGGGGGGGGGTGTCTTGTTCCACTAAACCACATTAGCCTGGAAGGAATCCACAGACTCTCATTTCCTGTGGCAACAATAGCAGAACCTCTTTTCCAAAGTAACATATGATTAGACTCAAATTTTGAAATCAAGATACCTTTAGGTTAGTTTAACCTAGAAGCCTCCATAATCAAATGTCTCTCTGCAGTCAAAACATTCCAAGAAAACAACAACAACATACATAATTCAGACTCTCTGTATATTTATTTATTTTTACGTGGCTTTTTTTTTTACTCCTTTAATCTATGACTGTCTGTTCTCTTTTATATTACTTTTACTGTCTGTTTAAAGGCTTTACTTCTTTTTATAACTGTCTATACTCTTTTTTCTCTCTCCCAAGCCTATGTACATTTTTAAAACACAGTGTGTCTCATTTAGAGGTCTTTTATGTCTGAATATGTCCTATTGTGTATCTGAAATACTTTTCTGGTATGGAGCATTTTAAAATGGTAAGCAGTGTGGTTGCGGCAGCCCTGGATGTTGGCTCCACCTCTCTTGGCTTTTCAACATGGCGGAGGTATGTTTACCGCCAGCTCTGGGACCACTGGGTGGGACCTGTGCTCACCATTTCAACTCTGGGATGCACCGCGTAGCACACAAACCTTTTTTGTCTGTGTAAAAGCTAAATGTCCCCGTGTCTGACGGCTTGCTCTCCATCCTGTGCATGCCTAGCAGACCCCATCCAGCTGCTTGCCCAGGTGGTAGTGCTGAGTGGCAGGCTTGCTCTCAGCTACTTTCCTCCTAACCCCAAGCTGGCATGCAAGCACCTGGACCCCAAGTGTGTGACTGGCCATGCAGGTTAGCCCCAAACATAGGGCACCATTTTGTAGGCAGAGACTGCTCATTCATTTCCTGGCTGCCCAGCTGAATAGTTACATAGAAGCTGTATTAATTACAACACTGGCGCTAGCTTAGGCATACTCTTGGGTAACTTTTTTATCTTAAATGAATCCATTTCTATTAATCTATGTATTGCCACGAGGCTGTGGCCTACCAATAAGGTTTCCCTAGCATCTGTCTCCTTCAGCAGCTACATGGCGACTCTTTGACTCTGCCTATACTCTCTGTATATCTCTGTTTGGATTTCCCATCTGGTTATATTCTGCCCTGCCATAGGCTGAAGTAGCTTCTTTATTAACCAATGGTAATAAAATATATTCACAGCAAACAGAGGGGAATCTGATATCAATCCCTCTATAGGATTACTAGAAATATGGACCAAAATACAAAATGAATGTCTTTTGTGATCTAAAAATAAATACTCTTTAACCTTGAATTCAAATATACAAAGAGAAAGGGGAATATAGGTATTTTTATCCACACATAGCAAGGTAATTTAATTTCAAATTTTCAAAAAGAATATTAAAAGATAATACTTTTTTGTTGAAAAAAAAACATTTTGCCATAACAAAGCTATCACATGCCAAAAAAGGAACTCCCCAAAGTTAGGGTTGGGACAGAATTTTGTTTTTGTCTTTCCAAAAGAACAAAAGCATTCAACTGAGGAATCTAAAGATCTTTGGACAAATGAGACATTTGAAGAAGGACGAATAATCAGGAGAAAATGTTACAAAAAAAGAGTAAATTGGGCTAATGGCATAACACACCTTTCAGATGGTAGAATTTTGTAAGTCTTCCCAAACGCTTGTCTTTGCTGCTCTGTACAAATATAACAGGCAAATGGCCTTTTTGTGGTCCCAATTCAGTTAAAAATCTAAAGCTGGCTTTAGATTTAGAGTGTGGCTTTCTCCTTCTCTAAACCCAAGCATACTTGTTAAAGGAAAATCCAAAATCTCTGTTTCATGACAAAAGCACCACCTGGTACAGGACAGAAGCAAACCAAAATTAAGGAAATATTTTATTGCTGCTAATCTCATAATCCTTAGATTTTCTTTTGAATCTTTAATACTTTTCTTAAGATATAAATATTATCTCAAAATCTATAAGACTATTATGTATATATAAAACTTTTCTGTGTGGGTATTAGTAGTCACACAGAGTACTAACTAATTTTAGAAATAGGCTTCATCCAGTTTTCCTGTATGTGCTTTCAGATTTGAGTCTGAAGCAGATACTTAGGAGCTAAGCTTGTGTACCTCATATGGACTTAATAGACTGTGATCCTCTAACCTTTCAGAGAATTTTTGTATATGGCATTTAAAATGTTTAAGTTTTCTGCAGTGAACTATACTATTTTTTTTTTTTTTTTTTTTGGTTTTTTCGAGAACTATACTATTCTTAACAGAGACCTTTGAGGTCTCCCAAAAGATGGGGTCCTGCAATGACAAATCCACCTGTACTGTGTGTGGTAACACCACTAACCTGATAAACACTACTCAAAAAGCAGTGTTGAACTACAAGCTGCTCAGGACAACTTCAAAGCTGCTAGCTGAGAGGGTCCAATCTCCCAGAATACTCCAGCCAGGACTTCAGTTAAGCCCTGCACTTTCCCATCACACAGAGACTGGACAACAAATGATACAGCTAGCCCTCCGAGGACTTAACTGTTATTCCAAGTTTCTCAGGGTCCCCTAAAGATGCCATTGCTCCAGACAAGAGGAATTAATTTAAGAGCACAATGCCCAGAGGCTAGAGCTCAGAGGTTAAGAGCACTGACTGCTCTTCCAGAGATTGTGAGTTCAATTTCCTGCAACCTCACAGTGACTCACAATCGTCTATAATGAGATCTGGTGCCCTCTTTTGTCAAGCAGGGCACATGCAGACAGAATACTGTATATGTAATAAATAAATCTTTAAAAAAAGAACATAATGCCCACATTTCCAAGAGGTGGGGTGGGTGGCTTTGATCATTTGGTGGGTTATAGATTTTGTCATTATTTAGGGTGATTAGTTGCAAGTTGTTATTGGTCATGGTCAGAGATGAAACTAAACAAAGAAGTTTAGATTAAGGGATTTCTTTTTTTCATTTATCCTTTCTCTTCTACCTAATGAAAAAGGGGGGATATAGAAATGATAGGATAAAAGGGAAGATTATTGAATCTATTTTTAAACTAAAAAGTAACTATTAGTTTCAAATATAGTACATTGGTAATAATTTTTGTATATTGATACAAATTTAAGGTTATTTTTTGTAACATACTTGTAGTGGGAGCTGCTGGATGCGTTTCTGCTGCCCCAGCTCCTGGTCTGCCTAGCTAGCTTATGCCCCAAAATAACAACACACAAACTCTATTCATTTAAACACTGCTTGACCCATTTCTATTCATGTGTGTAGCACCCCAAGGTGCGCTTACCGGGAAGATTCTAGCCTACGTCCATCCTGGGTCGGAGCTTCATCGCATCTGCCTCTGAGAGGAGAGCATGGCGGCTGTCTCTCAGAGGAGCTGCCCTGCATCTGAGCTCACTTCCTCTTCCTCCCAGCATTCTGTTCTGTTTACTCCACCCATCTATGTTCTAACCTATGAAGGCCAAGCAGTTTCTTTATTATTTAACCAATGACCTTCCTCCATCACATTATATATATATATATATATATATATATATATATATATATATGCTTTCTAATCTTGTTTAAGGTATTATACCAATGAAGCTCATTTAAAAATGTAATGTAAAGTTCTAGTCCTTGAAATTTATTATTATAAACTATTTAGGGTAATTAAGGAATGCAGGTTAGTAGTCCCCTATAATAATCAGACTTATAGTTATATATGTTTTTAAGGTCAAACAGAGATATATTTTAGATAGATAGGTGGCCTTCAAACACTTCAGAGATCTACAGAATATGGCATTTAAGATGTTATAATACGCCGGGCGGTGGTGGCGCAGGTGGTGCACGCCTTTAATCCCAGCACTCGGGAGGCAGAGGCAGGCAGATCTCTGTGAGTTCGAGGCCAGCCTGGTCTACAAGAGCTAGTTCCAGGACAGGAACCAAAAGCTATGGAGAAACCCTGTCTCGAAAAATCAAAAAAAAAAAAAAAAAGATGTTATAATACGACTTTTCATGACAGTGAGACATGTCTGCTCCTGGCAGCACCAATTTACTGTAAAAAATATGATGAACATTCAAGAACTTCCATATGGAGTTTGCCTTCATTGTGGCAAAGTTAGCCACTAAGGAAGAAACTGCCCTTGTCTTGACTGCTGACAGTATGCTGTCCAAACAGGACAAGCAGTACACAAGGAAGGGGACTGCCAAACTTTGCCAAGACAAAGTAGCATAACCTTTAAAAGTCCTGCTTCACAGAAAGTCTGTCAGATATCCTATAGGCCAAAGACAGACACCCCAATGCTACAGAGGACGTTTGGGTAACTGTCCAGGCAGCCAGAAGTCTCTGTCGTTTCCTATAGTTTTAAAAGTGCTTTTTCTGCATTTCCTGTTTACTCAGGTAAGAGTTTGTCCTTCTCGGGTCTCTGATGGGGTTGAAAACTAGATAGAGTTTTACAGTTTTCTTTTTCACCAAATTCAGAAAAGAAACTTACAAAAGAGATGTAAATTTTATAAGGTTGAAAAACATAAAAGCTTAAGTTGTTTAAGAAAATGTTTTAAGGAGGCTGGGAAAATGGCTCAGCAGTTAAGAGCACTGGTTGCTCTTCCAGAAGACCACATGGCTGCTTACAACTGTCTGTAGATCCAGTTCCAGGATCTGACACCCTCACACAGACATGCAGGCAGGCAAAACACCAATGCAAATAAAATAAAAATAAACAAATCATTTAAACATAAGAAATGTTTTAAGGTCTAAAAATATGTTTAGGTTGGTAATACAAGTTATGATAGAAAACAGTTTCAGTATAAAACTTTGGACTAAGATAGGATAGATAATAGAGTACTTTCTCCAAATTTGCTAAGTACAAATGGACTACGCACTCTGATATACTTCTTGCCTGATAATCGTTCTTATTGTGTATAGTTTTACTGTGTTAGAGTGAAAACCTTTCCTTTTTTATCTAGACCAAAGAGCGAAATGTTGCAGAATATTCAATCATACTGTGAACCCCAAATTTGTATTTCATTAATTAAATAAAATCAACCTTGGGCCAGGAGGCAGAGTCAGAAACTAGTTGAAGGAAATTAATCCTAGAGAGTCAGAGGAAGTTGATGGAGGAGGGTCTATGTGTTACTTTCATTGGTTAATAAAGAAACTGCTTTGGCCCTGATAGGACAGAAAATTAGGTAGGTGGAGTAGACAGAACAGAATGCTGGGAGAAAGACGCAGATTCAGGCAGTCGCCATGATTCTCCTCTCCAAGACAGACGCAGGTTAAGATCTTTCATGGTAAGCTACCACCTTGTGGTGCTACACAGATTATTAGAAATGGGTTAATCAAGATGTGAGAGTTAGCCAATATTGGAACTAATGGGCCAGGCAATGTTTAAAAGAATACAGTTTCCGTGTAATTATTTTGGGTAAAGCTAGCCACGTGGGAGCCGGTTGGCAGGAAGCGGCCCCGCTGCTCCTACTACAGGAAGTCTGGAAAATGGACAGAGAGACACACAGGAAGTAGTAGGGAGGGACTTTAAGTGTGTCTTTCTCTCCTTCTGAGATGCTGGTGGAGTGGGAAGGTCAGCTCGTTGTCCCTCAACTTCTCTGAGCTAGCAGGTTTTTACCCCAGTTTCTGACTCCTAAGTCTTATTGGTAAGTATAGTGATAGAGATTTAGTTGAAGCTACATGTGGTGGCTGCCTAGAAGCAGATCCTGTGGGCTGCTGCCTGAGGAGCAGGCTGGTAACTGTGGAGCCACAATTCCTGGCTGAAACTGCGGTAGATTCAGGTCCTGGTGCTATGCCAATGGAAAAAACCACAACCACACCTGGATCTAAACTTTTCTTTAATTCTTTTCACAAGTTGGAAACTTAGCTGGGCAGAATCTTGCCCTGACTCACCACTCCTTTTAGTCCATTTCTTAATCTGTTTATTTTCTTGAACACGGAATTTAACTCCATTCCTGGTGCCCCTTTTCTTCTCAAATATTTTTTCTTGCTCAGTTTGCTCCTTTTCATTTATATTTCTTTATCTTCATTAGAGTTAACACCAGTAACCACACAGCAGAATCTAGACTAGGCTGTGTTGAGATTTCCTCTGCCAAGAGAATTAATCCAAAACTCTTCACTTTAGCCTCAGGCAGACTCTTGGTGCAAGGGCAAAAGGCAGCCACTTTCTTCACCAAAATATCACAAGAATGACTTCTAGGCAACTGAAATTCTTCTCCTCTGAAGCTTCTTAAACAGCCCCCACTACTCAACCACTCTTAGCACCTGACTTCAGCGATCCTGCTGCTATGACTTAAAGCATTCCACTGCTTTGCTAACTCAAAGTCCCAAAGTCCACATTCCTCCAAACACAAACATGGTCAATCCTTTAACAGCAATACCCCAGTCCCTGGTACCAACATCTGTCTTAGTTAGGGTTTCTATCTCTATGAAAATACACTATGACCATGGCAACTCTTACAAAGGAAAAAACATTTAATTGGGGTGGCTTTTATTTTCAGAGGTTTAATCCATTATTATTATGGTGTGACATGGTGGCATGCAGGCAGACATGGTGCTGGAGAAGTAAAGTCCTACATCTTGACTTGCAGGCAACAGAAAGTGGTCTGTCTCACTGGGCATAGCTTGAACACCTATGAGACCTTAAAGCCCACCTCCACAGTGACACACTTCCTCCAACAAGACCACACCTACTCCATCAATGCCACACCTCCCTTTAGTGCCACTTCCTTTGGGGACCATGTTCTGCCAAACACCCACAATGGCCCTTATTTGTTGTTTGAAATTCCTAATCAGTATTAAAAATAGGAATGCCGTTTTGTGATACTTTAAAGAACACTGCAATTTTGTACTATTATTTCTTTAGTGAAACTTACTATTCTCCATGTCTCTTTAATAAACCTTGCTGAATTTTTAAACAGCTTTTGTAATGTTTTTGTTCATCACAAGTAAGACCTAATTAAGTCTCTGCATTGTAAGAGCAGCTATCACAGCTGCCTCCTTTAAGCTTTGTAACTTTGGTTTATTCTGAGATATACTGAAAGTTTCTTTAATAGTATTGTGATAATATGTATGAAATAACCAGAAAGAGAGAGTACCGGGAGAGATGGCTAGACTTGGGGGTGGGGTGGGGTGTAGAAACCTAGTGCAGTGGAGATTCCCAGCAATCTACAAGAGTGACCCTCGTGGAGTCTCCAGGAAATGGGGGATATGGAGCCCGAACTGGTCAACTTCTATAATCAGACAAGGCACCTAGCAGTGGGACTGGGGCATTAGCCCAGCCCCAAAGCCTTTAATCTACAATTTGTCATGGCTCCAAGATATGCTGGATAATGGAGGTGCAGAACTTGCGGTAGTGACCAACCAATGATTGCTTCAACTTGGAGTCACACACCGTAAGAGGGAGTCCATGCCTGACACTGCTTGGATGGCCAGGAACCAGAGGAAGGGCATCCCAGAAACCCATGACAAAAACAAATATGACTTGAAAAAAAGTCAATGAAATGATTCCTAATAGTACCCTGATATACTCATAGATTAATGCCTAGCATGGTTATCATCACAGGGTGTCATCCAACAACTGATGGGAGCAGATGCAGAGACTCACAGTCAAACACTAGGCAGAGCCAGGGGAACCAGAAGAGAAAGCAGGAGGACTGTAGGAGCCTGAGGTGAGAGGGGTAGAGGACACCATGTGAGCATGGCCCACAGAATCAACTAAGCGGGACTCATAGAAACTCACAGAGACTGAAGCAACAAACACGAACCCTGTATGGGTCTGAGCTAGGTTCTCTGCATATACCTTATGGTTGTGTAGCTCAGTATTCTTGTGGGACTTCCCACAGTGTGTGTGTGTGTGCGTGTGTGTGTGTCGGGGGGAGGATCTGATTCTTTTGCCTGTACTTGAGACCTTTTTCCTCCTGCTGGCTTACCTCATCCTGCCTTTATGTGAGGGTTTGTGCTTAGTTTTATTGTAATTTGATAGGCTACGCTACATTCAGTGAATTTCCCTGGGAGTCCTGCTCTTTTTTTTTTTTTTTAAAGGAGATTGAGGAGGGGTGAATCTGGAGGAGAGAGAGGTGGGGGTAGCAGCTGGGAGGAGTGGAGGGGAGGGGAAACTGGTCAGGATGTAATAATGTATGAGAGAAGAAAAGAATTCTGCTTGGTTGTTATTTCAACGCTGCAGCCTTCCCTAGAAGAGCATTTGTTATGCCGTCAGTCATGTATATTATTACTTCATGTGAATTTTCAGATTGTCACTGACATTCTGCTGATATTTGGCTGCTCCTATTTCATACATATTTTCACAAAATAAAACTTTATAAAAAAGGATTATCCTAGTGGGTCCCAAATTGGGTGCCACACTGTGTTATCATTCATGTGAGCGTGACCCTGACAGATTTCTTGCTGATGTGGGGGACCACGACAGGTGGGAGACAGACAGATATGTTATGCAGAGAGCTTGGGTATAGAGTTTATTTAGTGGGTATTGAGAAGGGTATAAGGATAAGGGGTTATGGGATGGGGAGAGAAGTTTGAGAGGGAGACAGAGAAAAAGAATAAAGAGGAAGGGGAATGTAGAGGCAGAAGTTGCCTCTTTAGAGAAAGAGAGGGAGAGGGAGAGGGAGAGAGAGAGAGAGAGAGAGAGCACACACACACACGCGCGCGCGCGCGCATGCGCGCGCTAGAGAGAGGAGGGGCTCCCTGGGAAGGGGAAGATTGGGAGTGGGTGGGGCTTGTCTCTTAAAGGAACAGGATTCCCATGTGATAGAGAAGGCCAGCAGATTTATTACAAATCACTGTCCACGATTAATAAAAGCTCAGAGACAGATGTTGGGGTTCAACCTGAAGACCGGAAAAGCAAAGCAGCCATCCATGGCTCTTATCTTGACCTCAGTCAAAAAAAATGGTGATTCTGCCTCCAGAATCTCTGGATGAGACTGAGAGCTATATCCTCCTGTTTTATTTTTATTTTATTTTTTATTGATTTTATTAAGTTAGATATTTTTCTCTGCTCCCCTCCCTCTCTCTCCTATCCCCTTTTACTCTCTCCCATTGTCCACATGATCTCAATTTACTCAGGAGATCTTGTCTTTTTTTGCTTCCCATGTATGTTAGATCCATGTAAGTCTCTCTTAGTGTCCTCGTTGTTGTCTAGATTCTCTGGGATTGTGATTTGTAGGTTAGTTTTCTTTGCTTTATGTTTGAGTGAGTACATATGATAATTGTCTTTTTGGGTCTGGGTTACCTCACTCAATATGATGTTTTCTAGATCCATTCATTTGCCCACAGATTTCAAGATGCCATTTTTTTCTGCTGTGTAGTACTCCATTGTTTAAATATACCACTTTTTCCTTATCCATTCTTCAGTCAAGGGTCATTTAGGTTATTTCCAGGTTCTGGCTATGGCAAACAATGCTTCTATGAACATAGTTGAGCACATGTCCTTGTAGCATGATTGAGCATCCTTTGGATATATACCCAAAGTGGTATTACTGGGTCTTGAGGAAAGTTGTTTTTTAATTTTCTGAGAAATCGCCACACTGACATCCCAAAGGGGTTGTACCAGCTTGCATTCCCACCAGCAATGCAAGAGTGTTCCCTTTACCCCACACCCACATCATCTCCAACATAAATTGTCATCAGTGTTTTTTATCTTGGCCATTCTTACAGGTGTAAGATGGAATCTCAGAGTTGTTTTGATTTGCATTTCTCTGATGACTAAGGATGTTGAGCATTTCCTTAAGTGTCTTTCAGCCATTTTAGATTCCTCTGTTGAGAGTTCTCTGTTTAGGTCTGTACTTCATTTTTTATTGTATTATTTGCTCTTTTGATGACTAATTTCTTGAGTTTCTTGTATATTTTAAAGATCAGCTTTCTGTTTGATGTGGGGTTAGTGAAGATCTTTTCCCATTCTGTAGGCTGCCGTTTTGTTTTGTTGACCATGTCCTTTGCTTTACAGAAGCTTTTCAGTTTCAGGAGGTTCCATTTATTAATTGCTTCTCTCAGTGTCTGTGCTGCTGGGGTTATATTTAGGAAATGATCTCCTGTGCCAATGTGTTCAAGTGTACTTCCCACTTTCTCTTCTATGAGGTTCAGTGTGGTTGGCTTTATGTTGAGGTCTTTGATCCATTTGGGCTTGAGTTTTGTGCATGGTGATGGATATGAATCTATTTTCATTCTTCTACATGTTGATACCCAGTTATGCTAACACCACTTGTTGAATATGCTTTCTTTTTTCCATTTTATATTTTTTGCTTCTTTTTGTCAAAAATCAGGTATTTGTAGGTGTGTGGATTGATATCTGGGTCTTTGATTCAGTTTCATTGGTCCTCCCGTCTGTTTTTATTCCAATACCAGTCTGTTTTCAGTACTGTAGCTCTGTAGTAAAGTTTGAAGTCAGGAATTGTGATGCCTCCAGAAGTTCCTTTATTGTACAGGATTGCTTTGGCTATCCTGGGTTTTGGCTTTTCCATATGAAGTTGAGTTCTTTAAAGGTCTGTGAAGAATTTTGCTGGGATTTTGATGGGCATTGAATTGAATCTGTAGACTGCTATTTTTACTACCCAAGAGCATGGGATATCTTTCTATTTTCTGGTGTCTTCTTCAATTTCTTTCTTCAAACATTTAAAGTTCTTGTCATACAAGTCTTCCACTTGTTTGATTAGAGTTACTCCGAGATATTTTGTGCTACTGTGGCTATTGTGAAGGGTGATGTTTCTCTGATTTCTTTCTCAGCCCACTTATCATCTGTGTAAAGGAGGACTATTGATTTTTTTTTTAGTTAATCTTGTATCCTGCTATATTACTGAAGGTTGTAATGAGTTGTAGAAGTTCCTTGGTAGAATTTTTGGGGTCTCTTATGTAAACTATCATATCATCAGCAAATAGTGAGAGTTTGACTTCTTCTTTTCTGATTTGTATTCCCTTGATTTCCTTTTGGTGTCTTATTGCTCTAGCCAGGACCTCAAGAACTATATTGAATAGATATGGAGAGAGTGGACAACCTTGTCTTGTTCCTGATTTCAGTGGAATCACTGTGAGTTTCTCTTCATTTAGTTTGATGTTGGCTGTTGGCTTGCTGTATATTGTCTTTATTATGTCTAGGTATGTTCCTTGTACCTCTGCTTTCTCCAAGACCTTTATCATGAAGGAATGTTGTATTTTGTCAAAGGCTTTTTCAGCATTTAATGAGACGATCATGTGGTTTTTATTTTTCAGTTTGTTTATATGGTGAATTACGTTGACAGATTTTCGTATGTTGAACCATTTCTGCATCTCTGGGATGAAGCTGACTTGATCATGATGGATGATGGTTCTGATGTGTTCTTGGATTTGATTTCCAAGTATTTTATTAAGTATTAATGTTCATGAGTAAGCCTGGTCTGTAATTCTCTTTCTTAGTAATGTCTTTATTTGGTTTGGGTATCAGGGTAATTGTAGCTTCATAAAAAGAGTTTGGCAATGTTCCTTCTGTTTCTATTGTGTGGAACAATTTGTCTCCTCCTGTTTTATAACCCTCTCTAATTCTGGGATTAAGAGTGTACACCACTACCACCTGGTTTCTATGGCAAACTAGTGTGGCTACTGGGATTAAAGGTATGTGTCACCACTGCCTGGTCTGTAAGGCTGACCAATGGGACTGTTTTACTTTTCTGATCCTCAGGCAAGCTTTAGTTATTAAAATACAAATGCAATGCCACTACATCCATGTAAAAAAACACAGCTCTCCTCCAGGAATTGGTGGCGCACGCCTTTAATCCCAGCACTCAGGAGGCAGAGTCAGGCGGATCTCTGTGAGTTTGAGAACAGCCTGGTCTACAGAGCAAGGAGAAGGACATCCAGAGCGATTACACAGTGAAACCTAACCTCAACAAAACAAACAAACAAAAACGCACAGCTCTCAAAAGAGATAAGAGACAGTTTATTCTGAAGCTAGATATGAGTACCTACGGCCCTAAAACATATACTTAGGCTACTCCAAATTCCATGTTCCAACATAGTAGCAGTTTTATGAAGTGTTCATTGTAACAGAACAAAGAAAGTACTAAATTAAGATATATTTCAAATACATCAGGTATCAGGTAGGAGGGCTACAACAAAGTGGGGAAACCTCTGCTGGATGCCTCAGGCACTAATGCATGACATTTTAAACTTCAGGGTTGATGAAAGTCAGGGGTCAGTTCACACGTTCCAAAAGGATTTACTTAATAATCACAAGAATGTTAAGTCACATGCAGAGTTAGACAGTGAATAGTTATTTAAAAGACCAAGAAAGCATAAGGTATTTGTTTCTAGTCCTGAAATATTATAACCTCTCCCCGGTGCGTCAGGCAGCCTTTTAGAAGAATTGAGGTAGGTATGGCTTCCTTATGGGAACATTAATTCACAAAACAAAACCAGCTTTCCTTTCTTCCTTCCTTCCTTCCTTCCTTCCTTCCTTCCTTCCTTCCTTCCTTCCTTCCTTCCTTCCTTCCTTCCTTCCTTCCTCTTTGACACTATCTCACTGTGTAGTGCTGCCTAGCCTGAAATTCTCTGTGTAGACCAGGTTGGCCTCACTCAGTGAGCTACCTGCCTGTTTCTCAATTGATGTTCATTTTTAATATGGGGTATCTTTGTTTTTTTCTGTTGCTGTGAGAAAATATCCTGACAAAATCAGCTTATGGAGAGAAGATCTTATTTTAGCTCATGATTTAAATTACAGTCCATCATGGTGGAGCTAAGGCAGCCAGAGCCTGAAGTGTTTGGTCCCATGACATCTGTGGTCAGAAAAGAGGTATGGACCATGTCGATCTCAGCTTGCTCTCTCCACATTATCTTAAGATTATTTATTATTAAATTAACTTATTTAGTGCATGTGATAGTGTGCCCGTGTTGTAAAAGTAGAATTCTTAGGAAGCAATAGCTGAGCCTGCTCACACCACTATCAGTTGGTGAGCCTGTCTCAGTGGGTAGACAATACAAGAAGGGGGAAACTGCAGACTTGCACCAGCCTGTGTTATAAAATGCCTATAAAACGCCTATAAAAACTCCAGGCACCCCCTTCCCCTGTCACGGGTGCTCCTGCCAGGGAGTGTCAATCCCTCACTGTTTGAAACAAACAATCCTGTCTACTGAGGTCAGACCAGTCCTTTTTTTTTTTCTGTCTTCAGTCTCTTTAAGATGCCTCAGAAATCTAAGGAAAGAGATGTGGATATTCTTTGTGCACGTATGGAAATCAGGACAGACTGTGGGAGTCAAGTCTCTCCTTCCAGCACGT
The DNA here is from genome assembly GCF_950005125.1 of Chionomys nivalis. Lineage (NCBI taxonomy): Eukaryota > Metazoa > Chordata > Mammalia > Rodentia > Cricetidae > Chionomys > Chionomys nivalis. The sequence continues at coordinate 101,600,321 of NC_080092.1, forward strand.
ATGGAACGCAAGTCATTGGCCTAAGCAACCATCATTCTAAACTCACTGGCTCATCTCTCCAGCTTGCTCCCCACGCTGTGTATAATGTAGGCTATCCCGAAAGGGAGTGGTCTCACAAATAATTAAGGTGGATCTTCTCATACCCATTAATGTAAGCAATATAATCCTTTACCACTGCCTGACTCCTGGATGACTCCAGCTTCTGTCAAACTGACAATAGATACTAACTACAGAGTCTCATCTAATCCAACACAGACTGGGCTAAAACTCAGTAAATAGCTAAGATCAGCCTTGAACTGCGATGCTCCTCCCTGTTGCTGAGATTACAGACCGGGTGTCACCACACCCAGATACTTTTTTGGTTTTTTAAAGCAACCTCCTGGAAGCCCAAGGCTACAGTGTTAGTCTGCTGTGTTCTCTACTCATTCACAAGTATTTCTGTGGGCTTCTTTCTTGTCTGAGGCGGCTTGGATACTGTATGTAAACAGCACAGCCGGGCAGATTAAACAACAGGCATGAATTTTCTCAAAGCCTTGCAAGATGGAAGTCCAGGGTAAGGGTGCTATGAGGTAGAGCAGAGGGACTGGGACAGGATTAACCACTACCAAATGAGCTTCCCTTGTCTTTATAAACACAATTTTAGCACTTTCTGAGGGAATAAAGGAAGCATTTGATGAGCCATTCCTTTGACTGTCAGACTGAAGTAAAGACCTGTCCGTCAAGCTGTATCTTGTTCATATTTTATTTTTAGGGCAGCCTTACTATTTTCCCTGGCTGTCCTCGAACCTGAAGTGATCCTTCTGCCTCTGCCTTCCAAACGCTGAGATTACAGACGCGTATCAGCTTGTCTGACTTCCCCTTTCCGTCAGTATTGACAACCTGACTTGACTACCTTCCTGTCAGCCTAACTGTTGATGACAGACTGGCTGCTTCAGAGGTTACTCTAGTCACAGCCAGTCCAAACAGCCTGTGCCAGTCAAAGGAAGCAACATCCCAGCTAGACAAGCCTTGATGATCTCTCCATGACCGTGCAACTGTTTTCACCCAGAAAGGGAGACATTTCCTCTTGTGGCCCCAGATAAGCCTTAGGATTGATGAAAACACAGTCCCTCATTTAACACCCCCACCACATCCCTTCTTGGCCATACACCCAGGTAGTCTGTTCATTTTTTTAAGTCAGTTAGGAAAGACATCTTCCGGGCTATACCTGGTGTTATAGCACAGGGTCCAGAAAGAAGTCGTCTCTTGGTCTAGAGAGATGGCTCAGTGGGTAAGAATGTTTTCTACAGAAGCAGGAGGGCCTGTGTTTGGAGCCTCATATGCTGACTTGTTTTATGCCAACTTGGCACATAGTTATCTGAGAAAAGGAAACCTCAATTGAGAAAAGGTCTCCAAAAAAATTGGACTGTAATAATTCTTTATTAGTGATTGATGGAAGAGAAGACAGACCGTTATGGGTGGGGCCACTGCTGAGGTGGTGGTCCTGGGCCGTGGGGAGCAAGCCAGTAAGCAGCACTCCTCCAAGGCCACAGCCTCAGCTCCTGCCTCTGGGTTCCTGCCCTGCTTGAATTCCTGTCCTGACCTCCTTGGATGATGAACAGTGATGTGAAAGCCAAATAAACCCTTTCCTCCCCAAGTTGCTTTGGTCATGGTGTTTCAATACAGCAATAGTAAATCGAACTAAGACACCCCGGCATCCTTCTAAAGGCTGGGCCAGTCACACATCCTATAAATCCACACAGTGGGGGGACAGAGACAGGCAGATCACTGGACTCACAGGTCAGCCAGTCTAGACCTAAAATGGCAAACTCCAGGTTCAGAGACAGACCCTGTCTTGAAGGAATATTATAGAGAGTGAGAGAGCAGGACACACTAACACATTACACCGGCCTCCACACACACAGGCACATACACACGCACACAACACACATACAAAAAAGGCCTCTAGTGATCTTTCTGTGTGCATCTGTGTGTGTACATGTAACAAGGAGGCTCCCTCCAGTTACCATAGAAATCTACCTTGCAGTGCACCATAGCCGTCTGTGCTCCATGCGCCCCCACAGAATTCATGAACCGGGCAAGGGGCTGGAGACTGAAACACACAAAGACTCACAGACAGAGACACAGGTCATCCTCGAAACAGGAATGCCCCAAGAATGTCCCCTTTATTGTGTTCAGGGGCAGCTTATATAGAGATTCTTATCTGATAGCCACGCCCCAGCCAAACCAACCAGAAACCACTGCCCTGCCATCAGGAACTCCTGAGGGTCTCATGCTCAGAGCAGCTGTAGGCACTCAGATCAGGGGAAAACAAGTTGTTTACAAGAAATTCAGGATCTGGGGGTTCACAGCTCCCAACACTACCTATTATCCAGACAGACCGTGCCTATGGGTGGTTTTCATCAGGAGGATCGAGGGCAACACTAACATTCATGACTTGGAGTTTAAAAGCACTTGCTAGTCCTGCAGAGGACCTGTTTAGTTTCCAGCCTCCACTGGCCTCTCAACAAACTTCCATGGTTCTAGTTCCAGATAATCTGATTCATCTTCTCGCCTCCTTGGGCACAGGCACACATGTGGTGCGTACACATAGATTCAGGGAAAACATAAAATACTCATTAAATAAACTAAAAATTTTTAATAAATTATTTTGAGACAGAATTTCCCCATGTAGCCCTGGAACTCGCTATGTAGACCAGACTGGCCTCCAACTCACAGAAATTTTTGTTTTTCTGTCAGTACAATGGCTGCACCTGAACCTATTGCTGTTTCAGTCAGTATTTGCCAAAGCGGCCCATGGGGGACTTTAACATCCTGCTCATCTGCCTCCCACCACTGTCTGTAACAGAAAACCTGCTCTATGCTCTATTAGTGCTACACAGAGCTGGGAAAGGGGCTGGAGATTTAAACACACACAGACAGAGACAGACAGAGATTCGGGCCATCCTTGAGACAAGAATGTCCCCTTTATTGTGTTCCAGAGCCACTTATATAGGGATCCTTAACTGATAGCCACGCCCCAGCCAAACCCACCAGAAACCACTCCTCTGCCATCAGGAACTCCTGAGGGTCTCCTGCTCAGAGCAGCTGCAAACACAGGAAAACAAGTTGTTTTGCTCAGAGCAGCTGCAAGCATAACAAGTTGTTTACAGGAAATTCAGAGTCTGGGAGTCCACAGCCCCCAACAACTGTCATCAAATGTAGTTTTTAACTAAATCTCTATTGTACTATTTATCAATAAGAATCAGGAGTCAGAGGCTGGGGTGAAAACCTGCTAGCTCAGAGAGGTTGAGGAGCAGCTAGCTGACCTTCCCTCTTGGACAGCATCTCAGAAAGAGAGCATCCTGCTCCACCAAACCAAAGAAGACAGCCACACTCAATGTCCTGTGTGTCTCTCTATCCATCTTCCAGACTTCCTCTGACTCTCAATGATTACTTTTTGTCAACTAGTTGCTGGTTCTGCTTCCTGACCCAAGGTTTATTTTATTTAATTAATGAAATGCAAACTTGGGTTCACAATGTGATTGAATATCCCACAAGAGAGATTCACCCTGCCTCTGCCTTCTCAGTGCTGGGGTTGAAGACATGGATGGACCAACACACCTAGATTAAGAAGAATTTTTTAATCACTTTGTAGGCAAGGATGACCTTGAACTTGTAACCCTCCTTTCTTAGCTTCCCCAGTGCTGGGATTACAGGCACACACTATTACAATCATTAGTAAAGTCATCTTTTCAAGACACTAATAAGAGTCTGAATCTTAGAGCAATCAGTCCCTTCTCCTCTCCTTCTGTTACATATCTGTCATCCTGACAACTTCTAGCAAAGACAACAACTAACCCTTTCAACAAGAATCAGAATTTTGCAAAGCGCTCTGAGCCAGAAGCACTCAAAGCAACATTTCTGCAAAGGACAAGCCTGCTCATCCATCCATCTACTCATTCATCTGCTCATACATCTGTACATCCAGTCAACCAGCCATTCATAGATCTATTTATCTGTAGATCCATATAACTATCTACCCACCAGTTATTCATCCATCTATCCATCTGTCCATAATTCATTTAAGCACTCATCCAACCATCCACTCATTCCTTCGTCCAATTGCCCACCGTTCATCTATTCAGTCACCTGATAACCCACCAATCCCTATACACGAACCCTTTCCTCCATCCACCCATTAATGCATTCACCTACCCAGTGATTCAGCCATCCACTCACCCATCTATCTACTCACCAGTCCATCCATCCATTCTTCCACCCACTTGTTAATTCATTTATCTACCCAATCAACCATCCATCCATCCATCCATTCATCTACCTGATCAAACATCCATCCAACCATTCATCTACTCAATCAACCAGCCATCCACCCATTCATCTACCTGATCAACCATCCATCCAACCATTCATCTACCCAATCAACCACCCATCCATCCATTCCTCTACCCTATCAAACATCCATCTATCCATTCATCTACCTAATCAACCATTCATCCATCCATTCATCTACCTGATCAACCATCCATCCATCCATTCACCTACATGATCAACCAGCCATCCATCCATACATCTACCCAATCAACCATCAATTCATCCATCTATCCATCCATTCATCTACCCGATCAACCATCCACCCATCCATTCATCTACCCATCAAACATCCATTCATCCATTCCTCTACCCGATCAACCAGCCATTCATCCATTCATCTACCCAATCAAACATCCATCCATCCATTCATCTACCCCCACACTCACCATTCCACTTTTTATCCATCCATTTGATGATGTGCTGAGTACCAGCAAAGACTACACTTTAGTAGAGAGAGGCTAAATGATCTCACTGGTAAGTCAATACCATCATTTCCAATGTCAGCAAGTGCTAGGAAGAATACCGAAAGACACAGTCATGAAGGATGTGGCCACGGCAAGACTGAGTCTCTAATGCACAGACTTGATAATGAGGAACAATGGTCATTACTGTTGTTCCTAGGAAGCTTCCTGATACTTGGTCTGCCCAGACTGGAAAGGACAAAAGGTTTCTTTGTGGAGGAATGTCCCTTGAGGCCATATCTATGGCTGCTGAGAGTGGAAAGGGCAGTGGGATGATGACTGAAGGAAAATCAAAGAGCTGGATGTGAAAGTGGCCAGCAGCCATTTCAGTCCCTTGCATGAAGGACAAAGTGAGGAAAATGATAGAGAAACTGAGGTAGACGGATTCATAGTTTAAAGTTCAAATGGTAAAAACAAAACAAACTAGCTGAAGACAATTACACAGACTGTACACATATAATTAAAAAATGAAAATCTAAAGCACTTCTATTCTGCAGATTTATTACAACATTCAAAATTTAATGTCCCTAGAGAAGTATCTACCTCTAATGAGACTTACAATGCTCATGTGACCTTGGTCATGCCCCATATGGGGAGGCAGAAACAGCGGCCATATGAATTATCGTACAGTTAACTTATGACCCTTTTTCACTTTTATGGCTTTTGGCATATTATTAGTACCATCTGGTCAAAGAATTATTATGTGTCTTTGTCTTTATGGCTTTTTATTCCTTTTGAAAACATAACTCTAATTTTATGAGGCAAGTCTGTCTTAAAAAAAATAGAATGCATCATACGAGAAGTCAGAAAATAGGCACCTTTTCAAACACATCTGTTTGCCACATCCAAGGGTGTGCCCCATCTTGGCCACCAACTCGTCTGTTTTCACAGCGAAAATAGAGGCCCAGTTTGGCACCCACAGGCAGCTCCTCTCGGAGGAGTCCTCTGCTGTGAACTTATGCATAAAAGATATAAAAATACATATCTCCTTCTTTATTATCCACGAGGAGAAAGGAGATGGAAAAGCCAATAAAATGCAATTGCATCTGCTACTGAAATGCTTTGTGCAAAAGGAGAGACCACATTTGAGCTTCAAACTTGGCTGTGAACGAGTCAGAGCGATGATGCAAACATTTGTTCAGAATCAGAGTTAGGGCATTCCCTGTCTTTTCCCCGGCTTCAATTATTATAATCAATTTCTTTGATGAGACACCCAACGTCTAAACACACTTTTCTTTTTTTTTTTTAATGAGGATTTTATTCTAGCTGGATCATCCTCCCTCATGGGTCTTGAAGGCTTTGTGCTTTGGAAGTTTTCTCTGGGTGACGCTAGCCAGGCTTAGGTCAGCTTCTTGGATGCACTTGGAAAAGCACCAGCTCAGGATGGCTCTGAACCTTGGTCCAGGGATACAGCAGGTCAGCTGCTGGAATGGCCATTGTTGGGAGGCAGTTCAGAAGTGTATCTCTGTGAATCTGCTGCACCCCTACCTCTTTATGAACCCACCAATAACTGAAAAGCACCTTGATTTGTGATTTGCTTTGTTCTGTTGCAATAAAATTTCCATTGAACTGTTACCACATCAAAACACAGGATCAAGGGTGATCTGAGTCTGTGTTCCTGAGCCATGGTCACTCCTATTGGCCTCTAGATAATGTCTTATTCTCTTTGCGATGAGAGTTGTGTTTTGCCTTAACAGTTTCTTTCCTTCCTTCCTTCCTTCCTTCCTTCCTTCCTTCCTTCCTTCCTTCCTTCCTTTTCTTTTTTTAATGAAACAAGGGTTTCTCTGTATGGCCCTGGCTGTAATAGGCCAAGCAACAAGCATGTTCTTCCTTCTCCTTTTCTTTTTTTTTTTTTAATATTTATTTATTTATTTTGTATACAATATTCTGTATGTGTGTATGTCTGCAGGCCAGAAGAGGGCACCAGACCTCATTACAGATGGTTGTGAGCCACCATGTGGTTGCCGGGAATTGAACTCAGGACCTTTGGAAGGGCAGGCAATGCTCTTAACCTCTGAGCCATCTCTCCAGCTCCCCCTTCTCCTTTTCTTTCTCTCTCAGATGCTGGCCAAAAGTCTGATCATGCTTTCGCTGTCACTCTGGGCTTTCGTACCTTTTGACTGAAGCCTGCCTCCCTCCTACCCTACAGCTGCTTGACAACCTTCATTGTCCAGCATGACAGCTTCCTTGGATCCTAACCCAAAATGACATTCCTTCCGGGTGGTGGTGGTGCAGGCCTTTAATCCCAGCAGTCTAGAGGCAGAGGCAGGAGGCTCTCTGTGAGTTGGAGGTCAGCCTGGTCTACAGAGCGAGTTCCAGGACATACAGGGCTACATAGAGAAACCTTGTCTCCAAAACAAAACAAAACAAAAAAGACATTCCTCTTTTTCTTCTCCATCTCTTTCTTCCTGGCAACTGCTAAGATTTATAGCCTGCCTGGCCTGCTGATTTTCTCTCAAACTCTAATAGTGCCAAGCTTCCTCTGAGTCTGTTTTTACATCCTTTTTACCAATGAGACTACAAACCCAAAGGGCGACACTGGATTCACCAGTAACAGTAAGAGAAGAGTCATAATCTAAAGTTGCCTTGGGTGTGGGGAATCTGGGTTTGCTCATTGCTTGGGCAGGGTTACAAGGCCACAACACATTTTGCTTATCAACTATCTGGAGAGAGAGTGCAGGGGAACGTGACTTGATTTGGGAGAAAGCGGGAACACAGAGCGCTCTAGAGGACATATATACACCAACAGAACAGGTCTGTGGCCCCAGGAAGCAAAGAATGAGTGTCTTAACCTCCAACTTCCATCCCCTGCCTCTTTCTCTGGAGTCTCAGCCTTGTCCCTACCACCTTTGTCTGCCCTGCAATAAAAAGGTCCTTGATTCAACTTAAGAAAGCCCGCAAAGCAACCCTCTGCATTTTGTTGTTTACATATGTGTGGGGGGTGGGTTTGTTTGAGAAATTTTATGACCACATCCTTTTTATTATTTTTAAATCAAAAGTAACAGAGTAAAATGTGCAGTTGTGACTTACAAACACGTCACCCAGCAGCCACACCTGACTGTAGATGCGTCCGCCCACTGAGACAATGTGACTGATCTAATGGGAGCTCACCAAGGCCAGCTGAACTGGGTCTGAACGAGCATGTGATTAAACCGGACTCTCTGAATGTGGCTGAAAATGGGGGCTGACTGAGAAGCCAATGATAATGGCACTGGCATTTGATTCTACTGCATGTACTGGCTTTTTGGGATCCTAGTCTGTTTGGATGCATACCTTCCTAGGCCTGGATGGAGGGGGGAAGGTCTTGGACTTCCCACAGGGCAGGGTACCCTAACTTCTCTTTGTACTGGAGGGGAAGTGGAGAGGGTGAGTGGGGGGGAACAGGAGGGAAATGGGAGGAGGGAAGGAGGTGGAAATTTTTAATAAAAAAAAAAAAAAAAAAACAAGAAAAACAAAACTCTCAATAACTCCAGCCTCAGGAGATCTGATGCCCTCTTCTGGCTGCTACAGTACCAGGTATGAGGACACAATGTGAAGGGAAAACTATCCATGTCAAATAATAAAATACAAAACACCAACTTTATTAACAGAAACAGGAAAGGGTCATGAATAAAAGCAAAAGCATAAATACTCCATACAGTTAGCCCTGGAACCCGGTCTCATGATCCCCTAAGACAGGATCTAACTACAGCACATACCAGGTCACCCAGGACCTCAGAGGCCATGCACATAGTAGACAAGACTCTGACTAGTCACCCAGGACACCCAATACAGAACACCCCACCTACACATATAGCTAGTCCTCACCTTTCACTGAACAGTCAGCTGAGCCCAGCTAAACTCCTGCTGTAAACATGCCAGACTTCCCTCTGAGGTCCCAAAGCCCCTAGATTGTTCCAGATGTTCCCCTAAAATTCTGGACCAACCATTCCCTGCGGCTCAGAACAGGCAATCACTGAATCTTCATATTCCCAGGGGACTTGGGGCAATGGGGGTGCCTAAGTATCAGTGCCTCAGATATTCGGGAGTCAGGAAGGAAGGCTCAGGAGAGGAAGATGTCAGTCATTCAGATAAACGATAGCATCGACAAACAATCTCTCTTCTGGCTCCCTGGTCCAGTCCTCTGGGGTGTCCGTGTGCCAGGGCAGGTAGGAGTGCACCTTGAAGCCGCCCTTCCGCAGGGTGCAGTCAGCAGGCACCAGCTCCACCCCCAGCCCTGAGTATGAGTACTCCAGGACGCTCAGTCTATAGCGTTCCAGGTCCAGCTTTTGAGGTACAGTCTTCAGGTGGGCCCGCAACAAGCCTTTAGGGTCCAGCAACACCTGCCAGAGATTGACCTGGATCCTCACAGCCCATAAAGGAGTCATTGACCGCAAGTAGCAGGCGGTACCCCAGCCATACAACACCAAGTTGAAATCCAGTTTTGCCAACCACGATTCTACTCCACTGTGCATGGGCCAGAGGGGGCTCAACTCTAACAATACAGGTTGCTCAGGATATGGGTCCACATTGAAAACATCCCACAAGGACAGAGGGGGGATGGTGCACTGGTGGGGGCAGGGATAGAAGCTACCTAATCTCCAGGGAAGGGCCTGATTCCAGTCAGTATCCTCCGGGCCTGGGTCCAGAGGTACAGCTTCCTCAGGCTCCAGATCTGACCCTACAGAGCCTGGAGTCAGAAAGCCAGGACTTGAATGATCACTGATGGTATCAGACAGATGTTCTAGACATTCTGCACAGATTTGCCCTAACAACTCCTCTGGCCCAGATTCTTCCTCAGAATCTTCAGGCTGAGATTCTTCCTCTGACAGTTCTTGGGACTTATTCTGCAACGGTAGCCCTTCCAAGTATTCCATCTCCAGCAATCTTCTATTTGCATGGAAAGCTGCCTTGAAGCAAGCAAAGCAGATCTTCATCTGGTCTCCGTGGACAAGCTGGTATAGCCATTCCGCATAGAGGCAGGACATGCCCTTGGCCCCACGGCCAACGTTAACTGGGGGACACATGATCAAACAGCCTGCCTGTAGCTGATGGACGGAGAGAGGAAGACTTGATTGATGGTTTCAGTCTCTGGAGACCGTGTGATGCTGGGGTCAGGCAGGAAAAGCCGAGAATAGGAGAAGCAGGAGAAAATGGGGTGCAGTATGGGGTCTCGGGTATTTTGGGCTCCAAGCTATGGGGAAGTAGTGCGAGACCTGGGTGCCAATGCAATGGCCACCTCCTTGGAGAAGTGGACAGTCTTGAGATTCCAGAAACTTCTCCAGCTTCACACTTGCTCCAATGTCTGAAAGTCTAGAAAGGCAAAGAAAGAATGAGGCTTGGTGCCCCCTGCTGAGCAGGATGCTCAGATCCCAGAAGGGAGAAGAGCTGAGGTCAGGTCCCTTGGTTCTCACTGTTCACCTTGGACAGATTGGGGAACCCCTTAACCACAGACCCAGCAGCTTCCTCAGGGCTCATGACCCCCAACTTCACACGTGGGTGTGGCCACCCAATGAAGGAGACCAACCCAGAACAATATCCACTCTCCCGGTACAGACGATCCCACCCAATCAGTCCCCACCACCACCTCAGCCCCTTCCCTTCCTCGCCTTCCTGGCTGAGCTGCCAATCAGTCTACCAATGGACACTGACTGAACCAAGGCTCACCCATCCACAGCACCACGATCCGATAAAGGGCCAACACCCATGATGCTCCAGTTCATTTACTTGTCTTCCTTGAGCCCCAAAATGCAAGAAGCTAAGGCACTGAGTCACCCTGCTCCCCTCTCCCCAGGTGTGCATATGTTGTGGCGCCCGCTCACAGGACGCATGCGCTGCTTCTCTGCTCACACCCAAGAGTCCCTCTGCCTCTTGTAGGCAGCCTTGAGGTGCCCTATGTCCCTAGGTCACTGTTCCTTCAAGGGACATGAAGACCTGGACCTGCGACTTCTCTTGTTTGGATAAGAGGATTCCTTCTTCCCCATCTCTTTAGAAAAAAATTCTTTAATACTCGTGAACTGCTCACACGGCCCTCAGCTGAGTTTTAAACATATATTTCCCTATCTGGGTCTTTTCTTTCTTAAACAACTCTTGAAGGAATTCTTTCTGGAGTTTATTTGGAAGGGTTTTGGGACTCCTAGAATAATGAGGCAAAGGATACAGAGATCCCATTGTCCTTTCTTCTGAGTTCGCCCTTCACTGAGATCTGTTTAAATCTGGGAGCAGCACTGTGGGTGTCTTCACTGCAAGCAGGTGCTCACTGTCTAGTCTGGACATTGCCCAGGTTAGGACATGGGGATGATGACATGCACCCGCCACCACAGGTTCATGGGCACCGTTTCACTGTCTCTACATATGGCCCTTGGCACTCTGTTCTTACCAGGACCTAGAATTGATGACATGCCCTCTGCAACTGTTTTGCCCTATCCAAAATGTCACATGCTGGCCACAAGCAACAAGAAACTATCTCAGTTTCCTTCCTTGGGAACATACAGCTAGCTTTCCCCGGGGCAGCAGGAAGCAAGGTTCACTTCAGGGTTCAGTAATACTCCATTAACTGGATACACCTCTGTTTATCCACTCACCTCCTGAAGAATTCCGTGCTGCTCTCTGGGAGTTTGACAAGGAAAGCGGCTGTGTTCAGTTGTGAGCTTGACAGATACCTGGAACTCTTCACAGGCCCTGTGTGGTCTTCTCTCCTCCTCCTCGCCCCTCTCCCTTATCAACCTTGTGTCTGTGAGCTCTTGAACTACTCAGCTGTCTCCTCTTCAGCTTCAACTAGCCAGCTGTCTCATCTTGGTCTTGCCTTTGGGCCTTACTGTTCAACTGTCAACACCTGTGGGATTTGAACGAGTCAATGTCCCCATATTATTGTGTAGTTGAACACTTAATTCCACTGGGGCCGCTTTGGGAACGTTTAGGGGGACACATGCTTACTGTAGGAAGTGTGTCACTGGCAGTGGCCTTTGAGACTTTGAGAGTTCTTAACCTCACCTGCTTCAGTTTGCTCTCTCATCTTCATGTTTGTAGCTAGAGAGTTTTCTCTCGCCTTCCTGTTCATCCTACCCTGCCCCCATTGCCTGCTCCTCTGTCAATCTGGTCTATAATAGAAACTTTTTTTTCTACTGTGAGCTACATTGGTCATGATATTTCATCTCAGCAACCAAAAAGAAGTTAACATACCACTGCTGCCATGGCTGCTTTCCTCATGTTACCAACTCAGCCTGATCTACTAAAGTAGATAAGAAACGATCACTCCCCAGGTGCTTGAAAAGCTGGGGAGATGACTCAGTTGGTAAAGCATTTGATTTGCAACCATTGGTCCCCAGAACCCATGCAAAAAAATCCTAAGCATGGTGGCAAGTGCTTGTAATGCCAACACTGTGGGGTGGAGGGCAAAGACAGAAGGATCTCTGGGGTTCATGTCTGCTGGAATCAGCAAAATTCATGTTCAGTAAGAGACCCGGGGTCAAACCAGACCATGGAGAATGATGAATACACCTGATGTTGTCTTCTGGCATCCAATCACATATGTGAACACACACCCTTGAACATGCAAACATACCTAAATATACAGATGAATAAATAAATAAATTTATAGGTTGAACATGGAAGTACATGCCTTTAGTTCCATAATTTGGAAGTCAAGACTGGGTCTCTGTTTCTTTGAGACAAGGCTGGTCTACATTGCAAGTTCCAGGACAACCAGGGCTAGATAGTGAGACCATATTTCAGAAAGAGAGAGAGAGAGACAGAGACAGAGCAGCCTTTATTGGCCCCAATACTGCAGTATCAAAAGAGACACACAATAGGTTATACCACTATGCTTCTTATAAGCCTGAACAACCTGTTTATTTAGCCAGAGAATGGGGTTTGCGCTAATCACAGCTGGCTTCACCAGCTAAGGAAAGTATGTGTTTCAACCACTCATAGTGTGCCTCACATGCAAATGAGGGTCTGAGTTTTCACCAATCATGTCTTTGTCTTTTGGCACTAATCATATCCCAGCAGTCTCTGCTAGTCCATCAGAGGAAGTGCTTCTCCTCTGGCTTGAGAGGAAATGGTTACAGGGTCATGGAGATTTCACTAGGGCTCCTGAGAGCAAAGAGTCCCCTACAAATTGTTGGAACCACCCTTGCTAGAGCGCGCCTAGAGGAGCCAGACTGACATCTATGATCTACATTTATTTACAGATAAGCCGAACGTCATCTTGAGTAATACAAGCTTTCTCTTACAGAGGCAAAATCAGCAGTTAACCTCATGATGTGATATTTTGTTTAAGATCTAACAAATAACGCAATGCCTGAAGATCAGAGTGGGATCTAGCCACACTAGTGGGCTATAGAGGCCAGGCAGTGGTGGCTCACACCTTTGATCCCAGCACCCTGGAGACAGAGGCAGATGGATCTCTGGGAGTTCAAGGGTACTCCTCTCTACACAAGATTGAATTAGTGTGAAAGAGAAACAGAGTCATACTTTTGAGCCCAGCACTTGAATTCACATGACTTTAATCCCAGCACCAGGGAGGTGGAGACAGGAGTGATATGGATGGCAGAGAGAGGAGCATAAGGTGGGAGGAGACAGGAAATCAGGGCTTTCAGTCTGAACATTCAGTTTGAGAATTCCTTAGGCAATCTTTCCCCCTTCAGTGTGAGGATTTGGTAGAGGTAAAAGTTCTTTAGTGACTGGATTCTTACAGCCCTCTTCTTTCTGCATTTACCTCAATATCTGACTCTGGGTTTTTATTATTAAGACAATTAGAATTTGTGCCACATGGTGACCTATATTAACTTGCATAAACAACAGTTTTTAAAATAGTTCAAGACAAGGTAATTACAAAAAGAATACTGGACAGTCCTTAACATTTCAATTCTAATTTGGCTTTACAGTCCTCTTAAGCACAGTAATTTATAAACTTTTTGAATGGATTCTGTCCAGTGCAAGCATGGCAAACACGGCTGTAGCAGGCCTTGTCCTTCTTGCTTTCCCTCTGCCTAGCTAAACAAACCTGTTAGATTACATCCCCAAGGCTAGCAGCAAGGCCTGTTCCCGTACATGGATACTTTCCTATGTCAGAGTCCTTCTTGAGGATGAGGACAGAAGTCCAGCAAGCTAAAGCCCCCTTTGCTTTGCCTACTTAACATGCCCAATCCAAATACTCCACTGCATCCTAGCCATTCTAACACAGACTCCCCTTTTCCTCTTCTGAGCATGACACGTGCAGGCCATTGCTGCTGTTTTTCTGCCTGAGTCAGAGAGCAGCCGCTTTAACTATTCTTTCCCACTAAATAAAGGATTTCTGAGAAAACAGGTGTTTGGGTGTGGTCTGTGGGAAATCCGTGGGCAGGAGGAAGCCCCTGCTGTGTGCACACACGTGGGTGGGGTTTTCAGGGTGGAGTGTATCCTGCATTTATAACCCTGCAAGGTGGTTTCTTCCCCTCTTTCCTCATTGGCTGAGTAATCAGGAGGCTGCAGGTTCACACATCATCTGCCATTGACATGGATGTTTTCCCAGTGCAAACCATAGGTGGGTTTATCTCCACATTTTATGTCCTGATGCTTTGAAGTGTTCTCTGGTGCATGACCTTCTTACCTCTGCAGGTTGTTACACATGTGTGACTGTTAATAGTTTTTTGTTCTCTTTTAAATGATTTTGAGGGGAGAGAGGTGGTTCATCTGTTGAAAGTGTTGCCTGCCTCCAGTTCCAGCTGTGTTTGAGTGCCTGTCCTAACTTCCTTCAGTGATGAACAGCAATGTGGAAGTGTGAGCCAGACAAACCCTTTATCCCCCTCTTTCTCAACCCAAAAAATTCTGGACTCCTTGAAGCAGGCACCCAGGTCTCTGTGAGTTCAAGGGCATTCTGGTCTACTGAGCAAGTTCCAGGATTGGCTCCAAAAAGACAGAGAAACCCTGTTTAACAAAAGAAAACAAAACAATACAAAACCTACCCAAAAAAACTCTGCATAATAAAGGGGGGTTGGGGAGTTGAAGAACCACTGAGATGGCTTGATAGGTAAAATCTCTTCCTGATGATCTGAGCGATCGTTCCTGGAAGAAGACAGTGGACTCCTGAAAGTTGTCCTCTGACCTCCACACGTGTACCGTGGCGTGTGCGTACCCACGTTCCCTAGCACACACAATAATAAAAGTAAAATTAAATAATGAAGACGAAACAACAAAGCATTTGCTGTGATGGATGCTTCACCAGGAGGGAGAGAGGACAAACCACAGACGGGACAGACCTGGTTTGGAAGGGAGATTTAGCTCCCCAATAACTGGGTAACCACAGGCTCCAGGGCCTCTTCTGGCTGCTGCGGTACCAGGTATGAAGACACCATGTGAAGGGAAAACCATCCACATCAAATAATAAAATTTAAAACACCAACTTTATTAACAGAAACAGCGAAAGGAGAAAGTAAAATTAAACAGTATAAATACCCTGTACAGTTAATCCTGAAATCTGGTATCTTGACCCCCTAAGACAGGATCTAACTACCGCAAACGCCAGGTCATTCAGAGCCTAGGAGGCCATGCATATAGTAGGCAAGAGCTCTGACTTGTCACCCAGGACACCCAATACAGAACACCCCACCTAACATAAACCTAGTCCTCACCTTTCACTGAACAGTCAGTTGAGCACAGCTAAATTCCTGCTGTAAACATGCCAGACTTCCCTCTGAGGTCACAAAGCCTCTAGACTGTCCCAGATGCTCCCCTAAAATTCTGGACCAACCTTTCCCCTGAGGCTCAGAACTGGCAACCACTGGCTCTTCATATTCCCAGGGGATCTGGTGCAATGGGGGCTGCCTAAGGATCAGTGCCTCCGATATTCTGGAGTCAAAAAGAAGGATCAGGAGAGGAAGCTCAAAGGTCCCTCAGCTTCTGAATATCTTTGACAAACAGCTTCTCCCCTGGCTCCCTGGTCCAGTCCTCTGGGGTGTCACTCTGCCAGGGCAGGTAGGAGTGCACCTTGAAGCCGCCTTTCCGCAGGGTGCAGTCAGCAGGCACCAGCTCCACCCCCAGCCCTGAGGACTCCAGGATGCTCAGCCTCCAGCGGTTCAGGCCCTGCTTTTGAGGACCAGTCTCTAGGTGGGCCAGCAAATAGGCTTGAGGGTCCAGCAACACCTGCCAGCGATTAACTTGGGTCATCACAACCCATAAAGGAGTCATTGACAGCAAGTAGCAGATGGTACCAGAGCCAGACAACACCAAGTTGAAATCCAGTTTTCTCAACCACGTTCCTACCACCTTTTCCATGGGCCAAAGGGGGCTCAACTCTAACAATACAGCTTGCTCAGGAGATGGGTCCACATTGAAAATATCCCACAAGGACAGAGTGGGGATGGTGCACTGGTGGGGGCAGGGACAGAAGTTACCTAATTTCCAGCGAAGGGCCTGCATCCACTCATCATTCTCAGTGCCGGGGTCCAGGGGTACAGCTTCCTCAGGTTCCAGCTCTGTCCCTACAGAGCCTGGACTCGGAAAGCCAGAACTTGATTGGTCACTGATGGCATCAGACATATGTCCTTGACCTTCTGCACAGATTTGCCCTGACCGCTCCTCTGGCCCAGATTCTTCCTTGGGTTGAGATTCTTCTTCAGGCTTAGACGTTTCCTCTGGCTTGAATCCTGACTCTGAGAGTGCCTGGGACTCATCCTGTATCGGTTCCTCTTCCCAGTAAACCATCTCCAGCAATATTCTATTAGTATGGAAAGCTGCCTTGTAGCAAGCAAAGCAGGTCTTCATCTCTTTTCCGTGGACAAGCTGGTATAGCCATTCCGCATAGAGGCGGGACAGGCCCTTGGCCCCACGGCGAACGTTGACTGGGGGACACATGGCAAACAGTTGATGGTCCAGAGAGAGGAAGACTTGACTGATGGTCTCAGGATCTGGAGACGGCTTGATGCTAGGGAGAGGCGGGAAAAGCCGAGAATAGGAGAAACGGGAGAAAATGGGGTGCGGTATGGGCTGTAGGGTAGTGTGGGCTCCGGGGTATTATTGGTGGGAGAACTTGGTGCCAATGCAATGGATACCTCCTTGGAGATGTGGATAGTCTTGTGATCCCAGAAACTTCTCCAGATTCACACTTGCTGTAATGTCTGGGGAGCTAGAAAGGCAAGGAAAGAATGAGGCTTAGCGCCCCCTTGAGGCTGACTGCTTAGCTCACTGAAGGGAGGAGGCCTGGGGTCAGGTGCACTGGTTCTCACTGTTCGCTTGAACAGATTGGGGAAGCACTTAACCACAGACCCAGGTACAGCAGCTTCCTCTGGGCTCCTGACCACAACCTCACATATGCGCGTGGCCAGCCAATGAAGGAGGCCCACCCAGACCAATATCCACCCTCTCCATGCAGGCCATCCCACCAATCCAGTTTCCACCACCCCTTCAGCCTCTTCCCTTCCTTGCCTTCCTGGCTGAGCTCCCAGTCAGCCTACCAATGGACACTGACTGAACCAAGGCTCGCCCCACCACAGCACACATGATGCTCGAGTTATTTACATGTCTTCCTTGAGCCCCAAAATGAAGAAGTAAGGCACTGAGTCACCCTGGTCTCCTCTCCCCAGGTGTGCATGTGGCCAGGCGCCGGCTCACAGGATGCTCACAGGATGCATGCGCTGCCTCCCAGCTTGCACCCAAGTGTCCCTCTGCCTTCTGTAGGCAGCCTAGAGGTGCCCTATATCCCTGAGTCACTGTTCCTCTGAGGCACACGAAGGCCTGAGCCTGAGGCTTCCCTTGTTTGGAAAAGAGGATTCCTTCTTCCCCATCTCTTTAGGAAAAGTTCTTGAAAACTTGTGAAATTGCTCACTGAACCCTCAACTGAGTTTTAAATACATTTCCCCCTTTCTGGGTCTTTTCTTTCTTAAACAACTTTTGAAGGGATTTTTCTGGAGTTTATTTGTAATTCTTTTGGGACTCCTAGAAAAATCAGGCAGAGAATACAGGGTTCCCAGTGGCCTTTCTCTTGAGTTCGCCCTTCACTGACATCTCTTTGTTTAAATCTGGGAGCAGCACTATGGGTGTCGTCACCTCAAGCAGATGCTCACTGTCTAGTCTGGACATCCCCAAGGTTAGGTACAGGTATCATGACATGCCCCCATCAGCACAGGATCTGCGGGACCAGCTCACTGTTTCTACATATGTCCATTGAAACTCTGTCCTCTCCAGGCCCTATAATCACTCATATGCCCTCTGCAACTGTTTTGCCCTATCCAAAATGTCACATGCTGGTCACAAGCAACAAGAAACTATCTCAGTTTCCTTCCTTGGGAACATACAGCTAGCTTTCCCCGGGGCAGCAGAAAGCAAGGTTCGCTTCAGGGTTCCATAATAGTCCATTAACTGGATACACCTCTGTTTATCCACTCACCTCCTGAAGAATTCCGTGCTGCTCTCTGGGAGTTTGACAAGGAAAGCGGGTATGTTCAGTTGTGAGCTTGACAGATACCTGGAACTCTTCACAGGCCCTGTGTGGTCTTCTCTCCTCCTCCCCGCCCCTCTCCCTTATCAACCTTGTGTCTGTGAGCTCTTGAACTGCTCAGCTGTCTCCTCTTCAGCTTCAACTAGCCAGCTGTCTCATCTTGGTTTTGCCTTTGGGCCTTACTGTTCAACTGTCAACATTTTGGGATTTGAATGAGTCAATGTCCCCATATGTCTCAGTGGGGCCGCTTTGGGAATGTTTAGGGAGACGCATGCTTACTGTAGGAAGAGTGTCACTGGCTGTGGCCTTTGAATCTTTATGAGTTCTTAACCCCAACTTATTCCAGTTTGCTCTCTCATCTTCAGGTTTGTAGCTGGAGATGTGTTCTCTCGCCTTCCTGTTCATCCTGTCCCCTACCCCCAACCCGTTGCCTTCTCCTCTGTCAATCTGGTCTATAAGAGAAAATAATATTTTTTTCTACTGTGAGTTACATTGGTCATGATATTTCATCTCAGCAACCAAAAAGAAATTAACATACCACTGCTGCCATGCCCCCACTTCTGGGCTGCTTTCCTCATGTTACCAACTCAGCCTGATCTACTAAAGTAGATAAGAAACGATCATTTGCAAGGTCCTTCAAAAAGCTGGGGAGATGACTCAGGAGGCAAAGCATTTGATTTGCAACCATTGGTCCCCTGAAGCCATGCAAAAAAATCCTGAGCGTGGTGGCAAGTGCTTGTAATGCCAACACTGTGGGGTGGAGGGCAAAGACAGAAGGATCTCTGGGGTTCATGTCTGCTGGAATCAGCAAGATCCATGTTCAGTAAGAGACCCGGGGTCAAACCAGACCATGGAGAATGATGAATACACCTGATGTTGTCTTCTGGCATCCGATCACATATGTGAACACACACCCTTGAACATGCAAACATACATGAACATACAGATGAAATAAAGAAATTTAAAAGATGGACGAGGCAGTACATGCCTTTTAGTTCCAGCATTGGGAGTCAAATCTCGGTCTCTGTTTCTTTGAGACAAGGCTGGTCTACATTGCAAGTTCCAGGTCAACCAGGGCTAAATAGTGAGACCCTATCTCCGAGAGAGAGAGAGAGAGAGAGAGAGAGAGAGAGAGAGAGAGAGAGAGAGAGAGAGAGAGAGAGAGAGAGACCTTTTGTTGGCCCCAATACTACAATATCAAAAGAGGCACATAGCATGTATCCCCCAACTCTTTTTTTTTTTTTTTTTTTTTTTTTTTTTTTTTTGGTTTTTCGAGACAGGGTTTCTCTGTGGTTTTGGAGCCTGTCCTGGAACTAGCTCTTGTAGACCAGGCTGGTCTCGAACTCACAGAGATCCGCCTGCCTCTGCCTCCCGAGTGCTGGGATTAAAGGCGTACGCCACCACAGCCCGGCTCCAACTCTTTAATCCTGAACAACCTGTTTATTTAGCCAGAGAAGCAGTGTTTGGCATGTCACTTGTTGCCTCCCATGCTAATGAAAGTATTTGTTTCAACCAATCACAGTGCGCCTCATATGCAAATGAGGGTTTGTTTTAGCCAATCATATCTTTGCCTTTTGGCACTAATCACGTCAAAGCAGTCTCTCTGCTAGACCATCAGTAAGGGCTTCTCCTCTGGCTTGAGCAGAAATGGATACAGGGTCATGGAGCGTTCACCAATGCTCCTGAGAGCAGAGTCCCCTACAAGTTGTTGGAACCACCCTTGCTAAAGCGCCACCTAGAGGAGCCAGGCTGCCCTCTATGATCCACACAGCGTGTTCAAGGCATTTATGCTGTCACAAGGATAGTTGTCTGACTACTTGACTGACAGTCTTTTTGCTCAAAGCGGTCAGAATCCAATAGCTGCATATTATGGAATAAAATTGCCTACTCAATCCTCAACATGTTCATTTATTTACAGGAAAATAAGAACCCCAGGCAGAGCTTACAGTAAAAGCCATGATGAGCTGTCATTAACAGTAACTTTTAAAAGGTTTTAACAATGTTTAACACGTTGCTGAATTCTTCAGTGAGGGGTGGATCCCCCGTATCTGTCTTGGAACCTTAAATTTCCTTTATACACTATTAATTCTTAGATTTCTTTTGCTTTCTTTCTTTTTTCTTTTTAGATGAACTCTATGTTCCCTAGGCTGGCTTCCAATACACTGTGTGTACCTTGAAATCCTGATTTTTTTTCCTCCACGACTTGAGTCTTGGTATCACACACACACACACACACACACACACAACATCCTGCCCAATTATGTAGTGCTGGGGATGAACCCAGGGCTCTGGGCACACTACACAAGCGTTCTACCAGCTAAGCTATATTCCCAGCCCCTCGTTCTTATATGCTTTTGTTGACTTGCCTCTTGTCTTAGTCTGCTTGGCTATAATAATAAAATATCAAGGCTGGGCAGCTTAAAGACCAGAGATGCATTTTGTTACTGCTCTGCTGGTGGGGGACCAAGGTCAGGGTGCTTTGAAACAGACCAGAGGGACCTGCATTCCCCGGGGCAGTGGGGAGGATTTAACACTAGCGAACATTGGTCAATACTACTAAGTTGATTCACCAGTAATAAAATTGTTAGTTATGTGTCAAGCTTTTTCTAAGTGTTTGGCATGACATTGGATTATAAATGCTTTATATAAGTAGCTTAAGTTGCCAAGAACAGCAGAAATTTGAGAGAAATCTCTCTTGGTCAAGCAGGCTTGATTGGGTTCTTGACTAGAAACCTGACCGGAACAAACTCCTATCAGCCTGGCTTTTGTAGACACGGTCACTCTGAGGACAGACCACCTGCTGCAGAGGACCTCCACAATACCAGATGAAGACATGATCCAGTCACAGCATCACCAGAGCCAGCACTAGTCTGGGAAAGCCATACCTCAGCTAACAAGCTTCTGTGTCCACTCAATGCTGCTGAAATTGTTTTCACATTTTAGGGTGAGAGAAACACTACCACTTCATTCGATGTTCCAGAGATGGCATGGGATCAAAACAGAGTTTTTTATTTAAAACCTTTGCGCCGGGTGTTGGTATTGCACGCCTTTAATCCCAGCACTCGGGAGGCAGAGGCAGGCGGATCTCTGTGAGTTCGAGACCAGCCTGGTCTACAAGAGCTAGTTCCAGGACAGGCTCCAAAACCACAGAGAAACCCTGTCTCGAAAAACCAAAAAAAAAACAAAAACAAAAACAAAAAACAAACAAACAAACAAAAAAGCCTTTGCCATATCCCTCCTTCCCATACAACCAGACCATGTTGCTTACTTTTCAATTCAGGTAGGAGACATTTCCTGTGCTATCCCTGATGGTTTAAGGCAAGTGTTGGTGTACAGTATTGAAGAAAAAGATTTCCCCACAGGGTCACACTGAACAACAAACCCCACACAAGAGATTTATTGGGAAAGACACAGATGGTGGCTGCCTGTGCTCCACAGAGAAGCAGCAGGGATCTGAGCCGGAGGTAAGTTTTATATAAAGGGTTTCTCAGGGCAGAGTTTTGCAGGGTGGAGATTTCCACAGTGGGGATTCGTAGGATTTTGAGTTCTGGGATTGGTGGGGTTTGGTAGCTTTTCAAATCCAGAAGAAGGGTTGAACCTTTTACCTTCCAACAAGACCCAACAAGTCCAACAGTGCTCTTCAGGAATATTTGTGGGTGTTCATGTGTCACCTGGTCTTCGTTGCTTTCTTCTAAACTTGTTCTGGTCAGACTTTCATGAGGGAACTCCTGACTTGCTGATAAGTTCCTTTGCTATGCTCATGTGTGGGTAGACAGAGGATGGTCCATCTTCATTTCTGTGATTGTGATAAAATGCAATAACAAAAGGAAACTTTGGGGATAAGAGGTTTATTTGGCTTACAATTCGAGGTCACACACTACAGTTTTTTCTTTTTTTAGAAATAAAGGCAGGACCTCAATCCTCTAGTCACATTGCACCCATAGTCAAAATTCAAGAGAATTAAAGTGGCATTCCTTGCTTACAGCTAGCTTTCTGCACTTTGATACAGCTGGAGGCTCCCTGCCTTGGAAGTGATACATTAATGGGTCTGTGGGTCCTTCAGACATTCACCAGTCTGACCATTAACACATTTGATGGAGGAGTTACTTTCGTTTAATAAAGAAACTGCCTTGGCCCATTTATAGGCCAGCCCTTAGGTGGGTGGAGTAAACAGACAGGATGCTGGGAGAAAGAAGCCGAGTCAGGGAGTCGCCATGATTCTCCCACTCCAGACAGACGCAGGTTAAGATCTTTCCTAGTAAGCCAGCTCGTGGTACTACACAGAATGTTAGAAATGGATTAGATCAATATGTAAGAGCTAGCCAATAAGAGGCTGGAACTAATGGGCCAGGCAGTGATTAAAAGAATACAGTTTCCGTGTAATTATTTCGGGGCATAAGCTAGCCATGCGGGCGGCCAGGTGCCGGGGACGTAGCCCCCGCTGTTCATATTACAACACACATTGTATCAAAGAAGCTTTTCTTCATATACTGGCTCCAGGTCTATATGGAAATGTAGCTTCCAGCTCCATAAGTCAGAGGTTTATAAAGGCAAAAAACATAGCATTACATTTATTTACAGGGGAGTAGTAGGTCATCTTGAATAAAACAAGTTTTTGTTTACAGAAGCAAAATCATCAGTTAACCTCATGATGTGATATTTTATATCTGACTCTGGGTTTTTATTATTAAGACAATTAGAATTTGTGCCACATGGTGACCTATATTAACTTGCATAAACAACAGTTTTTAAAATAGTTCAAGACAAGGTAATTACAAAAAGAATACTGGACAGTCCTTAACATTTCAATTCTAATTTGGCTTTACAGTTCTCTTAAGCACAGTAATTTATAAACTTTTTGAATGGATTCTGTCCAGTGCAAGCATGGCAAACACGGCTGTAGCAGGCCTTGTCCTTCTTGCTTTCCCTCTACCTAGCTAAACAATCCTGTTAGATTACATCCCCAAGGCTAGCAGCAAGGCCTGTTCCCGTACATGGATACTTTCCTATGTCAGAGTCCTTCTTGAGGATGAGAACAGAAGTTCAGCAGGCTAAAACCCCCTTTGCTTTGCCTACTTAACATGCCCAATCCAAATACTCCACTGCATCCTAGCCATTCTAACACAGACTCCCCTTTTCCTCTTCTGAGCATGACACGTGCAGGCCATTGCTGCTGTTTTTCTGCCTGAGTCAGAGAGCAGCCACTTTAACTATTCTTTCCCACTAAATAAAGGATTTCTGAGAAAACAGGTGTTTGGGTGTGGTCTGTGGGAAATCCGTGGGCAGGAGGACGCTGCTGCTGTGTGCACACACGTGGGTGGGGTGGTGGGGTTGGAGTGTGTCCTGCATTTATAACCCTGCAAGGTGGTTTCTTCCCCTCTTTCCTCATTGGCTGAGTAATCAGGAGGCTGCAGGTTCACACATCATCTGCCATTGACATGGATGTTTTCCCAGTGCAAACCATAGGTGGGTTTATCTCCACATTTTATGTCCTGATGCTTTGAAGTGTTCTCTGGTGCATGACCTTCTTACCTGTGCAGGTTGTTACACATGCGTGACTGTTAATAGTTTTCTGTTCTTTTTCTTTTTTATTGATTGTGAGGCGAGAGAGGTGGTTCATCTGTTGAGAGTGCTGCCTGCCTCCAGTTCCAGTCGTTTTTGAGATCCTGTCCTGACTTCCTTCAGTGATGAACAGCAATGTGGAAGTGTGAGCCAAACAAACCCTTTCTCCCCAATCTTCTCCCCTAAAAAATTGTTGACTGCTAGAGGCGGGCACCAGGGTCTCTGTGAGTTTAAGGCCATCCTGGTCTACAGAGCAAGTCCCAAAGAGACACAGAGAACCCTGTCTAACAAAAGAAACGCAACAAAACCTCCCCCAAAAAGGGTCTGCACAAAAAAAGGGTTTAAGGACCAATGAGAAGGCTTGATAGGTAAAATCTCTTACTGATGACCTAAGTGATCATTCCTGGAAGAAAAGACTGGTCTCCTGAATGTTGTCCTCTTACCTCTACATGTGTACCATGGCGTG
The DNA here is from genome assembly GCF_950005125.1 of Chionomys nivalis. Lineage (NCBI taxonomy): Eukaryota > Metazoa > Chordata > Mammalia > Rodentia > Cricetidae > Chionomys > Chionomys nivalis. The sequence goes on from NC_080092.1 coordinate 101,624,580, forward strand.
TGTGCACCCACAATCTCAAACACACACAACAATAAAAGTCAAATTAAATAATGAAACAAAACAACAGCAAACTGTGTGCTGTGCTGGATGCTTCACCAGGAGGGAGAGAGGATGAACCACACATAGGTCAGACCAAGTTGGGAAGGGATACTTAGCTACACATGGACCACAAGATCCAGGCCAATGAAGCCAAAACTAAGCTGCTGCGTCCTTACTGTGCTGTCTTCTTCTTCTTCTTCTTCTTTTTTTTTTTTTTTTTTTTTGGTTTTTTGAGACAGGGTTTCTCTGTAGCTTTGGAGCCTATCCTGGCACTAGCTCTTGTAGCTGTGCTGTGTTCTTTATACAGCAGTGTGATGTCCTCTCTCCAAGAATGAGCATCAGACCCTGTGTGTCAAGAATTAAGACCTCTGAAGACAAGGAAGAAAAGAGACACTCAAAGTTAGGTGAAGAGCAATGCTTGAGGTGGGTATAGCAAACACCTGTAATCCCGGTATTCAGGAACCCAGTGCAGGAGGATCTTGAGTTTGAGGCTAGCTGCCTAGATTACATAGTAACCTGATTTCAAAGAGAAAAAACAAAACAGTAAAGCAAAGGAAACTCATAGTCGGATCCTATCATGAGGTTAACTGGTCAACAAGATTCCTCTGGGATTAGGACCTTTCTATCATTGATAACTGACCACTTAAATCACCAGGTGGTGCCAGGGACACCCAGGGAACTGCAGAAATTTCTAGATGGGCCACGCACAGGCAGAGAGAACAGGCAGAAGGCAATGGGAAGGACAAGGTAAGCAACACAGGCTGGTTATGTGGGAAGGAGGGGTATGGCAAAGGTTTTAAATAAAGAACTCTGTTTTTATCTGTCCTATGTCTTTTCTGGAACAATGAATGAAGTGGGAGTGTTTCTCTCATCCTAAAAAGTGAAAACCGTTTCAGCGGCAGTGAGTGTACACAAACCACATTGACAGAAGAGAAGACATCTGAGGGGAAGGCAGAACAGAAAGGTGAGAGACACATCTCCAGCTACAAACATGAAGATGAGAGAGCAAACTGGAAGCAGGTGGGGTGAAGAACTCGCTTCAAAGGCCACCAGCAATGACACATTTTCTCCAGTAAGCCTGCATCCCCCTAAACGTCCCCAAAGCAGCCCCACTGGGAATTAAGTGTTCGAATACACAATAATACGGGGACATGATCACTCCAACCCCACAGGTGTTGGCAGTTGAACAGTAAGGCCCAAAGGCAAGACCAAGGAGAGACAGCTGGCTAGTTGATGCTGAAGAGGAGACAGCTGAGTAGTTCAAGAGCTCACAGACACAAGGTTGATAAGGGAGAGGGGTGAGGAGGAGGAGAGAAGACCACACAGGGCCTGTGAAGAGTTCCAGGTATCTGTCAAGCTCACAACTGAACATAGCCGCTTTCCTTGTCAAACTCCCAGAGAGCAGCACGGAATTCTTCAGGAGGTGAGTGGATAAACAGAGGTGTGTCCAGTTAATGGAGTATTATGGAACCCTGGAGTGAACCTTGCTTCCTACTGCAACAGGTCACCTGGGAATCCTCGCTGTTTGTTCCCAAGGAAGGAAACTGAGATAGTTTCTTGTTGCTTGTGACCAGCATGTGACATTTTGGATAGGGCAAAACATTGCAGAATGCATGTCATCGATTCTAGGTCCTGGTAAGAACAGAGTGCCAAGGGCCATATGTAGAGACAGTGAAACGGTGCCTATGGACCTGTGGTGGCGGGTGCATGTCATCATCCCCATGTCCTAACCTGGGCAATGTCCAGAGTAGACAGTGGGCGCCTGCTTGCAGTGAAGACACCCAGAGTGCTGCTCCCAGATTTAAACAGATCTCAGTGAAGGGCGAACTCAGAAGAAAGGACAATGGGATCCCTGTATCCTTTTGCCTTATAATATCCTTTGTATTATTCTAGGAGTCCCAAAACCCTTCCAAATAAACTCCAGAAAGAATTCCTTCAGAAGTTGTTTAATAAGAAAAGACACAGAGAGGGGGAAATATGTTTAAAACTCAGTCAAGGGCCAAATGAGCAGTTTCACAAGTATTAAAGAACGTTTGCTAAAAGACAGGGAAGAAGGAATCCTCTTATCCAAACAAGATGAGCCGCGAGCCCAGGTATTCGTGTGCCTTGAAGGAACAGTGACCCAGGGACACAGGACACCTCAATGCTGCCTACAGGAGGCAGAGGGACTCTTGGATGCAAGCAAGGAATCAGTGCACGCATACTGTCAGTGGGCGCCAGGCCACATGCACACCTGGGGTGAGGGGAGCAGGGTGACTCAGTGCCTTAGCTTCCTGCATTTGGGGCTCAAGGAGGACATGTAAATGAGCTGGAGCATCATGGGTGTTGGCCCTTTATTAGGTCCTGGTGCTGTGGTTGGGCGAGACTTCATTCAGTCAGTGTCCCTTAGTAGGCTGACTGGGAGCTCAGGCAGGAAGGCGAGGAAGGGAAGGGGCTGAAGGGGTGGCTGGCACTGGTGAGTGGGATCACCTGCACTCAGAGTGTGGATACTGGTCTGGGTGGGCCACCTTCATTGGGTGGCCGCACCCATGTGTGAGGTTGGGGTCATGAAACCTGAGGAAGCTGTTGTACCTAGGTCTGTGGTTAAGGGGTTCCCCAATCTGTTCAAGGTGAGAACTAGGGCACCTGACTCCAGCTCTCCCTCCCCCCACCCTTCAGTGAGCTCAGCAGTCAGCCCCCAGGGGACCCAAAGACTCATTTTTTTCTTTTCCTTTCTAGCTCCCCAGACATTAGAGCAAGGATGAAGCTGGAGAAGTTTCTAGAATCTCAAGTCTGTCCACTTTTTCAAGGGCGTGTTCATTGAAATGGCACCCAGGTCTCGCACTACTTTCCTATAGCTTGGAGCCCAAAATACCCTAGACCCCAACTGCACCCCATTTTTCTTGGTTCTTCTATTCTCGGCCATTTCCAACTGACCCCAGCATCACACGGTCTCCAGATCCTGAGACCATTAATCAAGTCTTCCTCTCTGTGTACAATCAGCCACAGGCAGGATTTTTGGTCATGTGTCCCCCAGTCAATGTTCGCTATGGGTCCAAGGGCATGCCCTGCCTCTATGCGGAATGGCTATACCAGCTTGTCCATGGAGACCAGATGAAGATGTGTTTTGCTTGCTTCAAGGCAGCTTTCCTGGAAAATAGAAGATTGCTGCAGATGGAATACTGGGAAGAAGAACCATGGGAAGATGAGAACCTAGAACTATCAGGGTCAGGAGCCTCACCAAAGGAAGACTCTGAGCCGGAGGAAGACTCTGAGCCGGAGGAAGACTCTGAGCCGGAGGAAGACTCTGAGCCGGAGGAAGACTCTGAGCCGGAGGAAGACTCTGAGCCGGAGGAAGACTCTGAGCCGGAGGAAGACTCTGAGCCGGAGGAAGACTCTGAGCCGGAGGAAGACTCTGAGCCGGAGGAAGACTCTGAGCCGGAGGAAGAATCTCATCCGGAGGAAGAATCTCATCCGGAGGAAGAATCTCAGTTGCAGGAAAAATCTCAGTTGCAGGAAAAATCTCAGTTGCAGGAAAAATCTCAGCCAGCAAATGAATCTGATCCAGAGGAAGAATCTCAGCCAGAGGAAAAATCTGATTCAGGGGAAGAATCTCAGGTGGAGGACTGGTTAGGGCAAAGCTGGGCAGAGGGCCAAGAAAATAAGTTTCACATTACAGTGGATGTCACTAATCCTGGCATCCTGACCCCAGGCTCTATAGGGACCGAGCTGATGCCTGAGGAAGCTGTACTCCTAGATGCACGCCCTGAGGATTACGACAGGTATTGGGCCTTTCCCTGGAAATTAGGTAGGTTCTCTCCCTGCCCCCACCAGTGCACCATCCCCCCTCTGTCCTTCTGTGATATTTTCAATGTGGACCCACATCCTGACGAACCTCTATTGTTGGAGTTGAGCCACATCTGGCCCACGAACAAGCTGGTAGAATCCTGTTTGAAAGAACAGAATTTCTTCTTGGTGTTGTGTGGCTCTGGTACCGGCTGGTACTTGGTGTCAATGTATCCTTTATGGGTAGTGAGGACCCAGGTCCACCGCTGGCAGATGATGCTGAACCCTGATGCCTTGGTGGTGATCTACCTAGAGACTGGACCTGAAAAGCAGGACATGAACCGCTGGAAGCTCAGCATGTTGGAGTCCTCAGAACTGGGGTTGGAGCTGGTGCCTGCCGACTGCACCCTGTGGAAGAAAGGATTCAAGGTGCACTCCTACCTGCCCTGGCAGAGTGAAACCCTAAAGGACTGGGGCAAGGAGCCAGGGGAGAGGCTGTTTGTCAAACATGTTCGAATTCTGAAAAACTATTGAGCTTCCTCTCCTGAGTCTTCTTTTTGAATCCCGAATATCTGAGGCACTGATACTTAGGAAGCCTCCATTGCCCCAGATCCACAGGGAATATGAAGATTCAGTGATTGACTGTTCTGAGCCGCAGGGAACGGTTGGTCCAGAATTTTAGGGGAGCATCTGGAACAGCCTAGGGGCTTCGGGACCTCAGAGGGAAGTCTGGTATGTTTACAGCAGGAATTTAGGTGTGCTCAGCTGACTGTTCAGTGAAAGGTGAGGACTAGCTATATGTGTAGGTGGGGTGTTCTGTATCGCGTGTCCTGTGTGACTAGTCAGAGCTCTTGTCCACTATGTGCATGTCCTCTGAGGCCCTGGATGACCTGGCTTGTGCAGTAGTTAGATCCTGTCTTAGGGGGGAATGATATTGGGTTTCAGGGTTTACTGTACAGAGTATTTATGCTTTTGATTTTATTCATGACCTTTTCACTGTTTCTGTTGAATAAAGTTGGTATTTTAAATTTTATTTGGCATGGGTGGTTTTCTCTTCACATGGTGTCCTCATACCTGGTACTGCAGCAGCTAGAAGAGGGCATCAGATCTCCTGAAGCTGGAGTTACTGAGGGTTTTGAACACTGTGGGTGCTGGGAATCAGAGGTAGGACCTCTAGAAGAGTAAGGAGTGCTCTTACCTGCTAAGCCATCTTTCTAGCCCCAGTTGTCAGTGTTTAATGGAGGCCCAAGCAGTTTCCTCAGTGGGTTTGATGGAGAAACGTTCTCCCCCACTTCTGGCTTCAGGGTTTGGGGGCTTTCAGTCCTACGAAGCTGGGAATGGGGCCCAGTGGGTTCTGATCCCTCTGAGTCACGTGAGGAGAATGTATCCCCAGTCACAGCCTTCATAACCAGCGGAAGCCCCGTGTGGAAGAGCTGTGTGTCACTGATTGACACAGGATTCTGCCCTAGAGCTTGGCAGGGTTCTGTGTAGCGTTCCCCATGTCTGATCTGCTTGTGTGAGACCGTGAAACAGTGCTAGTGAGACATCAGCGTGGGCATGCTCTGCTCAGAGGGAAGGACGCACAAGGGGACAAGGTGCCCATGGACCACATCCATGGACACTAAGTACCCATTGTCTTCTGCCTGTGCATGGCCCATCTAGAAAATTCTGCAGATATCTGGGTGGCCCTGGCATACCTGGTGATTTAAGTGGTTCAGTTATTAATGATAGGAAGATTCTAATCCTGGAGAAATCTTGCTGATTAGTTAAAAACATGACAGGATCTGACTATGAGTTTTCTTTGCTTTATTTTTTTTTCCTCCTGTAGTCTGGCAGGTAGGCTCAAACTCAAGATCCTCCTGCATTGGGTTCTGAATACCGGGATTACAGGTGTTTGCTATACCCACCTCAAACATTGCTCTTTACCTAACTTTGAGTGTCTCTTTTCTTCCTTGTCTTCAGGAGCCTTAATTCTGGACACACAAAGTCTGATGCTCATTCTCAGAGGGCATCACACTGCTGTATAAAGAATACAGCAGAGTAAGGAGGCAGCAGCCTTGGTGTTGGCTTCAGTGGTCTGGAGCCTGTGGTCTGTGGGTAGCAAACTTTCCCTCCCAAACTCGGTCTTTCCCATCTGTGGTTCATCCTCTCTCCCTCTTGGTGAAGCAATCATTCGCAGCAAATGCTTTGTTGTTGTTTCATGTTCATTATTTAATTTGACTTTTATTGTTGTGTGTGCTTGAGAATGTGGGGGCGCACACTACACGGTACATTGTAAAGGTCAGAGGACAATTTTCAGGAGTCCACTGGCTTCTTCCAGGAATGATCTCTCAGGTCATCAGTAAGAGATTTTACCTATCAAGCCATCTCATTGGTCCTTAAATCCACTTTTTTTCTGTGCAGACCCTTTTTGGGGGAGGTTTTGTTTTATTTGTTTTATTAAACAGGGATTCTCTGTGTCTCTTTGGAGCCAATTCTGGAACTTGATCTGTGGACCAGGATGGCCTTGAACTCACAGACACCCAGGTGCCTGTCTCTGTTGAGCAGTCAACAATATTTTGGGGATTCAGAGGGATGAGGAGAAAGGGTTTGTCTGGCTCACACTTCCACATTGCTGCTCATCACTGAAGGAAGTTAGGACAGGAACTCAAACACGACTGGAACTGGAGGCTGGCAACACTCTCAACAGATGAACCACTTCTCTCGCCTCACAATCAATAAAAAAGAAAAAGAACAGAAAACTATTAACAGTCACACATGTGTGACAACCTGCAGAGAAAAGAAGGTCATGCACCTTCAAAGCATCAGGGCATAAAATGTGGAGATAAACCCACCTATGGTTTGCACTGGGAAAACATCCATGTCAATGACAGATGATGTGTGAGCCTGCAGCCTCCTGATTACTCAGCCAATAAGAAACCACCTTGCAGGGTTATAAATGCAGGACACACTCCACCCCGAAAACCCCACCCAAATGTGTGCAAACAGCAGGGGCTTCCTCCTGCCATGGATTTCCCAAAGACCACACTCAAACACCTGTTCTCACAGAAATCCTTTATTTGGTGGGAAAGAAAAAGCGGCTGCTCTCTGACTGGGGCAGAAAAACAGCAGCAATGACCTGCACGTGTCTCTTAAGAAGAGGAAGAAGGGAGTTTGTTTTAGAATGGCTAGGATGCAGTGGTATATTTGTGTTGGGCATGTTAATCATGCCCAAAGGGGGCTTTAGCTTGCTGGGCATCTGTCCTCATCCTCAGGAAGGACTCTGACATAGGGAAGTATCCATGTAAGGGAACAGGCCTTGCTGCTAGCCTTGATGATGTAATCTAACAGGTTTGTTTAGCTAGGCAGAAGGAAAGCAAGAAGGACAAGGTGTGCTACAGACATGCTTGCCACGCTAGGACTGGACAGAATCCATTCAAAAAATGTAAAAATGACGGTGCTTATAGGAACTATAAAGCCAAATTGGACTTTGAGATGTAAAGGACTGGACAGTATCCTTTATTTAATTGCCTGGTCTTATATAATTTTAACAAAACTGTTGCTTATGCAAGTTAATATAGGTCACTATGCAGCAAGAATTCTAATTGTCTTAATAATAAAAACCCAGAGTCAGATATTGAGGTAAATGTAGAAAGAAGAGGGCTGTAAGAATCCAGTCACTAAAGAGACTTTTGACCTCTACCAAATTCTCATACTGAAGGGGGAAAGATTGTCTAAGGAATCCTCAAACTGAATGTTCAGACTGAAAGCCCTGATTTCCTGTCTCCTCCCACCTTATGTTCCTCTCTCTGCCATCCATATCACTCCTGTCTCCACCTCCCTGGTGCTGGGATTAAAGTCATGTGAAACCAAGTGTTGGACTCAAAAGTGTGAATTCTTTTTCTCTTTCAGACTAATTCAATCTTGTGTAGAGAGGAGTACCCTTGAACTCCCAGAGATCCATCTGCCTCTGTCTCCAGGGTGCTGGGATCAAAGGTGTGAGCCACCACTGCCTGGCCTCTATAGCCCACTAGTGTGGCTAGACCCCACTCTGATCTTCAGGCATTGCATTATTTGTTAGATCTTAAACAAAATATCACATCATGAGGTTAACTGATAATTTTGCTTCCGTAAACAAAAACTTGTTTTATTCAAGATGACCTACTACTCCCCTGTAAATAAATGTAATGCTATGTTTTTTGCCTTTATAAACCTCTGACTTATGGAGCTGGAAGCTACATTTCCATATAGACCTGAAGCCAGTATATGAAGAAAAGCTTCTTTGATACAATGTGTTAATGGTCAGACTAGTGAATGTCTGAAGGACCCACAGACCCATTAATGTATCACTTCCAAGGCAGGGAGCCTCCAACTGTATCAAAGTGCAGAAAGCTAGCTGTAAGCAAGGAATGCCACTTTAATTCTCTTGAATTTTGTCTATGGGTGCAATGTGACTAGAGGATTGAGGTCCTGCCTTTATTTCTAAAAAAAGAAAAAACTGTAGTGTGTGACCTCGAATTGTAAGCCAAATAAACCTCTTATCCCCAAAGTTTCCTTTTGTTAGTGCATTTTATCACAACCACAGAAATGAAGACAGACCATCCTCTGTCTACCACACACATGAGCATAGCAAAGGAACTTATCAGCAAGTCAGGAGTTCCCTCATGAAAGTCTGACCAGAACAAGTTTAGAAGAAAGCAACGAAGACCAAGTGACACATGAACACCCACATATATTCCTGAAGAGAAGCACTGTTGGCCTTTGTTGGCTTCTTGTTTTAGGGTAAAAGGTCCAACCCCACTTCTGGGTTTGAAAAGCTATCAAACCCACCAATCCCAGAACTCGAAATACTTCCAATCCCCACCATGGAAATCCTATCTTGGAAAACCCTGCCCAAAGAAACCCTTTATAAAACTTGTCTCCTGCTCAGTTCCCTGCTGCTTCTCTGTGGAGCACAGGCAGCCACCATCTGTGTCTTTCCCAATAAATCTCTTGAGTGAGGTTTGTTGTGCAGTGTGACCCTGTGGCTCCTCACAGCCAGAATAGATTACCCCTCAGAGCCACAACACTTCCACTGGGGAGATTTTTCCCTCAATACTGTACACTTACACTCGCCTTGAACCATCGGGGGCAGCACAGGAACTGTCTCCTACCTGACTTGAAGAGTCAGCAACACAGGCTGGTTATATGAGAAGGAGGGGTATGGCAAAGGTTTGAAATAAAGAACTCTGATTTGATCAGTCCCATGCCTTCTGCGGGACATGCATTAAGTGGTAGTTTTCTCTCACCCTAAAAAGTTAAACAGATTCAGCAGCATTGAGTGGACACAGAAGCTTGTCTACCTGAGGTATGGCTTTACCAGACTAGAGCAGACTCTGGAGATGCTGTGACTGGATCATGTCTTCAGCTGGTATTGTGGAGGTCCTCTACAGCAGCTGACCTGTCCTCAGAGTGACCGTGTCTACAACAGCCAGGCTGACAGGAGGGTGGGACAGTCAGGTTGCTGAGATAATATATCATGACCAATGTAACACACAAAAGAAAAAAATTATTTTCTCTTATAGACCAAATTGATAGAAGAGAAGGCAATGGGGGAGGGGAGGAGGTGGACAGAACAAAAGGCAAGAGAACACATCGCCAGCTACAAACATGAAGATGAGAGAGCAAACTGGAAGCAGGTGGGGTGAGGAACTCTCAAAGTCCAAAGGCCACCGCCAGTGACACACTTCCTACAGTAAGCATGCATCCCCACATACATCCCCAAAGCAGCCCCACTGGGAATTAAGTGTTCAAATACACAATAATATGGGGGCATGGATCAATCCAACCCCACAGGTGTTAACAGTTGAACAGTAAGACCCAAAGGCAAGACCAAGGAGAGACAGCTGGCTAGTTGATGCTGAAGAGGAGACAGCTGAGCAGTTCAAGAGCTCACAGACACAAGGTTGATAAGGGAGAGGGGTGAGGAGGAGGAGAGAAGACCACACAGGGCCTGTGAAGAGTTCCAGGTATCTGTCAAGTTCACAACCGAACATAGCCGCTTTCCTTGTCAAACTCCCAGAGAGCAGCACGGAATTCTTCAGGAGGTGAGTGGATAAACAGAGGTGTATCCAGTTAATGGAGTATTACTGAACCCTGAGGTGAACCTTGCTTCCTGCTGCCCCAGGGAAAGCTAGCTGTATGTTCCCAAGGAAGGAAACTGAGATAGTTTGTTGCTTGAGACCAGCATGTGAAATTTTGGATAGGCCAAGACAGTTGCAGAGGGCATGTCAGTGATTCTAGGACCTGGGGAAGACAGAGTGCCACGGGGCATATGTAGAGACTGAACTGGTTCCACTGGCCCTGTGGTGTCGGAGGCATGTCATCAACCCTGTGTCCTAACCTGGAGGATGTCCAGAGTAGACTGTGGGCACCTGCTTGAGATTTTAACACACACAGTGCTGCTCCCAGATTTAAACAGATATTCAGTGATTGTTCAGCTCAGGAGGGAGGCCACTGGAAAACTTCTCTCTTCTGGTTGGCTTTTCCCTGTGTCCCAGACTCCTCTACAAATAAACTTCAGACAGAATTCTTTCAAGAGTTGTTTAAGAAAGAAAGACCCAGAGAGGGGAAAATGTGTTTAAAACACAGTCGAGGGCCGAGTGGGCAGTTTCACAAGTTTTAAAGAACTTTTACTAAAAAGACAGGGAAGTGGGAACCCTCTTTTTCAAACAAGATAAGCCGCAGGCTCAATCTCAGGCCTTCGTGACTCCTGAAGTGACAGTGATTCAGGGACATAACAGGCCAGCAGCGCATGCATCCCATGAGTGCTACCAGGCCACAAGTGCATCTCGGGGCCAGGGTGATTCAGCCCCTTAGCTTTCTACATTTTGGGGCTCATGGGAGATATGTAAATGTGCTGGAGCATCATAGGTATTGGCCCCTTATAAGGCCCTGGTGCTGTGGCGGAGGAGCCTTGCTGGGATGGGCGTCCATTAGCAGGATTACTGGGAGTTCAGGCAGGCAGGTGAGGATGGGAAGGGGCTGAGAGGGTGGCTGGGACTGGTTGGGTGGGTGAGGCTGGTCTGGGTCTGCATGGGAGCGCGGTGGGTAGGGGGATCCAGGTTTAGGCTTCTCCTTCCCCGCCTCCTTCATTTGTGAGCCAGGCCATGAGCCCCGAGGAAGCTGCTGAGCCTGGGCCTGTGGTGAGGGAGCCCCAGTCTGCTCAAGGTGAGCAGTGCGCCCCGGGGAACCTCAGCCCCAGCCCTCCTCCCCTTAGGGGTCTCAGCAACCTGCGCAGCCGGGGGTGGGGGGAGCTCCAAGCCTCATTTTCTTTACCTTTCTAGCTCCCCAGACATTGGAGCAAGTGTGAAGGTGGAGAAGTTTCTGGAATCTCACATCTGTCCACTTCTCCAAGGAGATATCCGTTGCATTGGCACCCAGTTTTCTCACCACCACCCCATAGCCTGGAGCCCAAAGTACCCAAGACCCCCTACTGCACCCCATTTTCTCCCGTTTCTCCCATTCTCGGCTCTTCCTGCCTGTCCCTAGCATCACGCGGTCTCCAGATCCTGAGACCATCGATCAAGTCTTCCTCTTTCTATCCAATCAGCTACAGGCAGGCTTCTTGGCCATGTGTCCCCCAGTCAACGTTCGCCATGGGACCAGGGGCATGTCCAGCCTCTTTGTGTCCTGGCTATACCAGCTTGTCCATGGAGACCAAATGAAGATCTGCTTTGCTTGCTTCAAGGAAGCTTTCCTGGTATTTAGAAGAATATTGGAGACGGGAGATTGGGACGAGGAAGAGTTGGGTAATGCGTCTGTAGAACTCTCAGAGGAAGGATCTGATCCGGATGCATGGCTGGGGTTGGAGCTCACTGGGTTCCAGAGCCACGGGTATTTGCCACAGACCATCACTGAGCATGTGGGGCCTGGGTTCCCGGTATCAGCCCCTGTATGGCCGGCACCCCAGCCTGTGCCTACTGAACTGCGGCCTGAGGAAGCTGTACCCCTGGATCTGGGCCCCGAGATTGATGACTGGACCCAGGCGCTTCCCTTGAGATTAGGCGTCTTTTGTTGCTGCCTCCACCGGCTGCGCATCATCCCTCCTCTGTCCTGGTGTGATACTATCTATTTCAACCCATATCCTGGGCAACCTGTATTGTTGGAGTTGAGCCCCATCTGGCCCATGCAGTTGCTAGTAGAAAGCTTGTTGGTACACCTGAAGTTTGTCACTGTGTTGGGTGACTTCGATGACATCTGCTACTTGCTGTCAATGCGTCCTTGCTGGGCTGTGAGGACCCAGGTCCATCGCTGGCAGATGTTGCTGGACCCTGGTGAGCTGAGGAAGGCCTATCTACAGAATGAACCTGAACAGCCGGATCTGTACCGCTGGAGGCTGAGCGTTTTGGAGTCCTCAGAGCTGGGGGTGGAGCTGGTGCCTGCTGACTGCAGCCTGCGGAAGGGGGGCTTCAAGGTGCACTCTTACCTGCCCTGGGACAGTGACATCCCAGACGACTGGAGCACAGATCCAGGGGAGAGGCTGTTTATCAAATATATTGAGCCTCAAAGGGATCTGAGCTACAGCTTGCACCGTCACTTCACTGATAACTTCCTCTCCTGATCCTTCCTGACTCCCAAATAACTCAGGCACTGATACTTAGGCAGCCCCCATTGCCCCAGGTCCCCAGGGAATATGAAGAGACAGAGGTTGCCTGTTCTGAGACTCAGGGAATGGTTGGTCCAGAATTTTAGGGGAGCATCTGGAACAGTCTAGGGGCTTCAGGACCTCAGAGGGAAGTCTGGCATGTTTACAGCAGGAGTTTAGCTGGGCTCAGCTGACTGTTCAGTGTTTGGAAGGTGAGGACTAGCTATATGTGTAGGTGGGGTGTTTTGTATCGGGTGTCCTGGGTGACTAGTCAGAGCTCTTGTCTACTATGTGCATGGCCTGTGAGGTGACCTGGCGTGTGCTGTGGTTAGATCCTGCCTTAGGAGGTCATGAGACCGGGTTCCAGGGCTAACTGTATGGAGTATTTATGCTGTTTGCTTTTATTCATGCCTCTTTCACTGTTTCTGTTTAATAAAGTAGGTGATTTAAATTTTATTATTTGATGTGGATGGTTTTCCCTACACATAGTGTCCTCATACCTGGTATTTGCAGCAGCCAGAAGAGGCCCTGGAGCCTTTGGTTACCCAGTTATTGGGTAGCTAACTCTCCCTTCCAAACTGGGTCTGTCCCATCTGTGGTTCGCCCCCTCTCCCTCCTGGTGAAACATCCATCACAGCAAACACTTTGTTGTTTCATCTTCATTATTTAATTTTAGTCTTATTATTGTGTGGGTTTGAGATGTGGGTGCACACACGCCATGGTACACGTGTGGAGGTCAGAGGACAACTTTCAGGAGTTGACTGTCTTCCAGGAATAGCCACTCAGTCTGAGCACTGATGGCACACACCTTTAATCCCAGCACTCGGGAGGCAGAGGCAGGCGGATCTCTGTGAGTTCAAGGCCAGCCTGGTCTACAAGAGCTAGTTCCAGGACAGGGCAGTCCCACTGCAGTTAGACATGGAGGAGTTGATGCTCCTGTCCTACTTATCACTCAGGAAGGAGAGAATGGCCATGCTGAGAGGAGAGAGGTTTCTGAAGTTGTATGGATAAAAGATCGGGGTTGTTCCTAGGTATTGTAAGGAGATACGGCTTTGGTGTACTTCTTGCAAGAAAATTTGGCCTTCTGCCCTCCCTCCACCTTTGCCATCCCCAGAAAAGCTCCCCATGACTCTGTGCACCATCTCCTCACCCAGGACGTTAGTGATTTGTGGATCCTGAACTGGGACCTTTTTTCCAAAGGTCACTCAGCCTTTTGGGACCAGAAGACAGCAGTGTTCAGACCCCATGGTCTCTCTCTGCAGCAGGAGGCCCCTGAGGCTGATTCTCAGGGAAACTAGGGTGTTAGATATTTCTCTTTGCCTCTATTTTCAGCTCTCGATAGCGTGGGGATTGCCGGTCAGGAACAGGTCTGCATTCAGCCCACCTGCCAGCTTTAGAGCTTCCATCTCTTGGGATCACTGGGATGTCTGAGGCTGTTCACTAATCAATGGCCCCTCTCCTCAGCTGCAGACTGGTACAAATTTTAATTGATTTCATTGTGGTCATCGTCTCTCCAGCTGAGTCTCAGAGCCAAGGGGAATGAGGCCCAGAGGCAGGAAACTGCAGTGCCAGAGACTGGAAGTAGGGGAAATTATTCTCTGTACAGAAAGATGCACCCCCTGGAGATGTGAAGTGGTGGCAGGCTATGGGGTGCTCCAGCAGTGGGGGCAGGGAGGTGAATGAATCCCCTGCTGTGGCTGTATGGTGTAGCGTCCCAGCCTCTGACGTGGGTGGGCCTCAAAAGCAATCTCTGCACTGAATAGTTTGGTTCCCTGGACCTGCCCAGGATGTCAGGGCTGCATCAAAACCTAGGTTGTCTCACTCTCCGCCTGTTCGTACCTTTCCCAATGTTTCCCATGAGAAATTGCTGCTCTTGTAGACCAGAATGGTAGAGAGATGGACCTCTGGTCTTGCAGCACCTACTGGTATACTTATAAAGCACTGGGCTTCTTTAAGAAGTCGAAAAGCCCCTGTATGCGGGCTGGATGCGCACCCGAGAAAGAGATCCCCCCCCCAAACTGGTTCCTACCCACAAAGCCTCATTTTCTTTTGTAGAGTGTGGTAATGCAATTAGAAATGAGTTCTTTCAGAGAAATTATCGTTCTCAGACATAATGAAGCCATTATGTGCAGAGCACAGCTTTAGAAGTCACATTTAGAGAAAGTGCAGGCGGCGCAATCACAGCGTATGATTTAATGGCCCATAAAGTGGCTTGCAGATAGGTAGGGTGCTTCTTCACAGAGCACAATAGATGTGGGGACTGTGGGAAGCATTTGCCTTTGGACAGCCCAGTTCTGTGTGAGCACTTGAGCCCCTGTGGACACTCAAGTTCTCCCTGTGCCCCTGAGAAGGGTTCTCAGATGACCTCCCATTTCTGGCTCTGAGCTTTCTCATTGAACCCCTTGCTTGTGCCCTCACCTCTGCCAACCATTCTTGGGATGACCCAGCAACTCTATTGTCCACGGAGTTTGTCCAGCATCCACATTAGATAGGCATTGGTCCTTCAGAAAATGGTGTTGCCGTGTGGCTTGGGGCTCTGTAGGATCAAGGACTGGGCTGGGATTCAGCTCGGTGGAGGGCTTGCCTAGCTGTACTAGAAGGGAAAATGATGTCAAATGACAAGGACTCAGCGCTGCTGCTAGAAGTGCAGAGAACCAAGAAACAACTGTGACCATCCTTGGTCATCCATGTATCTGGGCTTATTGACCTGGACAGCTTCCCCTAGGTAAGCCATTGGCTTCTAGAGGCCTTTCTCCATAGTCTGGGCTCTCATCAAGCCCGAGCTCACATTGGCTGAATAGATCGAGGCTCTGGTTCCGCTGTAAGGAGAGTGCAGATGTGACTTCCCACTATTCCCTGTTATGTGAGGCCTCCCCAGCTTCCAGGGGTCCCTCTCTACCTATGGCACAGACACGGTTGAAAGTGGGGCCCAGTGGCCCTACACCCCAGAGAGATGCCTACCGAGGTCTGGGGTCCAGCCTCCAGCAGCACAGGAGTTTGTGACTGCCTTTTTCCCTAAACCCCCTCAAATAGGAAAGTCTAACTTGGCTGACTCCGTGGATTCCTATCAAACGTTCTTGATGGTTTCCTTCTTTGTTCTTTATCTTCTTTATTCTCTCTCCTGTATCATGTTGTTTTACAGCTTTTCTACCCCAATAGAATCTCCCAGGCAGTACAAGAGTCAAAACAGCTGCCTTCCATTTTTCAAGTGAATGATTATAGGTAAAAACGTGTTTTTCATCTCCCTCACATGATTAAATAATTTATTTATTACTGGTGAAAAACAAGTTATTCCAAAAACCAACATATATTTATAATCAAGCAACTTGTTATACATTAACCATTGTGGCAAGCAAGGTGTTTTTGTCAGGTCTTTTACTGGCAGGCTGCCTTTTGCAGTTTCAAAGGAAGGGCCAATTACTTTATTACTTATTTTGAAAGGTAATCTTATATGGAATATTAAAGGAATCACAAACCTAAATATTTATATATGAAAAAGAATCAGTCAGCTCTACTTTAAGTCTTTAGGGTGCTCGACAGCACTGTGTTCGAGATCTTGCAGGGGCTTCTGAAGATCCAGCATCTCACCGAGAAGAGTCTGCGAATGCGGCTGCAGAACGAACACTGAGTGCTCAGGCAGACCCTAAGGCAGAAGCATCTGGAAACCCAGCAGACCTGCCGGCCCCACAACTTGCCGGTGCTCCAGGCAGCCCAGCAGCATGAGCTGGAGGTTATGGAGCATCGAATCCGGGAGGAGCCGCAGACAATGGACTGTAAGATTGTCCTGGAACTAGACCAAGATCACCGACCAGCAGAGCACACTGGAGAAGGCAGCAGTAGCTGGTTTCTACGTGACCACGAATCCTTAGGAGCTGACGCTGCAGATGAACCTATTGGAACTCATCAGGAAGCTGCAGCAGAGGGGCTGCCAAGTGGGGAAGGCAGCCCTGTGACCAAGTGAGGGGTGAGGGTCCCTACTGTCCTTCATTGCCTAGGATGGCTGGCGGATGCCTAGTGACCGCCTTGTTACTGATGCCAGAACGCTTCAGGGAGCACCTGACTGCTCAGCCGCCAACAGGTGTGATCTTTGCGAGGAGAAGACGCTGATGAGACAGAGACTGCACCTGCTGCCATTCTCCGTCCGTCCAGGTGTGGGGAGGGGTCCAAGCAGCAGCAATGGCGTCGTGTGAAGTCTCCATGACTGAGTGTTGAGTGGGACTGTCGGTTCTAGTGCCTTCCCTTTGGGTATACCCACATTCCCTCCAGGCTTGGTTTTGCCTTGTTCTGGAGTGGCCTAGAATAATAAAGACCCCACCACATGGTTTGTGTCCATGCTAGCTAGGATCCTTTCCTAGTGGCTCTGGCCATGGTGGAGCCAGCAAAGTAGTAACCACTATGTGGCAGTGGCTTTCTGGGATACCCACATATATATCACTATAGAACCTTCATCCAACGGAAACAGAGGCAGAGACCCACATCGGAGTAACTTTGTTATTTTCAAAGCTTTGTTTCAGCTGTGATGCACTCCGAGACCTGTGAACACATCTCCCAACATTAAGGATTAAAAGAATTTAAACTAGCTGGGCTATTGGGACTCAGTTGTTAGTCATTAACTTGAGTCACAATCCATGCAGCTCCTTAGGTGAGACTCACAGACCCTGGCTGTAAACAACCCTTGTATTTATTTTTATTCATCAAAACTCTCTATAAGCTATTGTTGTTGCTATTATATTATTATTATTATTATTATTATTATTAATTATTATATTAGACAGTATAGCTTGAGGGGGTCATCTTCTTGACAATACAAAGATAAAAAATGTCCAGGAGAATGGGATGTTTCGAAGAGATAAACACACTATATCACAGGCAGTGGAGATCCCCTCACATCCACTCACACCATGCTAGATACCAGAGAAAAAGTCGCAGCAAACATGTAAAGGCACAGCAGAAGCAAAAGACATTCCAGGGTCTGTAGACTCGTGACCTTGCCTAAACGAGACTGACCCATCCGAGGATTCGCTTCTGGTGGACTGACTCCTGGAACTTCAATTACAGCTTGCTGTTCCTCCGGCATGGCCAACGGCAGTTGCCCACCAGAAGGCTTTCTTGCTCTCCTGGCTGGAAGTACAGACCCTGAGGTGGGAACCAGGATTTAAAGTGATTTGGGAATCAGACTGCTTGGTGTACAGGGTGGGACAGAAGAGGAGAAACTTGAACCAGAGGAGTGTGAGCAAAGGGAATGAGGCCGGGAGAACCAACCTGAGGCCTCATTCAAACCTCCTCAGTCAAGGCCCTTCAGACCCCAATCGTGTGGGAGGTCCTTCTGTCTATGTGTTGCTTTTATTGGTTAATGAATAAAGAACTGGCTTGAACTATAGCATGGGGGGAGGAAGATGGAGTCAGAAAGACACCATGGAGCCACCAGAGGCAGACACTGGGAATTTTACACAGTAAGCCACAGCTATGTGGCAATATACAGATTAATACAAATAGGTCAAATTGAGATGTAAGAGTCAGCCAATAAGAAGCTAGAGCTAATGGGCCAAGCAGTGATTTAATTAATACAGTTTCTCTGTGATTATTTCGGGACTGGGCAGCCGGGTCAAACAAGCGACTCCCCCCTCCTACACCCCACATCTGAGCTCCGCATAGGAAGTGGAACCCCACAGAGTAATCTCTGTGCATTGTTTTCTATAATGGTCTGGTTCCCAGTCCCAGCGCCATGGGGGACTCATCTTTATCAGCTGGGGTTAGCCACTCCACAGGATGCCTTTAACAGGACCTCCACCACAGATAAGGGTAGACTGGAGAGTGGCTCCCTATATCCCAAGTTTGCTGATATGGTCTCTCCCAGAAGACTGAGCCCCAGAGAATGTGGAAGCAACCACATCATTCGATGTCAGCAACGGGAAGACTACAGGGTTGCTACCCAAACCGAGGCACCTGTCTACGTTGAGAATGACTGATTAATCATAGTCCCACGGTTGTCCGCCATTCACACTCACGGCTCTTTACAGTAACTCACAAATCTTCGAGCCTCGCTCTGACACTGGTGGTTAAATGAGGTATGGAGAGAATGAGCTCCCCAGCATACACAGAGATCCTTCCGTGTAGCCGAAGGGCAGTGCGTTGCTTTTTCTGGGATCCGCGCCCAGCCAACCCCTCTGTGGCAGCGACCTCGGCCCAGGTCCGGCTCCCATCTCCGCGGAGGAGCCCTCCCGAGGGCCTGCGCGGCCGGTTATTAATACCCGGACCGGCACATTCCCAGCTGGCAGGGGGACAGGTGGCTGCTGCAGCTCAGGAGCCGGCGTGGTGTGGAACTCTCGGGAGGCGGGAGACCCACACCGCACCGTGTGCCCCGCCGCCCCGCCTGGAGAGCGCTCGGGGACAGGGGACAGACATTCCTTCCGCGCGAGTGACATTAGCCAACCTGCACGCGCGGTGATGGCCACTGGGTCTCGAGTGTCTGAGTGACTGGACGCGGGCGCCTCTCTTAAGCCCCGGGCTGGTAGGCAACCAATGGCTTCGTGACAGACAGAGGTGAGCACACGGTCGCGGGCTGCACAACCCCGGGTGCATGGACCCTGGGCGCGCTGGGCGTCCGCCAACCCCAAACCCAGCTTGCACCTCTCGATCCGGGAGGGCGCGGCCCGCCGGAGTCCCCGGAGTGCCAGGGAGCGCCTGTGTGCTACTCCGGGTTTGGTGGGTCTCACGGCAGCGCACACATTGTAAAGTTTCACCCTCCCTGGACCGGTGACTGGAGGGGCAGTCGTGGCTTCTGCTTCCTTTCGCCTTCCTAGCCGGACAGGAGGACCTCCGCGTCTCTGGGGCTGATCTGTGAGGTGAGACAGCAATGGGGAAAGCCCTTCGGAGCAGATGAAACTAGGAGCTGCGAGTGTGGAGACCATGTCTCCTCACCCTGGACCTGCCTGATTCTTCCGCTTTGGCTCAGGGGAAAGAGCACTTCTAGAAGCCATTCCCAGGCCTGGATGTTGGGGAGGCCTGTGTAACTCTGGGTCTTCTCTATCTGCTTCCTCTCAGAAAGTTCACCCTTTAGGTCCACCCTCTAGGCCTTGAGGTCAACCTAACCGAGCAAGAGCCCCAATATACTTATACAATAAATATATGAAGCTTAGAGGGCTTTCTGTTTTGGTTGGTTTGGTTTTTTGAGTCAGGGTTTCTCTGTAAAACCTCTTTTGAGCCCTGGTTGTTCTGGAACTTGAAACTCCCACTGTAGACCAGGCTGACCTCAAACTCAGGGATCCGCCTGCCTCTGCCTCCAGAATGCTGGGATTAAAGGTGTGCGCTGCCACCCCTAGTTGGAGCTTAGAGATTTTAGGGTTTGGGGGGGGGTTGTTTGCTTGTTTGTTTTACATGTTTACCTGCGTGAGGTCCACTGAGGGCAGGGAATGTGCATATCTAGCCCCAGGGACTTTCAGTGTTACACACACACACATACACACACACACTGCTTTGACCTCCTGTAACCGTGACCTTCTCCATTAATGAACTTATCTCAGAGGGAGCCACATTTAAGCTCCTGCCTGCTACTGTCCTTCAGAACCACGTCTCACCCAGACTGCAGTGCTAGGCTTTTCTATTTCTGTGGGTCATTTGTAAGGAACTTTTGCTTTATTCTATTGCTGCTGCTATTTATGGTCATTTGTGTTGTTTCAAACTTATTAGCCATGAAGTTGCTGTTCTTTGGAGTGTCAGTGGGATCACTGGTGACAAGGAACGCACCTGTTTCGCTTCGTTGGAGAGCCAAACTTTTCCAAGGCTGCTGTAGCATTTCACAGTCTCTGCTGGAGTCCCTGAGGATCCTAGTTATAACCCCATAACTCAACAACAGGTGCGCTGATCTTTCTGGACATAGGCATGTAACGAGTGTTTTTCTGTCCCGCCAGTCAGCTCCCAAATAATGACACAGAGACTTATTATTAACTATGAAAGCTCAGCCTTAGCTTAGGTTTGCTCCTGAGTTCTAATAACTTAAATTAACCCATTT
Source organism: Chionomys nivalis (assembly GCF_950005125.1). NCBI lineage: Eukaryota > Metazoa > Chordata > Mammalia > Rodentia > Cricetidae > Chionomys > Chionomys nivalis. Next base: position 101,645,000 of record NC_080092.1, read on the forward strand.
ATATTAATCTATGTTCTATCACGTGGTGTTACCTCTCTTCCATCTTGTGCCTCCTGTTTCCTCTCCATGTCTCCTGGCTACTCCCATGTACCTAAATTCCTCCTCCTCTTCCTTTCTCTCCCCAGAGATCCCGCCTGTACCTCCTGCCTCACTGTTGGCCGTTCAGCTTTTCTTTACACCAGTTACAGCAACCCACCTTCACACAGTGTGCAAACATCCCACAACATAGGCACACTTAGTCCATTAACATAGGATAATGAACTAAGCCTCTGAATTGTAATTCAGCCCTAGTTAAATGTTTTCCTTTATAAGAGTAGCCATGGCCATAGGGTATTTTCGCAGCAATAGAACCCTAACTAATACAGCGGCCATGTGGGGTGAATCCACCCCAGCTCCTCTGCAAGAGCAGCAAGTGATCTCTCCAGCCCCAGTTAAGTTTGTTTTTAAGTTATCTTTTCCTGAGCCACAGAGATCATTCAGCGATTGAGAGCTCTTGCTGCTCTTGCAGAGGAGCTGAGTTTGCTTTGCAGTAACCGCAAGGTGGTTCACAGCCATCCTTAATTCCAGTTTCAAGGTATCTGATTTTTCCTGGCCCCTGAGGATACCAGGAATGTATCTTGTGTACATACATTTGGGAAGGCAAAAAACTCATACATATAAAACAAATAAATCTGAGAGAGAGGGGAGGCTGTGCTGTAAAAAAAATACAATAAAATAAGTGGGCATGGTGGCACACGTAGGAGGCAGAAGCAGGTAGATCTTTGTGAGTTCAAGGCCATTTTGATATTCTGACCTACATAGTTCCAGGCCAGCCACAGCTGGGGGGAGGGGGGGGTGATAAGATGGTTTCGTGGGTGAGGGTGCTTGCCTCCAAGACTGAGTTAGAACCTGAAGACCTGCATGGAAAAGAAGGAAAGAATCAATCCCAAAGGTTGTTCTAACCGCCACATGAACACTGTGGCATTCATACACGGACACATACACTCACACATGCACACACGCACTCACACATGCACACACGCAGTCACACATGCACACACGCACTCACATGCACACGCACACTCACATGTGCACACCAAATAAGAATGCAATTTAAACAATTTTTTAGAAAAAAAGAAATATTTTCCTGCCATGGATCATGTTTTCTTCCAAAGGTTGTTTTGATTGACTGCCCTCCATCACTGCGTGTGTAATGTGAGCCAGGGATCCAGGCTCATTTTCTTCGTACGATAAACGAAAATCCAAAGGCCTTTACCTACTTTTCTATTGGAATGTTTAAGCTCAGTAGATGTTACTTTTGTGGCGGGAAGAAACCTCTTTAAAGTATACAAGTGACATAAAACAGAAAACAGGACTCTTGGGTTTCAGAGCGAGAACTTAGGACGCTTGTCTCTGCCAACTGCTGACCTCTGCCTTGCTGTGATCAGCTTTTCAGAAACAGAAAGACCTTACATTTGCATTGGGATAAACTGGCACCCTATTGGGGAGTATCCTGGGGGACAGTGGGTCCCAATGGCTATAGGGTCCCCTGTGTAGCTGGGGAGACGACACAAAGGGGTTCTTCTGAGGGTTCCAACAGGGGACAGGACTTGGTGAGCCCTCATCTCTTTTCAGAGGGGCAGTGACTGTGTCCCTCGTAGAGGCTGCTAGGGCATGGAAGTGACGATTTTGCACATTTGACAATAATCTTCTCCCACAGGCCACGTTTCCCACAGGCCCTCCTCTCCGAGCAGTGGGACTCCCACCAGAAGCCCAGTGTGAGGACAGAGATGGCGCTGAGCCTGGAGTCTGCAACCAATTTCCCCGCACTGACAGTGTCAGAAACTGTGTCTGAGCTGCCTGGCGGCCCCAATGTGTCCCTCAACAGTTCCTGGACTGGCCCAACAGATCGCAGCTCCCTGCAAGACCTGGTGGCCACGGGTGCCATTGGGGCGGTGCTCTCAGCCATGGGTGTGGTGGGCATCGTGGGAAACGTGTACACCCTGGTGGTCATGTGCCGTTTCCTGCACGCCTCAGCCTCCATGTATGTCTATGTGGTCAACCTGGCACTGGCCGACTTGTTGTACCTGATGAGCATCCCCTTCATCGTAGCCACCTACGTATCGAAGGACTGGCACTTTGGAGATGCGGGCTGCCGTGTTCTCTTTAGCCTGGACTTCCTCACCATGCATGCCAGCATCTTCACTCTGACCATAATGAGCAGCGAGCGCTACGCAGCGGTGCTGAGACCTCTGGACACAGTGCAGCGCTCCAAGGGTTACCGTAAGCTGCTGGCACTGGGCACCTGGTTGCTGGCACTGCTGCTGACCTTACCCATGATACTTGCCATCCGGCTGGTTCACATAGGCCCCAAGAGCCTTTGCCTGCCGTCCTGGGGCCCTCGTGCCCACCGTATTTACCTGACGCTTCTCTTCGGGACCAGTATTGTGGGGCCCGGCCTGGTCATTGGGCTGCTCTATGTTCGCCTGGCCAGGGCCTACTGGCTATCTCAGCAAGCCTCTTTCAAGCAGACGCGGCGGCTGCCAAACCCCAGGGTGCTCTACCTCATCTTTGGCATCGTCCTCCTCTTCTGGGCCTGCTTCCTACCCTTCTGGCTGTGGCAGCTGCTGGCCCAGTACCACGAGGCCATGCCACTGGCACCCCAGACTGCACGCATTGTCAACTACCTGACCACTTGCCTCACTTACGGCAACAGCTGCGTCAATCCCTTCCTTTATACACTGCTCACCAAGAACTATCGTGAGTACCTGCGTGGCCGCCAGCGAGCACTGGGTAGTAGCAGTTGTCGTGGCCCAGGGAGTGCTGGCAGTTTCCTGCCCAGCCGAGTCCACCTCCAGCAGAACTCTGGCCGCTCGCTGTCCTCCAGCAGCCAGCAGACCACAGAGACCCTCATGCTGTCCCCAGTTCCCCCTAGTGGAGCCTTCGTCTAAACGTGCAAGGACCCAAAGCCAGGCCACCAAGAAGCCTGTCCCAGAATCCCCTACTCAAACCTAACCATCTTGTCCATCCTTCTCGGCTGTCTTCCGGAAAGTTCCCTGTTTTTTCTTCATTGTTGCTCACTCCAGCTCCATCAGCACCTTTCCCACAGTGGCAGTGCCCACCCGCACCTCCTTCAAACCCTGAATCTTCAGACCCTGCGGCCCAGACCCGCTTCTGTAGATCCTGGTGAGCTGAGTCATCTAAAGCCTACTTACCCAGAGCAACTAGTGCCAGACTGTGAAACCGATCTGTAGAAAACCCTTCCGGCCTTGAGGACCCCCCCACTACTGGTTGGTGAGGGCCCTGCAGCCAAGATCTACCCTCTCCCTCCCCTAGCCTGTCCCAAGAGCTTCTTGTTTCCATATGCACAAGGAACAATAAACCCTGTACTCTGCAGTCTGCCCTGCCTCTGTGCTGGGGTTGGAAGTTGGGATAGGGGTAGTCCTGGCCTCAGGGGGATCCCCAGTGTGAAGCACCTGAGTGTTTGGTGAGGCATGCCTGCTTTCCAAGCCTTTGCCTGTGAATGGGAGCCCTCCCCTTTATTTAAAGTGGAAAGGAGGGCGGATAATGGAGAGGTTTAGGAGATGCTGTGGGTGGGGCATGGGTAGACCAGGAGGAGAAACTGCCCAGCTAGCAGTGAAGCTCACATACACAAAGGAAGCCCTGCAGGCTACAGTTCTTGGATGAGATAGTCAAAACCCAAATGTGGCTCACAGTGACAGCAATAAGGCCCTGCCTTCACTGCTCCTGGACAAACTGTTTCCCTGTCCCAAGTACCATCTTCAGGACATCCTTTGTTGTGGTGGCGCAAATGAATGCAGACAGATTATATAGATATATACAGCTTTAATAAGGAAATAAACTTACAGGACCACAGGTTCCCGCGGAGCACTGGAAAAGCGGAGCAACAGAAAAAAGGCTGCTGGGCTCACGCCCGGCAGATTTATCCGTAAACATTAGCCCGAGGCGAACACGCCCCCAATGGGTGGGGCTATGTCCCTACATCTCCCCCTTTTGTCTAAATAAGATAGAACCAAACCAAATACAACTATATACAATAATAACAAATAATAAATATAACAAACAATATTGAGAACAAAACTTTTGCTAAACATTCTATCTCAAGGAGTCTAAATAACATAGAGAGTAACTACAATTATATAATCTTCAACTCCGTCAAAGATCTGAGAAGGGAATAAATATTACTTAACAATCGAGAGATATCCAAAATGTGCAACAATTGACAGAGACAACTGACTACCTGGGCAATCACCCATGACCTGTGGCCATGACCAGACCACACCTGTCCACCCACTTCAGGGTGATCATCAGAGGCTGTTGTACCTTACTCTTGATGAAGGTCGGGTGCACTCCGGTGGCAGGATCCGGAGTGTGGGTCTCTGGAGTGATACAATGTTCCAGACGTAGATTCTCTGGAGTGATACAATGTTCCAGATGTAGATTCTGGTGGCTGGCCACAGGGAATATAGCTCAGTATCAGAAAACTTGCTTAGCGTTGTGAGAGGCCTCAGCTCTGCAAAATCAGAAACCGACTAGTGAATCACTTGAGGATGTGGGCGGTGGGACCCAGCTGAGACCCCTGCCCTTGCTGCCCCTCTCCTTTACCCCAAACCTTACTGCGTCTCTGATGCCGGGCTTCAGCTTTAGAAAGCCCCTTTTCTTGATAAAGTCCAATTCTAGTTCTTGTCTCAAAGAACTCAGAGCTGGGTCCAAGTTTGTTCCACCCTTACTTGACACTCATTTCTATTGTGGCCTCACTCCTCTTTCCAGGCCCCCCATTTCTCTGGGAGGCTTCCTCCTTCTCCAGAGTTCAGATGACCCAGAGAAGGGGGTTTCTGCAATACTGTATGCCCACTTAGGGCACTGTGACCAAAGTCAGCACACAACTGAAGGGGTGGATACCATCCCCAGAGAGGACCACACCTCTCCTGCCCTCAGAGACTGCTCTACAGCACAGGATAGGCCCATGAACTGGAAAAACTCGAGCAATGGGGAGTATAGCTTCATCCCCAGAGCTGACATCAGGGGAGTAACCTAGTGAGGTCTGTGAGAGTGTGTGTCCTCACCCAGAGGAACCTGATATATCCTAGATGTCCCTACCATCCTGACAGGAACAAAGCCCTAAAGCTGGAGCTTCTAAAAGACCACTTATAATAAGAACCACTGTCCTGGGAAAACTTGGATGAACAACCAGTATCTCTGTGACAATCACTATCCTAGAGTCTTGGTACCTGCTAGATCTGGCCTCGGGGCCTCTTTGGGCCAGCACTGACAGAGGTTGGTACCAGAACAATGATAATGCATACTTACATGTGCACATGCACGTGCGTGCACACACACACAAGTACACACACATGCACACGCGCACACACAAACCCATGCACGTGAACACACATATGTGCACACACGCATGCACATACACATACATGCACACATGCATACAAAAACACGCGTGCACACGCACGTACACTACCCACATAGAACAAATGCACCAAGTACACACCACAAACATGTATCCCACCACACTTTCCACATCACACACAACAAACACGTAAGACATTTACCTCACACATTCACCCCCAATACGCATACCATATCAAACACAACACATGCATATATGCACATGCCACAGACATAACATACAATGTACACAAAACACACAGCATATACAAACACACACTAGACACATTCAGCATACTCTGCCATCCTCTAGAGATGTGGCCTCTGACAAGCTGACAATGAGGGTAACATGTCAGCTTCCGACATGAGTGATTCCAAGCCTAGCTTCCAAGTCTATCTGTGTCTCTGGGACTCAAGAGAGGTGAGGCTGGTGGGGTTGGGCATGACCATCATCACAGAGTCACACCTTGGCTCTGTCTTCCTTTGGCCCACAGCTACAGAGGCAGGCCTATCTATGGCCTGCCTGCCCTTGAGTCTAGTCACCCTCCACTGAGACATTCCTGTCACACCCAGCACCAACAGAAAGCTCTGCTGGAGAACTCCTCTTGGGGCAGGCAATGTTTTGCCTTCTTGCCAGCTTGCCCATCACTGACCTGGGCCCTTGCTCACTCACCAGGTTTTAGGGACGATGCCAGCTAACATGTTAATTTTCCCTCTTCATTTCTCAGGTCCTTAGGGAACTTTTAGCCTCCTGTTTTAAACAGAAAGCTCCTTAAACAAGAGTCTGGACCTGGGATGACCAGCAGTTCTGCTGATTGGGACCCAAGGGCTCCATAAGACACAAACCTTTCTACAGTAGCCTCTAAGCTGTCATAACAGAAAAGGCAGGAAAGGTGGCCAGCTGAGGACCAAGCCTGGCCAAGGACAAGGCCATCAGATCTGGAGCTTGGAAAAGTTAAATGGAGAAAACCTGCTGCCCTGGTGAGCCAGGAGAGAAGGAAAGGACTCAATGATAGGAGGGAGGGGAAGGGGTCAGGAGAAGTGGAAGGGAGGAGGATGTGGAGTGGCTACACTCCCAGGCTTGATCTGGCTGTTAATGAGCTGACAGGGTCTCCACCTGAGTCCAGGCGTATCCTCCCAGGCAGTGGTAGCCAGTGGCTGGGGAGGGGGAACTGTGGGTTTGTGTGATCAATGAGCCCACAGAAGCAGGGGACACAGGGTGATAGATCGAGTTCTCTAGCTTTTAGACTTCATCCACCTAACACTCAAACTCTAGCAAAGAGGGGAAAAAAAGCTGAAATGTCTGTGTGATGTAACCAGTGCTTTGTGTCAAGAGTGTTAGAGGAAGGCGGAGCTGGCCTCTGACTGTCCCAGGATAAGTTAGTAGGCTTCTGGGGACACCTATGTTCCAGGACAGTGTTCCAGGATCACACGCCTTGGGATGTCAGGTCCACCCACCCTGCCTGGGGCTCTTGCTCTATCCTGCATTAGACCCGGGTGGGAGCCGCTGATCGAGACCACCCTTCACTGTTCAACCTTGCTGTGGATGCCTGTGTCTGGGGCCATGGAACTCAGGTGCAGAGTCAGAAGCACCTGCCTCTGATCTAGACACAATATGGACGATGGCCAGGGGAACAGAGGCTCCAAGGCCTTTGTGCTGCTTTTCTCCAAGATGCTAAACACCCTAACACTATAACCTTCCAGTGAGGTAGCCTGGCTCAGAAATGGCTCAGATCTGAACCAGGCTGGCCCTGGAGACAAGAGATCTGCCACCAGGCAGGTTACTGTGTCTCTCAGTCAAAGTAAAACTCAGATGGCATTTTAAACATGTGTGTGGTGGTTTGAAAGAAAATGGCCCCATAGGTTCATAGGAAGTGGCACTATTAAGAGGTGTGGCTTTGTTGGAGTAGGTGTGGCCTTGCTGGAGGAAGTGTGTCACTGTGGGGAGCAGGCTTTAAAGTCTCCTATGCTCAAGCTACACCCAGTGCAGGACACAGTCTCCCCTTCTGCTGCTTGTGGATCAAGATGTAGAACTCTCAGCTCCTTCTCCAGCGCCATGTCTGCCTGCACACTGCCATGTCCCACCCTGACAATAATGGACTAAACCTCTGAAACTGTAAGCTGCCCCCAATTAAATGTTTTCCTTTATAAGAGTTGCCGTGGCCAAAGTGTCTCTTCACAGCAATAGAAACTCTAACTAAGACAGTGTGAAATATAAAATCATAAAAGAATGAAGGAGAAAGTGAGTGCCCATTATCTCTAAATGGAGAATAGAAATATGACTGCCATCTGACCCAGTGCACACCTTTAATCCCAGCCCCAGCACTCGGGAGGCAGAGGCAGTTCAAGGGCAGTCCAGTCTACACAGCAAGTTCCAGTCAGCCAGGGCTACAGAGTGAGACCCTAATTTAAAAAGAAAGAAAAGAAGGAAGGAAAAGGAAAGAAAGGAAAGGAAGTAAGTCTGACCCAGAACCAGAGCTCTCCAGAAGAGTGAAAATGCTGGTTATATAAGTCATTTAGAATTTGAAGCCGGAAAAAAATACTAACAGCCAAAATAGAGAGTCTGTGGTTTAAAAAAAAAAATAACAAAACCAAAATAAAAAATTGACCTTTCTCATCAAAAGCCCAGTGGAACTAATTTGATAGTACATTTGCCTAAGAGGCATGAGGGACTGGGTTCCAAGCCTAGCACCACAGAATAATAGGGAATAGACAGGCAGATAGATAAAATATACAATGAATATAATCAAGATACAGTGTTTACATGTATGCAACTGTCAAAGAATAAATAAGAGGTAGTCTGTTTTAAAATTCAAATAAACAAATAGAGTCACACAAATGTTTATGGCTCTGGCCTGAGCAATCGGGATTTTATCCTGAAATCCAAATGTCGGACGTGGCTAAGGATTTATGTAGCAAGGACGTAATTTCAGCAGTCGTGGAGTGTTCCACAGCTATGAACTAGGTCGTGGCATGGTGTCTTCAAAGAAGAGCAACATGCTGTGGGGTCAGAGAGGGATGAACCTGTGGTCATGGAGGGAGACCGAACACAAGGTTGTGTAGCACAATCTCAAGCCTCATTTAAAACAAACGGAAGTGCATTTGTGATTGTGCGCATGGGAGTCTGGTATGTGGTTGTATATGGACACGCATGTGTGTTTACCAGTATGCCTGTGTGCATGACTGCATGGTATGTAAATACACATGTGATTGTGTGCATGGGAGTCTGGCGTGTGGTTGTATGTGGGCATGCATGTGTGTGTGTACAACTATGCCTGTGTGAACGACTGCATGGTATGTAAATACACATGTGATTGTGTGCATGGGAGTCTGGTGTGTGGTTGTGTGTGGACATGCATGTGTGTGTACCAGTATGCCTGTGTGCATGACTGCATTAGCAGGGGTACACCAGTGGAGGGGGTACGTGATGATGTTGTGGGTCAGACCATTCCCACACCTGTGTAAGTCATTCATCTGTGGAAAAGCCACACAGCAAGTTTTCCTGCACTCGTAATCTTTCTAGGAATGAGTTCTTCAGTAAGTATCATCTACAAGCAGAGTGGATATTCTATCAGCTAAAGGGAACCAGAGGGGCTTATGATGATGATGATCCTGCCAGAGATGCGACATGAGGAAGCCCTGACATGCAAGGACAGCAGGAGAAATGACTGTCACTGGTCTGTGAAGGCCTTCACTCTTCCTGCCTGGAACCTGCGCCCAGCCAGAGCGGGTGATGGCGTTGCTCTTGGCAGGCCACTGAAAGGGCCAGCAGGGGAGAGGCAGCTAGGAGTTAGGTTCTCAAATACCTCCGGGAAGGTCCTCAGGAACTAGTTGAGCCTGTCTTGGCACCTCTCCCTGGTATATGCAGGTTTTTCCATTGAAATTCCAGACAGATGACAGATGAATGGAAGCCAGGCTGTTGGAGCCAATGTCAGGCACCTCCAGACTCAGGCCATTCCTAGGCCAGTGAGAACCCTGTCCCATGTGGAGTCAGGGGACCAAGTCCCTCAGGACTGATCTGGCTCCAAAGGATCCCTATTGTCTGTCCCCTAAGCTGCCAGGGGCGTGTACACAGGCTGGCGGTGGCCTACGGTTGAGCCGCAGTATACTGCAGCTTTGTCCTCCTGGAACCACAGATGCTGAGGCTGGGTGGGTTCAATGGTAAGGAAGTACAGGAAAGCAGCCAGGACTGTATCTGGCACATCACAGCTCTCTGCCCACCCTTCCCTACCAACAGCACAGGGGTCACCTTCTGGGGATGTCCCTTCCTCCCCTACCCAGCTCATTTTGCCTGCAGTTTTCTCAGACTGCACAGACTGGTTGGCTGTCTGTGTCTTTCAGGTTTTAAGTGACCTCAGCTGACCTGATGCTTGGCCATTTTTCTATTAATTCCTCTTAGCTAAGGAACTAGGAGTTTAAGGGGCACCCAAGCTCTGCAGACAGGGAACAAGGGAGAGGATCTGCAGTCAGATGCTAAGTACCAATGGATTCTTGCAGATTCTAGCAAAGACGTGGCCCAGAAGCTGCGCTGGTGGGGCTTCCATCTGCCCAGGTGGCCACAAGCCTGGAACATAGCTACGTTAGCTGGCCAGCAGGGACACAGTGAGCCTTTCACAGTTTCTGGCAACTCACAGCGTGATCCAAAGTCCAGATCCTGTGTCTCATTCCCTAAATATGCATCAGGGTGAGATCAGAGGCACCACAGGTGCCCGGGGTGGTGCCCTGTGGGCTGATGGTCAGTATTGGCTAGTCTATGCCAACAATCCTTGTAGGGCTGGGACCCTGAACAGGATTGGGTGTGGGGGCCGGTGCGTGAACCAACCTGCACGTAAAGCCTGAAATGTAGACACAGAACAGGACTGTCTGAGCTGAAGGTCTATGAGAGGGGACCTGAGGCATGGGGAAAAGGAGACACTCCCAAGCCCACCCTGTGCTTGGCCTCACTGAAAGACAGAGATGATGACTCATTAGTCTGGACCAATGCATTGCTAAGACCCCCGACACACACACACACACACACACACACACACACACTTTGGGTACTTCTAGCCTCCCCTGAGGGTAAAAGGGTTCTATGCCAGTGGGGGTGAAAGGTTAGGCAGGCCTGAGCTGAGGGGCTGGGCACACTGGGGAAAGACAGGAGACTGGGGCAAGATGCAAGAGGGTCAAGAAGATACAAAGGTAGGCCGGGCAGTGGTGGCGCAGGCCATTAATCCCAGCACTCGGGAGGCAGAGGCAGACAGATCTCTGTGAGCTTGAGGCCATCCTGGTCTATAGAGCGAGTTCCAGGACAGACTGCAAAGCTACACAGAGAAAACCTGTCTCGGACAAACAAAAAACAAAAACAAAACAAAACAAAGTAAAGAAAACAAGCAGCAGCAGCAGCTACAAAGGTGTGTGGACACCTTAGGTACCCATCCCCTTATCCTTCTCAGGCCTTTTAAAGAGTCCATCAGGAGCCGGGCGGTGGTGGTGCATGCCTTCAATCCCAGCACTGGGGAGGCAGAGGCAGGCAAATCTCTGTGAGTTCGAGGTTAGCCTGGTCTACAGAGTGAGTTCTAGGACAGCCAGACTTTGTGATCACAGAGAAACCCTGCATCAAAAACAAACAAAACAAAAAGAATCCATCAGCCAGCACTATCTGTTCTTTTTGTTTGCTTTTTGAGGCAGGGTTTCTCTGTGTAGCTTTGGAGCCTGTCCTGGAACTTGCTCTGAAGACCAGACTGGTCTCAAACTCACAGATATTCACCTGGCTCTGGCTCCCGAGGACTGGGTTAAAGGCAAGTTCTATTCTTATAAAAGGTCAGAGAAGGGAGCATTGAAGGGGCCATTATCTCCCAACATGGCACAGCCAGAGAGATTTCTGTGAGTCCCTGACTGCCTTCTCAAGATTAGGGATTCGGCCCTGAGCACCCCTGTTCTGCCTAATCTAGGCCTCAGGAAGGGTTAATAAACCAGATGGGGCTGAGTGGGAGCCAATGTCCTCTGTGGGGTGGTGCACAGGCCACAGACCCTTCCCAGAGCCGATGTCCTCTGTGGAGTGGTGCACAGGCCACGGACCCTTCCCAGAGCCAATGTCCTCTATGGGGTGGTGCACAGGCCACGGACCCTTCCCAGAGCCAATGTCCTCTATGGGGTGGTGCACAGGCCACACGGACCCTTCCTGCATGTGTGGGCCATGGTGTGCACATATGATCACAAGACTGAGCACAGTACAGAAGGGCAGCTGGGAGCCCAGAGGGAACAAGGACTGCTTTCTCCCAGTTGGTGCAGACAGGAAGGAAGTAAAAGCACAGAGAAGATGCTTGGGGGGGGGGGGGGCTGGAGAGACGGCTCAGTGGTTAAGATCATTGCCTCGTCTTCCAAAGGTCCTGAGTTCAATTCCCAGCAACCACATGGTGGCTCACAACCATCTGTAATGAAATCTGGTGCCCTCTTCTGGCCTGCAGGGATACATGGAGGCAGAACACTGCATACATAATAAATAAATAAATCTTAAAAAAAAAAAAAAAAAAAAGATGCTCAGGTTAAGACCCATGGAAAGCCAGGCATGGTGGTGCATGCCTTTATTTCCAGCACCGAGGAGGCAGAGACAGGCAGATCTTTCTAAGTTAGAGGTCAGGCTAATTTACTTGCAAAGTTGCACACCAGTCAGAGCTACACGAGGAGACGCTATCTGGGGTGTAGGGGAGACAGACAGAGACAGAGAGATCCATGGGGAGACCTGAAGGTCTGGCACACGGCAACTCACAGGGATGAAAACAGACATTCAAGAAATGGACGAAACCTTGATATTTACAGTGTCGGGTGTCCCAGGAGAAACTGCTGAGATGGGACTGGATTGCAATTTATCAGAGCGCCTCTGGGAAAGTGTATCCGGGTCTCTCTTCTGTTTGATGTCAACCCACTGTTTCTAATGTGTTTGCTTTGCTGCTTTGAACTTGGGCTGATGTTTTCCCAGGTTATCTGGAAAGCGATGTGTCAATTGAGCACATGAACCATGAATAAGCTCTGGCTGTCTCTTTGCTTACCACCTGCCTCAAGGTTAGGAGCACTGAAGATGTGGGGCATTGAAGAGGCTCCACAGGGGTTGGTGGTACCTAGATTGAGGCTGCATGGAGGCTGGATGGAAGCTGTATGGGACTCACAGACTGTGTGTGATGGTCTGGGGTTAGAGTCAGTGTGAACAGAGCTTTCCCGGGTACCCTGCCCACACCTCAGCTTTCAGGGCAGCCGTCAACCCCAAGTGCCTGCCTCCCAGACCTGGCTTCCTTTCCAGAAGTCCAGTGCTATCCCTGGAGATTTGCCAGGTGGGACCCACACAGTCTCTGATCTCCATTTCAGTGACAGGCAAAAATGTCTATCATTCTGTCCACACGAACTAGACCCCCAGGACAGACACTACCTGCTGAGGCTGGTAGTACTACATAGGTATCATATAAGATGGCCAGTTCTTGCCATATCCATAGAACTCTCAACACTTCTTACTCATTGGGTCTGTCCAGGCTTGACACAAGAGGAAGATACCAGCCTAGTGAATGAAGGTCCTTTATAAGTTCCACGCCCTGGCTTCCGTGTGACATGTCTTTGGCAATGTTTCAATGACAACCACAGAACTAAAAGAAAAGGATTATGGGATCTCCTTGGCATTGTCTAGAAGGGGCTCACACTGACTTGCCTGTGGAGTCTGAGGGAGGAGACTGAACTGGGTTTGTACTTGCTCTGAAGAAACCTGTCAGGCAATAGTTTAACACAGGCTGGGCCCATGTCTAGGGTGTCACCTCATCCTGGACGTCCAGGTGATACTTTCTCAAACGCTCATGGCTGTCCTCAACTACTAGAACTGCAGGATCACCCTTGCTCCAATCCCAAATCCCTGCCTATTGCTGACACCTGACCCCAGCTTTACTCCCAGCTGAGGAGGAATGTTAATTGGCCATGTAATCTTTCTGGAAACTTCTGGAACTTCATTAAGGCCCCTGACCTATTCCCACTCAAGTACTGCTTTTCGTGCTGTGTCTGGCTGGCTTGGGATAAGATGGCCAGACCTTCTTACCAAGTAAGTACTGCCTAAGACTCCAAAGGCCGCAGAGACTATCAATTATGACTATGGAGGAAGCCCTGCAGCCCATGGCATGCCTGTCTTAACCACAGCCAGAAATTCAAGGGCCAGAGCCACGAGATGAGAACTTCGGGGAGACCAGGTACCACATCCCTGACTGGACGGGTCCAGGAAGCAGCAGCCTGGCAAGGTTAGCCTCACCCACCAGCTAGACCTTGGCTGCTCCCCTGTGACCAGCTCAAGGGGACCAACAGGGGGCAGCAGAGGCCTCAGCACTTGGAGCACTGCCTTGTCCATGGTACAGCCTGCTAGAACAAAGGCTCCCTCTGCATGTGGGGATGAGGGGGCATCCTGCTCTAACAGGTGGGACAATGCAGACCCAGGCTCCTCTACTGGAGCTCCTCAGACCTTCATTGGCATGACATCTGCTCATTCTCAGGGTCTAGAAGCCCCGGCCCCCACAACTTTTTTTTTTTTTAAATCATGTTGCAGGGCAACTCATTGATTGGCCTGGATCCCTGAGCTGTCTTGGGCCACCACTGAAGGCAATATGGGCTGTGGGAGTGATCTCAACATCAGGGTGGCCTGCCTCGGGGTGCACGGCCAGCTGCTTGGACAGAAGAGGGTTGCCCCAGCTGCTCTTCCCAGGATGCTATGTCAAGATGGCCGGATGAGTCTGGTTCTTGGGGACATTCTTGGGACTCTGTTTATGTGTGTGCACGGGGAGGGGTCAGCCCTTCTCTTGGGGATGTGGCTTCAGGGAGCAACTGTGGCCCATGCTTGACCTGGCAGAAACTGGGCTGACAGAGCTGGAGTTGCCCCCGGGGCCCGGCATTTCTGTTCCCAGTTCCTCTGACTGTTGCGGATGGGGAATCAGATGACACCAGAATGAAGGGACAAGCACACTGCGCCTCGCTGGGCAGGGAGTCCTGAGAGCCAGGCACAGGGATGCCAAGACCTTCGTTGGCAGGTACACACTTGGACTGCTGGGGATGATGCTGGAGACAGACAGGGCCCAGCACAGCAAGGCTGGATGTAGGCTGGTTCTCAGGTGTAGACTTAGTCACTGGGGCATTCAATGTCCATCTCCTCCTCCAATGCACAGAATTATCCTTCAGCCAAGAAACTTCTCCAACTCCCAGAGACACCAGCTGCTGGAGCCTTTTCCCAAAGTGCCACCATTTCTGTTCCTATGTCTCCTCCTTTTTGTCTAGTCTATCCCAGAGCTGACTACCTTCCGTGGGCTATGTGGGCTAGGGCAAGATGTCCAGCTCCACTCACAGGTAGGTGTTTCTTCCCTACGTAGGAACCCCTCCTGAGGAGTGAGAGGCCTGCAGGCCATGGTGAGCAGCCCACACATGCAGAGCTATCAGGTGAGAGGCTCCTTCCTTGATTTACTCACAGATGAGAAGATTAACACATCAACAAATCAAAACTCAGGCTAACTCATAAGGCACTCTGTGCAGCAGCAATGGGCTGAAATGGGAGGGTGAGCACGCACTCAACCTGGCCGAGGAGTGCCTTCGTTGATGGGAATGTGTCCCAGCACCAGGGTGGCACAGACAGGCTTCTAGATACGGTCCTCGGGACCCAACCCGGCTCGTCAGGTGAGCACTGGATCCTCGATGCCGTGGTCAGGGTTGCAGGTGAAAGCAATGGTGATGGCATAGCGGGTGCCCCAGAGGACCTTCTCCACCCGGTGCAGGTTCTCAGAGCCTGAGGTAAAGAAGGAGACTCGGCCTGGAGGGAGAGAAAAGAGGGGTGACCACTAGACCACACTTGCAGGATGAACACAACAGCACCGGACAAGGTGGTGACGCCCCGACCCTCAACTGCTCTTACAAAAGCTGAAGGACACAGAGAACTAAAACAGCAGCCATATCAGCTCAGAATTTAACATCCAGGGAAAATAAAGTTTAAAAAATAATGAGAGACACAAGGTACAGTGTCTGTTCTGCATCCATAAGAGAACCTGGGCTCATCCTCAGCACCACTGAGGGGGATAAAGAAAATTAGAACACTCTCAGGAACATTACTGCAGCCTCCTCGACACAGGTTGAAGGGAGATGCTCCCAGCTAGAAACCAGGATCCAGAAAAGGGTGGAAAATATTGAAAGGGATGAGCAGGTAGGGCAGGGTGGAAGGAAACGCAACTGCTAATTCCCAAGAGAGGGAATAAATCATTTAAGGGGGGAGGGATAACTTAATAAGACACTGTGGTGTTTGTTTATCATATAGTTGAGTAAAATATAAGGAAATGAAAACACAGAAGTTACGGGAGCACTTGTAAGTGGAAGTGGGTCAGCAAAGCATCTTTGTATTTTTCTTTAATTACTCCACAGATTCAATGTAACTCAGAACAAAATTTCGCAGAAATTAGCAAGTAGACTCTAAAATTCATTTAGAAATGAAGCCAAAAAAATTTGGCAGCAAAAACAACTTTTAAAATGAAGACTAAGGGCTAATGCCACCTGTTTTCCAGATTAGAAAGCTACAGTGGTTGAGACTCTGTGTAGGTCACAGAGGGTCGTTTTGCACAGTGGACAGAACACAGCACCCACAGCCAGCAGTGTATGGACGTGGTCTTTGGATGTGTGACAAAAGCTTCAAGGGTCACTTGATGGGTAAGATAGTCTCTTCAACAAATGATGTTGAAACTGCTGGAAACCTATATATAACAAGTGAACACTGGCCCCTACCTCACACCATACACCAATATTATTTCAGCATGAATCAGAGCTTTAATATAAAAGTCATGAAGTCTCTATAAGTAAACACAGAAAAAAATCCTATAATCTTAGGGTGGCAAATATTTCTTAGGCATTAAACTATGAAAACTAGAAAAAAAATCAGTAAGTTGGACTGCTTGAGAACTTTGGCTTTGATTTCCTTCAAGAGATGAGGAAACAAAGCCAGGTGTGCAGCACACGACTGTAATCCCAGCCACTGGTAATAATGGCAGAGGGTCAAGAGTTCAAGACCAGCCTCATGAGACCGTCTCAAAAAACAAAACAAAACAAAAAACAGACGGGGTGGGAAGAAAAGAGAGACAGCGAGACAGAGAAAGGTGTGAGCCAGGGAGACAGTGCATGGGGAGTGCATGGCTGCAGGCACATGGTCACAGCATCGCCCTTCCACAGGCATGACTCCTGTCCCCTAACTGAAGCCTCTCCCGTGACCAGGTGACTTGGGGACAGCCAGTGGATATAAAGAGGCTCAGCTTGCAGGATCCAACCCCGCACAGCGAATGGATTATCTCCACAGCTGCAGACCGCAGCTCACCGCTTTGTGAGGGCACACTAGTCAGTGTCACCTGACCTTCCTCACTGCTGGCAGACTCTCAAGACACCCCAGATGGAGGTGGTAACGCTGATACAGGCTAGTGCAGACTTCAGGCTTCGTTTAATTTTAATGAACTCCACGTAACTCTGACAGCGCAACAGTCCATGCCTCTGAAATGACAGCTAGGTCTGAGGGGCCTTGGGGTCACAAAGGGTAGGACCCTTACAGTGGAATCAAAAAGTCAGCCCCAGAGCAGAGACAAGGACAGACTGACAAAGACAACCAGCATGATGATGAACAGGGATACCCCAGTTCTCAGAATGGGATCCATGACACCCACTATCCCTGGAAGACTGCCTGATGACCACCTACTTCCTTAAAGCAGGACTGAACATGGCGACTGGAAAACCAAATCATAAAGTGTCCCAAATGTCTCTTCATGTCCTCATAGTCCCAGAGCTTTGCTGGCTTTCAGTTCATAGAGTGCTTGGGACCCGTAAACGGTGGCCTGGGGTTGCAGCACAGGGTGGGGACAAATTGACACTTGACTGACCACACCTTACCTACTTCAGAGAAAGGACTGATGGCAGTCTTTGCTGACCTGGGCGGGGGGGCCCCACCACAGTCTAGGTAGCTGCATGATTTACAGTAGGGCCCGGGGCAGGCTAGAGAGTTCCATGGGTTGGGGGCATCAGCCATGCTCTCCTTACTAACATGCAATAGAACCCTGGTCACTAAGGCTCAGGGAGTCCCTGGTCAGAAGGCCCCTGTGCGTGTGTCTCATGGACGGCCAGAGCTGGGATTTGAGGTGATTGGCAGGAACCTTGCCTGGCTCCCCAGGACTCTTCTCTTGAAGAGTTACAATTCATAATGAGTCTCATAATGAGCTTCAGGTGTGTGTGAATGGTTTTAATAGTTCTGAGTGCCAGGCTGGGCAGAGGCCAAAGCAGACACAAGGAAAGGAACAAGGTACCCAGGCATGGCCACTGTCATGACTCTAAGAAGCTCATTATGAAATTAGATATTTGTTCTTTCTATAGTTTATGTTCTAAAAGGCAGTGCTGGGTGTACCTCTCACAGGAGTGACGCTGGCAGTGTGCCTAATGCCATACTTACCCTAGTCGGTGAAGCCAGAGGTTGGCACAGTCCATCAGCCTTTACCCCCATCTAGGGAACAGGCTGGGTCCTGATCACCAGACAGCCCTAGACAGGGCCCCGGGGTCTCAAAACAGGTCCCTCCCTGTTCCTCTTCAGGAGACCTAAGTGGTAAAGTGATGTCTTGTGGTGGTTTGAATGAGTATGGCCCCCATGGGTTCATAGATTTGAATGCCTGGTCACCAGGAAGTGGCACTATTTGAAAGGATTAGGAGATGTGGCCTTTTGGGAGTGGGTGTGGCCTTTTGGGAGTAGGTGTGGCCTTTGGGGAGTAGGTGTGGCCTTGCTGGAGGAAGTGTGTCACTGGGGGTGGGCTCTAAGGTTTCAAGAGCCCAAGCCAGGCCCAGTGCTCTCTCTTCCTGCTGCCTGAGGATCCAGATGTAGAACTCTCAGCTACTTCTCCAGTATCATGTCTGCCTGTATGCCACCATGTTCCCTGCAGTGATGACAATGGACTACTTGCTGAAACTGTAAGAGAGCCCCAATTAAATGATTTCCTTTATAAGAGTTGATGTGGTCATGGTGTCTTTTCATAGCAACATACAGTGACTAGGACTTGTCCTCACAGCTGTCAATCTCCATAAGGCTCTCATGCCCGTCTCTTCAGCTCCAATCTGCAGGGTGACCATGGCAAATGCCATACCCATCCTGTTCAGTCTCCGTGGTGCAGACTCCTGTACCATCTAAAAAGCAGCACTGTCTCCTGAACCCACCCTTCACTCAATCTGGGGCCTGGCCTGGTGTAGCCATTCTGTCCTCAGGTCATCAATAGAGGCTCACACCACACTGCGTGAGTCCCTGAGCCCCAGCTGCCTCTAGGATGTAGACGTGGCCTGTCCCATGCTCAGTACCAACCAAAAGAGAAAACAGTGACCTTTAATTTCCCATTCTGCTTTTTGGTTTAAAAGCCAGTTTCAAAGGCTGGAGAGATGGCACATCCATTAAAAGCATAAATTATTCTTTTTTTTTTTTTTTTTTAGATTTATTTATTATGTACACAGTGTTCAGACTCCATGTATGACTGCAGGCCAGAAGAGGGCACCAGATCTCATTACAGATGGTTGTGAGCCACCATGTGGTTGCTGGGAATTGAACTCAGGACCTTCTGAAGAGCAGCCAGTGCTCTTAACCTCTGAGCCATCTCTCCAGCCCCCAGCATAAATTATTCTTGCAGAGAACAGAGAATCCAAGTTCAGTACCCAACACCAAGGTCAGGTGGCTTACAACTGCCTGTTACTCTATTCAGAGAATCTGATGCCCTCTTCTGGCCTCTACAGGCACTACATTCATGTGCACAAACCCACACTCATACATAGACACATAAACACAACTTTTTTTTGGTTTTGAGAGACAGGGTTTCTCTGTAGCTTTAGAGCCTCTCCTGGAACTAGCTCTTGTAGAACAAGCTGGCCTCGAACTCACAGAAATCTGCCTGCCTCCTGAGTGCTGGGATTAAAGGCTTGCACTACCACCGCCCAGCCCTGAATTCCATTTCTACATCCTACTCAGACCTAGGCTCAGTTCCTACCTCCCCACTAGGACCTGGGCTCAGGCTCTCCAGGGCCACTGTCTGCTACCTGGGGAGAACCATGTAGCATGGTGCTGGGGACTCTGGGTCTTCAGGCCACCAGGGAGATGAGCTCTGAGGCAGAACCCACAATGGTATGTAGCACACCATGTCTAACACTGCATTGGAACTATCATTTAATCTTCCTTGTTTTCCTGTCTTTATTTTGAAGAGCTAGGGATTACAGGGCCTCATGCATAAGCACTCACCACTGTGATGCTCCTCAGCCAGCATTGCCTAATCTTAAATTGTTAGGTTCCTTCAAAAGAGGTATTAAGCAGTCAGGCATACTGGCACACACCTTTAATCCCAGCACTCAGGAGGCAGAGGCAGGCAGATCTCTGTGAGTTCAAAGCCAACTTGGTCTACAAAGTGAGTTCCAGGACAGCCAGGACTGTTACATAGAGAAACCCTGTCTCAAAAAATAATAAGAAAAAAAGGGTATTGAGCATGCAACAGAGTCTGAGGAGATCCTGCACACCAGCGTGATACCCTAGCAGCCCAGCCCTGCCAGTCACCCACAGTGACACTGGACAGCTGAGTAATAAAGGTGGCCTCTGGATGTTATGACTGGCAGGTAGACTTGGACAAACCTAGAAGCAAACCCAAAAGATGTAGAGTAGGTATTCTACAAACATAGTATTGCCTGGAATGAAGCCCACCTCACCCACAATATGCGTGTGTGTGTATGTGTGTGTGTGCATGTGTGTATATATGTGTGTGTGCGTGTGTATGTGTGTGTATGCGTGTATGTATATGTGTGTATGTGTGTGCGTGTGTATGTGTGTATATGTGTGTGCATGTGTGTGTATGTGTGTGTGCGTGTGTATGTGCATGTGTACTGTGCATGTGTATATGTGTGTATGTGTGTATGTGTGTGTGTGTATGTGTATATGTGTGTACATGTGTAAGTGTGTGTATGTGTATGTGTATATGTGTGTGCGCGTGTGTATGTGTAAGTGTGTGTGTATATTGTGTGTATGTGTGCGTGTATGCGTGTGTATATATGTGTGTGTATGTGTGTGTGTATATATATATGTGTGTATATGTGTGTGTATGTGTGTACGCATGTGTGTATGTGTATATGCATGTGTATGTGTATGCGTGTGTGTATATATACGTGTGTGTATGTGTATGCGTATGTGTATATGTGTGTGCTTATGAACATCTACAAATGTCATAAAGCTGAGCTACAGACCTGTATCCCATACCCTAGGACAACCCACCAGCCTGTGTCCTACCAGCTCTGGGCTCCACTGTCTTGTTGGACCCTTCCTCCATGAACACAAAGCGCCCTCCGCCGAAGTCCTCTGAGTAATCCGATAGGTAGAGCAGTGAGGTGTAGTCAAAAGAGCCGTAGGTCACCTGCGGGTGAAGCAGAATAGGTCAGACTTCCCGATTCTTATGGGGAAATGAGGCTCTTCTTTAAAAATTGAGAGGAGTGGGGGGAGGGGGCAATGTGTGGGAGGAGGGGGAGGGAAATGGGAAACGGGGAGGAGGCGGAAATTTTAATTAAAAAAGAATAAAATAAATAAAATAAAATAATTTAAAAAAATTTAAAAATTGTATTATTATTTATGTGTATGTGCCTGTGTCTGTGTATACCATGTGTGTTAAGGTGTCCAAGGAAGCCAAAAGAGAGTATCGGATTCCCCTGGAGATCGAGTTATGAGCCGTTGTGAGTCACGCAATATGGATCCCCTCTGCAGGATCAGCAAGCGCTCTTCACCTTTGAGCCGTCTCTCCAGCCCCAGAAATGAGGCTCTGGGCCCAGTTATGTTCCAGCAAAGCTGCATGAAGGGATGGGGAGCACAAAACAGAAGTTGGTGCAAACTGACTCCTACCCTGAGCATAGCAATGTGAGGTGTACTGTCTAGAAAAAAAATCATGCCGGGCGGTGGTGGTGCACGCCTTTAATCCCAGCACTCGGGAGGCAGAGGCAGGCGGATCTCTGTGAGTTCGAGGCCAGCCTGGTCTACAAGAGCTAGTTCCAGGACAGGAACCAAAAGCTATGGAGAAACCCTGTCTCAAAAAATCAAAAAAAAAAAAAAAAATCATGTCAATTGTGATCAACTGTGAAGCTGTCCCAAACTTTATGTAAATTAAGATAAAATATATACAGTATGAAGCCGACTTTCAACCATTTTCTCCAGCACTATCAACAGCACTGAGCATGCTCACCCTGCTGTGTGGCCATCCCTACCTTCCCTCCTGGCCTCTCTATCTTCCCATACTGGTCTTCTGTCACACTGGCCCTAATTCCCAACCTGGTCCCTGGCACCCACCGTTCTACCTTCTCTTTGAAATTGTGGCATGTCGGGGAACCTTCCGAGAGACTCAGACAATAGTTACTGTGTGAGTAGCATGCTCCACTGGGTGCAGGAGCAAGTTTGCCCGTGCTCATCTATGATCCAGACATTCCTGGAACACGCAGAGTACATAACATCACCCTGGGGACTTGGTGAGTGATGTGAGTCTTGAGGAGGAGATGGTAATGCTGACAGCAGGACCATGGGCAGAGAGGAGCCTGTCCCATCATTCATTAGTGCTAGGCTCCAACTCAAGTATGGTGAGCTGATGAATTTCCTGAGGCCTTGTAGCTTTCTCCACAGAAGAAGGTGACACCAACCCCAGAATACGGAGGCTTGTACCCAGGACCCTCACAGGACCGGTGCTGACGGCAGGAAGAACTTCCCTTCTGTCCCATACAGTTCTACCACGCCACTGGACAGAGACCCGTCTGGAGCCAGTCGTATGTGTATATATATATATATATATATATTTTGTTTGTTTGTTTGTTTTTTTCGAGACAGGGTTTCTCTGTGGTTTTGGAGCCTGTCCTGGAACTAGCTCTTGTAGACCAGGCTGGTCTCGAACTCACAGAGATCCGCCTGCCTCTGCCTCCCAAGTGCTGGGATTAAAGGCGAGCACCACCACCGCCCGGCTGCATTGGTTTTTTTTGGGGGGGGGGGGTTGTTTTTTCGAGACAGGGTTTCTCTGTGGTTTTGGAGCCTGTCCTGGAACTAGCTCTTGTAGACCAGGCTGGTCTCGAACTCACAGAGATCCGCCTGCCTCTGCCTCCCGAGTGCTGGGATTAAAGGCATGCGCCACCATCGCCCGGCTTGCATTTGTTTTTTATGTAAAACTATTTTTATGTAAAAGTATCAGGTGGTGGTAGCACACTCCTTTAATCTCAGCCCTCAGGAAGCAAAAGTAGGTAAATCTCTGAGTTCAAGGTCAGAGAACTGGTCTACAAAGCAAGTTCCAGACTACACTGAGAAACCCTGTCTTGAAAAACAAACAGCAACATAAAACAACAACAACAACAAAAGAAGATAATTGGCTATGGCTGTTGTGTTGGTTTGCCCAATATTCTTGTCTTCTTATATTCTTTACACTTTTGAACCTTGTAGGATACATGGATATTCAAACAGCCAAACTTAAAATGAAGCACACCGACTAGAAGTCATGTGACCGTGGTGCATAGCAGAACGCTGTGGCAGTCACTCAAATTTCCAACTCGTTCTGTTTCACCGAAGCGTTTTTTCCCCAGTACAGTGTCTCGCTATGTGGCTCTGACTGTCCTGGAACCCACTGTGTACCAGGCTGGCCAAAACAAACATCTAATTAGAAACACAAGCCTCAGATGCTGCTCTGGTTCCCAGACAGACAGAACTTAGTCATGGGCCACGGGGATCTTGGAAGACTTTAAGACAGTGCAGTAACCACAATCCACCAGGCAGAGACAGAAACTTCACAGCCCAACAGAAACTGAGGGGAGCCAGGCATGCTGGTGCTAGCCTGCGATTTCGTTCCAGAGGTGGAGGAAGCACCACTGAGAAGTTTAAGGCTAGCCTGGACTACACAAAGACACAATCTCAAAACAAGTAGAATTCTTCTATCTGAAAGCCACAGTACATTGGATCTCATCTGATGGGAGCAGGAGGTTTGTGTAGGCCTAGGACAGAGGAATACGCAAGTGGAGCCTTGGGGAGCCTTTAGGTATTAAAGTTCTGGGATTCTCTCACCAAGTCCCATGAAAAGAAGAGAAAGGTTAGTGCAGAAAACCCTACCTAAAGAAATAATGGCCACAAACTCTCCAGATGCAGTAACTAAGCTCACACTCTACCACGAGCAGTAACCAAACACCAGGAAAACCATTTTAAAGCTTTGGAAAGCATTGAAAACTGCACATAGAGGGTCGGAGAGGTGCTCAGTGGGTAAGTAAGTATGCCTGCTGCTCTCGCTGAGGACCTGAGTCTGGCTTCTAGCGGCACTCACACTGGGCAACCTACAGCTTCGAGTAACAATCCTCCCAGGGGATCTGAAGTCATAACCATCTGTAACTCCCATTCCAGGGAATCTAATGCCCTTTTCTGACCTTCATGGGCATCAGGCATGTATGTGATACACATACACACATGGAAGCAAAACACTCATACACATAAAAAACAATAACAACAACAAAACCCAGCCGGGCGGTGGTGGCGCACGCCTTTAATCCCAGCACTTGGGAGGCAGAGGCAGGCGGATCTCTGTGAGTTCGAGACCAGCCTGGTCTACAAGAGCTAGTTCCAGGACAGGCTCCAAAACCACAGAGAAACCCTGTCTCGAAAAAAACAAACAAACAAACAAAATATATATATATATACACATATATATGTATATATATATATATATATATATATATATATATATATATACAACAAAACCCCACCAAAAAAAACAAAAAACCAAAAAATGCCCATAGAGAAACATCATTGAGAGACTGGGATATAGCTCGTTGGGACAGAGCTTTCCTAGAATGCTTTAGGTCCTGGACTCCATCCAAGCACCAAAAAATAAAATAAGAAAAAGTTAGCCAAGTGTGGCAATGCAGGTCTTTAATTCCAGCACTTCGGAGACAGAGGCAGGAAGATCTCTGTAAGTTCAATACCAGCATGGTCTACAGAGTGAGTTCCAAGCTAACTAATGGGGCTCTGGAGAAAGAGACAGAGAGAGAGACAGAGAGAGAGACAGAGAGAGAGAGCGAGAGAGACAGAGAGAGAGACAGAGAGAGACAGAGACAGAGAGAGAAAGAGAGAGAGAGAGACAGAGAGAGAAGCTGAGCGGTGGTGGCGCATGTCTTTAATCCCAGCACTCAAGAGGCAGAGACAGGCTGATCTCTGTGAGTTTGAAGCCAGTCTGGTCTACAAAGTTTCAGGATAGTTAGAACTGTTACACAAAGAAACCCTGTCTCCAAACAAAACAAAATAAAAAGAGGAAAAAAAGACTGTGTACAGGTTTTCTTAGGCTGGTTATGATTGGTTCAGGAACTGGATGAGAAAACAAGACACTGTAGATGGGAAAGTTGCAACTGTATCAGAGAGGGTCACAGGTAGAGAAGGTCCTGTTGGACAGAGAAGGTCACAGGTAGAGAAGGTCCTGTTGGACAGAGAGGGTCATAGGTAGAGAAGGTCCTGTTGGACAGAGAGGGTCACAGGTAGAGAAGGTCCTGTTGGACAGAGAGGGTCATAGGTAGAGAAGGTCCTGTTGGACAGAGAGGGTCACAGGTAGAGAAGGTCGTGTTGGGCAGATACATAAACAGGTAGAGAAGGTCATGTTGGACAGAGAGGGTCACAGATAGAGATGGTTGTGTTGACAGAGACATAAACAGGAGCACATTAGCCACGGTTATGCCCAGGCTGGAAGAACACACCAGGAGAGGTATTACTCTAGCAGCTAAGCTCTAAAAGGACAGACTTCACTGCAGGATCAGAAGTCTCCTCACTTTGTCAGCTCTATGCTGGTGTCTGCTGATCTATATTCACTCAATATGGGCCCCTCAGTCCATATTTCATGAAATAGTAAGTATGTCCAAGCTCCTGAAAGAGGCACACCAGTGGCCCCCTCGTGTAGATGTGATTTGGGGAGAAAGCATGGGGTCTTGGAAAGCTCTGGGCTCTGACCATTGCTGCTGGGCCTACACAAGGCACTGAGACAGAGCTCCAGAGTTTCCTCAGAGACCTAAGCCAGGTATGACGGCCATTTCTGAGTAGCTACTTGGAGGAGCCTCAGAATACACTGCAGACGGCAGATGCTACAAGGAGTGTGCAGTGTCCTGTATTGCAGGCAAATGTCTGCCGCATTCAAAGCTGTTTCCAAGTGATGTCAGAGAGAACACTCACAAATCAACATCTAGTTAATAAAGTTATGGGCCACAAAGATGTGATGTGTGATGTGAACAGAATTTCAATCACATTAGAACACTTTCCAGCCTGCTCAATGATTCAATTAGCAAATCTGGGGTAAGAGAGAAGAATAATGAGACTCCAAGGGCCAGCTGCAAGCACTAAGTCACCACCACCCTCCCACACCATCCTCAATTCCCCACTGCCTGCGTCCTGAGTTTAAGGACAGAATCAAGTGATTGATCAGCCCTGTTGGTACCGTGAGAACAGGAGCCTAGGGAAGAGCACAAGGCCAATACCTCCTGAGCAAGTCCAAAGCCTGTTTTCTGTGCTGCTTCTGTGCCCATCAGTCACCATAACAATGGTCATCTCCTATCAGGGATGGGAATGTCCAGGAGTGAGCAGCAGGCCCTCAAAGATGGGCAGGCCAGTGAGGGACAAAGGGAGAAAAAAAGGAAAAAAAAAACTATGATGAAAGGAAGATGTCCTGTGGGGATATAGAGACCTGGGCCAGAGCAGTAACAAAAGGGACCCTCTGCTCACACGATCCAATCAGAAAGGTTGTACACGAATTTGCCGACAAGGACAGAACAAGGACACCGCAAGGCCCATGCTGCTTCCCAGCAGCCACACACCAGCTGCCCCAACCCTCGACACCCACCTAACTTAGACTGCACCCTAGAAGCCCAGAAGGAGAGGTCTGAAATAGTGCACATCGATGTTGCAGAGCAGTGTCTAGAATTCTAGCCACAGATGAGAGAAGGAATCCGCTTCCCAAATGCTTACCTTGTCCACGTGGGCATGCCAATACTCATCGTGAGCTGTCTGGGCCTCTGTGCTATTTATCCGGGAGAAGAATGTGGGCTTTGTCAGATACAACGAGGATGCGCGGATGCCAAAAGCTTTGGCAATGGTGAGCTGGACCTTCTGCCGCACGTCCCTGCATGGGACATGACGGATCAGTCTGATACTTCCGGAAGTCTTAATCATTTTAAATGTTTTATAGAGTGAAACCGATTGGGATATTCTTTTCACTTTTCCTCCCAATTGCAAATCTTTGCTTAACTCCTGAACCAAACAGAATATAGCAGACCTTTGGATAAAATCAATATTTAGTGTTTTCCACTTTTAATTCTCTTGTATATTATCTACAGGTAGCAATGTCTGGAGGGGGCATTCGTGTGGCTGGCAAAGATCTTCATGTTTGCTATGGCAGTAGTCACCGTGATTGTCACCCAGAAACACAGTTTCGTGTCCCACTGTGCTGGCTGACTAGGAGTTCACAGTTGTCCAGGTTCTATGTATGGCATAGAAAGTGCTCTCCCTGCTCTCTGTGGTAAGAAGGTCTGTGTCCACGATGGTCAAGAAGAACATATTACTCAACTTTGTTTTCCTGTCACATTAGGTATTTTTGTAGTTGTTGTTTTGAAGGGGTTGGTTTTGTGGTGGTTGTTTCTGTTTTGTTTTTGGATTTTTGAGAAAGAGTTTCACTGTGCAGCCCTGGCCATCCTGGAACTCACTCTGTAGACCAGGCTGGCCTCAAACCCAGAGATCTGCCTGCTGCTGCCCCCTGAGTGCTGGGGTAAAGGCGTGCCCCCACCACCACTCAGCATTATTATTTTGTGTGTCTTATAAATTGTGGAACTAACAATGTCAACAAATCACAGACACTTCCCATTTAAGTCAGTGTGTGCACACTAGGAATAAACAAAGAACAAAATAAACCAGTGAGGGCTAAGAGCACAACTGGCCAGCTGGACACAGTCATGGGCTATGGCCCAAGTCTTGAGAGTATCACAGAGTGGAGCTATGGGCAGGGCACAATCCTTGAAAGTTGCTGCAAAGTTCCTAATGGCTCCATTCCACCTGCAACAGTGGACTTAAAGAATGATACATGGCCGGGCGGTGGCGGCACAGGCCTTTAATCCCAGCACTCAGGAGGCAGAGGCAGGTGGATCTCCGTGAGTGTGAGTTCGAAGCCAACCTGGTCTACAAGAGCTAGTTCCAGGACAGGCTCCAAAGCTACAGAGAAACCCTGTCTCCAAAGACAAAAACAAACAAACAAAAGAAGGATACATGTATTGTGAATTAAGTGACAACTTGCTGTTGCCACTGCCAGGTGTGCAGTTAGTCCAGGCCCTCACCTGCTCTCTGGACCAGAACCTAAGCTTTGTTCAGTAACTGTTTCCCTGGGGTAATGAAGGTGAATACAAGCTATGCTTCCAGGCAACATGGCTGGTGATGAGATGATATTGATCATGAGAGATGGGTGAACAGAGGGCTATGAAGGGCAGCAGGAGCTTGGTGCTCTGGCGGCATGTGCAGTGTCTTGGCTGGTTCAACACAACCGAGTAGGTGGTAAAATTCAACACACACATGCTCATAAATGGTTACGGGTAAAACCTGGAATTCTGAACAAGATCAGAGTGCGGTACCAGTGCCCTTTTTGGTGAGTGATGTCATGCTGCAGTTAGGAAACATTAGTAACAGGACTAACTAAATAGATCGTGTATATAATCTCCCTGAACTATTTCCTATGCTGTAAGACATTCTTTAAAAAATAATTTTAGCCGGGCGGTGGTGGCGCATGCCTTTAATCCCAGCACTCGGGAGGCAGAGGCAGGCGGATCTCTGTGAGTTTGAGGCCAGCCTGGTCTACAAAGGGAGTTCCAGGACAGGCTCCAAAGCTACAGAGAAACCCTGTCTCAAAAAAACCAAAAAAATAAAAAATAAAAATAAAAATAAATAATAATAATTTTATTTATTTTTATTTCATGTGTACCAGTGTTTTTGCCTGCATGTATATCTGTGGGAGGGTGTCGAATCCTCTGGAACTAGAGTTACAGACAGTTGTGAGTTGTCATATGGATTCTGAGAATTGAACCTGGGTCCTGCTGTGAAACAATCTTTGTACACTGTAAATATGTATTATTCTTATTGGGTAATAAAGATCTGACTGGCCTATAGCTGTGAAGGAGAGATTGGGCAGGAGAGCCAGACTAGAAGAATTCTAGGAAGAAGCAGGGCAGAGTCAGAGGAGTCTCATCAGGAGACGCAGAGGGAGCAAGATATGCTGAAGCACAGGTAAAGCTACGTGGTAATACATAGATTAATAGAAATGAGTTGGTTTAAGTTGTAAGAGCAAGTGAGTAATAAGCCTGAACTACCAGCCAAGCATTTATAATTAATATTGAGTCTCCATGTCAGTTATTTGGGAACTGGCAGGCAGGAAAGAAAAGTCCATCTACAGGGACCTCTGGAAGAGCAACCAGTTCTCTTAATCACTAAGTCAACTCTCCAGTCCCCTGTAATACACACTTTAATAACCTTCAAAAGCTTTAATTTAAAAAAATTCCCTAGATAGGTGTAGGGCCCACAGGTCTACCCCTCCTCCCAGGGTTCATACTGAGGATAGCTTGCAGTTTCTGGAAAAACATCGTGTTTGTTCCTGTGCTCACTCTGCCCACCCTGCTGGTTAGCTACAGGGGAGTTGTTTGCTCTTTCTTGAGCTGGTAATTTCCAACCTGCCTAAGGGATTTCCACTGTGCAGCAGTAAGGTATATAAGGCTTTCTCTAAGCTTGAATAAATGGCATTCTGCATTCTGTCTTCACGAATGACCCATGTCTCTTGTGTTCTTTAATCTCCAGCCCCTTGCCCAACTCGTGAACTGTCCCATAGTGCAGGCGCTACAGGGGAAGTAGGAACCCCTGAGAGATCGCCCTTGGAAGGCTGGCCAGCAGGTGAGATATTGATGGTGAGGGTTAATTGAAGATGGGTGCTGGTAATTTTGTTCAAGTATTGACTGACCAATTGAAGTTCTTTTAACGAAGCAAGGCACTGCTATTAAAACTAAGACACCACAAGAGTTCCTTAAGACAGTTTTATAGTTTAGTCCCTGGTTTCCACAAGCTGGGGAGTTTAATATTCCTAACTGGGAGCAGGTAAAAAAGCTGACCTTCAAAAAGCTTTAAAAGAGTGAGGGCCAGAAGAATTTCCCACAGCAACATTTTCACTATGGTGCCTAGTCAGAGATGCTCTTCTCAGTGATGATGTAAAAGTAAAAAAGCAATTAGAGAATTTGGTCAAACCCTTGAGGAGATTCAGGATGAAGAATCTGTGAACTCTATTAAGAGCTTTGAGGAGGGGGAAGTTAAAAGTACTAAAACGGATACAGAAAGAGGAAGAAGAGACTTTAGAAAGGGAGACTGTACTATTTAAAAAGAGGTTGGAAGAAGAAGGAAGGAAGCAGACAGAGATGTCTCCATGAGACCCCCACAGCAGAATCCATTCCTTAACACTTCAAATCCTTCTGCTGCTACCTCCATTGCTGCTACCCCTACTGACTTAGAGGTGGAAATCCGAGAAATCCAAGATACACTAAATAATCTAAGTAGAGAGGGACAAATTTATCCTGTCATGGGGATTATTGATCCGCAAGGACAGCGGATCAGGCAGCATAACCCTCTGGCCTTTAAGGACATTAAGCAACTACAAGAAGCAGTTATGGCC
Source organism: Chionomys nivalis (assembly GCF_950005125.1). Taxonomy (NCBI): domain Eukaryota; kingdom Metazoa; phylum Chordata; class Mammalia; order Rodentia; family Cricetidae; genus Chionomys; species Chionomys nivalis. The sequence goes on from NC_080092.1 coordinate 101,675,146, forward strand.
TCTGGGACTCATGCCCCCTTCACTGTGGCTTTAATGGAATCCTTTGTGGAACTCAACCTTACACCCAGTGAATCAGATGGGCACTGGCAAAGAATCCTCCGTTTCTGATGCCGGTGGAACTGGATAGCCCTGTGTGGCCCTGTCTTATCTATCAGTTTCAGCACAGGTAAACCTGCTGTGCCTTTGGATACCACCCAAAACAATATCACGGGGATTTGGATTCTAACTGGAGTCCCGTGTTTCAGAAAATTAAAAACCTCAGGAGCCTGCCTAACGATTTCAGTTCCATTGCTGCAAGCGGCTGCCTTGCACTCAGCAATGCTCCTATTGCTGATTTTGGTCCTAATGCCACCAGTGCCTCCGTGATAGGTCTCAGGAAATCCTATTTAGCAAAAAATTGTACTTTCCGGGCAGGGGGTTGTGTCATGCCCTTTTCTTTTTTGTTGTTTGATCATCCTGCTAATATTTCTGGAAGTTTAAGCTGTTCTGAGGTTTGTCAACTGAGGAGTTGCTGGGGTGGTCTGAGTGCCGGGGATTGTTCCTCTACCTGTCAACACATCCCATGATGATCAGCTCATCCTGCATCGAGCAAGAAGAGATTCTGGCGTTACAGCAGCCTTAGTGGCGGCCATTGCTGTGGCTGTCACAGCGGCTACGGCTATTGGAGTCACCATTAGTCAGTTGCTACTGCTAGCACGGTGGACACCTTATCGGGGCAGGTTGCAAATGCCTTGGTCACTCAAAATGATATTAATAGCCATATTCACAAAGGAACACTCTGGGAAGCTCACATGCTATCCTGTTCCCCTTCATTTCATCACAAACTTAATGGACACAGGGAAAATGCTTAATGCTGCTATTCACAGACCCTAGAGTGCACAATTTCTTAATATTATGCACACATTGGCTCATGAGATTATTCTAGTTAATAATAGGTTCCCCCCACCAGCGCTGAGACCTTACTTAAGGGGCTCCAACTTTCGGGCAGACTCATTAAAGATTGAGCAGGCACAGCCTCCTGGGCGTGCTCATGTGTGCTGGGAGCCTTCATCATCTTCATGTTTTTACGGCATGAGAGCCAGAGGCAAGCTCAGGTCAATTTAGCCACTCGGCAAATCCTCTTGCTATTGCCCCGGAGGATCCTTCAGTGTAAATTTGGCTGAACATGATGGAGGGTGACTAGTGAGCCAATGACGGGAAAGGTCTTTGGGGGGCTGCCCCAACCTAAGACAGGAAATGTGTTTTGACCTGGATGCTTTCCCAAGATGGGTAAGGGGTGTTGCCTAACGTCCAATGCCACCCATGACAGGCCTAGTCATGTAATTTATAAAAAAGGGGACCTGTAGGGCCGACAGGTCTACCCCTTCTCCCAGGGTTCACACTTGTAGTTTCTAGAAAAACATCTTGTTTGTTCCTGTGCTTGCTCTGCCCACCCTGGTGGTTAGCTGGCTGTTTTGTTTTTCTAGCCTTCAGGTTGAACTCCAATTTCTGCCTCTGGGTTTTTATTAATCGTGTTACAGCCCACTTTGCATCTCTGGGCCCACTCATCCCTTCTCATACTTCATCTTCCTTACCTATATAACTGGAAGTCCTCCTCAGAGAAGATATTTTGTACTTTATCCCCAAAGTATCTGTGAAATAATAAATAACATTAGCACATATAGCATGTTACTAATACTTTCCTTGCCTTAAAAACAAACAAACAAACAAACAAACAAACAAAAACCCAGGGTCTCACTCTGTAGCTCAGGCTGATCTTCAACTTGGGGTAACCCTCCTGCTTCAGATGTCGGGAATAAACTACCACACCCAGTTTTCTTGTTTCCTTCAATCAGACTTTCATAGCTAATCAGCAAGTCTCCAAAAGCAGGGCTGTCACAGCATGGGAGTTATTCTCTTTCTACAGTAACCACTGTGTTATGGAGAAGGATGGAGAGGAAGGATGGAGAGGAAGGAAGGATGGAGAGGAAGGATGGAGAGGAAGGAAGGATGGAGAGGAAGGATGGAGAGGAAAGACGGAGAGGAAGGACGGAGAGGAAAGACAGAGAGGAAGGACAGAGAGGAAGGACGGAGAGGAAGGCTGGAGAGGAAGGGTGGATAGAGAGGAAGGGTGGAGGGGAAGGATGGAGAGGAAGGGTGGATGGAGAGGAAGGATGGAGAGGAAGGATGGAGAGGAAGGATGGAGAGGAAGGATGGAGAGGAAGGATGGAGAGGAAGGATGGAGAGGAAGGATGGAGAGGAAAGATGGAGAGGGAGAGGAAGGATGGAGAGGAAGGATAGAGAGGAAGGATGGAGAGGAAAGATGGAGCTGTCACAGCACGAGAGTTACTCCCTTCCTACAGTAACTACCATGTTATGGAGAAGGATGGAGAGGAAGGATGGAGAGGAAGGATGGAGAGGAAGGAAGGATGGAGAGGAAGGATGAATGGAGAGGAAGGATGGAGAGGAAAGATGGAGCTGTCACAGCACGAGAGTTACTCCCTTTCTACAGTAACTACCATGTTATGGAGAAGGATGGAGAGGAAGGATGGAGAGGAAGGATGGATGGAGAGGAAGGATGGAGAAGAAGGATGGATGGAGAGGAAGGATGGATGGAGAGGAAGGATGGATGGAGAGCAAGGATGGAGAGGAAGGATGGAGAGCAAGGGTGGAGAGGAAGGATGGAGAGGAAGGATGGAGAGGAAAGATGGAGCTGTCACAGCACGAGAGTTACTCCCTTTCTACAGTAACCACCGTGTTATGGAGAAGGATGGAGAGGAAGGATGGAGAGCAAGGATGGAGAGGAAGGATGGGGCTATCACAGCATGGGAGTTATTCTCTTTCTACAGTAACCACGGTGTTACGGAGAAGGAAGGGGACAGAAAGTGAGAAGGATGGAGAGGAAGAAAGGAAAATCGAGGGAGGAAGGGAACTTGGCAGAAAGGAAGAAAGGAAGGGGATGGTCACAATGAGGCCAAGAAGTCTCCTAGGCCTCTCCGTAGCCCTTGAAGAACTCACGGCTTCCTGAGACCCATGCAGCCACCAGGCGCCCACCTGCTCCCTACTTCTGGCACTTCCTCCAGCCTCTCACCTGTACAGGTTCACAAAATGTTTCCCAACAGACAGGGCCCCAGAGTGCAAGTCCAGGATAGATGCCTGAAAAAGACGTGTGTGTGCGCGTGTGTAAAACAAGTGATGGTCACTTTAACAGCCAAAGTTGAGCCCAGTTACCACAATCCACCATATAAACACCCTACCTCTGACTTCTTAAAAACCTTGCCTTGTGCACTGTCTACCTGGACAAAGGTGTCTCTCTCTGCTGTCCAAAAGGGAAACCACATTTTTCCCTAACACTTTCAGAAACAGTCCCCGGACACACTTCCTAGACACATCTGGGAATGCTCATGGTGAGTCCCAGCCCACCCTATCGACTACTGCTTTCCTTCCCTCCACTAGGTCTGTCAAGGTAAAAATTACCACCTGACTGTCCACGTTGAAGTGGGCAGTGTGACTGGTTTCTGCATACGTGTGCACTTCTGCACGGACACCAACTACGCCCATCTGTGAATCCTCTCTGCTCTCTGCCAGCCCATCCCGGACACCTGAGGCTCCACTTTCTGTAGGAGTCTAGCCGTGTCCTGTTGAGAAGGAGGAATGGCAAACAGACCCTGTGATAGGCTTCTTTCCTTTAGCGTAACTCATGCTATTTATCCCAGCTCAGCACTGAGGCTGTTGCTCCGCAAGGATGTGTCAAACCTGCTGGTCTATCCCTGTGATGCCTTGGATTTTTCTGTGCACACTGGCCACATGCATTTGGGCATGTTCTGGGGGCTCCCAGTAAAACACTTTATATGGAACTACACATCGCTAACTTTTAAGGACCTGCTAAAATGTTTTCTGACCCTCACCGCCCACCTCTGAGTCTTCTCCTACATCCCAGGAGGAAAGCATGGACTATTTTACCCCATGCATGCAGTAGTAACAGACTCCAGGCCCCTTCCCTTACTCTCACAATTATTTAGCTAAGGTGTGGACACCGTGTGGGCTTACTCAGTATTTACTGAACTTAACAGTATCAGGGAATGCTGAAGGCGTAGGAGAAAGGCCACTCTGACAGTCTTTTAGCAAATACCTCCCTGAACCAAACTGAACAACATAAAAAGGATTCTACTTTCAGAACTGTAAAGAAAGAGCCATGGGTGAAGTCGGGAAATCACAGAAATACTTTGAAATTGGAGCAAAGTCTGACAGCCAACCTTCCCAAAGGCATCGCCTCTGCAGACTTGATTTGGGCCGACTACAGACTGCAGCACAAAGCAGTTAGTTGTCAAGATACACAGGGAGAGGAACTCATCCTCAGGTATTTCCTCACACCAAGTAGAGACCAAGTGAGAATCCACACCACTACCAAGGTCCCAGTGGCCACCATCCAGCTGACCATTTACAGATGTGTGGCTAGCCCAGTTCATTCCTATGGCTGTACCAACATTTACAGGCGTGAGGCTAGCCCAGTTCATTCCTATGGCTGTACCAACATTTACAGACGTGAGGCTAGCCCAGTTCATTCCTATGGCTGTACCAACATTTACAGGCGTGAGGCTAGCCCAGTTCATTCCTATGGCTGCACCAACACAAAGTGAGGACTTCCAGCTGCACAAGTTCATTCTCCCACCTCCGAGGCCAGAAGTCTAGAATCAAGATGGGTCGGAGGCACTCCTCGGTTTGTGGCTTAAGCTCTAGGGCATGGTCCTTCCTTGTCCTCCAGCATCTGTGGGCCCCTAGCCTTCTTTGGTTTGTGGCCACATCAGCTCTCTTCCACGCACCCACATGTAGGCTTCCTTCTTTCTTTGGCTGTCTCTTATACAGACACCTTGTCCTTGGATTGGGGCCCCTGAGAGGGACCTTCCCTCAATTACAGCTACAAAACCCCCATTTCCAAATTATATCCCAGGTTCCCCGTGGACACACCAACCTGTTCACTGTGTGATCTACTGCTGTGAAAAGGATGGCAGGCCTCCGCTGGCCTGCTGCAGGAGGACCCGTCTAAGCATCGTAAGGGGCTTGGCCTTTCCCAGCAGCCACCTGGCCACCAGGCTTCTGACCTCCCCTTTTCCCACCCCTCCCCCATCCTCCCTGTCCCTACCCAGAGTGTCTAAAGTGCCAGTGCTGAAGCCAGGCAGCCTATGACAGCCTGAAGAGATGGCCATGTGTGACTTAACACACACTCTTCCCAGAGGGATATATTTTGTGCCCACCAGGCAGAAGGAACCTCAGCCACTATCTGAGAAACACCATGGACAGATCAGCCCATGTCTGAGGTGGGGAACAGAGGGGACCCTGTGCAGCCAATACTTTTCCTTCCCTTCCAAGGAGAGAAAACTTAAAATGTATCCAAAAAAAAAAGGGAACAGGAATCATGGCAACTCACCCCTCCATCTGATCCACCTAGGGAGAGCCCCTTCTCTGCTATTCTGTGGAGGAGAAAACTTTAAATCAGAATTTAGTTGACAGCATTGTCCATAAAGTATCTAGGCAAAACATCAATCAGTATAATAGTGCCTTGTTTATAGGCTCTGCATGTTTAACATTTATGACAGAAACTCAAAACTGTAACTTTCTAAGCTGAGGATACATCATCCTCTTGCTACTGACACACGGCCTGCTTAAAAACCACTGGCCTAATTCCTCACCATAGAAGGTGCCGCTAAGTTTGTCTGTGACCTGACAGCTCCTAGGTCAATGGAGATTTGGTAGTCACAGCTCAGACTGTAAAAGAACCACGCCAGCCCAGCATCTTTGACAAGGCCCCCCAGGAGCACTCGGCTCTCAGTAAAGCACTGTAATCCTCAAGTATGACAGAGAGACAGGGTGGGGAAAGGAAAGAGAGGACAGGCTCCTTGCTGGGCATCGTAGCAGGACCAGCATGAGGCTGGAGGAGAAAGGGACTCATGGTCCAAACGAAGGGTCGCATGTTGAATCTGACAGCTGGTCATAAAACCTAATCTTTCTTTTTAAGATCTTGTTTTTAAAATCCCCACAAGGAAAACTCCAGCACCAGCTGCTTCTGAGATAGTATTCATGAACCACAGAGGGACGAAATGCTATCCAGTGGTTGTCAGCTGAGGCTGGAGGAGGCCTTGTTTTCACAGAAGAGTAAGCTTCGTGGAGGGGAGGCTCCATCAGCAGAAACATTGCAAAGGCCACAGCATTTCCTCCAAGGAAGGAGGAAATAGGAAGCCTGCCCTTTGACCCCCAAAACCCTCGGGGATGATCCACAGAACCATGAGACTCTTGATTCAGTTGCTGCCCTGGCTCATTTCCCCACTTACTGCTATACCCATGTATGCCCTGGGCAAAGTGCAGAGATGTGTGAGTACCTGCGAATCTGCTCCGCCTCCTCCCTGGTGATTACCATGTCAGTGACACCTCTGCCACACTTCCTGGGGGTGCAGCCTGGAGGACGAGAATCAAGAAGAAATGCTGTGGGGCTGGAGAGATGGCTCAGAGGTTGGGAGCATTGCCTGCTCTTCCAAAGGTCCTGAGTTCAATTCCCAGCAACCACATGGTGGCTCACAACCATCTGTAATGGGGTCTGGTGCCCTCTTCTGGCCTTCAGGCATACACACAGAATATTGTATACGTAATAAATAAATAAATATTTAAAAAAAAAAAAGAAGAAGAAATGCTGACTACACGGCTGAGCTGGCAAGGTCCTCCACTGTGACTAGGGGGCAAGTTTGGCTAATACACCTAGTTAAAAGTACTTTCACCAGAACTGTGCCCTGTGCACAGTCTTAGAGCTCACATCTCCTTCCCGCCAGGTGTCCTGGGTTTCTCACAGACCCACACTGATAGGCTGATCCTAACACCAGTCGCTAACCCCAAACCCTGGGAAAACAAGGAAACCTCCAAGCATTGCATCGACATCTCTGTTTTGCTTTGTCTTGTTAGAAACGTGGTCTCACTGTGTAGTTTGTGCTGCCTCAAATTTAAGAACTTTCTGCCTCAGCCTCCTGAGTTCTGAGATTACAAGCCTATACTAGCACACTAACAGTTTGGCGACTTTCCTTATCTTGCTTGTTGGTTTGAGCACTCTTAAATACCCCCTGGAAAGTTCTGGCACAGCCTAAGCTGTCACTACGCTTCTCTAGGACCACAGCACCCACCTGCCACACTCATCTCTGTATCTCCTTCCACCTCGGGGTCATGCAGACACTGACAGGAAGGAAGTCAGAAACAGCTGAGATGGGGAGAGGGTGAGTGTGGTGTGGTTCTCGGCTGTGGGAGAGATGGCCAGGATGGACTGAGCTCTGTAAAGCTCTTACTGATGAGATGGGACTGTAAACTCTGGGGGTCTTCCTGCAAGATATGCTAACTCTGGATGGGAAGCTGCCATTTATTGTGTGTGCGTGCATGTGTGTGTGTTATAAATTAAGATGTTTGAATGAAAAAGTCCTAGGACAGAGCATCCAATACAACAGAAGCATGCTTATTTTACTAACTGCTGAAGGAGAAAGTCGCACCCTTTCTCCTTGGCCACCCAGTCCACAGAGCACTCCCTGGCCATCTCCCATGCGACTGTGTGCTGAGTTCTTGTGTATCACAACAGTGCCCCCTAGTGGAAGAACATAGATTCTTTTCTTCATTCAAGTCCAAAACATTACTTTAAGTAAAAAATAAACCATACTGTTGTGGAATATCAGTTTAAAATGTGCTACATTTGTTTATGCTGTGGAATATTTATTTAAGGATGCAAAGATGTGTTCCATTCTTTTATGCTGCATTTGCTTAACTCTGTAAAGCTGTGTTACTTTGCCTGCCTAAAACACCTGATTGTTCTAATAAAGAGCTGAATGGTCAAGAGCTAGGCAGGAGAAGGATAGGCGGGGCTGACAGGCAGAGAAAATAAGAGAAGAAAGGAAGAGGAGAGGACGCCGCCAGGGGTCAGTCATCCAGCACACAGCCAGCCACAGAGTAAGAAGGAAAGCAAGGTATATAGAATAGAGAAAGGTAAAAGCCCAGAGGCATAATGTAGGAGAGAAATATTTAAGTTAAGAAAAGCTAACTAGAAATAAGCCAAGTTAAGGCCAGGCATTCATAAGTAAGAATAAGTCTCCATATATTTATTTGGGAGATGGGTGGTGGGCCCCCAAAGAGCAAAGAGAAAAAAACCAAATAGACAACTATACCATTCTTATGGTTTGTTTAGAGCCAGGTCCTGCCGCAGAACAATCCTTCCATGCACTGTAAATTGCACTGTTATTTGTTCAATAAAGAAGCCGACTAGCCAATAGCTAAAAAGGATAACGTCAGGCAGGAAAACCATACCAAGGACACTGGGAAGAAAAAGGGCGGAGCCAGAGGAGTTGCCAGGAGATGCTCCAAAACAAGTTGGAGGATAGGTAAAGCCACAAGTCACATGGCCATAGGTAGAATAATAGAAATGGGTTAATTTAAGTTGTAAGAGTTAGCTAGTAACAAGCCTAAGCTATTGGCCAAGTATTTAAAATTAATATTGAGTCTTCATGTGGGTTATTTGGGAACTGGTGGGGGGGGGAGTCTGCCTAAAAGACCCAAAAGCTACAATGTATCTGGGGGGTACAAAACATTCAGGAAAGCAGCAGTCCAAGAAGGCCTGCACCCCTCGGGATCCATCAGGCCCAGATGTGTGTGTTCCCCAGGGTGCTGACTGTCCTCACCTGGCACTGCGGTCCTGACTCTGTGGCTCCTTCTCTATTGCCCCAGGGCTCCATTCTGTAACCAGCCAGCTGCTCCTTCCTGCCTCAACCAGGGCCATAGGTGGAGCCACAGACCTGTGACCTGGGATGACATTCTTCCCATCACACTTTCTGGGCATTCCTTACCATCACCTTGGTCTCTCATGTGTCATCCTCATCTTTCTGGAACTCTTTTTTACATTTATTTATTATTATTAGTTATTATTATTACATTTATTATTTAGAGGTCAGAGTTGGTTCTCCTTACTCTTGATTCTCTTCTACCATGTGGGTTCAGGATATTGAACTGAGGCCATCCGACTTGGTATTATGTACTTTTAACTGCCAAGCCATCTTGCTGACTGTTTCTCACCTTGGTAATCCTATTACTTCTCTGCACACTGCCTCTGGGCACAGAAGCTTGCTAAGATGCTGTCTACACCTGAGTGGCACCGGAGGGTGACCCTGAACCCTCTTTACTCTCCAACCCAGTGTGGGCTTGCCTACCTGGGAAGGGAAAATTCGTCTCTGCCCAAATATACCACTTTTCAACCGATTCCAGTTGTAGCAAAAAGCAATGTTGAATTTCATTTCTGTCCCTTTGACCTTGTGTATATCTGTGTGTGTGTGATTACAGGTGCCTGCAGAAGAAGGAGGGGTTGAATCTCCTGAAGGTGGAGCTACAGGTAGTTGTGAACTGCCTGTCAAAGGTGCTAGGAACTGAACTCAGGTCCTCTGGAAAAGCAACAAGTTTTCTTAAATATGAGCCATCTCTAACATACACTCTTTTTTCTTTTCTTTCTTCTTTTTTTTTCTTTTTCTTTTCTTGGTTTGGTTTTTTGAGGTTTCTCCTGGCTGTCCTGGACAAGGCTGGCTTTGAACTCACAGAGATCCGCCTGTCTCTGCCTCTCAAGTGCTGGGATTAAAGGTGTGCAGCACCACCGCCCAGCTTGTTTTTCCCGACCAGTCACTCTTTATTGAGAAACCTGTGGCACATACCTTCAAATCTTCGGTGACCATCATAGTCCTCCGAGCAGGGAACCTCAATGAACCTGCCCTCTAGCACCTCACCACGACGGGCCAAGACTTCAGCCACATCATCATTGGTCTCCAGACTACTCCAGAGCAGGAATGTGATCAGAGCAAGGCCGACTCCAAGGGCCACAGTTCTCAGCCATGTCCTCTGTGACTCCTGAGGCAGCCGCTCCTTCTTGGTGCTGAGAATAGAAAACACAACCACTGGATGCAGCTATCACAGTAAGCGTGCCGATCAAAACCACAAGATGTTCACACTGGATACCACCAGCCGTGGGCTGTGCCTACACTGACCTCTGATCAAAGTGGATGGACCCCTATCAATCTTGAGATATTGCAGGGACCCATGGGCTGATTATGAAGTAGGTAGTGGGAAACAGGAGTATCTACCTTGGTCTACAATCCACCCAGCTGATCAGGGTGCCCATCAGACCTCATCCATCACGCCCCTCACCTGAGGTTCCGCCCCTCAGAGGAGCTTCCCAGGCAGAATGCGGCCTTGTTTCCTCTGATCAGACAGGGCTGACCACGTGTTTCAATGGACAAAAAATGTGGGTTGACCATTGACACTTCCTGCCCAGCCCACAGAGTTCCCATCTGGAGGATTGCCACGATCTCTAATTACTCTCCTGCATCTCTGTTTGATTGCCCCACCCCAAGCACGTGTCTCTACAAGAATACATGTGCACTTGAACCAACTTACGCGAATCAAATCCACTTAAATCATAAATCTGGGGCCAGAAAGAGCACAGAAGAATGTCATATATGATATATAAGTTAAGATGTCCCTATGACCCAGTTCTGCGTGGTCTGTGTCTCTACAGATCTCTGCGTATAGCTGGGATATATGCGAAGTGCTGTTCAGGAAAGGTCTCACAGGCCATAGGTCTTGAAATACACGCGGAGTTGTCAAGAGCTAGGTCCCTGTCCTCAAAGGCTCCATCCTTTGGATTCAGGTATAGGTTTGTCAGAGGCCCACAAGGTCAGTTTCGGGCAGGTGAAGTGTGAAAGGCAGGGATGAGGTAACCGGCAAACATGTGGGGAGATGGAACACACAGCAGAAGGGAGTCATAAAGGCCCAGAAATACCCACTCGTGAGAGAAACCTGCTCACTCAAACCTACTCCAAGAATGAAGACCCCTGTGGGCAGGGTCTACAGAGCTCCTTGGTGGGCAGCCACGCGGACATCCCACCGTGGGAGGTTTGCAGCACAATACTCCAGACCACGCGTTCTAAGTCACGCCCGCCCGCCCGGTCACACTGCAAGAGGGCTGAACCCATCCCACATTGCCACGCCCACGCCCACTACTGCCACGCCCACCTCCCGCCAGGCTCCGCCCCCAGAATAGCCACGCCCACACGCCACCAGTCAGGCCCCGCACGCTATTGCGCGCGCCCTCCCGCGGTCCTCGCTACCTGTTCGCGCGCCGGCGCTCGGCTGCACTACTTCCCTCGGGAACTCTGGGTGGTCCCCTCCGCTGAGGCGCCATTGGGCCGGGCCGCCGCGGAGCCAGGAGGGACACGAGAGCCGCTAAACCCGGGACAACAGCCGCGACAGCGAGCGCGAGGCGGACACGGTGCGGGGACGCGGGAGCGACGCGCTCGGCCGTCGGCCAGCTCGCGGCCAGACGTGAGCAATCGGAGGCCGAGTGGGGAAGGGCGTGGCCTTCTCGGCCCTGGGCGCTACTGCTTGGGGCGCCTTTGGAGGTCCGCGACCCCTCGGAGCGGTGCCGCGCAGTGCTGAGGCTCCGGCGTGGGTGAGTCAAGCCCGCAGCCGGACGGTGGGCTGTACCAGGATGGCCTGTCTCCCACGGCAGGCAACGTCTTCCCCCAAAGTTGCACTGAGAATCCGGTCAGGGACTTTGAACTGCCAGACCTGCCTCTTGGACAAGTATTTCCTGGCTGTGAGTGGGCGGGTCGGGGGCCCCTAAGGCTGTGGCTTTGAGTCCTTGCACAGGACCACCAGGTGAAATCGTGGAACTGAATACATCATCTCCTTTCCTTTATAATCCTTTGTGGTTTTGTAAAAGGTATACAACTGTTTCTTTAAGTTCCTGGCAGCTTCAGTATCATCCAGAAATTAATTTTAATGCAAACTACACTTAGTTCCGGCTTCTGTAAAGCTTGTTCCCTTTTCAAATTATTATTATCCCCAGGGCTTCTGGCATAGGGAGCAAGTGCTGTACCATGGAGCTAGCCACACTTCCTATCCCGCCCCCCAAATTATCATTGCCTTGTGTTTTCAGTACTAGGAATTGAACCTTAGGCCTTATGCATACTGAACAAGTGTTGTATCACTAAACCATATCCCCGGACTTTGTTTTACTTATTAATATGGAGACAGGGTCTCATTAAGTTGCCAAGGCTAACCTTGACTTTCCTTTATAGCCCAGGCAAGCCTTAAACTTCCAATTGTTCCCTCCTCGGGTGGGGGTGAAGTGGGAAAGGTGTTACAGGTGTTTGCCACTGCTGGGCTTGCAGAGTTTTTTGGTTGCTATAAATCATAATTATCTCACAAGGAAATCAATGGTTTTCTATTTGGGGGCAATACACAATACTATATTTGAATACGGAGATAAACTTTTCGGTTTATTTTCATATTAGTAAAATGAGTTTCCTCTGGTGTAGTAGAGCAAACTTGGCTGTTATCAGAACTGAAAAAGAAAGGGGGAGGGGCTGCCTCTGCTGCTGGACTGTAACGTGAGCTCTGTGCACCAGGAAGAAGTCCTACATGAAGACCCTGTTATAGTAGTTCACAAAAAAATACCAACATGTCACGTGCCACGCCATTTAAGATGAGATTCGTTCATTTGGACCTTAAAGGAGCACCTCCGAAGGTTTCGTACCTCTCTGAGGTAAGGACTCCATTTGCCTCTAGATAAGCACCTTTTCCTCTGCGGCAGTGGGCACTGGTGACATAACCATGGGGACCCTGGATCAGGCAGGGCGGCGACAGAGCATAGATTTTTCTTTTCCTCCCATTGCCCCTCAAAACCAGACAGGACAACCAGGATGGCACAAAGAACCACGATGTCTTTGTTGGGACTGAACTGTATCCGCCAGAAAGAGAAATTCAAGTCTTAACACTTAGCGCCTGTACAGTGACCTGACCTAAAAACAGTCCATAGAGAGTTGGCCAGTTAAGATGAGGTCATACTTGATTTCTATGAGTCTGAATAAGAAAGGTGGATTAAGGGGCTGGAGAGATGACTCCGTGTTTGAGAGCACCGGCTGCTCTTCCAAAAGACCCAGGTTCAGTTCCCAGCACCCACATGGCAGCTCATTCCTGCCTGTAATTCCAGTTTCAGAGTATCCCACACCCTCACTCAGACAGATATACATGCAGGCAAAACTCTAATGCACATGAAATGATAAAATAAAAAAAGACACACATACAGGCCAAATACCAACACACATAAAAATTAAATGAATAAATAAGAGTTACTTTTTTAAAAGGTGAATTGTGTGTGAGGTATATGTTTTGGGGAAGCACACTATACACTTACCCATGTGTGTGCATGGGGAGATCAGAGGTCAACAACAGATGGTTTCCTCTATCACTATATTTTTGGCGGGCGGGAACAAGATCTCTCACTGAACCTGGAACTCACCATTTGAGATAAACTCCATAATCTGCCTGTCTCTACCCTGCCAGTGCTGGGGTTACAGGCACATACACCCCCATACCAGGCTTTTACATAAGTGTTGGGGATCTAAACTCAGGTAGAAGCGGAGGTTTTAGACGCGGGGAAGAGGAAAAGACATGTAAGAAGGACACCTGTGACAACAGAAGCAGAGACAGGAACGATAGTCACAGATCAGTGAACATGAAGAGTAGTTTTAACTACAGTAAGAGACAAGAAGGATGCCCTGCTATTTCCTGGCCTCCAGAACTATGAGAGAAAATTCCTGTTATTTGAAGCTATTCCATGTGTGATCAGATCTTACAACCGTCCTCGAATACCAATACATTCTTCAGCATGAACATAGTAGCACTTATCTGTAATCCCAGTACTGAAGAAGTAGTGGCAGGAGCTTCAGGAGATCAAGGCCAGCATTGATCCTGAACTACGTGAGACATTGTCTCAAAAAAGAGGTGGTGTTTGGCAGTGGTAGTAAAGACCTTTAATCCCAGCACTTGGGAGGCAGAGACCAGTGGATATCTGTGAGTCTGAGGCTAGCCTGGTCTATAGAGCGAGTTCCAGGACAGGCTCCAAAGCTACAGAGAAACCCTGTCTTGAAAAAAAAAAGGGAAAGGAAAGGAAGAAAGGGAAGAAGCAAGCAAGCAAGCAAGGTGTTCCTAACAGACCAGATCCTAGCACTTAGGAGGTGGAGACAGGAAGGTCAGTTCAAGGTCATCCTCAGCTACATAGTGATTTTGAGGCCAGGTTTTACTACATGAGAGCCCCTGTTTCAACACATATCACACCCCTCCTACCGAAAAGGGGAGAGGAAGGAACAAGGAGATCTCTGACTTAGTAATCCTACTGACATGCTAGCTACAGTGACTCGGGCAGTGCCCCCCAGGAAGAAGGTCCATGGAGGTCTGGCCAGTGCCATCTGAACTCCTGTCAGATGTGCCCCCTCCAGTGCCATATTGGAAATAGTCTTGCCCAGAGAATGAAGCCTGGCTTTTAAAGACATGGTCAGTGACATGATTTAGTGGATAAAGTCCCTTGCTACTAAACCTGACAACCTGAATGTGATCCCTAGGCCTCACAGCTGGAAGGAGAGAACTGACTCCTGCAAGGTGTCCTCTGACTGAACTCAGGGTCTGTTTTGTGTGTGTGTGAGTGTGTCCCCATACATACACACACACACACACACATAAACAAATGCAATATTTTTAACTTGACTGTAGCTAATGACCAGCTTCAGGAAAATGGAAAGTAGATATGCTAAGGGACATTTGAAAATGCAATCAGACACAGAACAAATGTTGGTAATTTTTAGCAAATAAATTTGAAATTAAAACACAGTATTTGTTATCAGTGAGAGGCTGATACAGGAAGAGGCAAGTGTGGGCTTCATAGTTTTAGGCCAGCCTGGAGTGCAGTATGATACCCTGTCTCAAAATAACATCATATAAGTAGGAAGCAAAGACAGTCAGATCTCTGTGAGTTCCAGGACAGCCAGCACTGTTTCACAGACAGACCCTGTCTTGAAAAACCAAAAATCTGCTCAAGGGGCTAGTGAGTCCTGCCAACCTGATGACCCTTTATAAAGGAAGAAGAAAACCATGTCCCCAATTCTCTGATCTTCACATAGGCACTGTGCCTCCCCACCCTTTAAATGTTAAAAAAAACATTGAGGGGCTGGGGTTATGATTTATATCTATAATCTCAGCCGTTGTGAGGTATACTTTGTGCCCGCGTCACACGGAACCCCCAAACAAGACCACTACAGAGCTGGTATCCGATGCAAACACACTGGGGCGTATTGATTACACGTTAGCTAACTCGGATCATAATCCAACACTGGCACAGGGGTTGGGGAGAACCAGGCTTCAGGGTAAGGGGATTTTAAAGAGAAAAATGCCTTGGCCTTTCAGGATTGGGTAAAAGCATGCAGCTTTTGAATTCATTGATTGGGATGTAGGGGAATTTCAAAACAATGACTGTCAGCAGATAAGAATTTCAAAACAGGGGGCTGGAGAGATGGCTCAGTAGTTAAGAGCATTGCCTGCTCTTCCAAAGGTCCTGAGTTCAATTCCCGGCAACCACATGGTGGCTCACAACCATCTGTAATGAGGTCTGGTGCCCTCTTCTGGCCTGCAGACATACACACAGATAGAATATTGTATACATAATAAATAAATAAATATTTTAAAAAAAAAAAAAGAATTTCAAAACAGAGCCGGGCGGTGGTGGTGCACGCCTTTAATCCCAGCACTTGGGAGGCAGAGGCAGGTGGATCTCTGTGAGTTCGAGACCAGCCTGGTCTACAAGAGCTAGCTCCAGGACAGGCTCCAAAACCACAGAGAAACCCTGTCTCGAAAAACCAAAAAAAAAAAAAAAAAAAAAAAAGAATTTCAAAACAGTAGTTCATTAGATACCTACAAGGACAAGGATGTCTGAAGCAAGCAGATGATCTTTGGACACCCTGGTGGGTCATTTTCACCAGGGCAAACACAGTTTCTTGGGAATGCTTATGACTTTTGGGCTGCATTCACCACCCCCCTTAGTTAGGTCCTGTCTAATGGAGTTTGTTCTGCTCCTTCAACCTCTGCCCCCCTCACACATAAACATATATTAACATACACACAGAAACAAAAAAATTCTACTTAAAAATGTATAAATCTGGAGGCTGGAGAGATGGTTCAGTGGTTAAGACCTCTGACTGCTCTTCCAGAGGACCCAGCACCCATATGGCAACTCACCGTTGTCTGTAACTCCAGTTCCAGAGGATCCAATACCCTCAAACAGACGTACATGTAGGCAAAACACTAATGTACATTAAATAAAAATTTTAAAAATGTATAAATCTGACCCAAGCCACAGCTTTTTGAAATAGAAAAATTTGGGAATGAGGACTATTAAGGAATTATTAATAATTGATTTGGTGGGATAAGGGTTACGGTTATTGTCTTCTAAGTCCTTAACAAATAGTTTGAAATATAAATTGAAATATTGCCGGGTGATGGTGGCACACACCTTTAATCCCAGCACTCGGGAGGCAGAGGCAGGCAGATCTCTGTCAGTTCAAGGCCAGCCTGGTCTACTACAAAGCAAATTCTAGCACAGCAAGGAGTGTTTCACAGAGAAACAAACAAACAAAAAAATGAACTATTTACAGGTAAAAGGATGTCTGGGATTTGTCTTAAAGTATTCCAGACAGCCAGACAGTGGTCATGCACGCCTCAAATCCTAGCCAGCACTCGGGAGTCAGAGGCAGACAGATCTCTGTGAGTTTAAGGTTAGCCTAGTTTACAAAGAGAGTTCCAGGACAGCCAAAACTGTTAAACAGAGAAACATTCCCTGTCTTGGAAAAAAACAACAAAAAAATATTCCATACCAAGAGAAAAATAAACATTAGCTTATGATATCTGTTTATACAGCTTAACAGTGAAAAACCTCTGAACTATCTAAGACATGAAAGCCCAGAGTCTCCTGTGTCTGAGGTCCCGGCCTCTCTTGTCTCAAGCTCTCAGACATCTGAACCACAGATGGTCTTTCCCAGCCCAGAACAGCAGAGCACTGGGGAAACAGATACATTCACCATCATTTCACTTTATCTCAATCTGGATGATTGAGTTAGATCACTTCTCAATGGTCAGATGGCCTCTGTGATTTGTACCCATTCTGTGACTCATCCATGGCTGATTTTCAGTCCTGAACTGATTTTGTTGATCCAGCTTTAGTACTTTCCTGTATGGGGCTGGTCCCCTCCCAGAGGACCTAGGCTTGATTCATACTACCCATGTGGCGGCTCTTAACTACTCACACAGACATACATGTAAGCAAAATACCAATAAAATAAATGTTTTAAAAAGAAAGAAAACATGTTACATGTCACAGAAAACATTTGGATCCTTATTTGGAGACTGATGGCTGTTTTGAATATGGATAGTGCCTACGCCTACATTGTGGTTTTTGTTTTGTTTTTAAAATCACTGGCCTTGACCTCAGACCAGAAAAAAAAAGTTCCCAGTTAGTCTGTATAGAAGGATGAACAGGTCCAAAACCTCCTAGAGATAGGGAATTTCTACCCATCACAAAGATTGAGAAGGAAGTGGTGAGAACGAGAGCTTTGAGATTTCTCACCTTCCTCTGCACACACCCCACCTGCTCTTCCTTCCTATAGGCTGACTTCATCTCCAGAGCTACTCCTGGTGCCTCCTGCTGCTATAGCACGCAGACCTGGCTCCAGGATGTCTCCCAGCTGGCACAAGTTCCCCTCAGCTGAACCACTAGAATTCATTGTTCTGTGGTAACAGCTGTTGAATGGCACATTACACTCCTGTGCTAAATAGGTATGTTGTTAACCAAGAATTTGTTAAGCAAAGATCAAATACACATTCCAGATTTAAAGTTTGTAAGAGAGAAATATGAATATCAGTTCCCATCCCTCTCCAGAACTTAGAAAGGAAAAAGGTGTCCATTCAGCTAAGTCCTTTGTTGTTCAGATTGCCACATTTTTAACCCCTGTTTCCCTCCAGGTGTTTCCCCTATTCCACACACTCGGTGCAAATGGTCTCCTCATTGAGTATGAAGACATGTTTCCCTATGAGGGCCGCCTGATGCTGCTGCGGGCCAAGCATGCGTACAGGTATCAGAGCCAGCAGAGGGTCCCCAGGAGGTGTGAGGGCCTCCAAGAAGGGTGACTTTGTGCAGAACTGTGGGTGGATAATTGGACTCTAATAGCTTACATTCCTTTTCTGACTTTCTAAGCATATGTCTTTATTTATATAAGTTGGTTACAAAATTAAAACATGTAGCCTGGTGTGGTGGCTGACACCTGTGCTCCCAGCAGTTTGGAGGCTGAGATAGGATGATTGTTGAAAGTCAAAGGTCAGCTTTGGCTGCAGAGTGAAATCCTGTCTCAAAAACAAAGCTGGCAAGGCAGTGGTGGTGTAACATGTAATCCCAATGCTTGGAAGGCAGAGGCAGGTGGATCTCTGTGAGTTCGAGGCCAGCCTGAAACTACAAATTGAGGTCCTGGATAGCCAGGGTTTTTACACAGAGAAAAAACAAACAAAATGGTGGTATACAGGCAAAACACTTATACCAAAAAGAAATTTTTATTTAAGTAAAACATCGAGTGCCTGCAAGGGTGCCTTTGTGTTTAGGAGCACTTCTGCTTTTACAGACGACCTGGGTTTGGTTCCCAGGACTCACGTCATGACTCACAACCACATATAACTCCAGGGAATCCAGTGTTCTCTTCTAACTTCCTCCGGTTCCCACAGGCACGTGGCACACACAGAACGTGAGCACACACACACATGCAGGAAGTATTTTTTTTAATATTTATTTATTTATTATGTATACAATATTCTGTCTGTATGTCTGCAGGCCAGAAGAGGGCATCAGATATTACAGATGGTTGTGAGCCATCATGTGGTTGATGGGAATTGAACTCAGGACCTTTGGAAAAGCAGGCAATGCTCTTAACCACTGAGCCATCTCTCCAGCCCCCGCAGGAAGTATTTTTTAAGTAAAACATACACATTAAAGGTAGTCAAGAAGCATTTAAAAGAGAAAATGAGCACCTGCTCTGTAACTCTGTGGGGAAGAGTAAGAAGTCATGAGGCAGCTGGAACTGGGCTGCTTTTAAGACCACAATTGAATTTTTTTTCTCATGTGTGTATGTGTCTGTCTCGTGTGTGTGTGTGTGTGTGTGTGTGTGTGTGCAAGTACATGTGGAGGCCTGACATCCCAAGTCTTTATCACTCTCCACTTTATTTGTTGAAGCAGCATCTTTGGTTGAATCCAGAACACACCATTTTGGCTAATCTGGCAAGCCAGCTTGCTCTGGGATTGCCTGTCTGTGCCTTCTGAGCACTGGGATTGCAGATGGACCACCATGCTCACCCAGCACTTACCTGGGTCCAGGGATCTGAACTCTAGTTCTGTTGCTTATGCAACAGGCATTTCAACCACTGAATGATCTCCCCAGCTTCTCACAGTTTGATTTGAACCTTGGAATGTATAGGCAGGTGGGAAAATACTAAGCCTCTTATAGAAATCAAGATTAAAACAACTTTTTTTTTTTTTATTTTTATTATGTATACAACATTCTGTCTCGATGTATGCCCGCACGCCTGAGGAGGGCGCCAAATCTCAGCACAGATGGTTGTGAGCCACCATGTGGTCGCTGGGAATTGAACTCAGGACCTCTGGAAGAGCAGCCAGTGCTCTTAACCTCTGAGCCATCTCTCCAGCCCCAAGATTAAAACAACTTTGCAATGTCATTTTAGTTCCTGAATTGGTGAAGCTGGGGATGTAACTCAGTGGTTGAGTGCTGGCCTAGCATACACAAGGTATTGGGTTTGATCCCAAGCAGAGGGTCGGGGGGTATAGATGTGGTCATTGCTGATTCTTTAGTTAGGCATGGAATAACTGCCTATACTAGTCTCGAATGGCCCATGCAGGAGCATGGACTCCCATCCTGTTTCAAAAAGCCCCAAACAAACCAAAGGTCATGTTCTGTGACTGTGGGAAGTGACCACCACGCTCGAGGGCAGTATGGCTCTGGGTGTCCAGTTCTCCGGTGCACCTGCACATGGTGTAGGTTTGCCTGCTCGCTGTGCTTTGCTGTGTTCCAAACAGTGAATATTTGTTTGTCTTTCAGAGTAAAATAAAATCAGGGGTGAGGGGGCTGAAGGGACCCTTTCTTAGGTTAAGGCTATATAAAAGCAGGTGAGTAGTTAATTTTGCTCCTGGGCCAGTCTGTCAACCCCTGTTGTGCAGGATGACTCTGTGACCAGTCCATATAAGATGCAAAGGGGCGGGGAAGGACTGGCTGGACTGACACAGGCCTCTATGCTCTTATCACTCCAGCCCCTCTGAAGTTGCGGAGATCCTGCGCCTGGCCAAGCTCAATGAGCTGGAAGTGGTTCCCTTGGTGCAGACATTTGGACATATGGAGGTGAGCGGGAGGAATGTGGGTTTCAGAGATTGGGCTTGGGCTCCAATGTGCATAGGCATGCCACCTGAGCCCCTGTCCTCAGCAGCACCAGCCTGTCAGCAGCCAGAGAGCACACTCTTGGTCAGGACAGCTCTGCTAGGAAGGAAGGAAGGGAGGGAGGGAGGGAGGGAGGGAGGGAGGGAGGGAGGGAGGGAGGGAGGAAGGAAGGAAGCCTTGCATTTTTTGCTTGTGTCTTTTTACCAGTATTCAAAATTATTTCTCACATATAAGACAACTGAGAAGCAAACCTAGTGTTGATTTAATGGCTTGTAGGATGCAGTTGCAGTCATTCCTCTACAGTAAAATTTAAAAAGAAAAAGAACTGGAGGGGCTGGAGCTGTTAAGACCGCTGGCTGCTCCTCCAGAGAACCCAGGTTTGATCGCAGCACGCACAAGGCTGCTCAAAACTGCCTGTGACTCCAGTTCTAAGGGATCTAATGCCCTCTTTCTGGCCTCATAGTTACTAGACATACATGGTGCACAGACCTCTAACCCTAACAAGCAAAACACCCATGTAAGTAAAAAGAAGCTAGAGATACTAGTAAGTCATCTAGTAAAATAACTTATTTAGCACATGCAAGGCCTTGCGTTAAATAAAGACCCAACACCACAGAGACAGAGAAGGAGGAGGAAGGAAGGAGGGGGGAAAACAGGGACAGGGAAGGGAGAAGGGAAGAGGCTGCTGAGGAACCAGCTAGAGGGTTTAGAACCCAGCTCAAGCAGAGTTAGAGGTTACTGCCCTGCAGGCTCTCAAGTTGTCTTAGCTGCAGCCATCTGGAAGAGTCACCTTTGCAGGCCACCCAGCTGGCCCTCAGGCACACTGTCAAGCAACATAAGCTTGGAACTCTTGCCAGGGACATCATGGGGACCAGCCCCCCCAGGGACATCACGGGGACCGCCCTCCCCCAGGGACATCACGGGGACCGGCCCCCCCAGGGACATCACGGGGACCGCCGCCCCCCCCCAGGGACATCACAGGGACCAGCTCCCCTCTCCTTGTCTCTCCATAGTTTGTGCTAAAGCATGCTGCATTTGCACACCTCCGTGAAGTGGCTCTCTTCCCCAACACCCTGAACCCTCATGAGGCTGAGTCGCTAGCACTGGTAAAAGATATGGTTGACCAGATCATGGGGCTGCACAGGGGTGCCCAGTGGCTCCACATTGGCTGTGATGAGGTGAGTGCCTTCGCTCTCAAGGTCTGCAGCCTCTTTTCTTCAGACACCTTGTCCCATGTCATGGCTTCTTTCTTTTCTTTCTTTCTTCCTTTTCTTTTTTGTATTTATTTATTTACTTATTTATTTTATGTGTATGGATATTTTGCCTGCATATATGTCTGTGTACCATGTCTGTGTATGCCTGGTGCCCTCAGGAGCCAGAAGAGGGTGTCAGGATTGCCTGGGACTGCAGATGGCTATGAGCCACCCTGTGGGTGCTGGGAATCAAAGCTGGATCCTCTGGAAGAGCTTCCAGTGCTCTGAGCAATCTCTCCAGCCCCCTTTGTTTTCTTTTGGTTTAATTTAATTTAAAAATTCTTGAGATACAGTTTCATTACATTATCTAGGCTGGTTTGAACTTTTGATGCTTCTGCCTCAACCTGCCAAACACTAGAATTACAGGCATGTGCCACTGTGCCAGGAACTATGGATTCTTTTTTTTTTTTTTTTTTTTTTTTTTGGTTTTTCGAGACAGGGTTTCTCTGTGGCTTTGGAGCCTGTCCTGGAACTAGCTCTGTAGACCAGGCTGGTCTCGAACTCCCAGAGATCCGCCTGCCTCTGCCTTCTGAGTGCTGGGATTAAAGGCGTGCGCCACCATCGCCCCGCTATGGATTCTTTTAAATAGAGAAAGAGTCCAAACACTAAAGAATAAAGGCGGGGATTGCCAAGGAGATAATCCTAATTAGGGACCTATTCTAGATGACGTCTCTGGAGAGGAGTGTCACCTGGCATAGGGCAGTCCTACACAGAGCCCAAGTGAGGTACCCCACATACCAGATGTCACTACTGTCCAGAGGGACAGACTTCTTTACTTCCTCCTCCTCCTCCTGCAGGGACAGAGCCAGTCCCAGCCGTGAACAAATCCATGCCCTTTCAGACTGTTCTAGCAAAAGAAATGTAGTTTGAGGTGTTGAGAGGAGAAAGTGTTGTTATGTTTGGATCTTGAAGCACTATTTGGGAAAAATGTTCCCCTGGTGTCTCTGTGGTGTGTCCTCCTACCTAGCCTGCCCAGTGGCTAGTCTCTACCCCTCTTCTCATCTGGCTAGATTCCAGATGTGGGCAGTGCTGGAGGAGCTCTGAGACAAAGACCACAGCCTGGGTTTGTAGGCGGTCAACTCTGAGATTTCCTCCCCACCCCCGCCACGAGACAGGGTTTCTCTGTGTAGCTTTGGAGCCTATCCTGGAACTTGCTGTAGACCATGCTGGCCTCAAATTTACAGAGATCCTCCTGTCTCTGGCCTCCCCAGTGCTGGGATTAAAGGCATGCTCCACCATTACCCGGCTGAGATTTCCTCTTTTAAAAGAAAATTAGAGCTGGACATGGTGGCTGACACCTATAATCCTAGCACTTGGAGGCTAGGGCAAGAGAATTGCCACAAATTTGAGACCAGCCTGGGCTACACAGCTTGGGCTGTGGTATCTCAAAATAAATCTGAAAGTAAGATTTGAGGATACACACTTGAAACCCAGCACCTTACAGCATTGAATTACAAGCCAGCCTGGGCTATAGGAAATCCTGCCTCCAAAAAGAAGAGGAGGGGGGCTCGAGCACTACTGCTCTTCCAGAGGACCTGGGTTCGATTCCCAGCACCCACATGGCTGCCCACAACGTGTGTAAGTTTAGTTTCAGGGGATCTGACATCCTTGCACAGACATACATGCGGGCGAAACACCAATGCACACCAAATAAAAAAACAAAAAGAGAAGCCGGGCGATGGTGGCGCACGCCTTTAATCCCAGCACTCGGGAGGCAGAGGCAGGCGGATCTCTGTGAGTTCGAGACCAGCCTGGTCTACAGAGTTAGTTCCAGGACAGGCTCCAAAGCCACAGAGAAACCCTGTCTCGAAAAACCAAAAAAAAAAAAACAAAAACAAAAAGAGGAAGAGGAGTAAAATACAATCCATAATCTGTGTGTGAAGCCCTGTCTCAGAAAAAAAATGTATGTACATTTCACAGATGGAATCACACCACATGTTGCCTTCTGTGTCTGGCTTTTTCATTCCCATTGTGAGTGCAGGACAAGTCCCATCAGCATCATCACATCTGTCAGGAATAGCCATGGCACAGTGGGACACATCCATCCACTCTTCACTGAGGTAATAGGGTGACCTGAGCAGAGCTGCTGTGAACCCAAGAGTGAATCTTCCTATAGAGACCAGGGAAGCTGAGCTCCTTCTTAGTCTCCTCTCCTGTGGACGTAAGGATGGCAACAGATGCAATCCCATCCTGTTTCTTCCTCCTAGGTCTACTACTTGGGCGAGGGGGAGACCTCAAAACAGTGGCTACAGCAGGAACAGAACAGCCTTGCAAAATTGTGTCTGTCCCATATGCAGGCAGTAGCCAGCCATGTGCTGGCACAGCACCCTGGCACAACACCCTTGGTGTGGGATGACATGCTACGGGACATCCCCCAGGAACAGCTGAAAGGTTGGCAGGGCCTGGTGGATGGGGGCTTATATGTGGCTGCCCAAGACCTCAAGTCCCAGAGGCCTTGGAAATGAGCTCTTAATATGTGTGCTCCAGCGAAAGTGCTGGGTTTAATCCTCCCTTCAAGTTACCGTGCAGCCTTGCAGGAG
The DNA here is from genome assembly GCF_950005125.1 of Chionomys nivalis. Classification (NCBI taxonomy): domain Eukaryota; kingdom Metazoa; phylum Chordata; class Mammalia; order Rodentia; family Cricetidae; genus Chionomys; species Chionomys nivalis. The sequence continues at coordinate 101,699,296 of NC_080092.1, forward strand.
TGCGGGCCAGAAATTGGTGTGGCTGCCGGCAGGCCCAGAGGGGCCGTGGGACTGTCCAATGCTTCCAGGGCTTTTGAGAGCCTATGTGTACCCTGTGACCAGCCTTGTAGATGCCAGGGTTAAAAGTTCACACTGTCCCAAAGCTTGGAGATGAGAGCTGAAGAGTACCTTCTCCAGCCTGGGAGACAGCACCTAGACACACCACCTAGCTCCACTGAACCCTGAGACCAGCTGTGCCTACACTGTGAGGCTAGTGTATGTTTTACATTAATGGGTTAGAATCAGCTCCTATAGAGATGTGTTCCAGTTCCCTGAGGCCACAAAGCCAGCAGCTCAGAGAAGAGTGTAGGAGTCCCTCCTCACAAAAGCAGGCAGCTACAAACATCATTTGTAGCTCTGTAAGCTGTACTGAGAACCCACTAGACCTGAGAAGACGTTTATTTTCCCACTTTAACATTAAAAGAATATGCCAGCCGGGCGGTGGTGGCGCACGCCTTTAATCCCAGCACTCGGGAGGCAGAGGCAGGCGGATCTCTGTAAGTTCGAGGCCAGCCTGGTCTACAAAGGGAGTTCCAGGAAAGGCTCCAAAGCTACAGAGAAACCCTGTCTCGAAAAACCAAAAAAAAAAAAAAAAAAAAAAAAAAGAATATGCCAGAGGTGAGCATGGTGGCACATGACTATAATCTCAGTACTTAGGAAGATGAGGCAAGAGGATTGGATTTCAGGGCCAGCCTGGGCAGCAAAGTGAGACCCCTGTATAAAACAAATATGTGTAAGGAGTAGGGGTGTGACCCAAGTGGTCTTTCCCACACTCATGGCCTTGCTCTGTTGACAGCATCTGGGGTGCCTCAACTGGTGGAACCTGTGCTCTGGGACTATGGAGCTGACCTGGATGTCCACAGCAAAAGTCAGTACAGGTTGCTCATGGTGCATGTGCCTGCATGATTGTTTCCTAGTCCTCCATGACCCTGTAACCTGAACTCTTCAGCCTGAGAATACAGGCTCCTCATTTGGCTGACCAGCATGGAACAGGAAGGGCCATGCAAAGCCCCCTGTGCTGGCATGAGATCCCCTGCTGGCTCCAGATTATCCCAGGTTCTTTCCAGCTCTTCATGAAATGTTTATTCCCAATAAGTGATAAACCACAGGCCATATGGGAATGGAGTCTCCTCTCTGCTAGGGTAGCAGCTCTGGGCTGCTTTGGTTAGGCTGTGTATCCAGGGCCTCTTCTCTATAAGAGCTGCTCATTGGCTTGTTTTCTTACCTAGTCTTCCTCATGGGAAAGTACCAGGAGTGTGGCTTCCAGAGGCTGTGGGCTGCCAGTGCCTTCAAGGGGGCCACCGGGGCAAGTCAGGCCCTGCCGCCTATTGAGCACCACGTTAGAAACCATGAGCAGTGGCTCCAGGTGGCGGTCAGTGGGCCAGTGGATGCTCTGCAAGGAATCATTCTGACTGGCTGGCAGAGGTAAGGTCAGGCCTAGTGTGGAGAACAGTTCCCCTCACCCATGATGGCAGCCTGTCAGTGTTGGCCTTGCCCTTCATGCTCTTCATTCCCTCGTGGCTGAGGAAACACTGAAGTGCTCAGAACCACAAGCACGCGACCCTCTAGTCTCTGTGGTTTGCATGCATGAATGATACCGTATGTCTCACGTAGCACGGCATGAAGATTAGTTCTGGTTCTTTTAGGATGTCACACCCTTTGAAAAATAGAATGAACCCAGTCTTTGGTTCTGGCCAAATCGTAGCATCAGGTTCCAACCTTTGAGCTGGACCAGTTGAAGCTGGCAATTTTGCTAGAAGAGCTGGAAAGGTGTCCTCTGGAGCCTTCACAAGTTCCAAAATGTGACTAACAGAGCAGGATTCTTAGCCAAGTGAGGCTGTCTAGTGTGATGTCTGGTCCCTGGCTCTTTGATCAGCCTTCACCTGTCACACTTGAGGAACATCTCTCTACCCCTTAAGCTAAAGAAACTAAGACAAGGAGGTTCTCTGCCCAGCACCAGAGGGGTCAGATGACCTGCTGGGCCTTAGGGGAAAGCGTGAGGTGGATAGATAGGGTGCAGACCACAGAAAAGGAGTAATAAAGACTACGAATGCTCCACCTCAGGTGGACACTGTGGAGTGGACCCAAGTGCTCATGGCCTATTTCCCCACACAGGCTCCTCCCTAGGGCATCATAAGAAACCTAATGTAAAATCCCAGACATGGAACCCTGAGCCAGGTAATGGGTGGGATACACCAGGCTGCCCACAGTGGATCTCGGCCTTGGAACCCCTCAAACAGGAGAAAGAGTACCCAGATCATGGCATCTTCATCATGATAAGATGAATTGAAGGCTGTGGCGCTGAATACTCTTCTTGTGGACATAGGTACGACCACTTCTCTGTGCTGTGTGAGCTGCTTCCTGTGGGGATCCCTTCTCTGGCTGCCTGTCTCCAGTCGCTTGTGCATGGTATGTCCCAGCCAACGGTTTTAGGCCTCTCACCTACCCTTAGCTTACAGGAAGTGGGAGGCCAGGTGCTGGTTTCCCTTGACCATTCATTGGCCTGCTCCCTCTGGACTGCAGTCCTTTGCAGGGGAAGAAGACTCGTGTTTACAGTCTGTCCACTTGCTTGTCTGCCACTGGCCTGGGATTGCCTACACCCAGATCCTTAGCCTGAGCCGCGGGTAGACTAGAAGTTAGAACGGACATGCCCCACAGACTTAGAAAAACCTACATAAGAAATTGATGCCTCAGGTGCAGATGCAGAAGGTATCTTTGCTGTATAAGTGTCCTGAGATGCAGACTGCAGAACTGGGTGCTCCCACTGCTGCAGGAGCCCTCATCCCAGTGCTCCTACACCCAGATGGCCTAAGGAAACGACTGTGTAGGAATTTACAATGCTCAAAGGATGGCCACATGGACAGGAGAGCCCCCCAAAACATTTAACAACTATGGGGTAGAGGAAAGATGTAGAAGTGGTCTTATTTTAGCTTTTTTTCTGTCAGTTGTTCATTATAAATGTCTAGAATGTGCAGAAAGACAAGCAGACAGCTCTCACCAGTACTGAAAAGTCATTGGTGTTAGTGGTGTTGACTTTAGCTCTTCCTGTTTCTGAGGAACGATTGTACTGGGACCTAGGCCTCCCAACACGGAGAAGGAACTGTCTGTCAATGGCTTCCTAACAGCCTCTCATGCTGACCTGGAGGTGTGTCTGCCCTGGTCTCACACCCAGCAGTTTGTTTGGAGTGCTCTAGAGCACTCTGCCCATGACTGACACTTGCAACGTGGCCACGGGCTCATGCACACAGTACCTACCGCTACCACCACACCCTTCTTGGTGTGTAGTGAAGCCACAGGCTTATGCACGTAGTACCTACCGCTACCACATCATTCTGGGTTCCACCCCGATCTTAAACAAATATCTCTCACATGCTCAATGAAAAAGCAGCCAGCGAGCCTGGCTGGGGTCCCCTGAGATGCTGTGCCTTTTCACCCATAGCACCCAAAGGTCAGGAGGCCTCTCTGACCTCTTCTGCCTGTGGATGGTTTCAGGAGGCTTTGCTGAGGATGTTAAGCTGAGAGTGGAGCATTTCCTTGGGGTTTCAAGCCTGGAAATAATGGATACTGTGAGGTAATCCCATCCTACCTGACATGCCCTACCCCTCCCACCTCTGGGGAACACCCATCTCAGTGTGACTCTCTGGCAGTGAGGGAGCTGGCTCCTTCCCTGGCAGTGACATCCATGCCCTCGTCACACAAGTCAGCCTCCACCTGCGCAGCTCTGTGGATACACTTCTGGAAAGGAACAGGTAAGCGACTCCATCTTCTCCCGGCATTGTTCTTTACAAAGGTTTCCCTAGTTTCCCCACAGTTAACTCTTATCCACTGCTGGCTCACTGACTGTCAGCATTTGCTCCAGGTATGTCACTGGCTGGTTCAGCCCCTACCACCGCAGGCGGAAGCTTATTCACCCAGTTATGATCCAGCACATACAGCCAGAGGCGCTCAGGTAGCCACCGTCATCACATCCTCCCAGTGCTCAGGCTCTGGAATATCCTGTCCCTTTATGAACACCCACAGTAGCCATGGTTATGGTTATCAGTGTTAAGGCAAGAAAGTTTAGCAGGAATTCTCATCAAGTCGAGCTCACAGCTGCTGTTGCCCGCAGCCTTCTGAGCAGATGGAGCAACCTTGTGCAGCAGCTGGAGGCTGCCCTGCAGCTGGCCTTCTACCCGGACACCATAGAGGAGTGGCTGGAGGAGAACGTGCTTCCAAGTATGCAGCAACTGCAGGGTCTGCTGCAGGATCTGGGTGAGGCGGCTGCCCCACTGCCACTGCCACCACCCCCCAGCTCATGCTGGGACACAGGTCAGAACCCCTGAGGGGCTGGGGTCCTCTATATCAGCCTAGACAACACCAAGATTCCTGCCTCAGTGCCCAGCCACGTGGGGCCTGTGATCTTCCTGCTGAACCCTGGACACCTGTGTAGACAGGCTCCCAAACTGTAAATAGTACCTTAGGCAAAGCAGAACCCAGAAAAAGGCACATGGAGACTCATTTGCAATTTGCATGTAGAGCTTTATTATGAAATAAAAAGACAGTAGAAGGAAGCAGAAGCTCCACTTACAGAAACTTGAATCAGCTTTTTGCCACCACCCTGGCTCATAGAGGGCTTCGTTCCTTTACCTAGGAATGAGTCCCAGCACTGGGAAATACAGGAAGGGGATAGGACAGCACCCAAGAGACAGACTCCTCCCTTGTCTAAAGTACCTTAAGAGCCTGTAGGTGACAAGTCAAAACCCACCAGCTATGTTTCACACTTTATTTGTGAAGAAAAAAATTGTTTAATTTGACCATTGAAAAAACTCATTCTGCCAGGCAATGTTGGCACACACCTTTAATCCCAGTACTTGGGAGGCAGAGGCAGGCAGATCTTTGCGAGTTCAAAGCCAGTCTGGTCTACAGAGCAAGTACCAGGACAGCCAGGGCAACACAGAGAAACCCTGTCTCGTAAAACAAAACAAAACAAAACAAAAGCTCACTTTGACATGTTCAACCATATTCCCCAAGTCAGAACTGATAGCAGTCACTTCAAAAAGACCTGTTGAAGGTTCTGGCGTAACTATTCCCGTCCAGCCCAGTACAGTGGCCTCAAGGCTGCCTTGACTTCTTTGCCTATAACTCCTCGTTTTCCCAGTTCTACCTGGCCAGGCATAGGCAGCAGCTGTGGGGACTGTGTGGAGACCAGAGGTCCACAGCTTTCAGGCCTGGAAGCCAAGCTTCCCGGCAACTTAGTGAACACTGTACTTGTGGGGGACTTGAGTCCCTCAGAGAGAACTAGAAGAGCAGAGAAGGCCATCAGGGGCTGGAACAGCTTCTGTTAGAAAAGGCAGTGCCCAGGCTGGCCTTCAGCTTTCTTCCGGCCTCACTTTGTAGGGATGTGTATCACGTGCCTGTCTTCCCCAGGTCTTTCCAAGGCTTCTGGAAAGGGGCTCCCGGTTCTCAAAGGCTGCAGAAAACCAGAAGGGGTGGCCTTTCCTCCACTGGCAGCTTCTCCCAGGTTTGGGCTGGGAGAGCCTTCTGTTCCTAACAGCGGCGCTCCAACACTGCTGGGCTCTCAGCGCTCCAGGCAGGAGCGGGGCCGTCTGCAGCACTCGAGCTGCCTTCCGGGAAGCCCCTGACCACCAGGAATGTCCATCTTGAGGAGGGCTGGTCCGAGAGAGGAGACATCAGGATTTTTAGCACAAGTCGGCACCACTGTACACAGGAGTGGATCTTCCTTACATGCATGTGGGTGTCTCACTCTCACTATGAAGTGGGGCCTTGACTAGGTAGCCTGGGGTGGCAGGGCCTCTTCAAGGCAGACACTAGGCCTGTGCTGAACAAAGAATGGCGTCTTATACCTTGGATGCCCTTGGGTGAGCTTATCCAGACCAGGCTGTGACCTAAGCCAGAGTTGTCGTCTATCTCTGGAGAAGGCACTCATTTCTGATTTGCTGCCCTCCTCTGGATGTAGCACCCACCTCTCGCATCCTGATAGATGCAGCCTTTCTGGGTTGCGGAAGATGTCCAGCCCATGGCTCTGCAAAGCGTAGAAGCGTAAACAAGCGAAAGACAGGTGGTCCACACAAGATCTGCCTGCACCCTCATAACGGGAAAGTCAGTTGGAGACATGTCAGAAATGGGTGGCATTTACCAGCAGCTGCTCCACACTGTCAGCTTTGGTCACCAGAGCCATCGGCTTCACTGTCACTGCTCTGTGACCGTTCTGAGGGGCTCTCCAGGCGGTGCAACTCCAAGAAGCTGGTGATGAGTTTGGCAATGGCTTCCACATCACTAGGCCAGCATTAAGAAAGCAGGTCACCGTGGGAAAAATGCAGTCCCATAACACACCACAAAGACCCACACTGATCCCCTACCATACACCCACAACAACCCCAGGTGTCCCAAATCTCTGGCCTCAGCCCACTCTTCACAGCCCTCAACCCTGTTTTGTTGCCTGCCCTACAGATACCCACAGCAAAGCTGCACCTAAGTACACACATCCCTCCTACAGCCCCATATTCCTGTCTATAAACACTCAGCATCTGCCCTGCTGCCCCGAGAAACACCACGGGATGCCCAGTCTTTCTCTGTACCACCCTTACCTGCGTCGGCCCATGACTGCACTCTGAGTAAGGGGGTGGGAAAAGCCTGTCGCGAACCGGAGCACCACAGTGTAGCCCTTCCCAAAGTAACGGACCTTCTCCTCCTCCACATTCACATCCTGGATGTCTCTTAGCAGGACCACCACTGGGGACGGGAGGATTTACAGATGGGCAGTCGTCCATATGCTCCCCCCTATGCCGTAGGACAGCCTGCCTCAGGATGTCCCGCTCTGAACAGGAGTGACATCAGTGACAAAGGCGTTTGCTAGTCCTTATTCTGGACTATGGGTCCAGAATAATTTTTCTTTTAGACTGGCTTTGAAGCCTGTCCTGGAACTCATTCTGTAGACCAGGCTGGCCTTGAACTCATGGGGATCCGCCTGCCTCTGCCTTCCACCACTGCCAGGCCCCGGAATAATTTCTGGATAAGAACACACCCAGGAGACTCATCACTCATGCATTGTTAGACAGAAGCTGGCTGTCCTGGGCGATTCTACAGAAGAGATCACTAAGCCCAAGCTGCCATCTTCATGCTAGCCTTTTTGCCTGATTTTACCTAACGCTGGAAAGCCTATCTGGTTCCAGTGCGGTAGCCCTGCCATTCCCTCTCACAGGAAAACTGTTCCTAACTAATGTATGGCTGATACTACTTTCCCCAGAGCCACTGGGAAACCTGTCTCACCCCACTGCAACAGTGACACAGGGCTGACCCCGTGGCTTGCATCCTGTGAGGACAGGCTCTCAGATGTGCCGGGAAAGTTCAGCCAGTGCGCTAACCCACATCCCCATAATGCTCTGGCCTCCACTGGCTGTATACTGCCACATCTGGCTGTGTACCGCCAGCACTCCATATAAGAGGCCTGAGGTCCTTGGGGCCTGACTCCCTATGTTAAACGCCTACTCTGAGGGTCCTGTGGGATGCACACATTTGTAATGCACAATGGCTGGACTGAATACACAGGGAAGAGACCTACGAGAACCTTATATTACTTCATAGGCTTAGCTCACAAGCCCAGAAGCTCAAGGGCTGGAGGTTTCCTCTGACCACATCCTCTCATGCAGGCCTCATATAGCTGACAGGAATCGTGTCCAAGACTTGGACCTGAGAGAGGCCAAATGGTTCCTGAAGAACAAAATGACTCCCTGCTGGTCTGCCTGGTGACCCACCCCTACTGCCCTCACCCAACCATATGCAGGACAGGGTATGTGTAAGCCAGGATATGTCGGGAGCCCGTCATTCCCTGAGCAGGTGAAACCATCCGGACCAACTCCCCACTCTTACCTTGGTCATGGCCTGCTCTGAGAAGAGTCAGCAGCTTCTTGTAGAGGCTGAACGTTTTTAAGATGACCTTCCCCGTGCTCTTGTTGAAAATGGCTTCCTGCAAACCAATATATGCTGACCACACACAGAACCCCAGGAAGAGGGCCAAGCTGATGCTGAGGCATCCTCCCCACTCACACCAGCACAGACATTCAAGATGCCCAGTGGAAGCCCAACCCCCAAAGCCTCCAGGGCTTTCTTCCAGGGTCAGCTTCTGTGTCTGACCTCTTGTACTCCTGTGGGTGAGGGGCACATGAGAAAAGCAGATGGAATTCTCCTTGCATGAAACCAAGACCAGGCTGGGTATCTGCTCAGTGGTAGAACACTTGCCCAGCACACGTGAGGACCTAACTTCATCCCTTAGTACTGGGTAAATAAAAGAACAAAGGGACAGGCTGGCAATAATGCAGAAATCCAGCCAAGAGGCCAAGGGTAGGGGACTTCCCCAGAGGCAACCTGACTTTTCCCAGACTCAAGTTCTGCTGATTCCTTTTAACTATCTTGGGCCTGCAGTGAGGTCCTGGATGGTCAGAGGAAGCCCTCAACCCTTGAACTTCAGAGCCTGGGAGCTGGTCCAACTGTGAGTTAGCTGCATGTTCTCACAGGTCCCTGCCCTGTGTAGCCAGTCCAGCCCAGGGACTATGCAGACTTGTAACAACTCCAGAAAAAAAGAACTTCTGTGAGTTGAGTGTGGTGCTTCATGCCTGTCAAGAGGCTGAGGCAGTAGGCTTACTTTTGAATTTGAGGCAAGTCTACAAAAAAAAAAAAAAACAAAAACAGAACCTTGGTGAAAACAGTTACGAGTAGCTTCTAGAAGAGTCCAGGGGTATTACAAGCAAAGCCAAGGGCTGACTCCAGGTAACCCAGTGCCTCTGGGCTGGGACAGACGCTTCCTAATGGCCAGGGAGCTACTGTGGCATCTTACCTCCCAGTCCTCCAAGTTCTGTACAGCTACAAACAGGCAGCCTGTGACATAGAAGAGCTTCCAGCCCAGACTATCTGCAAGCAGACATAGTACATCAGTCCATTAACTAAAGGAGACAAGGTCCATAGGGTCCTACCAGCCCAGTCTTTCCTTCCTTTAGCTCAGGTTAGAGGCTTAGTCAACTGTGCTTCTCTGCCTGCCTGGGTTGCTGGAGACATATGCATCCCAGACTCTGAGTCCATCTAGGAGATAGGTAGATCTATACAGCCTTGGCATAGAGCACGGGGCACATAATTCCTCCCTGTGGCGTGGCAGCAGGCAAAAGCTAAACAACTTCTTTCCAAGGGTACTTTCTAACAGGAAGAAATTCAAGATGGCAAGACATTGGCTGTGGTCATCCCTCAAGGCAAGGCAGAGGCCACCCCAAAGGCCACACACACCAGAACTGCTCACTGTGTGTGTGTGTGTGTGTGTGTTCCCATTTCCAAGTACAAGGAAACTGAAGGGGGTAGCATACTTTACCTCCACTGTAATAGGCGGCAGCCAGGCCAGTGGATAATATTCCTGTAGAGAGAGAAGGATTATCTTGTTAACTATAGCCCCCAACAAGCAGACCTGTCTCACGGCAGGACAGATTGTTCAGGGGTAGCGGGTACCTAGTGCAGGATTGGTGACACAGACAAGGGACCGGAGAGATGGCTCAGTGGTTAAGAGCACTGGCTGCTCTTTCAGAGGTCCTGAGTTTACTTCCCAGCACCCACATGGTGGCTCACAACCATCTATAATGGCATCTGATACTGTCTTCCAGCATGCAGGTATACATTTAGATAGAATACTTATATACATAAAATAAATAAACCGTTAAAAAATAAAGGGACTGGAAAGGTAGCTTATTGGTTAAGAATATAGACTGCTTTTTCAGAGGACCCCAGTTCTCGGCACTGTTGTGGGATATTTTATCACACTGTGTGAAGATGTGTCATGGTGATTGTTTTAATAAAATCCTGAATAGCCAATAGCTAGGCAGGAGAGAATAGGCGGGACTTCTGGGTAGTGAAAGGAACTTGGGATGAATCTAGGCACTTGCCAGCAAAGGACCAAGTAGGACATGCAGAATGGAGGAGAGTAAAAAGACCATGTGGCAGAATGTAGATCAGCAGGAGCAGATTAAGTTATAAGAGCTAGCTGTGGACAAGCCTAAGCGAAAAGCCAAACTTTCACAATAAGTTTCCATCTTGTTATTTGTGAGCTGGAGGCCCAAAGAAAAGTCCGACAACATTGGTGCCTGCACCCATTGTCAGGCCACTCACAACCTCGTGCAGCTTCAGCTCCAGGGAGCTAATGCTCTTTTGGACTCCACGGGCACCTATATGTACCTGCATAGACCCATACATAGATACACATACACACAATTAAAAGCAGGACATGCGACCCATGGCATTCACCAGACTTGTCAGCTACCCAATGAAAATGCAAATGACAGATTAAGTATCGCCCACATGTGATGAGGAATGAAGATAAGACTACATAGAGAAGTGTAATACAACACAGACATGCAGAACCTTCACAAATCATAAGGACAGACTACAGAGACGCTACTGCTGAAGCCACAGCCAGTGCCTCACCTCCAACTCTGCACAGCCTAGCCCACACAAGTGCAGCTGTCCCTGAGATGCAAGAGACTTCTGATAGGCAGTGATGGGGGAGAGAGTCCAGGAGGCTAAGCACACTTAACGAAGGGGAAGGAAACAGGGAAAAGGAGAAATGTGAACCCATGATCACCTGTCACATGGAAGAAAAACTAGTGACCTCAAGAAAGCAGATAGGTTGTGGCGCTTGCCTTTAATCCCAGCACTGGGGAGGCAGAGACAGGCAGATTTCTGTGAGTTTGAGGCCAGCCTGGTCTACATAGCAAGTTCCAGGACGGGCTCCAATGCTACGCAGAGAAACCCTGTCTCTAAAAGTCAGAGAAAAAAAGAGAGGGAGGGAAGAATGGAGGGAGGGAGGGAGGGAGGGAGGGAGGGAGGGAGGGAGGGAGAGAGAGAGAGAGAGAGAGAGAGAGAGAGAGAGAGCTAAGATAGGCTGGAATACATCTCAGTGTTAAGAGAGCTTGCCCAGCATGCAAGGGGACCCTGCATGTCCTCTGAAAGGCACACCAAGGTTAATGAAACATGCTCTATCAGGTCTTGTATTGAGAAGAACTTAAAATACAAAGAGACTGTTTATATTACTTTTAAGATTTGAGTTGGCCGGGCGGTGGTGGCGCACGCCTTTAATCCCAGCACTTGGGAGGCAGAGGCAGGCGGATCTCTGTGAGTTCGAGACCAGCCTGGTCTACAAGAGCTAGTTCCAGGACAGGCTCCAAAACCACAGAGAAACCCTGTCTCGAAAAACCAAAAAAAAAAAAAAAAAAAAAAAAAAAAAAAAAAGATTTGAGTTGGGAAACATTGGGAAGCCTTACCGACCAGCAGGGACCAAGACCGGATGCCTGGAGCCCTCTTCAGATGGAGGCGGGTGCTGGTTCTTGTCTCCACCTGCATGTACATCCCTGGAACCTGGGCTTCACTTCACAGCAGACTCGGCTGGGAAAGACACACAGCACCTCACCCACTCTTACAGGCGGCCAGGGGAAAGTCCACAGCAGACCCTAAACTCCTTTCTCCATGAGACCATCTCAGCCCACAATTATGTATGGGCACAGGGACTCCACAGCCCAGAAAGTAAGGCCTGGTCTCACTTCCAAACAACAGTCCCATCTGAGAAGTCTTTCCTTGACTGAACCCTCGTTTTGAAATTGTTCTGTTAGCCCCCAGCAGCTCTCAGGCTTCCGGCACCTTAACTGAGTCTTCCAGAAACTCCTCTTCCTACCAAGAAGGGGAACTGAAAGTGCCAGTGTCTTGAGTTTCTACTATCATACTAACAATGGCCCAAATGCATCCAAATTAATGGGACGCTGCGGCCAAGACCCGTGGAGACAACACCCCAAGCCGCAGTTGTGAGTGGCTCCTTGAATACTCGGGTGCTATCAAGCTTCGTACCCCACCTACATCCTCAAGAATCCTAGTTAGGCACACAACTCGCCTCCCTCTGGCCTCAGTTACCAACAAGCTCCACAAGCAGCCCGTTCCGCTCGCTCCTCCTCCGGAGTGCACACGCCCGGTTTGCTCAACCTGCCCAGTACCCAATCCAGGTCCGCAAGCAATGACCCGCGCAGGGCACGAACATGAAAACGGGAAGCACAGCCGATCGGAACCAGAACGCCTCGGGACACACACTTGCGCGGGAACCGAGGGGTGCGTACCGAATTAGCGGAAGGGGACTAGGGAACCATCTCTCGAACTTCCGGACTTCTGTCCCGCGGACTTCCGGGCTAAGAACCGGGTAGGGACTTCCTAGGGGTGGAGACTGATTATTATGCATTTCGGAGTTGTGCCTCGGTTTGGGCACTCACGGGGCGGGACCTTGTGCAGGAGGGCGGGCCGGTCACAGGGCGCCTGAATTTAACCTGGGACCTGCAAAGAATGGCGTCACTCCTGGCTGTGTCCGTGCAGCGCGTGGGTGTGGTCGTAGGAGCCTGAAGAGTGGATCGGAATTCATTCATATTTTGTTGTGGTCCGAGGCTCCGAATCAACCCAAGCAGACACAAGAGGATACCTCAAGGCAATACCTAATGTAGAGCATCTGCTCTTCCGGAGGTCCTGAGTTCAATTCCCGTTAGCCACATGGTGGCTCACAACCATTCACAACGGGATCTGGTGCCCTCTTCTGGCGTGCAGTCATACATGCAGACAAAACATTGTATACATTAATAAATAAATCTTTTTAAAAATTGAATATAGGGCAGCACAAAAGAAGGGGGACAAAGAGGGGGTTGATAGATCAGGGCCACAGAACCGTGATCCCAAATGCCAACTGAAGCAAGTATTTAAACACAAAAATCACAAGTGCCAGGTTACAGTTAAAATTAGGAGCTTCAGCCGGGCGACCTTTAATCTCAGCACTTGGATCCCTGTGAGTTTGAGGCCAGCCTGATCTACAAGAGCCAGTTCCACGACAGCTACTGACATACAATGCAAGCTTTTCAGTCCACAGATTTATTGTTCTTTCTGTTGTTAAGAATAGCCATGTTTCTAGAGAACTAAAGATGCCTAAGGACTAAGGATTAGGGAGGAGGTGGGTCAGCTATTGGAAGGAGGCCAGCTACTCTAGGGCTTGGGAACCTGAACTTTGTTTCACCCTACAGGTAAAATGGAGTCGGAAGTCAACATGGCATTAAAATGGGCCAAGGCACTTTTGCTTGCTCCCTTCGATTTATTTATTATTTGTTTATTGGCTTATCACAACAGGATTTCTTTATATAGCCCTGGCTGTCCTGGAAGTCCCTCTGTAGAACTAGCTCACCTTAGGGTGATGTGGGATTTCCCTCTGGATGCTGTGATTACCATTGGTTAATAAAGAAACTGTCTTGGGCCTGCGCAGGGAATAGAGGTAGGCAGGGAAAACTAAAGTGAATGCTGGGAGGAAGAAGGCAGAGTCAGTGAGAAGCCATGTAGCCGGCTGGAGACAGACGCTGGGAACTTTAGCTAGTAAGCCACTGCCATGTGGCAATACACAGATTAATAGAAATGGGTTAAATTAAGATATAAGTGTTAGCCAATAAGAAGCTAGAGCTAATGGGCCAAGCAGTGATTTAATTCATACAGTTTCTGTGTGATTATTTCAGGACTAAGTGGCCGGGAACAAACAAGCGGCTCCTTACTACATTAGGGTGAACTGGGAAATCCTCCCTCTACCTCTCCAGTGCTGGGACTTAAGGTGTGTGCCACTACCACCTGGTTGCATCTAGAATTTTAAGGAAATAATAAAGACATTACACTAGTACAGCATGGGAAACATGGATTACCTGAAGTCGATCAAACAAAAGATGTAAAACAAATGAAATTTGAGGAGGTTTTTATTATAGATGCAAGAGAAAGCACAACCAGAGGCATCTAATAGAGGCCATAGTGAGCATGGTCAGCAGAACAGACTGAGCCATGAGTGAAAGAGAGAGGGGCAGACTGAGAGAGGAAGAGAGAGGGAGACAAAAGAAGACCCTCAGGGCAGAGAGAATCACAATGACTGGGTCTTATAGGAAGAGACTAGGGGGAGGGAAGGGAAGCTCAGTGGTGGAGAGGTTAGGAGTGGTGGGCAGGGATGAGAAGTGCTGAGGAGTGGAGCTTGTCTCTTAAAGGGACAGGACAGATCATTGCACTCCTGCCTCAACCTCTTTGTTTTTGTTTGCTCGTGATAGCACCTTTCTATGTAGTCCTTCCTGTCCTAGTGTTATGGGGGATTCACCAGAGAAGACTGCTTGGACATAGAAGTAGAGTCTTTAGTCAGCCAGTGACTACATTGTGTGTTCAGGAACCCGGTGTAGCCGGGCGGTGGTGGCGCACGCCTTTAATCCCAGCACTCGGGAGGCAGAGGCAGGCGGATCTCTGTGAATTCGAGACCAGCCTGGTCTACAAGAGCTAGTTCCAGGACAGGCACCAAAGCTACAGAGAAACCCTGTCTCGAAAAACCAAAAAAAAAAAAAAAAAAAAAAAAAAAAAGGAACCCGGTGTAGCATCAAGCCTTTCTCAGGGTGAGATTTTAAGCACACACACACACACATACACACACATACCAAAAAAAAAAAAACATATTCTGGGTTAACATATTTCAGTTAACAAGAACAGTTAGCTAGAATCAGAACTACAGAAGCCAAAAAGTAAGGTTAGTATGGTTAGTTAAATTTTAAGAAAGAAGAGGCTTTGTTTGTTTTGGTTTCTGGAGAAGGGTTTTTCTGTGTAACTCTGGCTGTTCTGGAACTCCCTCTGTACCCCAGGCTGACCTCAAACTCAGAGATCCTCCTACCTCTGCCTCCCTAGTGCTGGGATTAAAGGCGTGTGCCACCAACTCCCAGCTCAAAGAGACGCTAGCGCTAAACTAGCTCTATACCTGGCACTCATTCCTGAATGCAGCCCCAGCCAACTCAGCCAGGAGTTTTTGAAGGCAAAGAATACAAGGTTATATTCTGTTCTAATGCGACCAGAAGGTCCCCTTGTCCAAAACAAGTATTTATTACTGAAACAGCAATAAACAATTAACCCTTAACAGCCCTTAACTTTTGGAAGTCTAATTAACTTTGATTTATAGTTCTCTTAAGCACAGAAATTTAAAACTTTTAAACTTAACTTTAGCAGCCGAGCATGCCTTTAATCCCAGCACTTGGAAAACAGAGACAGGCAAATTTTTGAGTTTGAGGCAAGCCTGGCGTACAGAGCAAGTTCCAGGATAGGTTCCAAAGCTACAGAGAAACCCTGTCTCAAAAAACAAAACAAAGCAAAACAAAAAAATTAATGTTAGTTATCAACGTAACTTTAGCCATTACAGTGGTATGTGGCTGAGTTTTACAGCTTGAATGGTTCCTTTATGTGGACCAGGTTGACCTCAAACTCAGAGGTCCTCCTGCCTTTTCCTCTCAAGCACTGAGATTCAAGGCATGTACCAACACACCCAGCTGCTTTAGGTTAATTCCCCGCCCAACCAGTTTTTTAAATCACTAACTTTGGAGTTCACACAGCCTAGTAATAAATTACTTCTCCTGGTGGGTTTGTTGTAGGTGACACCTCTCCCTGTACCTGTTAAGGTCTGAGCCCACTTCCAAGTTTGAAAACCTATCAAAACCCACCAATCTCTGAGCATGAAAAAACATCGATCCCTTATAGCTAAACATTTCACCTATCCCTGGGCTTGGCTTTAAATCTTACCAGTTCTCACCCTGGAAATCTCCTCCTTCCTATATAAACCTGTCTCCTGCTCAGTTCCCTGCTGCTTCTCACTTGAGCAGAGGCAATAACCCTCTTGTGTTTCTCCCAATAAACCATCTGTGAGGTTTGTTGTGCTGTGTGACTTTGTGTTACTCCTTGGCTCAAAACTGCCAGGATGCCTTTCCTTCAGCGTTGCAACACTTCCATAGGGGAAGCCTTCCCCTCAGAGCTGCAATAGCTCATTGGAGAAGCCTTCCAAGCTGTAACATGGGCATGGGAATTCCCTCAGAGCGGCCAAACTTGTATTGGGGAAATCTTTCCCCACAGAGGAAAGCTATAACACTTCTGTTGGAGAAGCCTGAAAGAGACCCCCCCCCCCAACAGCAGCAGCTTCCTCCCAGACCCGGGGTCAAGCACAAACCACATCCAAACACCTGTTTTCTTACAGAGATCCTGTGGGGGGGGGGAGTTAAAGTCACTGACTTAGGCACAAAACAGCAGCACATGACCTTGCAGGTGTGATTTTTAAGAGAAGGAGGAGGAGAGGTTATGTGTTATGATGAGCTAGGATGTGGTGGTAAAGGAGTTAGGGGATGAAGGAGAAGGGGACAGTGATAAGGAAAGAGGGTAGGAATATTTGTCCTGGAGGGACAAAGGGCTGCCTCTGGATGGAGAGGAGACAGATGTGGCACACAGGCAAATGACAGTTTATAAAGGTAAAGGGGAAACCCGTGTTAGGATGAGGTGTTAACTTTAATTGGACATGTTAATTAGGTTAACCAAAGGGGGCTTTCGATTGCTGGACTTTCCTCAAGAGGAGGAAGTGACCAGGAGGAAAACCTTAGTGGCTAGCTTTAGGAATGTAATCTAAAGGTTTTTAGCAAAGCAGAGGGAATGGAGAGAAGAGCAAGGCCTGCCTGAGCCACATGCTCAAGTGGGCTAGTGCCCCTTTAAAGCTTTTCCTCTCAGGACAGAGCTGTAACACTTCCATTGGGGAAGCCTTCCCCTCGAGCCAGAACATTGAAAGTACCAGTGTAATAAGCTAAAATTGTTCTCTAGCCGGGCGTTGGTGGCACACGCCTTTAATCCCAGCACTCGGGAGGCAGAGGCAGGTGAATCTCTGTGAGTTCAAGTCCAGCCTGGTCTACAAGAGCTAGTTCCAGGACAGGCTCCAAAACCACAGAGAAACCCTGTCTCAAAAAACCAAAAAAAAAAAAATAATAATAATAATAATAATAAAATTGTTCTCTAGTGTGGTGTTTAGTGATTGAGCATTTGCATGCCTGCAGAAACTCCAGTTTTGTGAGTGTAGTTGAAGGTCTGAAGGGTAGATTGAAAACCAGCTGACCAACTGCACACGCTTTTAATCCCAGCACTCTGGAAGCAGACAGGTGGCAGACAGGTGAACTCTGTAAGTTCAAAGCCAGCCTGGTCTACAGAGCGAGTTCCAGGACAGGCTTCAAAGCTACAGAGAAATCCTATCTTGAAAAACAAAAACGAAAACACACAAAAAAAAAAAAAAAAAAAAAAAAAAAACCCTATTCCATCCTGTAGGAAGCTCCTTAAGCAGGAAGGTAACTCAGAATGGCTTTTGAAAATAACCAGATTCACTAGGCCTTTTCCCTGCTCGAGAGTCTCTCAGACAGAAGGATGCTGAGCTGCAAAGACTCTCAGATCAGACCAGCTACCTGGAAGATGTTTAGACCAACTGAGGCACCTGGGAAGGACGCTCTCCAGCCTCTTGAGCTGCCTGCAGGCTGTGGAGTGTGCTCCAGGTTTCCTGTGAACTGTCACCCAGGCTATTGTTGGCTTTGGTGATGCAGCTGTCTTTGATCATTTCTGCTCCTGTAAGTAACCCCTCACCTATACTCCTGCAAGTAACCTAATAAAGCCAAGTTGGACTTTGTTAATATCCATACTTTGATCTGTTATGGGTTCCCTATCTGGGGTGAGTAGACGTGTATGCATGTTGTGTCTCCCCAGGCAAAGTTCTGTCATACAACCCTGCAAAGTAAGAAGTAAGCACATGTCTGCAAAGAGTTCAGTATGCCATAAGAAAACATCTTGCAGGGCTAAGGATGGAGCTCAGTATAGAATATTTACTTCTAGTTTTTAGATTTGTTTACTTATGTTTGAGACAGGGTATAGTGGTATAGTATTTGTGCAATCTGGGAGCTGGGTGGCGGGCCCTCCAAAAAGCCAAAAGAGTAAGATACTGAAATCAGAATGTGACAACCAGCCCTAACCTGATGGCACTGTGTGACTGCCCGCCCAGAAACAAACAGCTGTATCCCACTGTAGGGGAAGCCCAGCCAATCACCTTGCTTGAAGGGCGGGATCCCCTGAGGTTATTTTTTACTTATAAAGATTGCGGGCATGCTCCCTGGTTTCCTTCTGTTTTCCTGTTCTCCACGGGAACCTCGGTTTTGTAAGTCCTCCCCTTATTAAAGCTGAATATTTTATAATAAAAAAAGCGGGGCAGGCAAATCTCTGTGAGTTCAAGGCCAGCCTGGTCTACAAGAGCTAGTTCCAGGACAGGCACCAAAGCTACAGAGAAACCCTGTCCCGAAAAAACCAAAAAAAAAAAAAAAAAAAAAAAAGGGGGGGGAATAACTGGTTTGATGGGATGATTGGTATTTGTGAATTACTGTTTTTAGAAAATTGTATTGGTACTGATTCTTGTATATTGATATATTGAATATTGAATGTGAGTGCTTCTACCTCTATTGTCTAAGAGTATGCTTATACCTCTGCCTATATTGTATTGATATATTTACCGCATTGCAATATACATTTCTACCTCTGATATTATTTATGTAATGACATTGTTTACATTTGGTATGTAATGACATTGTTTACATTTGGAGATCATTGTTCTCATAATTTGCACAGTTGTTTATTCTCTTAGTCCTCAAGTTAGATAGATATCGAGAATTATAAATCAATAGTCATATGTTTGTCATATTTATTTTTAGGATAATCAGGTTTTTTAGATACATAGAGATTATATTTAGTATAGATAGTATAATCTTCAACCTCTTCGAAGAGCTGTAGAAAATGGCCTTTAATCTAACCTAGAATTCCATGCCAAACGAGACACAAACACTCCTGGCAACACCGCTCTACTCCCGAGAGAACGTTGAGCACCAAAGACACTCCACTGGGAGCTTGTCTTCTTGGCAGAATTGGCCTTTGGGTTAAGAAAAGCCCATACCTCAACTACTGACAAAGATACAGAATATCCATAAGTGGATGAAACAGGATTGTCTTATCTTGCCAAGACAGGGTAGGATAGTTCTAAGAAAGTTCCTTGCCTTTAATAATGGTATGTCAGTTATGTTAGGCCTTAGCCAAAGTTGGTTGACTCAACATTGCAAACGAGACTTTGGGTGATTGCCCAGGTAGTCAGTTGTCTCTGTCATTTGTTGCACATTTTGGAAATTTCTTGTCTGTTCTTCCTGGTTGCTTAAGTAATATTACTTCCCTTCTCAGATCTTTGACAGAGTTGAAGATTAGATAATTGTAGTTACTCTCTACATTATTTAGACTCCTTGAAATAGAATGTTTATTAAAACTTTTGTTATATTGTTTGTTATTTGTAATTTTATATTTATTATTTGTTCCTATTGTATATAGTTGTATTTGGTTTGACTCTGTCTTATTTAGACAAAAGGGGGAGATGTAGGGGAGCCCAGCCAATCACCTTGCTTCAAGGGTGGGATCCCCTGAGGTTATTTTTTACTTATATCCCACTCATTAGAGACACTTCCTCCAGAGTGCTCTGTACTCTGTAATAATTTACACTTAACTCCCCTGTGATGGCTAAGGACACTTATTATGGTACCAGGCATTCCTTAAGGGCTGTTGATCCCTGTAATACTTGTGACATCCTTGTGGCCTGCAGGTGAGGTGAGAACACGATAAAGGAAGGCACGGGGAGGGGGTGAGAGCAGACAGACTGATTTCTGTGAGGTCAGCCTGGTCTACAACCATGAGTTTCAAAATAGAACTGTTACAGAGAAACACACACACACACACACACACACACACGGATATAATGGTGTTCCTGTTGTGAGGGATTAACTGTTTGCATTTTGCTTTTGTAATGAAGGGAGAAAAAGCAATGTTCCTGCCCAGCCGTGGATTCCCTAGATGACTGTAATGTATACCTTTGATATCTACCTTTTTTTAAAAAATATTTATTTATTTATTTATTTATTATGTATACAATATTCTGTCTGTGTGTATGCCTGCAGGCCAGAAGAGGGCACCAGACCCCATTACAGATGGTTGTGAGCCACCATGTGGTTGCTGGGAATTGAACTCAGGACCTTTGGAAGAGCAGGCAATGCTCTTAACCTCTGAGCCATCTCTCCAGCCCTGATATCCACCTTTATAAACCCTTCACTTAGCCCCTGTTTCAGCATGCTGTTTGCCTCTAAGGCTGCCATCCTTCTGGTGACAGTAAGAATAAATCTATTTACTCTAAATTTGAGTTGCGTCTAAATCTTTGGTCTTTCCCAGTAGATTCCAGAGCCACAATGAAAGGATAAGGCGTTTAGTCTGCCTTTGAGATAGGTCTCACTGTGTAGCAGTGTAGGACAGGTTGGCTTTGATTTCACCTTTCTCTTGCCTCAGCTTCCTGAGTGCTGAGATTACAAACCTACACCAATAGAGGGCTGGAGAGAAGGCTCAGAGATTAAGAGTACTGCCTGCTCTTCCAGAGGTCGAGTCCAACAACCACGTGGTGACGACTCACAACTATCTGAGATCTGGTGCCCTCTTCTGGCCTGCAGGCATACCTGTAGACAGAACACTATACATAATAAAAAATAAAACTTAAAAAAAAGTCGGGTGGTGGTGGTGCACACCTTTAAGCACAGCACTCAGGAAGCAAAGGTAGGCAGATCTCCGTGGGTTCGAGGACAGCTAGGGCTGTTACACAGAGAAACCCTGTCTCGAAAAACTTTTTTAAAAAAATCACCAACATTCTTGCTTATGCTACCAGACTGTTTTTGTTTGTTTGCTTGTTTTGACAGGGTTTCTCTGTACAGCGCTGGATGGCTGTCTAGAGTAACCTCGAACTCAGAGATCCGCCCGCCTCTGCCTCCCGCGTGCTGGGATTAAAGGCGTGCGCCACCACCGCCCGGCTGCATTTTCTTAACTGTGATATAAGGTATTCCACGCCAACCTTCAAGGTCAGCCTACTTTCAATCTGCCCTCCAGACTCAGCCAAGTTCACAAAGCGACGCAAGCCTGCTGCGCATGTGCACGTTTACCGCACCAGTCTACGTGAGGCTTGGCTGGGTGGTCATGGCGGTGGCAGAGGGCGGCGCCTACCCCGCCCTCGAGGAGCTGCAGTGGCTTCATCGAGGCGGCCGGGCCTCGGCCTCCGCGCAAGGCGCTCTGCAGTGGCCGCGGACCGCGTCCTCCGCTCGGTCAGCGCACCCTTTCCGCCGCCTCCGCCTACCGTGGCCGCTCTCACCGGCAGACCTTCCCGCGGCCCGTCAACTTCCAGCCGGAAGGAAAGCTCCTCCCCCGTTTTCTGATTGGCTCTTGGGAGGGACCTGCCACTTCCTGGCCCTCTCATTGGCCTAGACGGAAGAGGAGGCGTGGGTGTGCCATACCACCCTCGCACTCATCTCATTGGTCCAGGGGCGTGGCTCATCTTGTTTCGACTCTCTCATTGGTCTACCACCGTCCCGGGGGCGTGGCCCCCGCGGATGAAGATAACAAAGGGTCGCGGGTCGCTAGCCAGCGGCAGGCGGCGGTGTTCCAGGCTTCCTCGTTCGGTTTAGCTGAGGGTGTCGGCCTCCCGCCAGTCCCGCTCCAGATGAAGTGTGAGCACTGCACACGGAAGGTGGGTGCGGCGTCCGGTGGGACCGGGGGCGAAAGCCAAGACCGTGCGGACCGTGCCGCGGGTCGGGCTCGGCCGCGTGCACCTTCCTTTCTGTCCTGTCAGTCTCTGATAGCCGTCACCTGTCTGCCGGGGACTGACCGGGCGGCGAGCTGGCTGCGGGCCACTGCGGGCGGCTGCACCGCCGGACTCGCTGTGGGTCAGTGCTCCATCTCAGTCCCGGCACCCTGTTGTGGAAGTCAAGGCTTAATGCAGTGATCAGAAATGCCTTGATGACTCTTATAATAAAACAAGGACAACAAACCAGCATACTTACATTATCAATTCCGGAGAAGGAATTAAGGGCAGGCCCTCCTGTCCTGCCCCGCTGGGTGGTTGAAATGACTGACATCCGCCACACTTGGTTCCACATGGGATAGCCATGTGATGCATGTGCAGGAACCTTTTTTTTTTTTTTTTTTTGACAGGGATTGTATCATATCCAAACACCCCATAAGTCCATAAGTTGTTCCTTTTTACTTCTCACCATAAGTGGTAATTAAACGTCTTTCGGGGAATCACCTGTATTCTTGTGTGATAGCCACATCTAAGTGTTCTGGTAGCCGTTTGGGTTATATCACTTCTGTTCTTAGTTACTAAAAGCAATGCAGATGGAGGTGTATGTTTATGTGTATCCATCTTTAAATATGGGTGATTTTATTTCTGTAGAAAGGGTTTCTAGAAGTAAGACTTAACTGTTCAGGATATGTTTTGTGTTTTGATAATGGAGAGAATCATGCTAAATTATTCTTGGCTGAGCTTGGTGGTACACACCTGTGATCCCAGTACTTGAGAGATTGAGACAGGAGATCACAAACTAAACATTAGACAGTGCAATTTATCAAGAGCCTATCTCATTTTTTTTAAAACCTGGTGTGGTAGCAGACACTTTAATTCTAGCACTCAGGAGGCAGAGGCAGGAGGATCTCTGTGAGCTTGAGGTCAGCCCATTCTACATAGTGACTGCCAGGGCTATATAGAGAGACCTGATCTCAACAAAAGCTAAAATAAAGAAAACAGAAGAAGAAAGTTTCCTTTCTAACATTTTCTTGTCTTTCTTCATCCCCTCTTTTCTTTCTTTCTTTCTTTCTTTTTTTTTTTTTTAAGGAATGTAGTAAAAAATCAAAAACTGATGACCATGAGAATGTGTCCACTGATTCATCAAGTCCAGCCCAGGAGAATGAAGAGGCAAGTAAACATTTGAGTTTGTGTCAGCCTAATGTGAGTTGGGGGAGCTGCTGCTGCGTCGTCTCCTGTTAGGAGTTCATATTGCCTTGCACTTCACGCACTAAGAAAGATTGAAGTAAGAAGTGGCAAGGGCCATGTATAGGCCAGTCTTGAGGCCAGGTACTACGTGAGAAAGAGGGACATCCTGGTGCGCTGTTGAAACCTGTGTTCTGTGAAGTGGAAGGGATTTAGGTTCTGTAACATGTGAAAAGACATAACTCAAGTTTCGTGATTCTTTAAGCTTGCTGCTTAGGTGGCTGTTTCTTGAGTTCACCATAGCGATGCTTGTTTTGTATTTATTACACATCACAGTCTGAGCTGGGTTTTATACCTACCTTACTTCATGCTCTGGGGGCATTTGCCTCTGCATGTGTCCTGCCATGTTCTGGATTCACAGAGAAAGTTGTGGTCACTGTTCCCTTAGAAAATATTAGGACTAGTCAGGCATGGTGGCATACCAGTGAAGTCCCAGTTTGAGTCCTGTCTAAGCTATACAATGAAACCTTGTCCCAGAAACAATAACCGAGAGACAGGGATTTAAGTCAACAGACTGGTTGGCTAGCTAGTGTGAGGCCCTGAGCTCAGTCACAAACAGACACATTGATTTTAGTGCTATTTAGATAGCTCAACTGGTAAAGAAACTTGCCACCAAGCCTCAGGATCTCAGTGTGATTCCCAGGACCTATGTGTGACATATGAACACAAGATGACATGAGAGAACATTCTCAAGTTGCCTTTCTACCTCTACACCAACACATGTGCCATGGCTCTAGCTCCCCACCACACACTATTAGGCAAGCAAGCAGTCAGTGTACAAAAACAGCTTTTTTATGTAAGCGGAGAATTAATAACATGGGAGAGGTAGGTAGCGGGTTTCCCCCTTAGAGTTAGTAGTTCTGATGTCCTGTTTAATCTGATGGGCATAGCTCTTGCTCTCCGGTGTGCCATTACTGTGCTTTGGAGACTGAGCCTTTGGGGAGTAGCAGTGGCCCCTGGAGTTCTGGGTCAGTTCGGGCCAGTGCTTTAGACACCAGAACTGCTCCCTCATGCCTACACTCTGTTGCATGGGGTTGGAAAGAAATCTAATCCCACTGGATGCGAGCACACACCTGAGACGTAGAGTCCGGGTGTCAGTGTCATGGGTTTGAAGCTCGCCTAGACTGTACAGCAAAATTCCATCTCCAAACAGCATGAAATAAACCCACAATCTTTTGAGGCCCTGTTTCTTATCAGTGTTGTGGGGAGTTGGCTTTCTTCCCTCCCAGGGTTTTGGTGAGGATGAGATAAGTCCGAACACCATCTAACAGCACCTGAGCAATGTAGTGTGGACATACTTGGGGAAGAGTTGGTAGACGGAGCCCTTAAGGTGAGAATTAATGCCTGGTGCCCACTGAGGTCAGAAGAGTGTGTTTGAGTCCCCTGGAACTGGAATTACAGACGGCTGCTAACCACTTTTTGGATGGTGGGAATTGAACCTGGGTCTTTGGGAGAGCAACCAGTGCTCTTAACTGCTGAGCCATCTCCAGCTTCTATCTGCTTATTTTTCTCTCTGAGACAGCATCACACTAAGCATCCCTATGGCTTGGAACTTGGTCTATACCATGCTGGCCTTGAGCTCAGTGATCTTTTCTCTGCCTCGGGAGTTCTGAGATTGAAGGCACGTCCTGCCATCTCCCAGCTTATTTTATTTCTTACTAATACAATCTGAACCTAGAACCTTGCACTTGCTAGGAGAGGTGTGTCAGTCACCCACACCGCTAGCTCCTAAGCACCTTTTAGAGGTGCTGGGCAGCATAAGGAACTTAAGTTGCCAACCTCTGTGAGGTCATTAGGGAGGGACAAGCAAGTTGACACTGTGGTAGTGGGCACTGAAAATAAACGTCAGGATGCCAGCTCTGTTAGGGCCAAGAGGCGAGTGAGAGCTCTTTTGGGATATTTCCTGTGGAAGAATTCAAGAACAAAACCAGCAAGGCTGAACATGAGCCCTTGGGCAGGGCAGGGCAGGACAAGTCAGGCAAGAGCTGTCCCATGGCCCCTTTTCTGAGAGAATGCTGTCAGGCTGTAGCAGTGGGAATGTGGCTCGTGCTTTAGTGGATTCCTCTGGGGACTGAGAAGGACAAGGGTGGGCACAGGTTCCAGCATCCAGGTGTTCAGCACCCCTTTACTGAGATGGGAGTGGGTCAGACCCAGCAGTTCAGAGCTGGGAGCTGAGGTCTGTGTTGCACACAGGTGGAAACCTCAAGCCATCATGACTGTATGGACAGTCTGCTCAGCAGCGTGGAGCTGGAAGAGCTCGGCAGGGAAACCTGAGGCTTGTTACAGGCACTGGAGAGGAAGGGTGGGAGGAGGAGGAGATGGCCATCAGGCCAGTTTGCAGCAGGCAGGAGCATCATCTTTCCACACGATAACACTGGGGCTAGTTCACCCTTGGCCATCTACATGATCCTAAGTGCCGTCAGGGGCCTTGTGCCATGACATGTGCCTCCAGTGCCGTGAGCTGTTCAGAACGGCGACCATTGCTCAGTAGCTCCGCCTGACACTTCAGGCATTCAGGCACGACCTTGTCTCCGTGTTAAGTGTAGATTCTTTTCCTTATTGGGCTTATGTAGTTACCCTCCCTAGAGAAACAGTGCTACCAAAAAATAAACAAAACAAAACGAAACATAAAAGCAAACAGGTGGATCTCTGAGTCTGAGGCCAGCCTGGTCTACAGATCGAACTCCAGAATTCTAGGAATTCTAGGCTACACAGAGGAACCCTGTCTTGAAAAACCAAAAAAACAGAAAAAGAAAAGAAAGAAAAATAAACAATGTTAACACCATTTTCTTTCCTAGAAGGGAGAATTCCATAAGCTGGCAGATGCTAAGGTATTTCTGAGTGACTGCCTGGCATGTGACAGCTGTGTGACTGTGGAGGAAGGAGCCCAGCTTTCCCAGCAGAGTACCAAGGACTTCTTCCATGTCTTGGATCTTAATAAGGTATGGTGTCAGCTGGAACTGATGGTACAGGCCTGAAATTCCAACTGCTGGGAAACTGAGGCAGGAGAACTGCAAGTTTAAAGTCTGCCGAGGCTACAAAGTGAGCTCAAGACCACGCTGGGCAACTTAACAAGACTTTGTCTATGAATGACTGAATGACTGAACAGCTCAGTGGTAGAGCACTTGTACTAGGTTCAGTCCCCAATATATGTAGATAGATAGACAGACGCATAGATGCATACATAGATACATAGATACATTCCTATTATGCTTACTGTTACTGTGATGAAACACCGTGACCAAAAGCAAATTTAGGAAGAAAGGATTTATTTGACTCACACTTCCGCATCTTAGTGAATCATTGAAGGGGAAGCCAGGTTAGGAACTCAAACAGGGCAGGAACATGGAGGCAGGAGCCGATGCAGAAACCATGGAGGAGTGCTGCTTACTGGCTTGCTCATCATGGCTTTCTTATAGAACCCAGGACCACCAGCCTGGGAAGGCACCACTCAAAACAGGCCCTCCTCCATCAGTCTCTAATTAAAATGCCCTGCAGCTGGATATTTCTCTGTCTGTCTCTGTCTCTCTGTCTCTGTCTCTCTCTCTCTTTAAAGTATTTTGCCTGACATGTTTGGTGTGACTGGCAGATTGGCAATAAGAAACCCGCTATAAACTGTGATTGGATGCACATTCTCTTAGCTTCTTCCATGAATGTTGGCCCTGCCTAGATGTGAAGCTTCCCTGAATGCATAGTCATTTACTGTAGATCTTATTGAAATGCGTATTTTATTTAATGTAAGTATATTTTGGAACAGATTTGTAAAAAAAAAAAAAAAAAAGTATTTTGCCTGCATGTCTGCCTGCAGGCCAGAAGAAGGCACCAGACCTCATTACAGATGGTTGTGAGCCACCATGTGGTTGCTGGGAATTGAACTCAAGCCAGTGTTCTTAACCGCTGAGCCATCTCTCCAGCCCCTCTGCAGCTGGATCTTATAGAGACATTTTCTCAGTTGACTTTCCCTCCTTTCAAATAACTCTATAGCTTGTGTCAAGCTAGCATAAAACTAGCCAGCACAGATAGATGCGAGGGGGCGGGAGATCTGGCTCCATCAGAGAGAGAGAGAGATCTGGCCCCATCAGTGTTTGTCACTGCTCCTTGGTCCTTTGTATCTGCAACTTGTTCCTGATGTGAGGGGGCCACTGCTGCTTTGTAGAACATACTACATTCTATTGTTATGTTGCACGATGTTGATTTTTGTAGGTGTGTGGAATTCTATGGTTAACATGTCAATTTTGTATGTGACATTTTATAAAATTAGTCTATGACTTATTTGCCAAAGTATTTTAGTTTTATAAGTCTATTAAATGAAAAAAATTCAATTTTGTAAACCTTCCCTTTTCGTGTTGTGTGACAGTGTCTAATATATATCAGGCTAGTCCCAAAATTTCTATTCTTCTGTCTCAGCCTCTACAGTGCCTGGATTGTGGGCTTGTGCTACCATGACAGAAGCTTTGTACATCTTGCTTTTGGATATTGGCTGGAACTTTTAAACTGGTACAAAATAACAGAGGTGATAAGCAGTACTGGTTAAAACCTTCCTATGGACATTAGTGGAAATGCTTCTAAGTTTACTTCTAAATTGAATTTTGTTAGCAATTTGTTGTAGATGTCCCTGTCATCCTGCATTTCACCCAGATAATGAGCTCTGTCTGGAGCCTCATAGACAACACCGGAAGCCTAGGTGTACAAGAGATGTGCAGCTGATCCTCCTGCCTCCCGTCTCCTGAGTGATAAGGTGACAGTCAATCGCTCACCACCACACCAAGACCCTATGCATTGTTCTTGTTTGCTTGTTTGTTTTTCAAGACAGGATTTTTCTTCTCTGTGTAGTCCTGGCTGTGTTAGAACTTGCTCTATAGCCTATATCTTTTTCTTTTCTTTTTCTTAAAAAATGTATTTTAGAACTTTTATGTTTTGCTGGGCTGTGGTGGTACATGCCTTTGGAGGCAAAGGCTGGTCAATCTCTTCAGTTCGAGGCCAGCGTGGTCTACAGAGTGAGGTCCAGGATAGCCAGGCCTACACAAAGAGAAACCCTGTCTCAAAAACAAAACAAAACAAAACAAACAAAAACTCCATTTACTATGAATTTCCCATCGAGGTGTCTGGCTTCGCTCCTGATGCAATCGACACACATGTGACATTATTGTTCTCCCTTCTAGAAATGTGACACCTCAAAGCACAGAGTGCTGGTCGTGTCTGTGTGTCCTCAGTCTCTGCCTTATTTTGCTGCTAAATTCAACCTCAGTGTCACCGATGCATCCAGAAGACTCTGTGGCTTCCTGAAAAGTCTTGGTGAGTCAGTCACTTTTTATTTTTTTAGTTTTGAGACAGATTTGGCTGTCCTAGAACTCACTCTGTAGACCGGGCTGGCCTCAAACTCACAGAGATCAGCCTGTCTCTGCCTCCCGAGTGCTGGGATTAAAGACCTGTGCCACCACTGACTGGCCAGTGACTATATGTGTGTGTGTGTGTATATATATATATATATAATACTGTTGGTATATACTTTAAACTGATGAAGGGCCCTTTTTAGTTTTCAAGTTCAGTTTTTAAAGGCACAGGATAGAAAAACTTTGGAGAAACTCCTGGAACGTCAAAACCCCATTCCTTGTGTCATGAGTCCAGCTTCCTATCAGTGGTAGGTGGGTGTCACATACTCTCTGCTGTGTGCAGACAGATGTTTTGTTATAGTGAGGTTGACTGGTCTGTGGTAAGATGTGAACCCCTGCTGGCAGTGTGGACAGTGATTACTAGGAGGCTCCTGTACTTGCCTCCAGCTCACAGAATGAGTATTTGATAATTATTTCTGCAACGACCAATGTCTGTTTTCCTAAGAACCTTTTTCTAGCTAGGTAAGCTATAGCCCTTACCTACGTCTCTAGCCCCATGTGATCTTTTATAAGGAATGAAAGGTGGTGATTTGCTTCAGTAGTGCACTTGGGAGGCAGAGGCGGGCAGATCTCTGTGAGTTCAAGGCCAGCCTCGTCTACATGGTAAGTACTAGGCCATCCACAGATATACAGTGAGACCCTGTCTGATTAAAAAAAAGAAAGAAAAAAGAGCTAGGTGTGTCAGCCGACTCCTGTAACTCCAGCATTGGAGGAGCAGAGACAGGTAGATTTCAGGGGCTCCCTAGCTAACCAGTCTAGCTAAAATAGTAAACCTCAGGTTCTGTGGGGAAGCTTTCTCAAAAAGTAAGGTGGAGGGCCAGCAAAAATGGTTTGGCAAGTGAGGGCTATCTCCAATACAGGAGAGTACTGGTGTAATTCATTGCTCCTCAACACCATACACAAAAGTGAGAATCAGGAAGACGTTGTAACACGTCTATAAGTAGCACACAAGAAGCTAAGGCAGGAGATCATCCATGGTTCAAGACCAGCTTGGTGACCATTGTGAGTTCCAGGCTGGCCAGGACTATTTAGCAAGACTTTGTTTCAAACAACAAACAAGTAAAATGCCCAGTCTGAACCAGGCCACTGTTGTAAGAAAAGTACCAAGACTAACTGTGGTGTGCTATCAAATCTGTGTGATCTGTGTTTGTATCTGAAACAGGAGAAGGCAAAGTTGAGGAAGAATTAGGTTGCTCAAAAGCTGGGGATGGTTGTGTCTACTTAATAATGCTAGCATATAGAAGCCTGAGGTAGAATCCAACTTCATCGCCAGCCTAGGCTACATAGAGAGACCTTCCTTGTCAAAATTAACAAAAAGCCAAGTGTTGTGGTCCATGCTTTTAATCATAGCACTTGAGAATCAGACAGATCATCACAAGTTCAAGACTAGCATAGTCTGCATAACTTAATGAGATTTGGACCAGCTAGGGCTGCATAGTAAGACCTTGTCTTAATATAAAATGAAAGACAGAGAGTGCTTAGAAGTCAGATGTGATCTGGATCCCTACTTGGTCTGAGAGAAACGTCCATGTCCCTCTTTCCTGCAGGGGTGCACTATGTATTTGACACCACAATCGCGGCAGATTTCAGCATCCTGGAGACTCAGAAGGAATTTGTACGCCGGTATCACCGACACAGTGAGGAGCAGCGTGAACTACCCATGTTGACCTCTGCCTGTCCTGGTGAGCACAGGCCTGCTGGTGCCATTTCCCCAGAACTGTAGAAATAAATGTTCTGGCTTTGGCTAGAAGTGGGCAGGCCCATCCCACTCAGCAGGGCACCTTATGAACAGGGACGATGCAGAGGAGATGTCTTGGCTCATTCTGGGGGTGACAGTCTCAGTCAGAAGGCAGGAGGAAGCAGAGGGATCTGACCTCATGTGTTCTCTCTCTAGGTTGGGTCAGATATGCTGAGCGGGTATTGGGCCCCCCAGTCATCCCACATCTCTGCACTGCCAAGTCCCCCCAGCAGGTCATGGGCTCCTTGGTGAAGGATTACTTTGCTAGAAAGCAGGTAAGCCAGCCTCTCTAGAGAAGAGCAGCAGAGGGTAGACTCAGGTGGGTACAACCTGAGGGAGAATACTGTACACTCCACGGACAGTGTAGCCCTGGACCTCCCGGTGGAGACACTGCCTGATTGCGTCTGTTCTGGGTATCTTGGAAAGCTAAGCCCCCCCTTATCCTGGCTTTTTGCTCCAGGCTCCAGATGCCCCCTCTTAGCCTGCCTTTTGGTTTTGTTTGGTTTTGGTTTTTTTGAGACAGGGACTCTCAATGTAATCCTGGGTGTTCTGGGACTCACTGTATGGATCAGGTTGACATCAGACTCAAAGATCTGCAGCCTCTGCCTCCTGAGCACTGGAATTAAAGAAATGTTCTAACACACCTGGTCCTAAATTTTTTTATTTTGAATTTTACTTTTTATTTTATGTGTGTGGGTGTTTTGACTGTATGTATGTATGTCTATGTACCACTTACATGCCTGGTGCTACAGAGGTCAAAAGATGCCATTAGATCCTCTGGAACTGAAGATACATCTGGTTGTGAGCTACTCCGTGGGTGCTGGGAATTGAACCCAGGTTATCTGGAAGAGCAGTTGGTCTCCTTGACCACTGAGCCATCTCTCCAGTCCCTGGTCCCATGGTCCTAACACTATCTGTCACACGATAGATAAAACCTAGTGTAGGGTGCCTTCATGTCCCTTGCCTCAGCCCATCCCTATCTTGTGTTCCAAGACTTTGGGCACCTTGAGATAAATCACACCCTTCCTTTCTTCCTTCTTGTTAACCAACTGTTTAAGCACCACACTGACTAGGAAAGACAGCAAGGGGAGGGATCTTCCAAACACTGAAGCCAGCCTAAAGGTCATATCCATCTGACAACCTCATTTTAGCCATAGGAAATGTTTGTTTATAATCATCACAGTTGGCAAATTTCACCCCCCGCCATGTGTATTGAGTTGAAGGGACTGAAAATTGGCTGTGGATTGGTCTTCATTTCCCATTTCCCTTGCCCTCTATTTTTTTTTAAAGATACACACACACACACACACACACACACACACACACACACACACACACACGTTGAAAGAGCTGCAGGCAGGTCTGCTTTTCATCCTGCCCTGCTCCCACACGGCTAGCTTAGCACCCTAAATAATTACACGGAAACTGTATTCTTTTAAACACTGCCTGGCCCATTAGTTTCAGTCTCTTACTGGCTAACTCTCATATCTTTTTTTTTTTTTTTTTTTTTTTGGTTTTTCGAGACAGGGTTTCTCTGTAGTTTTTGGAGCCTGTCCTGGAACTAGCTCTGTAGACCAGGCTGGTCTCGAACTCACAGAGATCCGCCTGCCTCTGTCTCCCGAGTGCTGGGATTAAAGGCGTGCGCCACCACCGCCCGGCTTAACTCTCATATCTTGCTTAATCCATATTTAGTAATCTGTGTAGCACCACGAGGTGGTGTCTTACTGAGAAAGAGTCAGCATGTCTGACCTGCATCGTCCATCTTGGGCTGGAGCTTCATCGCATCTGGCTCAGAGGAGAGGCATGGCGATTGCCTCACTTCCTCCCAGCATTCTGTTCTGTTTACTCCACCTACCTAATTTTCTGTCCTATCAAGGGCCAAGGCAGTTTCTTTATTAACCAATGAAATCAACTCAAAACAGAAGACCCTCCCACATCACACACACACACACACACACACAATGTTCTATCTGCATGTCTGCCTTCAGGCCAGAAGAGGGCACCGGGTCCATTATAGATGGTTGTGAGCCACCATGTGGTTGCTGGGAATTGAACTCAGGACCTCTGGAAGAGCAGTCAGTGCTTTGAACCTCTGAGCCATCTCTCCAGCTCCCCCTTGCCCTCTTATACCTGCTTTGAGAGTTCTGGCATTTCTAAGTCTTCTCAGGGCTCCCAGCCCTGTGCTCTCTGAGTGGAACCCAAAGTTACAGATCTGATTGTAGGTGCTGGTGGGGACAGCTGAACCTATAGCAACCTCTTGGCCTAACGCCCAGAAGGCTAAGATCAAGGTATAGTTCCTCTTGAACTCTGCCCCTACCCTGAGTAGGGTTTTTGTGCTCTGGCCTCAATGTAAAGGTCACTGGGCAACTGGCTCTTGATTTGTCTCGGGAGAGGGGGTGGCCTAGATGTTGTTTCTTGAACAGCTTCAGAAAGTCTTCAGGTAAAACCTGTTCTTACCTGTGCAGAGCTGGTGGGGTAGTACCGTACATGGGGTAGGGTAGGAGCAGCATTTGGGACTCCCCCATGTTCTAGTTGACATCCTTGCTTCCCTGAAGCTCTAAGTGAGTGCTCTCCTCCACAGAATCTGTCTCCAGAGAAAATTTT
This sequence comes from Chionomys nivalis, assembly GCF_950005125.1. Lineage (NCBI taxonomy): Eukaryota > Metazoa > Chordata > Mammalia > Rodentia > Cricetidae > Chionomys > Chionomys nivalis. Next base: position 101,731,856 of record NC_080092.1, read on the forward strand.
CCATGTTGTCGTGGCTCCTTGCTACGATAAGAAGCTGGAAGCTCTTCGGGAGGGACTTTCCACCACTCTGAATGGTGCCAGGGGCACTGACTGTGTGCTGACATCAGGTGAGAGCCGGACTCAGAAAGTGAGCATGCCTCTGACAGGCCACTCCGGCCGAGCTGCCTGGTGGCACTGATAATTGGGTTCAGCAGCCTAAAGTGAAGAGGAGGATCCTGCATACTGCCTGCCCTCAGTCTTCTTCCAGATGAGTCAGGTCTCTGGGAAAACGATACTGGCAACATGGCTCTTAGGTAGTATGTTCTTACATCACAGCCCATCAACATGCTTTCTTTCCTGTAGAAGCAACAAGTGTTTGTGCACCCAAACAGCACTGGGGAGGCCAGGAAGGTTAAACACGCAAGCATCCTTCAAAGGAAAGGGAATTTTAACTTGTCCTCCTGTAATTCTGGGAGTGGATGTAGTTTACTGTGTCGAGCCAGGCTTTGCCCATATCCCCCAGAATTTAGGTTTTACTTATTCCAGACCCTTCCCCCATAAATCTTGAGCATTGTTTCTGGGCCATAAAACCCATCCTTATGAATGATGTCTTTTGTACAGCCCCAGTGACTTCTATGTTATCTTAGGGCCAGACCAAATCCTGACTCCCGTGGGCATTATGTCTACATCAGTCATTTATTCTCCTTAGAGCCTGTTCAGGAACTCACTCTGTAGACCAGGCTGGCCTCGAATTCATAGAGATCCGCCTGCCTCTGCGTCCCAAGTGCTGGAATTAAAGGTGTGCGCCACCACTGCCCAGCCCCCTAGACCCTTATCTTGAGCATTGCTTCTGAGTCAACAAGAGACCATCTTAGGGATGAAGCCATATGTGTTTGTAAAGAGCATCAATATAAAGACGTCTTAAGCTTTCTTGTCATCACAGAGCCAAGTCAATTGTTACCAGAAAACTTTTTCCCTAAAAATTATGCTGTGCTTAAATATGGGTAAAATAAGTGAGCTGTTGGTCAGACTCTCGAAGTCTTGGCCCAGCACCAATAATACCACGCTGAATTGAGTTTCATCCTTGTCTCTTTGTGGATGCTTCTCTGCCTGCTGTAAAGCCTGTGGAGACCATACTTTCCCACATGTGAGGAAACCGATATACACTGAAAAAAGTGGAGGATTCCTATGTACTCTAGTGAATGCTGCATTTAGTGGCCCTGCTGGCAGCCCTCTTCAGATGCTATGCTTTAGAGCAGTGGTTCTCAACCTGTGGGTGGTGACCCCAACCGGGATTACAAATCAGATATCCTGCATATCAGATATCTACAGTATGATTCGTAACTGTCGAAAAATTATAGTTACCAAGTAGCAAGGAAAATAATTTTGTGGTTGTGGGGTCACCGCAACACGAGGAACTTTACTAAAGGGGCTAGCGTTAGGAAGGTTGAGAACCACTGCTTCAGATAGAGACTACAGCAAATTTGGCTGGGGATGAAAATTAGCCGCTGGTGTCCTGGAAGCTTTTCCGAAAAGAGAAGGTCAAGAGCACTTGTGAGAGCTTGTTAGGATCCAGGCTCGTCTGCTTGAATCAGACTCTGAAAGCTGATCCTTGAAGGTGTGTGGACCAGGGTCAAGTGGCCTGGTCATCTCTCAGGATGACCTTGAAGATCAGGAGCTCTTCTTCCCTGTCCTGTCCTGGGACTCCAGCTTTGACCAGGGTGGGACAGTGTAGCAGGGAGGGTTCAATGGTGCTGGTCTAACTTCCTGAGCAGGGGTCCAGTTTCTCTCGAGCACCACATTGAGAACTCAACCTGTGCTGTGTGTTAATGGTGTCTCATGGCACCTGGTGCCTTACTGATGTCTAGGGGACTCTCCCGGGGGTTTTTCTTGGGAACCTGTGTATAGAAAGAAGGTGGTATACAAAGTATACTTTTCTGGTAATGCGCAGTGTCGTGTCACAACCTCCAGTGCAGTGTGGCGCATACACAGGCTTTCACTTTGATTCAGTATGAAGCAACTACAGCATTACCTCAGGTCAGGGTTCAAAAGAGGATTCTGTTTTTACATCTTTTTAGAGCTTTTCTGATGCCAGCATTACCTTTTCCTGGCAAGGGGCTCCTGATATATGAAATGGATTATACAGCAAGAGGGGGTCCTAGCTTTCTAATGCAGAATTTCTCTGGGAGAAGCAAAGCCTAACCCAGAGCTCTGGACCACCTGTCCTCCCAGTGACTCACACCTCTTGTTTTCCTCCAGGTGAAATTGCTCAGATAATGGAGCAAAGTGACCTCTCTGTGAAGGATACTGCTGTGGATACTTTGTAAGTGGCATCTTTGTAAATGGGGAGGGGCCTCTAGTGAGCTTTGCAGGCTCGAGGGCTGCCCTAATCAGATCATGTGAGTACTGAGACAGGTTCCTGCAGTTTTACCAACCTGGCCTTTGCAATGGCTTCTCTAGTACTGCCAGGGGATTGCGGGCTTACAGTATCCTTCAGGAAGAAAGGCAAGCGAAGAAGCTATGTGGGGAAAAGAGCCACGCATCTAACACTGTGACTTCTTCTGGTCCCTTTGCACCAAGAAAACAGCTGTTGGGTTTCTGTTTCCCATGGTGACCCTGACGCCCAGCTAGGACTTTGGCTTTCGGTGCATAGAGAAGCAAGGGAGTGAGTCCCAGTGACACAGCCCCACTGCAGTCTTGGTTAGATGTGAAATGACAATCACGTTGGTCATTAGACCTCATTAAGGATATGCTCTGGGGGGCTGGAGAGGAATCAGCGGGTTAAGAGTGTTTACTGCTTTTCCAGAGGATCCAGGTTTGTTTCTCAATCACCCATATGGTGGCTCCCCAAAGTTTAAATACCTGCAAAGGACTAATCTTTAAGTGGTTCCCTGGATACTGTTCCTATAAAAACTGGGTTAGTACTTTGTCTTAGGCAGGGTTTCTATTGCTGTAATGAAACACCATGACCAAAAAGCAAGTTGGGGAGAAAAGGGTTTATTTGACTTACACTTCCACATTGCTGCTCATCACTGAAGGAAGCCAGGACAGGAGCTCAAACAGGGCAGGAGCTGATGCAGAGGCTATGGAGGGGTGCTGCTCACTGGCTTGCTTCCCCTGGCTTGCTCAGCTTGTTTTCTTATAGAACCTAGTAAGTACCACCATCCCAGGGATGGCACCGCCCACCATGGACTGGACCCATCCCCCATTGATCAGTAATTGAGAAAATGCCTCACAGCTGGATCTCATGGAGGCGTTTCCTCAGCTGATGCTCTTTCCCCTCTAATGGCTCTAGCTTGTGTCAAGTTGGCACACGACACTAGCCAGTACGTACTCGCTGCCTGGTCATCAGCACCAGTGACGATTTTGTCTTGTCTGTTTGAGGTTTGGAGACGTGAAGGAGGCGGCAGTACAGCGTCACGATGGAGTGAGCTCAGATGGGCATCTGGCCCACGTCTTCAGACATGCAGCCAGGGAGTTGTTTGGCGAGCACGTGGAGGAGATCACCTACCGTGCACTAAGGTTTGTACTAAGGTTTGGCCCATATGCAGTGTGTGTGGTGTACGTGGTGTACGCAGCTGCTCTGCCTGTGGCTGCTCCACACGAAAGCCAGTGCTGCCTACGATTAGAAGGGCCTTTTGTGAGTCTCCCCACTGAAATTATCTTGGTGACATCCAAAACTTAAATTGAAAAATGGGTCGATATGGTAAACCTCGCACTGGGGAGACTGAGGAAAGATTGTGAGTTCAAGGTTAGCCTGGTCTACATAGCAAGACTATACTTCAAACAGAAGTGATCTTTAGGTCAATGACCATTAAAATCCATGTTTTGATTTACAGAAACAAAGACTTCCATGAGGTCACCCTTGAGAAGAACGGGGAGGTCTTACTGCGCTTTGCTGCGGCCTACGGCTTTCGCAACATCCAGAACATGATCCTGAAGCTCAGGAAGGGCAAATTCCCATATCACTTCGTGGAGGTCCTCGCATGTCCCAGAGGTAAGTGGTGCAGCAGGCCCGTAACAGCCTGTCCACAGTAACCACGCAGGGCAGGTTGCTCCCTCATGCATGGCATGCCATCCTCAGCCATGAAGTTCCCTTCCCTCAACTGTGGCGTGAGAAGTGGACAGCTGTATCCTTAGACATTCCCTTGTGAGTGCCGTAGGGGAGCTCCACCTGGTACCAAGGTGGCTAATGTGGAGCTGGTCCATAGGGCCCACTGGTGGAAGCTGGCCGTGTGCAAACTGGCAGCAGGAAAGACAGACATTGCTTGCTCCCTAGGAGTTCTCCTTGCTGCACAGGGAACTTAACCATCCAGGTGTAAAGACCAGGGCAGCTGAAGAAAGTTCCCGTCTAGGCAGAGAGACAATGAGAGCAGGCCAGAGCTGGGATAGGTGTAGTGCCTAGAATCTCTCGCTGATCGAGACGGTGTAGGTACTGGAGAATGAACAGAGCCTCTGATCTTAAGTCTCTCTACGCCCCTGGGTGTGACGGAGCAGCCTCAAGACCAGGAGTGTCTAGGTCATCCTGAGTTTGGGGTGACGAAAGGTACTCAAGTAAGAACACCAGAGTTCTCAGAAAGGCCCGGAGGAGCTAGGCAAGGTGCATTGTCAGAGACGAGAAAGGGTCCATAAGGAGTGAGATAAAGGAGAGCCTATATATTTCTAGTCCATCCGTGTCCTAAGGGATCTTCCAGAGGAGGGAAGCTGCTAGTGACCAGCATCTAAGGGGGGATAAGAGCAGGGGGCATCTACTTTTCCTGGGGTTGTACCCTGTGCTACAGTAGAAACAAGATGGCTGGGGAGGGAGCCTCTAGGAGGGCCCCTCTTGCTTTCTGGGGAAAACTGGATAGGCCTGTGAAGGAGAGAAAGTGGGTGCAGCCCGCGAAAAAGTGGACATCAAAAGTCCAGCTGTGAAGTGGCCGATCAGTGGAATTTGTTCCTCCTTTTCTTTTCCCCCCTGTTGCTGGAGTCTGAACCCAGGTATTGTACATGTATATACGTGTATAAGGGCTTCCTTAGACCTTTCTACTGAGCTATGTATTCCCAGCCTATCTCCTGGCTCGTTTAAATGAAAGCTTGATGCTGGGAGTGGAAGCCAGGAACTTGAGCCTTCTAGACACACACTCTGCCACCAAGATATTCCTACCCCTACGTCCTTAGTGCATTTTGGGGCGTGTGTGAGTGTGTGTATGTGTGTGTCTGTGTGTGTGTGATCTGCAGGTCTAAGAGTGGGTGGTACTGACAATAGGAGACCCACACTGATTTAGACTGTATGGCTGGGATGCTCATGCAGAGCTCTTAGCTCACTCAGCCCTAAGGCAGCCTTGTAGGGCCTGCACACTGCCAGCATTGTGTGCAAGCAGTTGTGCTCATAGCTTTTTTAGCCATTCTGTGCTTTGGGGGTAATTTTCAGAAGCCAGGAATCCAGACAGCAGAAAGCTGCCACTTCTAAAGGCTTTTAGGTAAAACCTGTTTATAGGTAATGTGTGTGTGTATCTATATCTATATCTATATCTATATCTATATCTATATCTATATCTATATCTATATCTATATCTATATCTATATCTATATCTATATCTATGGTAAGACTAAAGAATACCCAGGACTCTCCTCCTGGACAGGCCCCATGATAACCTCAGAGAATTCTGCGAGCCCCAGAAACACACCCAAGTCACATGGTACTGCCTGTTTCATGCTTCTGCTTCCAACTGTGCCCCTTGATGTGAAGCTCCCTTGTAACCGGCTGTCCCACAGGGAAGACGAGGTCCACCTCTGTGTATCTTTCAGGATGCTTAAATGGCAGGGGCCAAGCCCAGACAGAGGACGGCCACACAGACCGTGCACTGCTGCAGCAAATGGAAGGGATCTACTCCGGCATCCCTGTGCGGCCCCCAGAGAGCAGTGCGCATGTGCAGGAGTTGTACCAGGAGTGGCTGGAGGGTACTGAGTCCCCCAAAGTCCAGGAGGTGCTGCACACCACATACCAGAGCTTGGAGCCCCGCACAGACGGCTTGGATATCAAGTGGTGACGGAGCCGGGAGGGCAGGAGGGGGCAGCGCCGAGTGGAGAGCGGTGGATGTTTCATGAACAACGGGTCGCTCCGCGGCATGCAGCTTCACGTGGTGCTACCTTTGTAGTGTGTGAGGAAGTGGAATATTTTCACATGGAAAAAGCATTTTCCCTCTCTGAGTATCCTTTTAGCCCAGGATTGTGAGAAAGACTCCAAAGATGAGGCCAGGGACACGCCCCTGTCTTTCAGGGGTCTTGTTTGTTTGTTTGTTTTTTGTTTTTTAAAGAATCCAAAATGTATTCATTTTTTGTTTTCTGTTTTTTAAGAAAGGATTTCTCTGTGTAGCCTGTCCTAAAACGTGCTCTGTAGACCAAGCTGGCCTCAAACTCTCAGAGATCCATTCACCTCTGCCTCCCAAGTGTTAGGATTAAAGACGTGTGCCACCACTGCCCGGCTCCAAGTGCTAGGATTAAAGGTCTGTTCCACCACCACCCAGCTCAAAATATGTTCTTAAAGATTCTCAAGCCCCTGGAGTTGTGATCCATGAACCTCAGAGTATTGCTGCCGAAATGGAAGGGCCAGGCTGCTCTATGGTGGATAACTATCGTTTCTACACAGGTCCAGTCTTCCTACCCAGTTTGACTCTTTTACTTGTACACATTTTTTAAAATAATTTTGAATTCTAGGGCCAGCAAGAATGGCTTATTGGTAACAACCTTAGTTTGACAATTTCTTGGTGGAAGGAGAGACCACCTACCGTAAATTATCCTCTGACTTCCACACAGGCACCGAGCCTGTCTGCTTTGAGGTAGATCCTCTTCATAGCAGGGGAAAGGCTGATGAGAACGACAGATATCTGCCGAGTGGAACACTTGCTTAACATACATGAGGGCCTGATTTGAATTATTTTAAAATAAATGAGCCGAGAATTAAGAGGGTAGCCTACTTACGCTTTGGGGTTCTAAGGGAGGTCCAGCTCATCGGTTACCGTCATGGGGCAGGAAGATGCTGGTAGAAAGGGGAAACAGTGTCTCCACACAGAGAAGTAGCTGCCCAGAGGTAACCTCTACACAATCACTTGACACATGCCAGAGTTCATCCAGGAGGTGATGCCTGAAGAAACCCAGGCGGTTTTGTAAAGCACTTGGATTTTGCTCATGTATGTAATTGCCTTGACTCCTCAGTGCTGTTGGCTTTGGTTTGTTTTGTTGCTCCTGCGAGACTGACTAGGAGCATAACTGAGTCTGTTGTAAACGCAGTTCTCAACCTGTGGCTCGCAACTCCCCCCCCCCAGGGGTTGCATATCGGATATCCTGCACATCAGATATGTGTATTATGATTCATAACTGTAGCAATATTACAATTATGAATTAGCTGTGGAAATAATTTTATGGTTGGGAATCAGAATAACATGAGGAACTGTATTAAAGGGTTGTAGCCTTAGGAACATTGAGAACCACTGTTATAAATTATAATTTTTTGCCTTCAGTCTATATACCTTGGTATCTATCCCTCAAAGTAACTGATTATGGAATAAACAGTGCAGCAGGGTCTAAATATAGAGTTGAAGGGCCCAGAAGCTGTCCTACCTATCCCAGATTACAGCCTGCAGTATGCCCCAGCCTGAATGATGTTACCTTGTTCCTGAGTCCCTTCCTGATAGGTCAGGAGGATGCCCAGCCAGCTCAGAACACTGAACTTCAATGGTGGGAAGGGACTGACTTCCTATCTGTGACAGCAGCTGAGGCTAGGTCTAAGATATGAGATGGCTTCTGTTTTGCTGATGCTAGGTTGTGGCCCTGTGAGCTTTTCAAGACTGCAAATGGCTTTCCGTTCCTCCATCATAATGGAAGGATGAGCAGGGTGGTGGTGACACACGCCTGTAACCCCAGCACTCGGGAGGCAAAGGCAGATGAATCTCAAGTTCAAGACCAGCCTGGTCTAAAGAGCAAGTTCCAGGATAGCCAGGGCTACACAGAGAAACCCTGTCTTGAAAAAATCCAAAACAAAAATGCAAATAGTTTAAGCACAAAGTGAGACAAGACCTGGTCAAAGCAGCATGACAGTTGTGGTCAGAGCAGACAGTGTCTTCTGATGAGTGACTGGTTCCAGCATGAGGAGACAACACAATCCCAGTTCTTATCTACTCAGTATTCTGTTTCACGGCACCTATGATCTAGCACGGCAGAGGGCCAGTTTCTTAGTTTGTTTCCTACCTGACCTGAGCTGTATTGGTTTATGCCACTGTGGATGACCATGCTTATACACGATGAAATTCTGTCACAAACAGCAAATTTGGTTTCTATTACAGGTAATTTAGAAATGGTTCTATCAGGGTGGGGCCATGGTTCAGGAGCAGACTGTGTGCCTATCGTACCTGGCACTGGGTTCATCCTCTGAAACCACAAAAGCAGAAAGTTGGTGGGGAAAGTTTCACTACATTCTTTCTGGTAATGTATACGTGGGATTGCTGTGAGATTTGACCCAGCCTATGTGCCCTACCCATCACTGGTTGACATTTGGGCTTGCCAGATGCATCGCAAGTGAGCCAGCTACACAAGTTGCAGTCGCAGCTGGCAGCTAAGCTGCAGGTACTGCCTTGGGTGCAGCACTCATCTGAGGGGCACAGCTGGCTGGAAGGGTAAGGCAGGAATATGGCTTTTCTCCCACTTGGTATACTACATGTGGGTTCCGTTCTGCAGCTACAGATGGGAAATTACCTGAGGAATTTACTTTGGCTTGTTACAGTCCATTACAGCAGAGAAGACGCCTCATACCTCACCTTCCATGAAGCACAGTATTTCCTGTGGATGTGTCTCCTTGTAAATACTAAGTTGAGATGGATGTGAACTGAGTGCAGCGTGTGTGTGTGTCTGTCTGTCTAATGCTGGGAATGGAACGCAGGCAAAAACTGAGCTACATCTCTCTCACACACATACAGACACACACACTTACTCTTTTTATTTTGAGACAAGTTCTCAGTAAGTCACCCAAGCTGGCTTTGAACTCACTCTGTAGCCTGGGCTGGTCTTGAAGTTTCCATTTTAATCATCCTACCTCTACTTCCCAAGTGCTAGGGTTATAGATGCAAGCTACCATAACCTGTTTGTTTGTTTGCATGTATGTATGTATGTATTTATCGTTTTTCAAGACAGGGTTTCTCTGTGCAACAGCCCTGGCTGGCCTCAAACTCACAGATATTTGCCCTACCTCTGCCTCCTGTGTACTAGGATGGATTTAAGCCTGCACCACCACCACCCAGCCCATACCCTGTTTATACAGTGGAGGGACTGAATCCAGAATTTGGGGATATACTAGGCAGGCTTTCTGATAACTGAGCTATGTCCCCAGCTCTGTTTCTTCTCCTTATCCCTTTCTTGTCCTCCCCTCTGCCCTTTTCTTTCTCCTTCCTTTCCCTTTCCACCCTTCCTTTTACCCACCCCCTACCCCCTGATACCTAATGCTGGCCTTGAACTCTGGCTCAAGGGATCCACTCAGCCAACCAAGTAGCCGTGACTACAGGCTTACGTCACTGCTGGAGCAGTTTTAATAGAGAACATCTCAGGATCATACTTTTCCAGCCAGATATGGGGCATACATCTTTGATCACAGCACTTATAAGGTAAAGGTGGGTGAATCTCTGGGTTGGAGGCCAGACTAGTTTACACAGTAAGTCTCAGACTAGCCAGAACTAAATGGTGGAGACACTATCTCAAAAAACAAAACAAAACCAAAACCCCCTTTCCTTCGGCCTTCCTCCCTGCTTCCTTTCTTCCACCTTTTATTTTTTTTAATAATTTGTTCTTATTTTATGTGCATTGGTGTTTTGCCTGCATATGTCTGTGTGAAGATGTTGGATCCCCTGTAATTGAAGTTACAGACAGTTGCGAGCTGCCCATGGGGGTGTTGGGAATTGAACCTAGGTCCTCTGGAAGAGTGGCAAGCGCTCTTAACCGCTGAGCCACCTCTCCAGCCCCCCTTTTGTGTTTTTGAGACCTCTATGTCCAGCTAGCCACATTCACATCTCCTCTTCCACCCACTTTCCCTGTCCCTCTCATTGCCTTTCCCTTTGTAGCCAATTCCCTCCGTTCTGTTTTGTTTTGAGATACAGTCACATTTAGGCAAGGCTTGCTTTGAACTCCTGATTCTCCTGCCTCCAGCTCTCAAATGCTGGGGTTACAGGAAAGCCACCGCCCAGTGAGATTCTCCTTCAGATCCTGGTAGTAAATTTGGGGATGGGGGTAGCCGGAGAGATCGCTCAGCAGCTACTTTTCTAGAGGACCCAAGTTTGGTTCCAGGATCCACATCAGGTGACTTAACCACTTTTAACTATGGCTCCAGGGAAACTGATACCTTCTTCTGACCTCTGCAAGTAACCACGTGTACCTGGCACACACAAAAAAATCTTAAACCAGCACTGGTGGCAGAGGCAGGTAGATCTTTGTGGTTCAAGGTCAGCCTGATCCACTTAGTGAGTTCCAGGTCTGCCAGGGCTACACGTGGGATGATCTCAAAAAAAGAAATAAAAAATAAATAAAATAAAAACAAAAAGCAACAAAAACCAAACCAGGCAATGGCAGTGCATTCCTTTAGTCCCAGCACTCAGGAGGCAGAGGCAGATAAATCTCAGTTTGAGGTCAGCCTGGTCTACAGAGCGAGTTCCTGGACAGACTCCAAAGCTACAGAAAAACCCTGTCTCAAAAACAAAACAAAAACCCCAAAGCAAACAAAGAGGAAGGCAAAACCCAGAATATTTTTTAAAATTCAGTCTGCGATGTATATTGTTCAGATCAGGTATTTCCCTGCCTGAGCACCGCAGAAGCAGGCGCGATAAGCAAGTGCCTTTATCCCAGCATTTGGGGGGTGGCATTAGAATGAGAGTTCAAGGTCATCCTCAAAACATTCAGTATTTTAGGGCAGCCTGGAGTAGATTGAAAGGAAGAGAAGAAGGAAGCAAACCATCTCCCATAGTGTCTCACTAATTTCTCTTCCCAGTCACTTCACGTCATTGCCAGGTCTTTATAATGTCAGTCAATTTTAGCCCCTCCATCAGGTGTCAGGATTTTGGGGGTTGGTTTGTTTGTTTTTGTTTTGTCTTTTTTTTTTTTTTTTTTTTTTTGAGACAGGGTTTCCCTGTGTAGCTTTGGAGCTCTGTAGATGAGGTTGGCCTTGAACTCACAGATATCTGCCTGCCTCTACCTCAACACCACCCGGCAGGATTTTTATTTTACATTTGTTTTTGGAGAAAGTATTCCCAACTATTGAGGTGATACTAAACACACTTCTGCCATTCTGTAGCTGTGTATAAAGCAGTAAATCAAAATTTGCTGGAGTATGCATTAAATTTCAGTACTTGGGATGCAGAGAAAGGTGACTCTTGAGTTCCAAGCCAGTCAGGGCTACATAGTGACACCCTGCATATGGATCAAACTGAAAATCATCAAAGATGCTCTATGTCTTGCAGGATCAAACATTCAGCATATGGAGCAACTGAAAACCATCAAAGATGCTCTGTGTCCTGGAGGATCAAATACTCAGCTGGGTGGGGGTGGGGCATAGGAGGAAGTATACGCGGGTGGATCCTGGGGACTCACTGGTCAGCCAGCCTTGCCCAAAAGGTGAACTCCAGGTTCATTGAGAGACCTTGCCTCACAAAAAGACAAGGAAAATAAACATTGGGGAAGACATCCTGACATCAGTCCCTGGTGTCCACACATCCTGCAAGAGAGAAGCATTCACTCTTATAAAATACGTGTATATATAACTAGACAAGCACACGGACCCTATTAGTATGCAAATTTGCTTTATGCTAATAAAAGCTAAACATGTACGTTGAATAATTGCTCTAAAATAAATATCTTTATAATTTATTATAAGTGTTTGGTTTGGCCAGATATGGTGTGGTACATGCCTTTAATCCCGACACTTGGGAAGCAGAGGTGGGTGGATCTCTATGAGTTCTAGGTGATCCTGAGCTACATAGTAAGTTTCAGGCCAATCAGAGCTAGAGAACAAGACTCTTGTCTCCCCCCCCAAAAAAAAACCCAAAATCAACCACAAAAGCCAAACAAAGCAACATAACTGTATGTTTATTTTGTATACCTGTTATTACCAGGGTTGTGTAAGAAATTATTGGACAAAAATTGGTAGAGAGTGGAAAAAGATTTAGCCCTGTTAGGTAGATGCTTGAAGCACAGTGCAGCCTCAAAACAGCCCTGGGCTCGAACATGTATAAAGCAGAAGCTCAGTCGCTGTCAGTGATAGCGAAACACTTCTTGCTCTTGACTACGCATTGCCCTTTGACTGTGTTTTGTCTCTAGATGTTTACCTGGTTATTTCCATGGTTATCTCTACATCATCTACAATCCCTCAAATGAATGTTTAATAAAATGTCTTTCTTCCATATTTATAGTACAAAGCAGTCAACCTTTAGGAATTTATACGGTAATTAGTCATCTATATGTCAAAAAAGACATGGAAATGTTATAGAGACACATTGATTGCCATTACATTTATCGTTGGGACACACAGAATGAATTAAAATGTGAAACGTTCTGACGCCTCTCTCCCGGGGCCTCTATTTAGAAGCTCTTGTGCAGATTAAGCACAGCCTGCTCTCAACCTCTCCACTATACGGTCCCTGACCCGAACTCCTTTTGTGCCTCAGTGAGAGAACACTGCATCGCATCAGCCAGCACCTAGGGGCCACCATGTTGGTGTGACGTTCCTCATGACCACGTGCCTCTCTTAGCAGAACCAAAGCAGGTGCATCGCTGCCCTTCGGTCCTGGAAAAGACATTGGGGCCTGAGCTTCACCCCTGTATGGCACTGGCTTCTTGAGCCCCTCACAGCCTGCTCGATCAGCAGGGCTCTGCTGTTCTCACGGCCCCCGTGATGGTTTCTTTTTTAATGGGAGTGATGGGCTGGCTGTCTCTGTGTCTCTCTCTCTCTCACACATACACACGCACACACACTGGCAAAACGTTCAGATTTGCAGTCATTGCTATGAATTACTGAGTGCAGAACTATACACCGGGGTAGTTTTGAGTTGCAGCCGTGCGCTGTGTCACACTAGCCGTGCAACGTGCGGGACTCGACGCAGCCTAGGGCGCAGTACGAGCGTGGCCACCGGCTCTCGGGGCGCACCCGCGTCCGTCGTGACCTTGGACCCCCGCTCACCCCGCGAACGCGCGCGCCCCCACGCCAGCTCCCCATCCGCCCCGGGTTTTCCGCGCCGCCGCGGCCAAGCTGCGTCGCGCGACGCCGCCGGATGTGCGGGCGCTCGGCGGCGCGGCTCGCCATTGGCCGGGCTCGGTAGCCCCACTGCGTGCGCCGCGCCCATTGGCCAGCGTGCCCGTCCGTCGTCCGGCCCGGCGCGCGGCCGCGCGAGCTCCCGCCCTCGCAGCTCTCCTCGCCGGCCGGCGGTCTCGGCGACCGTGCTCGGCTCGCGCGGCCCACGACCGCGCCCGGGCCTCGGCCCGCCAGGGCGCCCGCGCGGATCGGCCGGGCCTCGCAGGCGATGGCGGCCGCGGCGGCGCTGTCGGGCGCGGGCGCCCCTCCCGCGGGCGGCGGGGCCGGGGGCGGCGGATCCCCGCCGGGCGGCTGGGCCGTGGCGCGGCTCGAAGGCCGCGAGTTCGAGTACCTCATGAAGAAGCGTTCGGTGACCATCGGGCGCAACTCGTCGCAGGGCTCGGTGGACGTGAGCATGGGCCATTCGAGCTTCATCTCGCGGCGCCACCTGGAGATCTTCACGCCCCCGGGCGGCGGCCATAGCGCGGCCGCCCCGGAACCCGCGCAGCCCCGGCCGGACGCGGGCGGCGACTTCTACCTGCGCTGTCTCGGCAAGAACGGCGTGTTCGTGGACGGGGTGTTCCAGCGGCGCGGGGCGCCGCCGCTGCAGCTGCCGCGCGTGTAAGTGGCGGGCGGGGGCTGCGGCCTGGACCTGACCCACGCTAGCCACCCCTCGGGAGGGAGGGACCCAGATCCCCTTCCCTGGGAGCAGGCAGGACCCAGACCCACCACCCCAGCTACCTACGAGCGGGATCAGACCCTGAACCAGACCTCTGGTCACCCTTCGGGAGGGAAACTGACCGCTATCCAGGAGCGAGGCTAGGTTCAACACCAGGACCAATTCACTGATTGTGACCTACAGCCAGAATCTAGACTTAGGGACCCACCCTAGCATAACGCCCACTACCCGAACTGGACCACATTCGCAGATTCCACCAGGGATGTTTAACCTGCTGGCCCCCCTATGTCAGATCCCATGCACTGGTATTGCAGCCCACAACCCTTTGTCCAGTCTGACATGGGACTCCCAGGACACAGACCGTCATTTCTATCATCAGCCACCGGCTCGCCCTACCTTCATCACCTGTGTTGGTGGGTGGAAGTTTTATGAGCTCTCTGTGCCTTCTGGGAGTTTGCATAAGTTGTTATAACCATCAGGGAGGTTGCACCCAAGGGAGATGTTAAGCTGTGTTTGGTAGGAAAAGTGACCCGAACTTAATACCCAACTTAAATCAAGGATAGGTATCTTGTTACTTTTTCTTGTTAACATTTTCAGTGGCAAAAAATTTTGAAGGCAGTGTCTTAAGCCTAAGAGTAATCTTTTCCCAGTTTTTTTTTTTGTAGTCAAAAAATAGAAAACTTCAAACATGAAGGATTTAAAAACTGTCCAGAACCTTAGACATCTGGGAAAACTGGATATTTTCAGCAGTTTTTTTTTGTTTGTTTGTTTTTGTTTTGAAAGCATCTCTAGCCAGGTGTCTTGTCCACAACCTGTAATCCAAGCACTCTGGAGGCCGATGCAGTAGATAGAAATTTGAGTTTCCGGCTCAGTTGGACTGTGTAATAAACTCTAGATCAGTTTGAATTGCATGGCGAGACACTGTCTTGTAAAACTAAAATCAAGAACAAAAGGTGTTTGGTTTTTAAGGACTTGTCACAGGTCACATAGGGTGACAAGGGAGCCTAGTAGGGACTGTCAGTCGTAGTACAAAACAATTTCATTTACTTCTTTGGTTGGAGAAAGTTGTTGTTTGCTGTGCGTGAGAAACAACTTTGCTCTCCAGGAAATGCTAATTACTCCCCCGGGGTTCCTTTTCTAGATCTGTGCTAGTGTAGCTTTTGCCACAGACTGAAGTTTTTATCGCTTTCAGTTTTTGGAGATAGATAAGAGCTGTGCTTTTAAGATAGGTCGATATGTGTGCCATATTTCGTAGCCTTGGAAGGGTGTTCCAGCATGGGACACTGCTGGGCTGCAGAGCTCACTTTTAAGAAGAATTTACCAGTTTCTGTGGTTCAGGCACTTGTTGCTCTTGCAGAGGACCTAGCTCTAGTTGGCAGCTTGTCCACATTATAGCTGCAACCGTTGGTCACTCTTAGGCATCAGGTGCCCTCTTCTGAACGCGGTGCTCACCAGGCGTGCACTTAGTGCACAGACACATGCAGGCAAGCACCCATCCACTTAAAACAGAATACATTTAAAATTACATTTGTTGCCAGGTATAGTGAGTGGTACACACCTTTATTCCCAGTACTCAGGAGGCAGAGGCAAGTGGATCTCTGTGAGTTCTTCAAGGCCAGCCTGTTCTACAGAGAGAGTTCCAGGACAGCCAGGCTTGTCATAGAGAGACCCTGCTCCAAAACAAACAAACAAACAAACATATATTATGCGCTTGCCATCCTTACAACCTCCACAGCACACAGGGAGGCCAGAGGACAGCAGTTACCCCAGTTGTCAGCTGTGGCCGTGTGAGCCTTACCAGTGAGCCGTCTTGCTGGCCTAGAAGTTCTTTTTTATTGTTACTACTTTTTCAAATTTGAAATTAAATTAAAACACTTTAGATTAAAGAAAACTTGTGTGTGTCTGTGTGTTGGTATGTACATGTGAGGGTAAGTATCCTCAGGCATCAGGATCCCCTGTAGCTGGAGTTAGGGGTGGCTATGAACTGACAGGTGCTGGGAACTAAACTCAGGTCTTCTGAAGGAGCAGTACATGTTCTTACCTGATGAACCATCTCTCTAGCCCCAAATTATTTTTTAAATCTGTTTTCCAAATTTTATTATTACTTTACGTGTATAAATGTTTTACCTGCAAGTATTTGTCTGTGTATCATTTGTTTCTGGTGCCTTCACAGGCCGGAAGAGGGATCTGGATTCCCTGGAGCTGGAATTAGACAGTTGTGAGCTGCCATATGTGTCCTGGGATTTGAACCTGCGTGCTTTGGAAGACTAGCCAGTGCTCTTAACCACTGAGCCGGCACTCTAACTGCCCAAATTCTTTTTAATGGATTTTAAACAAATACACACACATGTACACATACTTAAAAGGGAGTGTAAAAGAATAATTGTGCTGAGGCTGAAATGGTTTTTATCTTTATGTTTTTGAGACAGTCTGACTATGGAGACCAAGGTGACCTTGAACTGGAGATCTTCCTGTCTCCATCAGGGAACTAGGATTACATCTACACCTGATGTAAACACTTATTTTGTTTTCAGGTGTGTTAATTCCTCTACAGGCCAGGCAGACTTGAAACTCAAGTGTGGTGTTAGGCTGGCCTTGAACTCTTAGTGAGTCTTTTGCCCCAGCCCCCCCCCCCCCCCCCCCCTCTCTCTCTTCCTCAAACAGTATTTCTCTATGTAGCCCTGGCTGTACTGGAACTCTGTAGACCAGGCTGTCCCCAAACTCAGTGTTCTGCCTGCCTTTGCCTCCCAAGTGCTGGGATTAAAGGTGTGCATCACTACAGGTTCCACTAACCCCAAGTGCTAGGCTCTATGGACTGCCACGACTGCTTGGTTTTCCTGTTGAAAATCACTGTACATTAAAAAAAAAAGCAGTCCATGGTTGATCTCTTGTTTAAACCATCATGATTTTATCTAGTTCCAACTTTTACATCTTTACATTTTGTAGTTTACTTAAAAATTCAAAGAGGTGCCTGGCATCTTAGTGCCTGCCTCCCGGCACTTGGGAAGAAGAGGCAGGAGGATCTCTGTGAGTTCCAGGCTAGCCATGTTCCAAGTGCCACCATGTCTAAGAAAACAAAATTCAAAGATAATTTAGAAGAATTATGAAGTGCAATAGTTTAGGTTTAAAGTGTGATTGATTCATTGGAAGAGTATATTCTGTGTGTATTTGGCATATCCAGGCTCTGGTGAATATCTTTGGTACTCTGGTTGTCTCTGCGATGGCCAGTGAACCCTGTGCCCATTGTGGATGGGTTCTTGGGACTCGGTATTGCATGACAACAATAGGGGAATGTGTTTTTCTAAAAACAACCCCCCACATGATTCTGAACATCCTTGTTCTTCAGTCATGTGTGCAAGGGAATCTATAGGGGAAATGTGACATTTTAGTTCTGAGGCCCTGTGACTCTGGAAGCACTGGTGTTCTGGGTTCGGTTTTCTTGGGGATCCTGAAGGTGGACAGGTGAGTGAGCCTATAGCCTGGCATTGGAGTAGAGGGCATCCAAGCTGGGAGTGACCTTAAGGGGGAAGTGGGTTTATTTGGCTGGTGGGACAGTGCTTTCACTTTAGTGAAAATGTCCCCCAGCCCAGGCTCAGATAGTTGAATATTGGGTCCCCTGTGGGGACTGTTGGGGGAGGTTGAGGAGGTGTGCCTTGCAGGGATATATCCCTTAGGGTAAGCTTTTGAAATTAAAAGCTTCTAGTTTTGTTTTTTCTATTTCAAGCTCATGGTTCAAGATCTGATCTCTTAGCTTTCTGCTCCTGCTGCCATGCCTGCTGCTGTACCTTACACTATAATGGTTTTTATCCCTTTAGATAAGATTATTCTAGAATAAACTTTTTCTTCCCTAGTTGCCTTGTTATGGTATTTCATCACAGCACTAGGAAAGTGCTGATACAGTCTAGTAAAGAAAGTCCTCTTAGAGGACGGGTCGCTTTCTGCACAGTGCCTAAGACCATGGTGGTGGCGCATGTCTTTCATCCCAGCACTTGGAGGCAGAGGCAGGTGGATCTCTCTTGAGTCTGAGGCCAGCCTGGTCTACAGAGTGAGTTCCAGGATAGCCAGGGATACACAGAGACACCCTGTCTCCAACCCCCCCCCCCAAAAAAAAAAGAGAAGAAATCAGTGGGACTATAAAGTTTGGGGTTGCTCCTGTTGTCGTCATGGTAACAGACTTAAATATAACATCAAAATAAGCAATTTTTTTGTTGTTTGTTTAGGCAACTTTTAAAAATGTTTTCTTTACAATATATGTAAGTGTATGGGTGTCAGATTCTTCAGGGCTGGAGTTACAGGTTGTGAGCTGACGTGGGTGCCGGGAACCAAAGTGGATCTTCTCCTAGAGCAGTAAATTCTCTTAATCACTGGACTATCATTCCAGCCCCACCCTGATGTGGGAGTCTTCTGTTTTGAGTTGTTTCATTGGTTAATAAAGAAACTGCCTTGGCCCTTGATAGGACAGAAAATTAGGTAGGCGGAGTAAACAGAACAGAATGCTGGGAGGAAGTGAGGCAGACGTGGTGAATCTTTTCCGGTAAGACTGGTGCTACACAGATTACTAAATATGGGTTAGGCAAGATATGAGAGTTAGCCAAGAAGAGGCTAGATATAATGGGACCAGGCAGTGTTTAAATGAATACAGTTTGTGTGTTGTTATTTTGGGGCATAAGCTAGCCAGGTGGCTGGGAGCTGGGTGGCAGGAACGCAGCCTGCAGCTCTCACTAGACCACCCCAACCCAAAAAAATAAGTTTTTTGTTTGTTTGTTTTGTTTTCTGAGACAGGGTCTTTCCACATTGTTCTAGAACTTAATGTGTAGACCAGGCTGGCCTCTAACGCAGAGATCTGCCTGACTGCCACCTGAGTGCTGAGATTAAAGGTGTGTGCCACCACAGCCTAGCCTGGCCCAGGGTTTGTTTTTTTTTTTAAGGTCTGTTTGTTTGTTTATTTATTTAATTTTATTTGTGGGTGCTCTATCTACATGTAACCTTTATGCCAGAAAAGGGCATCTGATCCCACTATGGATGGCTGTGAGCCATCATGTGGTTGTTAATGCTGTGATTGTCCCTCCTGGCTTCTGTCAGTCTCTATTTGCTTTTTATTTGTATTTTTAAAATTCATATTTATATTTATACATGAGACCTAGAACATAACCTCTTTTCTGGGAGAAGTGGGCATTTGAAGCTGAGTTCTATAAGCTTTGAAAGTCATCTCTTGCTTTCCAGGTAGCACAGCAGCTTAGGGCACCCTCGGGGTGGTTGGTGACATGCTATTCTCAAGAACAGCCTGGCAGTAAATCACCCTTTTGCTGCCAAGATTAGAGAGGCAAGAAGGCTTCCTTGCTGTCCACAGCACTTTGTAGTCTGTTGTCATTATCTTTTTTTTTTTTTTTTGGTTTTTCGAGACAGGGTTTCTCTGTGGCTTTGGAGCCTGTCCTGGAACTAGTTCTGTAGACCAGGCTGGTCTCGAACTCACAGAGATCCGCCTGCCTCTGCCTCCCGAGTGCTGGGATTAAAGGCGTGCGCCACCATCGCCCGGCTTGTTGTCATTATCTTCTTGAGTTCTAATTCCTCTTCTCACACAGTTTTTTCCCCCTGCTAGTCTATCAGATTCAGTACCAAATCCCCCAAACACTTGCAATCCCTAGAAATGGCACAGCATCGCTGCCTGGTAACAGTCGTTATTTGTGCCATTAATTGCTGGTTTACCACGTTACTCTTGAGCAAACATGCTCAGGTGCTGGTATAGTAGGATGGGATTCTAGCTGAATGTGGCTCCCTCATCTGCTCTCACCCCGTGTTCTAGAAGGTCCCTCTGTATCGCCAGTTGCAGAAGCACAAGACAGCTTTGTGCACTTTTGGAAATACTCCAGAAGAGGATGTGGTAGTGAGTACAGACTTCTCCATTGGGAAAGTGCAACTGTTTCTGTTTTGTTTTTAAACAAGAGAGAGAAAAAGGGTTTCTAAAACAAGTTAATTTCTAAGGAAAACAATTAGTATTTTGGATAATATTTTTTTGTTTGTTTTTTTTTTTTTGTTTTGTTTGATTTTCAAGACAGGGTTTCTCTGTAGCTTTGGAGCCCGTCCTGGAACTAGCTCTTGTAGACCAGGCTGGCCTCTAACTCACAGAGATCCACCTGCCTCTGCCTCCCAAGTGTTGTGATTAAAGGTGTGCCCCACTGCCCGGCTTGGATAGTACATTTTGTCCAGTTCTTTTCTTTCTTTTTTTTTTTTTTTTTTTGGTTTTTCGAGACAGGGTTTCTCTGTGGCTGTGGAGCCTGTCCTAGAACTAGCTCTGTAGACCAGGCTGGTCTCGAACTCACAGAGATCCGCCTGCCTCTGCCCCCCAAGTGCTGGGATTAAAGGCGTGCGCCACCACCGCCCGGCCTCCAGTTCTTTTCTTATTTTATCTTGGTTCTCTCTCTCTCTCTCTTTCTCCCTCCCTCCCTCCCTCCCTCCCTCCCTCCCTCCCTCCCTCTCTCTCTCTCTCTCTCTCTCTCTCTCTCTCTCTCTCGGCAGGTTTTCTCTGTGTAGCCATGGCTTTCCTGGAACTTACTCTGTACACCAGGCTAGCCTCAGACTCACAGAGATCCTCTTGCCTCTGTCTCCCGAGTACCAAGTGCATGTGCCATCACCGCCTAGTTTATGTTTGGTTTTTTTAAAATTTGTTTTTATTTTATGGCATTGGTATTTTGCTTGCATGTATGTCTGTGTGAGGGTGTTGGATTCCCTGGAACTGGAGTTACAGATAGTTGTGAGCAAGCATGTGGGTGCTGGGAAATGAACCCAGGTCCTTCGGAAGAGCAGCCAGTGCTCTAACCACTGAACCATCTCTCCAGCCCTGCTTATGTTTTTGGGCTTTTTTGTTTGTTTTGTTTTGTTTTTAAGCAAAGGTGATTTATACCATCTTAAATAATGACAATATATTTGTCAGCTTTCATGCTTCTGGTCTTTTGAATTCTCTAATTTAAGCAAACCATGACCTGTCACACAGGCACATGTTGCTATTGCTGTCACTCAAAGCAAGTGCTGAGCATCCTATCAAGTTGTTACCTCTCTTGTTCCAGGAGTGGTGGCACAGGAAGATGTAAGGACTCTTCTTGAGACTCAGCTTCATTGAGGGGTACTACCTTCCTTCCACATGGATTTGCAGTGTGTGTGGACTTTTCTACATTGTAGCTACTTTGAAGCAGATTCTAGGAATTCTTTAGACAGTATGTGCTTTTTGCTCTAATTGACCTTTTGACAAAGCTTGTCTACCTTATACAGTGAAAGCTGAAGTAGTCCAAGAAGTGGTTCTGATGTCTCTCCTCAAGACTTTAGGCAATGTGGACATGTTTACTAGGCATATGCAGAAGGCTGGTGTGCTGGCATGCAGAGATTGAAGGTCAGGGATGCTGGCACAAATTCCGCAGTACTCAGGACAGATCCCTACAATGGATGACAGTCCCAGGTGTCAGCAATGACAGTTTTCAAAACATTTATTTTGTGTGTGTGTGCGTGGGCACATGTGTGTAGGGGCACATATGTAGACTCACAGGAGGACAACATAGGGAACTGGTTCTCTCTATCATGTATATGGGTTCTGGGATCACACTGAGATGTCTTTATTCACTGAGACATCCTGTTGGCCCTTGACAGATTAAAAAAATACACGTGTGTTATTTGTGTCATGGTACTTGTGTGGAGGTCAGAATAACATCAGGTGCACACTCTTGCTTTACAGTGATCTCCCTTGAGATGTAATTCTCTTTCAAACTAGATATGCCAGTAACTTATGAGAGAGACATCTCAGTTTTGCCCCACAACAGTATCTGACTTGTGCCTATTACAAAAGCTGCTCTCGTCTCGTCCTCTTCTGTCTGACACTTGAGGTGAGCCTTGTGGTTGAGGGAAGGACCTTGGTTCTAGAGCTGAAAATTGAGTCCTGAAGATCCTCTTTGTTAATGATTCTCAGCAGACTTGATGAGAGCCTGCTGAATTTGGGGGGAAAGGGAGGAGGGTTCTTTGTAGAAAATCTGAAAAGATTCCAGGGTCAAGGTTGAAGTTAAACATTTGTAATGGTTATGTTGAAGCCTCAAAAGGTGGTTCCACTGTAGCTTGGAAAAATATTATTGTAGTTATAAAAAGATCCCCAAATCCCAAACTCCAAGTTACTGTGTTTCTGTGTTGGTGTTATCCAACTAGACCCCTACCTGCTTTCACCATGGCATGCCCGTTCTAACCCTGGAGAAGGAGCCTAGGAGTGTCTGATTGGCACAGCTCTGTCCCATGGCCGCGATAGCTTTGGTTTGTCCACTAGACAAACTTCTGTCCAGTTGATTTTAGTGTGACATAGTCTTCTGGGCACATTTATAGTTACTGAGGGTTGGGTCTACATTGGTTGGGGTTTTGTTTTGCTTTGCTTTGCTTTGCTGTTTTGAGACAGGGTTTCACTGTGTAGCCCTGGCTGTCTGGTACAAGCTGTAGACCAGACTGGCCTTGAACTCACAGAGATGCACCAGCACTGCCCAGCTGTTTTATTTTTTGTTTTTTAACCTGAGTTCTACTTTTGTCACCCTGGTTTACTGCAGGGAGAGTGGACCAGTTAGGTGTGCATTAGAGTCACCATAGCAGTAAGTGATAGCTATCCAAGATACTGAGACTCACGCAGCTGCAGTAGCAAAGCTCATCTCTTGGTTTTCTCTTAAGTGGATATAAACAGGTTTGCTAGAGACACGAGAGGAGTTGTGAAAATGCTACGTTTGCCATTTCTAAACTGTTAGAGGTCATTTCCATACCCATCTGAGCTTGGTGTGGCCTCCGTGGCTTAAAGGTTAGCTGTGCATTCTGATTTTTTTACAAAATTATTTATTTTATGTGCATTGGTGTTTTGCCTGCATGTGTATATGTATGAAGGTGTTGGAACTCCTGGAGCTGGAGTACAGACAGTAATGAGCTGCCATGTAGGTGCTGGAATTGAACCTGGGTCCTCTGGGAGAGCAGCCAGTCTCCTTAATTTCTTCAGCCCCCATCCTGGCTTTTTATTGAGACTTTGTCTACTTTGCCCACTTTTCTACTAGAGCATATCCTAAATATACCTAAATAACCATTCAGGTCCTGAGTATATAGTCTGTGGATCTGAATGGCTCCTCTTCAGGTTCTCCTCTTCCTGGAGTTGTGACCTGTGACCTCCTCTAGGTCATGGGACTTAATGGGACTCAGGTGTGTAGCACGAATTCTACTTGGTCTTTCTTAAATTTGTTTTTTAAATTAATTTATTAATTATACACACACACACACACACACACCAGAAGAGGACACCAGATCTCCTTACAGATGGTTGTGAGCCACCATGTGGTTGCTGGGAACTGAACTCAGGACCTCTGGCAGAGCAACCAGTGCTCTTAACCTCTGAGCCATCTCTCTCTCTCCAGCCCTCTAGTTGGTCTTTTTTTTTTTTTTTTGGTTTTTCAAGACAGGTTTCTCTGTGGTTTTGGAGCCTGTCCTGGAACTAGCTCTTGTAGACCAGGCTGGTCTCGAACTCACAGAGATCCGCTTGCCTCTGCCTCCCGAGTGCTGGGATTAAAGGCGTGCGCCACCACCGCCCGGCTCCTCTAGTTGGTCTTAATAATAAAAACCCAGAGTCAAATATAGAGGTTAATGCTGAAGATCAGAGAACCAAAGAGGCCAGCCACTAGAGAGTTTTTTTTTACCTCTACCAATTCTCAGATCGAAGGGGCGATTCAGTCCTCAGGCTGCATCTCCAGACTCCCTGTCTCTGCTAAACCTCAGACTGCACTGAGCTCCTCTCTCCTCCCAGCCAAATCATTCCTGTCTCTACCTCCCTAGTGCTGGGTTAAAGGTGTGTGCTACCACTCCCTGGCCTCTAGTGGCTTAACTATGCACTCTGATCTTCAGGCAAGCTTTAATTGTTAAATCATAAACAAAATATCACTACACAGGTGTTTACTAGTGAATTGTTCAAGGTAGGCATAAAGAAAGATATGTATGGGTATGTACAAAATGCTCTATGTAGGTCAGAGGATACACATGTATACATACATATATATGTCAGAGGACAGCCCATGTTCTATCTCTTCTGTATGAATTCCAGAGATAGAATGCAGGTTGGCAGACTTGGCAGCCAGTGCTTTTACCTGTTGAGCCATCTCACTGGCCCTTGATGTATGTAGGCTTTGTTTTGTTTTTGTTTTATTTTTAATCTTATTTTGAGACAGGGTTTCTCTGTGTAGCCCTGGCTGTCTTGGAACTTGCTCTGCAGACAAGACTGGCCTCTAACTCAGAGACTAGCCTGCCTCTCCCTCCTGAATGTTGGAATTAAAGGTGTGTACCACCAGCCCATCAATACACACTTTTAAAATTTGACTTTTGGGGATGGAAAGATGGCCCAGCAGTTAAGAACACTGGCTGCTCTTACAGAGGACCTGGATTTGGTTCTAGTGCCTCCCCCCATTGTACATACACATAGACACAAAAATAGAAATAAATTTTTAGGCCAGATGTGGTGGTATACACCTTTAATTCCAGAATTTGGGATCTAGAGGCAGGCAGAGATCTTTGTGAGTTGTAGGCCAGCCTGGTTTGTAAATTACAGGCCAGACAGTGAGATCCTGTCTCAAGAAGCAAAAATAAATCTTAAAACAGAACAGCAACAAACTTGGGAGGTGGCTAGAGAAATGGCTGAGCAGTTATAAGCATTTACTGCTCTTACAGAGGACCCACAGCTGACTCTAATTCCAGTTCCAAGGTATCCGTTGCTGCCTTCTGGCTTCTGAGCACCAGGCATGCACATGGTGCACAAACATACATACAACCAGAAGACCTTTACATGTAAGATAAAAGTAAATCCCCAAACAAAACAAAACGGCAAACCTTGGTGTTTCATGAATGCTGCAGAATAAGACAGGATGTTACAGGCAATTCACCCTTGATTCTATAACTATCTCTACTTCTGGGGAGTCATACCTGTTGGATCAAATCTACCCCCATCCCCATTAGACAGTCTCATTATGTAGACCAGGTTGGCCTCAAACTCGTTTGCCTGCCTGTGCCTCTCTTGTGTTGGGATAGTGGTGTGGGCTGCCATGCCCAGCCACCTATTCCTGTTTTGGTTGATGATGGACTATCCAAAGTGGCATTTGTTTTGTACTATGTGTTTTAAAGCTAAATATGATTGATTCATGTGTGACTCTCGCTCTCGTCTGACCTAGATTTCTGTGTGTCTTAGATGGAAGTAGGGTGTGGTGGTCTTTGTTTATTTGCTTATTTTGGTGACTGTCCTTGCAGAAGTCTGGGGAGATGCTCCTGAGAGTGTCCAACTGGAGCAAATCCTGCTCCTAAACCGTGCCTTTTCCAGTTGTGTGTACCATCCTGACCGGACCAGCCTGAGTTTAGTGACTTGGTAGCTCAACTTTCACTTCCCTTCCCTTTCCTTCCTTTTTTTTTTTTTGCTTTTTCGAGACAGGGTTTCTCTGTGGTTTTGGAGCCTGTCCTGGAACTCACTCTGTAGACCAGGCTGGTCTCGAATTCACAGAGATCCGCCTGCCTCTGCCTCCCAAGTGCTGGGATTAAAGGCGTGCGCCACCACCGCCCGGCTTCCTTCCCTGTTTCTTATAGAATACCGTCAAACTTATTGAAATTAGCTTTTCAAAGATAAAATATTTCTTTCTTAGTTTGTTTTGAGACATCTGATCTGGACCTCTGAAGACCATGTTGTTCTGTTGCAGTCCTCCTGCCTCTGCCTCCTGAGTGCTAGGACTAACAAACCATCCTGTTCTCTGTTCTCTTGGAGAAGTTTTTTCTTGGTGTATATTTTCTTTCTTTCTTTCTTTCTTTCTTTCTTTCTTTCTTTCTTTCTTTCTTTCTTTCTTTCTTCCTTTTCTTTTCTTCCTTTTCTTTCTTTCTTTCTTTCTTTCTTTCTTTCTTTCTTTCTTTCTTTCTTTCTTTCTTTCTCTTTCTTTCTTTCTTTCTTGACAGAGTCTTTCTACTCTCTAGTTCAACACTGGCCTGGCCTTGAACAGAGATCCAGCTACTTCTGTCTCCTGTGTGCTGGAATTAAAGGGGTGAGTTACTACACTCAACTTCTTTCTTTTCTCAAGACTTACTTTGTTTTTAATTATTTGTATGTGTGTCTATATGTGCCCAGGGAGGCCAGAAGTGTCAGAAACTCTGGAGCTGGAGTTGTAGGTGATTGTGAACTGTTCACAGTTTTATTGCTGGGGGCCTGAACTCTGGTCCTTGCCAGTTAGTATACTCCCTTAGCCACGAGCCAACTCTCCAGTCCCCAAATTTTATTTCATTTGTTTGTTTTTTGAGACAAGAACTCAGTGTTCAGCCTAGGTTGACCTTGAACCTCAGCTTCCCAAATACTGGGACTCAGGCATGAGCCACCATGCTTGGCTAAGGAGGTTGTTTTAAAGTTGTTGTGTGGTAAGTCCAGCACCTGCCTTTCTTCAATAATGGTTTCTCTCTATTCGGTTCTTGTTTGTGTGGCTATGTACATTAGAGATTGAACAGAGGGTCTAGCACACGCTAATCATAGGGTCTAGCACCAAGCAATATACATAAATCTTGTTTGCTTCTTTGGTGAGTTACCCTTTCCTGTTTCTTTATGTACCTTAGGATATAACATAACCTTGTTACCAGTCTTGACTATCAGCATTGGAAGTCATGTTCTCCTTGTAG